>NC_134371.1:62592500-63792500 GCF_035582795.1 Mycteria americana | reverse complement strand
TAGACTCGACGAAGCGGGCAGCAATTTCTGGGCTTGGACCATTGTTTTATTCCAAGTGAGGATTAACTCCCTGTAATTCTGTCTTGTAAAAGAAAGTACAGATTCATTCCGTTCCTGATCTCATGCGTCTCCCAGCTACATCGTTGTGTGAGGACTTGCCATAGGCAAGCCATGAAAATTAAAACCATCCATATTTTATTGACTATTCATTCAGTCTGTATCCAGTACTGCTTTTGCTTGTGTTCTCCAGTGTCCTGCTGAAGGGAAGATCGATCACAGGCATACTTTAGTTTGTGATATCTCTAGCTGAAGAATGATCTTGCTTTCAATTTGGAAATTGTAAAATTGCCCCCTTACCTGCTGGTAGGCTGCTTGGTCTGCATTTACAGCTCTGCCCCTTTTGTGGAAGGGGCCAAGCTCGCTTCAACAGATGGGGTGTTATTCCTACAGCTAAAGCAGCTTTTTCGTGTACTAAACTTTGGTTCTCTCTGCTGTGTGGAGCAGAAAGACCCAGTTCTCAGTGTGGTATAGGTGTAGTGCGTAGGTCTGACCTTAACACAGGAAGGCTAAAAGAGCAGGAAATCACAAGGGTTGACATAGTATTTAAATTGCGGCAGTAAAATCCTCACAGTGGCTTTGACTTGCCAGTGCCTCTGGTGTTCACCCTGCCCTAGACAATGAACATCGCAGCAGCTAAGGTTTCTCCAGGCTTGGTCCACAGTTTGCAGCCTTATCTGTCACAGCAGGGATGGACCCGAGGGAAATGAGCAGCGTTTCTCAGTCCCACAAAGCGGTGTGCAGGCTATGCTCCTACCACCGCTTAGGTTGAGTATCCCCGGTTGAAGGTCCTTGTGCTGCCTGACAGTCTTGTATCCTGGCCTGAATATGGCTTGGAAAGCCTCAATAGTATTGCTTTCATCCACTTGCTTATGAAAAAACTTTAAGCTCGTGTTCTGTTTTAGATACTGTGCAATATATTCAACTGACAAAAAACCACAACAACAAAAAACCCCCAACCCTGAACCATTTGGAGAGGCGGTTTCTCCTGCTAAGCTGCAGGCTATTAGATTGCACAGCAGAACTCTTGGTGAGTTCAAAGTGAGCTTCTTGTTGCTGTGTGAGTATTTAGTGAGTCACTGTAAACCTCTCTAATTCTATTACGTCAGTATTGTAACTTACATCCTGCTTTTTCAGTACCCATTCCTTGGCTAATGTTAATAGGATTTTCCTGTAATATATAGATACTAAAACACTTCCAGAGTATTATATTTTTAGTTTGACTGCAGAAAATGGCCAGGAAGAATTGCCAAATGTGAATTGCCAATGCACTCTACATTTCTATCCCCGATGTGCACTTGTTTATAAGTGTATGAACTTGATGGAGATTTGTTTTGATGAGCTTTTGCCAGGTTGGACTTTTGTTCAAACAGCATTATGTCTGAATAAGTGAGTTAAACTGCCTTTGCATTTTCCAGCATGCTGTCTCTCCTCCAGATGAAGAGCAGGGAAGCGTGGTTCAGTCCTGCTGAATCTATTGTATTACAAAGTTTTTCTAGGAAGGTGGCTATAGAGTAAAATTGTACTGCTCTTGCAAGGATCCTTGCTCATGAAGGCTTCATGCTGCCCCTCTGGGGACAATGTTCAGGGGCTGTGTTCTGGGGGAACATTCAGGTGAGAGCCAGGCCTGCTGAAGGGTGATTTGGGTGCTGTGGACAGTTATGTCTGCAGTTCACCACTGGAAAAGTGCCTCCCTGTGCAGAGAGCTTGTGGTGTAAGCTTGCCTGATTGGGCTCAGGCACTGGAAGACAAGGGAAAACCAAAGAGAAATAAAAAGTCACTAGGGCTGAGAATGAAACCCCTGTGCAAGGTCTGGTGAGCCAGCCGGAAACTCAGCCATGCCTGAACTTTGTGGTTTTAATAAATGGAGCTTGTGTGATGCCTGTTGACAAAAATATGCCCCATGTGGAGAAGAAAGGGCAGAAAGAGGATGTGATGGGAAAGGCAGGCTGAAAGCTTGACAAAACATGTCCCTGTTTCAACAGGCTCTGTGGCAGGCTCTCCCTTCCTCACCCAAAGAAACTGTGTAAACTTAACCTCAAGTGTCATCAGAGGAAGTCCTCATCTGGAAATGAAGAGCTGTTTGTGCTCAGGCCTGTTGGTTCCTTAGCCTCAGACTGCTGACAATAATTGTAATGGTGTGTTCTGTATCACGTAGACCTCACCAGTTCTTTGGGAGTGGATAACTCCCTTCCAGCATCCCATGATGCTAGTTTGATCCCAGCTGTCATGCTATAAAGGTGAGTGGCTTTCCCATCTCATGACCGAGACTGATGGGGTGACAGCACGGTTACTGAAACTTGCCAAGCAGCAGGTACACAACAGGAAAGCAGGAGACCTTTGCATTGATTTGTTGTTGCTATTTCCTGTGGAACTGGCTTTGCATACAGAAAACTATCTCTGTCAATGGAGAGAACTGGAAGGATGCAACTGCATGTCAGTAAGGTGTTTCCCTGCTGCAGTAAGTAGCAATAGTAAAATAAAAATGCCTACCTTACCCGTTTGACTGTTAGTGGGGCAGATAGGCCCCAAAAGTAATATTTAGGTTATTCAGTAAATGCCCTATTTTTTAAAATGAAAACAAGAAGTCTCATTATAGCCGTCAAGAGATGCAGGCTACTTAGCTCTATTAAAATGTGGGCTATTTATTCAGGCAGAGGCAGGGACTTGGTATAAAATACCTTTTTATTATCTATCGGTGCCTTTCTAAGTTTGCATTGACAAGCCCCTTCAGCTCTCATTTTCCCAGTTTACCTACTGTGCGATGGGGAAATGGTTTGTCTTTATTATTGTAAAATAGTGCAGTCAATATATGGTCAAAAGAGTGGAATAGGAGCTTGGTATTGCTATTTAGTTAAATGTGTGTGCTTGCAAACAAAATCAGCAAATTGGCATTTGGTCAAGAGAAGCAGCTTTCAAGTTTAGAGGGATGGACTTCTGAATCCAGTAAGAATATTGAATGCAACCCAGATGGCATCCTGGAGGGAAGTTTTGTGGCATCAATTAGCTTGTAGGTGACCATGCTTCTAGCCAACTGTGAGTTATTTGGCAGCTTGCCACTTGACTGTTAGTGAAAATTCAAGAGCAACGAGATGAAATAGAGTTCCTGAGAGACAAAGAGAAAGATGTCTTCACTTGAGAAAAGAGATTTGTGGATACTGTTTCTTAAATGATTTAAGCTGTCTGCTCTTGTACAGCCACATATCTCAGCATCATTTATATACATTTCTTTGCCACATTTGTATAAATAAACCCATTTAAAACTTCGCAAATTTCACATGTAATTTGTTCTCGGGAAGGAATCTGCAAATAAAAGGGCCACCAATACCTGGACCAATGCCCTTGTAGCTATTAGAAGGTAAGCTTTTAATTTAACATTTCTTTCTGGAGGTGATGTTCTTGTCTAGATTTTAGGACTTGGGTATTTCTCCTGCAGGTTAAGACTAAATGGAGTTGTTGCACTCTGGACGCAAAAGGAGCTGCCAAATCCCTGAAAAACTGGCTGCACTGTAGTAGATTGTAGTACCATAGTTTCACATCATCCCACTGAGAACTGAGTCTAAAGAGCAGTAAGAGTAAACACCCATTATGGGACAGCTGTGGGAATGCAACTTACCTGATATTAGAATGAACTAGGATAGGTTTTGTTGACTTACAGAATGTGTGTCAGCTTACAGAAATATTTCTGCATGGCTTTTTTTGTTTTTTGAAAGTCCATTTTAAAGGCACTTAAAATCATCTCCATGTCTCAGGTGCTAACATTTCAGATGGCTTTTGCATCTGTGCAATGAGGGATAATTAGGTTTGTAGAGCAGATGTTCTGGAAGCCTGCACTGCAGTATGCCTGGCTGTTTCTGGCTACAAAGATTTACTCCTGGGTGCACTTGTTTTCTTTTTACGTAGGAGAACAGCAAATTCCTAAACAGTCTTCTGTATCCAGTAAGGACTTCAAGATCTCATACCAGATTTAATCAGTAAATGCTTCACTAAGAGCTTTAGAAAGGAACAGTTTTGCTCCCAAGAATTTATTTCAGCTGCTGAGTACTGAGGTTTTACTGTGCACTGAAATGTCTGTGGCTTTTTCAAAATGAGCAGAAGTGTTTACAAAGAAGTAACGATGGTGAGATTTTTCACTCTGTTCTCCTGAGGCATAACAATTAAAAAAAAAAAAAAAAAAAAGCCCCCAGGGAAAGTAGAATTATACCATTATCCCAGAATTGCATTCTGTTGTGTACTACCTTGTGCCGTACTGCGTGTTGGAGGAAGAAATGGGATTTTGTAAATAGCCAGATAGGAACAAGGATATGAGTTGTGAATATGGATGTATGCTAAGAGTGACCTAGGACAAGCTTTATAAAATACAAAATGTTCTTCATGGCACTTTTCGGTCTGGAGATGTGGTTTTGCTCAGTTTTATCACATCACACAAGGCTGCATGCTTCTCCCAGTGTAGCTGTTATGAAAAAGGCAGTGTTTTGCTTTTGAAAAGCATTAAATGTAAAAAGCTATTAAATGGAGGTAGCCTTTTTATCAAAAAGTTACTTCTGACTTTTTATTGAACAGATAATGTTATATGCAGATGTGCTTTCCTTCATCATTTTGTCAGGTATGCCTGTTTTTCATGGACAAGGGCTTAGGCAGCTGATCTTCAGCCCTTCAAAGGCCACCAATTTGCTCCCATTCCAGAGGGGACAGGTCTCTTTCAAAAATGACTTTGCTAGGTCATTCCTTCTGGCATTAGTCCAATACAGCACACACGTTTGTTTTTAGAACTTCAAAAAGATATGGTATGAGAAACAATAGTAGCTTCAAGGAAGGACCTGGAGACACAGCACTAAAAAAATAAAAGCTTTCAAAGCTTCACAGGAGCGCGTGTATGGGGGAAAAATACTACCCATTCAAAGCGATACAATGGGGTTTTTTGGGGGGTATGCTTTCAACTGAGAATGAGAAATGAACACTAGTTTCTTGTTTCCATCTTACTGCTACTGAGTTGGGGTCAGTTGCATTGCAGTTCTGAGCAAACTCATCTCCAGTTTGAAATCAGTGGAAGTTGCAGGTATTTCCTCAATCTAGTTCCTGTGTTTCATGGTAACTACTGAAGAAAGAAACATGGGCATGCACTCTCAGGCATTTTAAAAGTAAAGCTAAAGCATAACGTTATTTTTAGGTCTGATTTTTTAAAATGCCTGCTGAAACAGCTTTCTCTCTCTGCTTTGCATAAGAATGAACCTGGCAATCAGATCCTTATGTAAATAAAACTTGCAGCTCACTCAATCAATATTTTGTTCTTTTCTTGGCACGTATAGAATAAAATCACAGAAGACCTAGTTAATTGTCACAATTAATGCTGATATTGCAACAGCATTCACAATTTTAAGTCACCTGAAATCTAAGTATCTGCAAAATCCTGGTCAGAGAATTTTTTTCTTTCTCCAGAGGTCGCATTGTCATGGCACTCTTCTGTTCTGAGGATTTTAATTTTCATATCACTTTTGGCAGAATCACGTTTGAGAGCTGCATGTTTCTCCTCGTTAAATACCGCAATAATTAGGAAGACATCCTGACAACTGAGTCATCTGAGTGACTTCCCTCTCATCCTCAATACAGGATGAGTCCTCCTCGTGCCTGATGCACAGGAAGGTTCAATTCCTTCCTCTCAATTACTTCCAGTAGTTCATGCAGGGATCTATCAGCTGCTGTGAGAGAGAGAGGAAGCAATAAATATGGCAGAGGGTTGCTATGCATATAAAATTTCTGTTGCTGGCAAAGTTCAAAGTCTGTTTCAATTTTCCCTTGATTCTTTCCAAAGAATCCCTGCAAAATGTTCTAATATCTTGTCAGGGCTGTGCTCCAAGGATGCTGGATGAACTGTCAAAACCCAAAGTGCTACAGTGCTTCCCGTATGCAATGGCAGCTGCTGCAAGGAGGAGAGGGAACAGTGCACTGTTCCCTTCTGCTAGCAACAGCAGGAAGATCTTGTAAGGGGCACTGTAATATTTTAGTACCTGCTGGGACAGTTTATTTTCTTTTTATCTCTGAGGCAGAAAAGTCTCACCAAGCTGTAAGGCACTCACAGTTTGGAAACTCAGCTGCTGATCATCAGCACTGAGAGCTGAACTTTAAATCCAATGCAGCCAAAGGTGTCCAAGGCTAACATAGTGATTTTGAAGGCATTGGGATGTTTCCAGATACAAGATCATTAATCTTCAGAGTAGACAAGTCCTTGATTTAACCTCTGGGCCCTCTACAGTGTCTGTTGTTGTGTCAATGTGTTACTGGTCAGTATAAGAAGTGCAATTTAATCCTTAGTCAGAATTTGAACTTATGTGACTTTCATGTTTTGAAGTCAGCACTGCTGCTCCTGTGGGATCATCTGGTGTGGGTTTATGCAGGAGCTGTGAGGACATTCGTTTTTCCATTAACATGTGGCAAATGCTCGTGCTCTTCTCTCTCCCCCCAAGGTTTTTGGCCTGGTACTGCATTCCTATCAAGTCATTGCTCTTAGGCTCATGACTTTCCTATACTCATGGGACATCTTAAATTTAGTTTTTTCCATTTCATCATGGTGGGTACTACTTGGTGGTTTTGTTGAATGTCTGATCTGAATTTTTTTTAAATGCTTTTCATATTTTGTAGAAATGACAAAAGGAGGACTTGCCGCTTACCCTCTGGTCTAGTGGTGACTCAGCAACCTAGCAGGCTTATACACCTGCCAGGAATTCAGGTCAAGTGGCGCAGTGTGATTTGTGCTGGTAGTCCCAGGTGTAGACAGCCCAGAAAAGATAAGGTGTGGCCCGAAGAAGGACAGCTGTGTTCCTGTTCTCTGCTTAATTCTTACGTTTAGGATTGTCTGGCCTTTGTGCTATCTTTGCCTTTATGTCTGCAAACAGAGTGGTGACAAAATCTTCTCTACAGACTTGTTTTGGCAGCACCAAAACCAGAGGAAAAATGTGGCTTGTTTTCTTTGCCTTTAAAATCCTCCTGCAGAAAGGGTGTGAGCATGGTGGCAGAACTTACAAAATAAACAGCTGTTGGGTGAATTCAGGCTCTGACCACTTCTCTCCCAAGTAGGAATAATATTTTTTGGTCACTGCTTACATTGACTTGAGATGAAGCAAGATTTTAAGTGCAAAATATTTCACAGGTCAAACCAGAGCTATCCACCTATCCCTTTTGGGTGTTTTCTCAAGTCTTCAATAGGATCCCCATATTTCCAGTCCAAGTCATATCACTCACAGCAAGGTTGCTTTTAGGATTTCTAATGGCTTTCTCTTCCATTTGACTTTTTGTATTTTGCAATAAATTATACCAACCTTTGGCCTGGTGCCTTATCTGGTTACCACCTGATTCAGTATTTTTCTGAGATGAGTACCTGAAAAGCACAACCAATCCATGATACTAATGCCACTAATTATGGCTAATGAGTGTTTTTTAAAGCATTCTCACAAGCAAATCCAAACCCAGCCTAGCAATGTTTCAGGTTACTGCTTGTTTTTTATTGTTTTTTTAATTAAGTTTTTAAATTTAACATTTTGGCCATAGACAATTGTCAGCTTTTCTTTAGGTCTCTGAGCACCCTGGCCCTGGCTGGAAGCATAAAGTCTTTATGTCACACATCAGCACAGAGTGAATCTTTTCCATTTCACAAAACTAAAAAAGAAATTGTCTGTTTGAGTTTCTGCTGTCATTGTGGGTTTCAAATTCAGTCCTGAATCTTCCATACTCAGTTTATAAGTCTCCCTATTTTTGCTTTATTTGTTTGGTTTGGTCACATACTCTGTTAGCTCATAGTTGTCAAGATCGGTGAGATTAGAGTTTTTCTTGATCGGGGGCATTTATTAAAGAAAATTGCAGTTGGAGATACAGAACAAGACCTTCCGTAAGCACTCAATTTAACAAAATCTGAGCCACATACTTTTGTCTTATGTGTCTTACCTGCATTTTCACCCTCCTAGCCCCCAGCAATCAGCCTGATTTCTGTGACCTGCTCTCAAGAGAGCAGAAAAAGCCAGGTACTCTGTGTAAAGCTATGGATACTCTGATTGGGTTGTCAGTGCATTACTGACTGCTACCAAACAGGATGTGTGCACAAGCTGAGATTTGCTTTCCTTCAGTGAGGATGCTAATTCAGAGCTCTTTCACACAGGCTGTCATTTTCTGAATCTTAATAAAGTTCCTACAATCATCTTTGAGACCTACACTTTGTTTTCAGACTTGATTGAAATTAATCAGCTAGTTTGATTAGTGGATATTAACAAGAGGTGTAACAGACAGAAAAACAGCATGATCACGTAATCATTGTGTCTTTAAGATACCAGTCTACAAACAGACTAGACTTCTACTTAACTGGAGTTCCAGCTTTGTTTCTGCCAGTACCAGGGGTAAGTTACAGATATATAACACAGACATCTAGTGGCTGAATACCATACTGCGAATAGAGGTGCTACTGGCAGATCCTGGCTCGGTGCAGATGCCATACAGGAAAGATACTTCCAAAGTATGAGACCTATCGATGCTCACAGCTCCAGAATAATGAAAAATTGGACCTGCTTCATAGGTGCAGCTGGTTGTGCTCTGCAGAGTGGGAATTGATGCAGAAATCCCCTGTAATACCCGTGAAGCTGGCAGATTGCCAATGGGAACAGATTTATTGCTTACATTGTTGGTCTTTCTTATAGAGAAGTAGACAGGCAAGTTCAGGGCTTCAGGTTGCTATAAGAAATGCAGTTCAGAATCAGAGGAAGGCCATCAGTTTTTGGCATGGGATATTAATTGGTTTACATGGTGCTGCAGATACCCCTTTATTGTTCATCTTTCTGTAAACCACAGACATTTTTCTTGTCTGATTTGAGTTCATATTGTATTTTATCTTCATAATAGTTATTTTTAATGTGTGTTTGGATTAAATTTTGCTTATCCCTGAAGTGCAGTTGTCCCATATTGGCTCAAGGGACCCTTGTCAGACTGCTCTGAGGTGATCCAGCCTTGACTCTGTTCAAGTTTGGATAGAGCAGCTTTTAGGCAGTTTCTGGCCTTAATCCTGGAACAGTTGCCTTGAGGCTCAGACTTCGTGTCTGTGACACCCCTCTGGCAGCAGAGGCTTTGCCCTGGCTATGAAATTGGTACCATTTCATTGGGATGAAGTCTCAGCCTTGTGACTGCTCCCTTGAACTAACTTATTCCACTGTAAAGATCACATTTCTTTTCTTTTCTTTGATTCTATCCATCTGGATTTCTTCATGGCAATCTGATTTCTTCAAGCTGTTTTACCTTCTCTTCACTGTGCAAAAAAGAGTCATCATCTGGTCTCCCCTGTGCTCAGTTTGGTGCATGTTTGCTAGAGGCCTCAGTAATCCACCTTGACTTTGGAGACTGGCTTCCACAGCCCTGGAGGCCTTCAGAAGTGCAGCCTTTGATAATGAGGCCACAGTGTTGGCTAGGGTGCATAAGCTCTAGGTGGAGAGGATCTCCATGTTTTATATTTTTTTGGTCCTGATAGTGTAAATTCCTGAACGCTTCCTCCTTTCATGTTGGGCTGATGGATCTCTTAGTTTCAAATGACTAAACTCAAGCCCTTGGGCACAAGCCCTTGCATTTTAATCTGTTTTAGCTGTTTAGTTTGGACTGGAAAACTTGTGTGATTTCTTGTAGCACGTATTAAAGCTGCAAATGGTAATTCCAAGGATGAGACTGACAGAAGTGTCAAGTGTATTCTTGGAGTTTTTTGTTATTGACCTGCAGATGCAGTCTGGTGTTCATGAAATATTAGAGGTTGGTATTAGGACTAAGCAAGAAGTGTTTATTTATGTGCTTTCCCTTTTTATTTTTTGTTAATTTAAGTAGATAAGGTAGTTGGAGATTACTGAAGAAAATGATAAAGGCTGTAGTGTGATCACAGTGATGAAAAATGCACTTTGGTGCATGAATAATGGTGTCATAGGAGAGACATGCAAGGTAACCTTTCCACTAGTGGAGCTTCTTTCCAAGGAAGTACTTTGAGACTAGTACTGAAAATTCAGATTTTTGGTAAAGGAGAAATAGATTAGATGTCTAAAGGGTGGCAACAGTGAAGCTGTGGTATGAACTATTTAGGGGGTATGTCTACCATTGGAACTTTTTAAGAACAAACTTCTGTCAGGAGTGGCTCAGGGCATTTGATCCTGCCTTGGGACAAGAGTTTGAGGTAGAGGACATTTCAAGATCCCTTCTGCCCTACTTCATGTATTTCCCTTTGCTGGGAAGGAAGGTGCGGCTGCCTAATTTTCCTGCTGCTTCTTTTTGGTGCCCAAATTCAGAGGGGTTGAATTGTTTTGCTCTTGGTTGAGCAACTGTTTATATAAAAAAAGCAGTCACAAGACTGGTCATCTCAGTGTGGGAGGGAGATGCTCTCCTAAAATAATGAGAGTTGTTGTTATTTGGAGATTGCAGGTTATTCTGTGACAGCTGCCTAGTAAGCTTGCTTACTTACGGTAAGTGCAACTCTTCTTCATATGCTGCAATTGCTCTGTCTGTTTTAATGAGTTTTGCAATTTGTCAGATCCACACACAGAAAACCACACCAAATCTTAGATATCCATAAAATACACATTATTTTCAACTGACATTTATTGCTGCTGTATTTCAGTAAAAAAGAATAATTAAATAGTACAATAAATACAAGATATTTTTCTCTTTCCCAGCTTCAGAGATCCCAGCTGTGAGAACATAGTTCTAGAATCATAGAATGGTTTGGTTCAGAAGGAACCTTTAAATATGATCTAGCCCAACTCCTCTGCAGTGGGGAGGGACATCTTTCACTAGATCAGGTTGCTCAGAGCCCCATCCAACCTGACCTTGAATGCTTCCAGGGATGAGGCATCCATAACTTCTCTGGGCAACCTGTTCCAGTGTCTCACCACCCTCATAGTAAATAATGTCTTCCTTATATCTAATCTAAATCTACCCTCTTTTAGTATAAAACCATGACCCCTTGTCCGACCACTACAGGCCCTGATAAAAAGTCTCTCTCCATCTTTCTTATAAGCCCTTTTATATATTGAAAGGCCACAATAAGGTCTCCCGGGAGCCTTATCTTCTTCAGGAATCTGCAGGATGAGTCTGTGTCTCGTGCAGTAAAAGCGATTCAGGGGTATGGGGTGTTGTGACACTTGGATTCTGTGATACAGGTGTGTTAGGAATACCTATTCAGCAAGGCAAAGGGGAGAAAAATGCAAGGATGGTAAAATTAAAGTAGTCTTAGAAAATAAGCATGCATGGGACCCTGATTTCACTGCTGGAGGACAAAAAACAGTAAGAATGTAAAAGTCCAGTCTGCTCATTGAACAGAAAATCCAGTTGTATTTGAATCGGAGACAGAGGCCTTGGCAATTAAAGGCTGTAGGCCCTAATTTAGTTTTGAAAAAAGACCAGATTGGTAGTGGTGTTCAGTAGCTTGGGTCCGGGGCTGTGCCTGCCTGCTGCTAGGCTCCATCTAAGGGGGTTGTTAACTCCATGTTGGGATTTTCTGGTGTCTGTCAGTGCTGAAATGTGTTCATTAAAGGAGATGGTGCTGGTGTCAGACGTCCACATGCAGGGTTGTCACAGTCTGGTTATTCTGCAAAGATTAGTTCTTTTATTGACTTTTTGCTGAAGATTGGCATGCATTTCCTAAAGAAAATCTGGACACCCAGCCCTAAAAATAGCCGAAGACAACTGGCTTCTGAGTAGTTTGCAGCCAGTCTGTGGCCTTAAAGGAAACAAATCTGTTCATGAGCTTCTGGTGAACCAATCCAATATGTGACTCTGTCCAGTCTTTTTCACGTTCTCTTAGCCCGAAGCTTTAAGTAGTTCACAAAATCACCCAACGTGCAACCTCTCTCATAAATTCAGGTAGGATTTAGCAGGTCAGTGTGGCATTGTACCCTTGTGCTGGATATGGCTGCTCCAGGTAAATCCCACAGTGGGATTTAGGATATACAACCTATCAAGCAGCAGAAGCTCTGCTGGACCAGGCTGTGTTCACAAAATTGTGATGTGTCCATGTAATCAATGAGAAAAATCAACAGGACTCAGTGTGTGTACGCAAGTGGATAGGATTGATGGTTGTATAACTCACTGTCCTGTTACAGGTCTGCATACCAGCGAAAGCTAATAAGTAGCAGTATGTACAGTGAGACAGAGAGGTGTAAATCATTTCCAATGTCTGTATCTACTAGCTTTTGGAAGAAGTGAGACTCTAGCTGAGTGGGAATGGCTGTGATGGCAGAGCTTTCAGTGAATCAAGACAAGGTGTCTGTGCTTTGCTGCTTTTCAGAAACTGGTCTGTCCTTGGCTTCAGCTGCATTTTTATGTGACATTGGACAAATCGCTTAACCTCTCTGGGCATCGTTGCTTAAAATGGGAATGTCAATATTCTTGCCAACCTTTGTGAGCTATCACTGGATTAATGGATAAAAATTGCTGTATAAAGTGTAAGCATCATTTACGATGTATTTTATCCTGTTTACTTGCAAAGCAGCTGGTCTACCTTGAAGTGTCACAACTGCCAAAAGTGTGAGAGGGGACCTACCGTGTTTGCCTGAGTTGAGGTAGCCCCAAAACTAAGATTACCTGTAAATTCTTGAGATTGGTTTAAAAACATATTTTCAATAGGGTTTATTTAGTGTTTGAAGTTTGATGTAATGCAGAACTTCACTTTCTCTAATGGACTCTGAGCTCCATGCTTTCAAAAATTGTTTAGGAAGATGGCAGCAGAGACATTGACAACCATAGCCATCATGAGCAAACCTGAGTAGGCAGAGGAAGAAAAGACACATGGTTGTACTTCCAAATAACCCATCTTCTGCTTTATTTAATTCCTTGGATCTTTGTCTTTAGCCTGCTATTTTTAAGCAAGCTCTTCCTGTGCACTTTCATTATGATTACAATATTTAGAATTACAGTAAGTATAATATCTACTTTTTAGCTGCCTTTACTGAGAAAAAGAGCCTTAACATGAAAAGTGGCAAATTGTCGCAAAGAAAGAAAAAGTGTTTTAAAGGGAAGGTAATTCAGATTACTCCACGTAGGAGGAGCAGCATACACATGGACAGGCACTGAAGATCAGTTGATGCGCTAGCATTTCCCTGTGATAAGGTGTTTCTTCCCCCCACCTCCAACATGCAGATTTAGATCCTTAAGGACTGGGGGGGGGGGGGGGTGTCATCTTGGATTCAGTACAAAATGACATCTTTCTTTATGGACACGTGTGCTTAGAATTAGCAGTCCACACTGAACCCTGTCCATCGGACTTGCTTTTGTTTCTGAGGGTGCCCCATACCCTGTTTTCCTGGCATGTAACTCTGTCTTCTTGCTTTGCTGTTGTGGAATCATTGCCCGGTCCTCCAGCTTACAGCTGTGCTGCTTCCATCCCTGAGCTGCTGTTCAGCCCTCGGAGAGTTCTTGGATGTGGTAAGTTTTGCTGCCAGGTTGTTTCAAGTCTACAGAATTTGTACCAAAATGGTTGTTTGCTGTGCTGTTCAGACACATCCTCCCATATCGGACAGTCAGTATTTCAGAGTGACTGGAAAATCTTGCAGCATTTTTCTGGGGCACAGTTACACTGGAAAAGTGCATGGCCTGTGATTCTTAGCCGTTCTCAGCCAAAAGAGCCCACGGTAATAAGGAGCCAGTGGGGGAGAGTAGTGAGCATGAGTCAGGGCAACCTGAGAAATCTGGCTTGTACTGTACTGCTTGGCAGTTCTGCACGGGACCAGGGCACCACAGTGTTGGGCACTTTACAAACACATAGCAAAGACCTGGTTCTGAGGGTTTTAATTCTCTGCTAGACGCTGGTAGCTGAGAAGTGAGAAGAAGCACAAAGATGCAGTGTCTTGTACGAGTAGGGTACAATAAGGGCAGAGGAAATGTCTTTGAGTCTCAGTCCATCCCCTTGTCTGCCTGACCCTTTGCTATTTCTTCTTCAGGCCTCTTGGAGGTACTGGTAGAACCATGTTTTCTCACTGCTGGAAAAACTTTGTGTGGCAAATGTGGTGTGACTCAAGCTGTGATTGGCAACGACTGTCTGAGATTGTCTGTCAAAAGCTTGTTGAGGTTTGCCTAGGACTCACAGAAGAACAACAGGGAAGGGTTGGGGCAGGAAAGAATCAGTAGCTGGCAGTGTCATCTTAGGCCAAGCACTGTCATCGCAAAACCCTTGCGCTAAGCTGGGAGGAAGATGTTGGGGTGTTCATTTTGATTCCTTAAGCCACAACGTCTGTCTGCTTTTGTTAGCAGACTTCCCTGTTATCCCATAATCCCTTCAGACACTTGAATTTGTCTGCTTTTCTGCCTAGATGGTGGGGGGTGTTGGGAGGCTTCTTGTTTCAGGGACAGTTGTGGTCTTTGAATGCAACTTTTTACCCTAATGTGACAAAAAGGAGGCACAAAGCCAGAAATAGCATGCTGTGCTGTTTATTGCTTGATTTATTTGTGGCCATGTCTGTCACACAGATGCCAACATGTTTTATCTTCATTTACAATAGCCCAAAATGTTTCACCTGGACTGATATACAGTCCTAGGCCAGACAGGGAGGTTCCATAGGGAGATTTTTCTTAGTGTGTAGCTTGTTGCTGTGATTTTTTTTTTTTTAACCCCTGCTTCCCTCTCTGACCTTCAGTTCTCTTGTAAAACTGTGCATGTTTTCAGTGTGCAGTTTGGATAATTAAAAATAGCTGCTTGCGGCATTTGGCTTCTGTGCAGTCTTTTATCAATAGTGCCTCTGAGAATACCTTGTGTTTGGATGAATGGTTTTAAATAGAGTGGTGAGAACTGCACGGAAGACAAATCAAACAGGCCTCTTTCACAGCAATCGTTTTTACTTTCCAATGCCTAGAAATGATTTTTAAACTGAAAACAAAACATACCAGTATTTGAAATTTAATGTATCCTTGTTAATCTTGTTTTCTAATTATTATTATTATTATTATTTCTTACTGGTGGAAGAGTTGTGCTCACAGAAATTAGTCATCAGTGGGTCATCCTAGGAGTGGTACAGGACATGCAGGACCTGTCACAGTGAGTCTGCCACAGGGGCCCATCCTCATTATTATGTCCTGTGAAGAACCCAGTATGGTGGGCTTAAAGGGATGGTGCCAGAAGCCAGTTAGAATACCATCAGTGAAAGTTGCTACCTAATCTCCTTCAGTGATTATCTTGGGCTCTGAAACGAAAGACATTCTATTCCATTAAAACTAGAATTCCCATTAAAAAAAAAACTATGAATGTACTTATGGCCAAAATAATAATCTAATTTCTTTTCTCCCTTTCCACAGAAGCCACCTCCTTCCTCTCACCCCAAATCTTGGGGATATGTGACCATGATTTCTACTGGAAATCCATATGATGTTTAAAATCTTTCACTGATTTATTTGTGGCTCTTGAGCTTCGTAGTCTGCCATGATCCATCCGTTGTAAGAGCCTGCAGAGTTCCTAATTTCCTTTTTTTTTCTGTGCCATTTACTTTATTAAAATACTTTCCCATGCTTTCTCTTCTTTGTCTCCTCTCTACATTAAACAGTTCAGGCTCGCTGGAGGAAATGGGAAGATATGTGGTTTGCTGTTGTCTGCAGTGTACTTAGCCTGTGAACTTAAATTTTCAAAGCCTTTGTTCTGGTACATTTCATGAGCAAGGCATTCTCTTAAATAAGGGTGTGTAGATGTAAAGGAAAAAAGATTTCACCTTTTTGCACGCAATTTTTGGAACATATTGATTCTTGTATGTTTTTTCTAAGAAAAAGTTCATGTTCAGTATTTTATGTCTTAAAAAAAAAAAAAAGCCAGGTGAGGCTATTCTGAGCATGCAGAACATTGCATGAATTTTTTTTTTCCCCCTAAAAACAAGAATAGCCTCCTAATAGAAGTGGAATAAACCTATACCCCAGTAGTGTTGCATTGTAATCATGACTTGCAAATCTGCATGTGTAACCTTGTCCAGTGCAAAGCTTACTGGATTTCTAGGAAGCTTTTGTCCTGAAGAACTTGAAGTCAAAGGTGGTAGGTTTTCTTTAAGCATGTACACACACTCGAAAGTAAGGAACAGTGCTAGATGTTTGTGTGTGCCTTTGTATGACAGGTAATTAAGTTATGTGTTACTGCAATATCGATTTTTCATCATTGACAGACTTGGTGATGTCTGAGCCATTGGTATTTTGAGTCCTGGAGTTATAGATGGGTAACATGATAGGTTTGAGACTGTCCTAAGTCATAATGATAATGCTTTAATTTTACCTCCGGTCAATTTCTGATGCCGGCTTTGTTGACTTGTACTTTGGGGGAGAAAAGTAATGTATGTGGACTGAAAACTGTTTGTAGAGTACCTGTGAAAGCATTGCTAGGAAAGCATGAAAGGGAAAAAAAAAAATGAAGCCATAGTGTCTTGGTGACATTTTTGCTCCATTTTTCTTCCCTGTCCTCTGTTGTGCAGTCATACTGCAGAGAAGCAAAATGAGAATTTGGTTATGGGTGAACAGCTGCAGAAATAAATTCTCAGGGAGGGCAAAGTCTTCATGTGTGTACAAATACACGTGAGGATGTGTGTGTACAAATACACGTGAGGATGTGGACCGGGCTATCTCTGAAAGTTTGCTTTGTAGAGATAAGCTCATTGAAGTATATATGTACTCACTGATGGTAGGGCTTCCTTTTAGAAGTATCAGCTTTCCATTACTCCTTACATTCAAAAGCAGACAGTAGAGTTTCAGGATGTCTCTGTGTTGATTCTTATTCTTGTGTTAATTAGCAGATAGCCGTCAGTCTGGTGTGTATGTGCTTTTCAGTGTTGGTCTTTCTGGCTTCACTGTTTATCTTGAATTTAAATGGGAATTCAATGTATAATCAAGACCTAAAACCTGCTAAGCGCTGACATAGCAGCGATGCCCAGCTCTTCTCCTGATCTGACCGGCAGCATATAAGAAGCTAAATGAATATTAATGCATTCCTGTCGACTGGCAGCTTTGGTTTACTTGTCTCTTTCATCTTCTGGAATGAAGTATGAGCTTTCTGGCTGGGTCATTAATAAAACAGCTAGTGGGTGATTTATTTCACCCAAAGTACTAGTTGGCCATTGTGTCTCCAATGTCAGCAGTGAATGGCTTTTCTGCTGTTGTCATGGTCTCCTCCTTACTAATCACAAGGATTCAGGAGAATGCGAAGGACTAGTATCGTGGGGAACTTGTTTACCACACGTCTTGCTCCTATTGTTCTCATTGTGCAGTTTTCAACTGAACGTGAATCCTCTTTTCCTGGGAGACACCAAGACCTCCTAGGCCTCTCGGTAAGAATGCAGGGACCTTGTCACATCCCTTATGGTGCAAGGCAGATTAGATGCTGTAGTCAGTACAAAAGAACATATATTTTTTTTTTTTTTTCCAGACTGCTGAAGATAGATGGTGTCTGTCCTTCTTCCTGCTCTGGAGGCTGTCTTGCCAACCATCTCTGTGTGTCTGATGTCTTCATGGCTCCAAGTCTTGGCTTTGTTTGGGCTGCCATGGAAAAAAGTGCTGATTACCTGTCAGTCTTAGGAAAATATATTATTTAGAGTAACAAAGTTGCTCTGTAGTTTCATTTAAGTGTAAACCAAACAATTTTGATACAGTGAACAGAAGAACTTGATCACCTACTCTGAATGAATATAAGATCTATTAAGGAGAGGGAACTTCCTCTAGAGAGTGTCAGAAATGAGCTTAAGTTAACTGGTCTGGATTTGGACCGCTGTTCATTTAGCAGACCTTAGTTAGCAGAAGAATTTGGTTCAAAGCTAAATAGTTCAGCAGTGAACTACGATGTGGCAAAAAGTGTCCTGGCATATCTAGACGCATAAACTTCTGAAACAGATCTGAAGACTGTAATGTATGTATGGCTTAGACCAGCAAATTTTATTAGAAAAATGAATGGGCTCCCTTCCCCTGCTGATTTTGGTATATAATAATCTTTACGACTTGTTTGCAGCCACTAAAAAAATCTGGAACAATTCCTGTTTCTAGGACATTCATTCCCTCTCCTATGGTTTTAGTGGAAGCTGCACATGCATATGCTGGTTACTGCTGAACTAGCCAAAACAGTTGTGTGAATTCTTGCTCATGGAGAAATTCTTGCAAGCAGGTGATTACAGGTCTAAAGAGGCAAGTATATACTCTCAAAGGCTTCTGTACAATGTGCATTTCTATGTATGCAGATTAATTTTTCTGTTTTCTCCTTGTTCTTTCTCCTCTCCTGATTTTTTTTTTTTTCCAGGCACATTTTTTGCATCTGCTGTCAAAAAATTTGCCTCTTCATTAAGACACCAACTTTAAAAGACACTGAAAAGCTCAAATAACGATTTCAGCTGGTATAACCAATTACAGACAGCAAAATGACAACCTCAGTGAAGCTTGGACAATTGCTACATAGATGTTAATCAAGAGGGACACAGGCAGATTCCTGAATTATTAAAAATGCAATAATGTTTCTGAAGCCTTGATATGCCCTGGTGAACCATGCTTAGGGAACAGCTTTGGCCCATCCTAAGTTCTCTTATCTGGTACAGCAGAGTAGGAACTGAGCAGCCTCCTCTCGTTGCCTTTCATCAGTTGGAACATCTTTTCAGCTTTGAATTTCCAAGGCTGTTTCATTGCTTGTGCTGCCATTCCCCCTCCCACCCTTCTGCTTTGTTTGCTTGACAAGAAGAAAAGGCAGAAAGTGAAGCACGCAGCCACATTTCCATAAGCTTAGACAAACTATTTCTTTCTTTTTCTTTCTACCCCAGACAGGGTGCTTATAATTAGTCATCCCTGCTGCGGTTGGAGTGGAGTTTTTAGAAGAAAGCTTTGGTGGTTTCTTACCAGCAAGAGTGAAAAATAAAACGAATGCAGTTCATCATTGATTTGGGCAATACTTGTTAGCCTCATAATCCAGGCAAATAATTTTCTTCATCCATGTTTGTTAGAAATACTGGAGCAGAGACCTAGTGGTACTTTTCCCTGTCATGCTGAGATCAGACAGTGCTGGCAGCATTTGGTGTCTTGAAGCTGAATGCAGAATTAAAAGCCTCTTAAAAAAGCAGGCTGTTAAAGTGTCACTAAGAAAACTCGTTACACTGCTTAATGGTTGGGTGGGATAATCTGAGCTTCTGCTTTTAATTAAAAGTGGTCCCACGTTGCAGAATGCAGGCCTGGGTTGAGAGAGTGTTTTGTGTGTGTATTTTAAGTCCTCCTGAAACTGGCAGTATTGAGCTCTTGGGTTTTGGCCAATGAGCAGTTCTAGTGTTGAAACAGAGAAGAAAGAGAAGTGGTGAAATAAAACTTAAAGGAAATTTTACTTCCTACTAGGGAAGACTAGAGTGTAAATGGTATTGCATACTCTTCCTGGTAGGAATTTTAAAGCAACTCTTTGGCGTTAAGATGTGAAATACATGATTATTAACCTTTTAGTCTAAGTGATCAAGAGAAGTTATGTCTGTCACTGTTCTTAATACTTGCTGTGTCATTATCCTGTCTTGTAAGGAGTTAAGATGTGATCTAGCCTCCTCTAACCCTGCAAAGCTTACTCTCTCATCCTTTTTTAGTAAAAAAAGGAAAGAAAAAAATATACTGAAAAATACGTACATAGACCCTGGCTATGAAAGTCATGTTGCGTTGGAGCAGCTAAAGGGATGAGTCCTTGTAAGTAATGCACAAAATTTCCCTTTGATTTCATTTAGACAGTTGGGTGTACAAAGCTTGGTGGTATACAAAGCTGAGCTCCAAATACAGCTCAGATGTACTGTGAATTCAGGACTTGTTTGCACACTGCAGCTATGACTAGCGTATTATAACGTATTCTGTTTGTGCAAAAATTGTGCCCTCACTGCTATTTTTGCCATGAAGTAGATTCTTAGAACTGTTGATTCCCATTTAATAGATGGAATATGAACACCAGTTCATTAAATCTGTCTTATTTCATCTTTTTTGGTGACCAGAGACAAGTTTGGTTATTTCCTGCTGTAAACATGAAATTGCATTTTTAAGTTCTATTATTCTGGAAAACCAGTTCTTTCTGGAAACTTAAACCACTGTTGAACTGAGAAGTGGTTCAGAATTGCTCGGTCATTCTGGGGGGAGGAACAAGGATATAAAAAAGGATTTGACTTTCTTAAGCAGTAGAGATTCAAAATTTGGAAAGGTAACCAGTGCTATGCCCAGTATTACTTAGTTTTTATTGAAGTAACTGAAATTCTCTTTTAAAGTCAGGCCACTACACAACCGATTTGCCACTTAACTGAGTTTTAATTGACTCTTTTATTATTATAATGATGGGAATAATGCTCTGGCAAATGTATTTTCCAGTTGCTGATTTTGGTAATAAAAAACAGCCTTAGATTGCAAAAGACAGAGAAACTCAGTTTCATGGAAATAGGATGCCCTTCCATTTTAAAGATAACAGGGTCTTCTTTTAACCTTGGATGGCACTCCCTAACTTGTTTCCTGTCTTTTCTTCATTACGTTGGCTCCTTGCCTTGAAGAGGAGATGGCTTTTTAATACAGCCACTAAATTCCACCAATTCGGAATCTTTCAATCCAATTACTATGGTAGATTAGTTCTTGACTCTCTCTCTTTCCAACTATAGCACTTGCAATGAAAAACAAACACTTGATTCACGAGTTTTTTGCTAGAATCAAAAGATTTTCTTTTTTTCTTATGACTTAGCTCGCATTGTTAGTATGGCTCTCAAATGTTAATGATAACGGTTTTACATAAAGCATCAGCTAGGCACTGGCTGCTGTGCTTTGTAAGATAAAGCTTGTTGTAAAGTTGTGCTCGGAGACAAAGCAAAGGTTCACATCCTAGAGCTGTGAACATGGCTGGAAAAGGGGTAATGCTGGCTGATGTTTAGTGCTGTCCAAAAGAACAACCCCTTCACACCCCACCCCACCCCTGGAACAGTAGTATTAGTATAGTACAAGATTTTGTAGTGTATTCACCAGTTTGAGGACAAGGCATAGAATGATAAACATAACAATTGTTAACCTTAGTTATGATCTAGGGAATGTGCCATAAACTCTGAGGAAAATAATCTTCTTGTCTGGAAAGGATAACAATCCTTTGTTCTAGAAATGCCAGTTTTAAAATAGTTGAGCTTGGGCTGACATAGGTCGTTGATGAGCAAAAGATACTTACTAGAAATTAGCATGGGATTTGTTTTTGAATTCTAACCTCTCGGTGTATTCCACTGAGTGCCTCCAGCGCAGGGTGCAGAAGTTGGATTTGACTTCTAGCACCTTTGTTCAGGCTCTGGGAAGGGAGGGTTTAGCCTTTACATTGCACTGATCCTCAAGTGGCACCAGAGCCTGGCTGGCTCCTGGCATACCTTTAGGTGAGGGCTGCTCTGCTCTGTGCCATCTAGAACAGTCAATCCACTGGCCAGAAATCACTGTAGTGCTAGCTGATGTCATCCTTGCACATCTGTGGTGTACTTGGTCTTCTCCTTTCCTTCCCCAGCTGATCCCCTGCTCCTGAGGGTACTCCACAGCCATTGTCATAGTACACACCAGCCCCAAAATTATTGAGCTGTGCTTGGACATGACCAGTTTTGAGATGTAATACTTGTTTTCTGTGACTCATTCTAGTTTAATCTGTAAAGCTTGGCAGAGAAAACTGTCACTATGAAAAATTGTTTACTTACCTAGATACTGCTTTTAGTGCAGAACATGGTTTGGGTTTAAGTGGACAGATTATTGCCCCCAAAGTACCTTGCTTTATGCTAGCTTACAAATGGGAACTTGATTTCTAAGCCAGTTTCTGCTGCAATTTATACTGAAAAGTCTCAGAAGTAGTTGGGGCTTGATGTGCTGTGAATACATTAAAGCAAATCCTGTATTTGTGCTCTGTTCCCTGGTATAGGAATTGAGCATCTGTTTTGACTGGCAAGTATCCCTCAGCTGCATTCACACTTATAACATAACATGGGAATTTGCAGACAAAAGAGACGCGTACAGACAAGATCTCTTGTACACTCAAAAATGTGCAAATGTCTTTACTGCTGATAATAGAAAGAAATGAACAAAATATGCCAAAAGATACAGAATAAATTCCAGGTATGATGGCATTTTTAGCATAAGCAATATATCAAATGTATAGCCTGCTGATGACAAATTGAAAGTTTTGAACACCTCTTTTGTTATGGAAGTTCAGTAAGGATTAAATACTAAATGGAAGGTAAGTAATTTGAATGCAGGCAAAACAGAGCTAGGGTGGTTAGCTGGTAGTGCTACACGCAGTTAATGTAGTTTAGCCAAGGATGTTGAGACACTTCATAGACACCCCTTTTAAACTTTACCTCTCCGCCCCTGTGAAGTTGTGTGATTCATCATTTACAGGCAGATGTAATACCATCTGGGTACGCAGGTATCTATTGCTGTGCTTCTGCGGGTGGGCTGCTACAATGAAAGCTATCGGAGAGGACTTGGTTCAGAGTGATGGGCCGTTCTGCACACTGAGGGCAGCCGGTAACTGCTCGATGTCTCTCAGGCCTCACACAACAGCAGTGCTTATCAGTGCTGCAGAACTACTAGAGGCTTCACGTTCTTCAAAGTGGAGTTTTGAAATCCTTCATGGATTCTGCAGTGGATTATACCATTAAAAAATGTAATGGGAATAAACACTCTTAATCCTTCAAACCAGTAATACGTATTTGAATCACTAAGCATCAAATAAATATTAAAAACATCTAGAAACATCTTTGGGGAAAATTGTATAAAGTTGATGTTTGTGTTGTAAATGTACTGCAGTAGTTTCAGGAAAATATTTTAAAGTAAAGAATTAATTTAAAACTAAAGAAGTTTAAAAAAAGATTGTATTTAACAAAATAAATCCTTACTATTTTTTAACAAAGTCTAATCTAATTTAACAAGATTTTTAAAAATCTTGTTATTTTTTAACAAAATAAACTTTGAATATAACAAAGTGCAAATTTGAGCGAGCTCAACAATGTTATTCCAAGACCTCATGTATAATTTAATTTCCAGTCTTTACACACATTTAATGGATGTAGTATAGCCAGAGTTTTATACACTTCTAGCGTTCACTGTTTGTAAGCAGTATGCTGCTGCTGTGTTGGCTCAACTAAAGCACGATTTCTGTTAGCTCACTTGTTATAAGCAACCTGCCCAAGCAGGCCTCCCTGAGTTTCCTTTGAGGCAGATTACAACTCTGTACTGTCTTTTACTCCATGGCTGCATCACGGCTGCAGAAAAGTGTGATTTTTGTAGTCTTTTGGGCTTGGGTTTTTTTTAATGCAACAGGGCACGATTCGTTTTTATAGGGAGGCAAGCTTTATGTATACACTCAGTTAATCTAGCTCATGGGAAAACCAAGCCCTTCCAAATTTTACACTGAAATGTGTCATCTATTAACTGTCTTGCCTTGCAAGGAAAAGATATTCCAACCATCTCACCTTTACTTCAGATTTTTAATTGTATTTATGGTGTGGATTAAATTTCCATTTAAGCTTAACTTTGCGTTCCACTGTTTCACTAAAATTAAAAGGTTGTATCACATACTTCAAATCCTGATATCAAACTCTATCCATTCTCCCTTTATACATAGAGATGGTCTTCTCCCTTATATACATACACATGTATACATATACTAATTACCTAATCAGTCTTTTTTCAGAATGATTTTGAACATGTGCTTTTCCTTGTTTTGCTTTCATTTAGTTTGTGTTTTCTTCTGGATATTCATCTTTACTGTGATTGTCATTATTTTGATATTCCTAAGAGTGGTTATAAAGAGAATGGCAACAGCACACTAATCACTGAATTCTTTTTAGGAAGAACAACTGTGAAAAGACAGACGAACAAATGACTTTGCTCATTAAGTGTGTTTTGCAGATTTTTCCAGGTTTTTAGAACCAGTTCAGCTCCCAGTGAAACTGGGAATTTTGATGTACCTGTTGTTTGTATTATACTACTTAATCTTGTTGCTTGATGCTTAAAATACTAAGAGGGAAATACTAACGCTAAGGCTGTCAACATAACTAATGTGGAATTTTGAACAGTTGTTGGCAGCAAAGAAAACATTGCACAATTTTCCCAGTTTTATTTAAGACCATGAAGGGAAGTGTGTGTTAAAATAATGGGAAGCAAAGGCAAATATATGTGGGAGAGAAATCTGCTCTTTAGGTAGGATTTTATTACACACTTTACAGTAAAGAGAAGATTGGGGGGTCTGCAAAATTTCTGAACAAGTGTCTCGCCAGGTTCTGTGTCATGCTCCGATTTCTTTACCCTAGGGCATAAGCTGTCAATGCATCATGCAGAGAGAACGTACTCTGATTTGAAAGCATCTAAGAAGGAAAAACTTCTGTGGATGCATCACTATGCAGTTGCCTTTATAATTTATGCCTCTTTCTTGCTTCATTTCAAGCTGCCTTCAGCTCTGGTGGTGGTGAGGAGCTGAATCCCATTTTGCTCCTCCTGTCTCGTTTGAGGCTCTGCTTTCAGCATGTGGTGATGGGGTGACCCAGATTCCCAGGGGTGTCTTGTGAATGCGGTGTTGATGCGCTGCTTTCAAAGTCCTTGGTTAGCAAGTCTTATCCCAGCTAGATGATGTTATTTGCTTTCCTGCTCATCAGTTTCTGACAGGTGCATCTACCACTAGTGGTATAATATAGTTAGCATTAACTAGCAGCATGTGTGCCTGGATATTTGTGTGAATACAAATGGAAATAACAGTTGGATGAAGGGGCAGACAGGTGTGTTTAATAAAATAGATCAGTGGGAGGGGATGGAGAGAGAGGAAAAAAAGCCCACAGGCATAGGAAGCTTACAGTGGAGCCTGGGAAGCTATGAAGCCAGGTAAGCTGGAGAGAGCTGGAAAAGCCAAATGGAAATAAGATGAGGGGGGTTGCTTCTCCCTGGTTATGAGCAAAAGGAAGAGGGAGCGGGAACAGATGGCTCTAAATTGTATAGCCCCCTGATGCTCTGTGCCTTTCTGGGACCAACTGTGATTGACTTCATATTTGAAGGTGCAACTGAGGTTTTTACAACTGATACATAGAAAATCAGATCCTTAAAAGGCAAACCCACAATTTTGGTAATTCCTGAAAAGGAGAAGGAGCTTGTGGGTGTACATCTTTGTTGCAAGAGAGTGGGGCATGAACAATCATGAGCCTTTTCTGATGGGTCATCGTGTTTAAAAGATACCAGTCTGTTCATCTTAGATGGTTTTAGTTTGTTGTGCTTTTTTTTTAGCAACAATAAAAGCAAGGTAGGTTGAGGGATTGTTTTCAGCAGCTTTCTCAGGTTAGACCCTGTGTCTGGGGTTCTTTTACCAGGAATCCTTACTGCTGCCTGTAGGTTCAGGATGTTTAAAGTTGTTTTTTGTTGTTGGGTTGGTTTTTTTGTTTTGTTTGTAAGAATACTTGAATCCTACAACACAGCCATGTCATGATGTTGCTCATTAACACAGCAGACTGAGTTTATAGCTTACCAGAGGAATGCCATGTGAGTGGGGCACTGCAGGGATCCCCAGTGAATCTTGAGATCCCAAACCAGTTTTTAGTTTTTCTTTTCTGTGAAGTAAATTATTGATGCTTTGAGGAAAGCACACCCTGAACCATGAGAGGGTAAAGGTGCCTCCCAGTCTGTACCTGGCAAGCAACTAGCAGAGCTGGAAAAATAACTTGTATGAAATCTCCAGTGACTGAGATGCTGGGAGGAGAGTCCTTTCTTGGACCCCAACGCACAGTGTATCCTGTGGTCTGCCTCTTCTGTGTGCTGCTTATTTCTGTTAACTGAAAGGACAACTTTTAGCAACTAGATTGTTTTCTGGCTGTCCATCAGGCAGAAAAACTTTTGCTTAAGTTCCAGGAACAGCCTGTATGATGCATTGCTCTCTGTGGACACTGCAAAACATGCTCCTGTTCTAAAAAGCTTTTAATATGGGAGACTACTAGAAAAAATGAATAGCTTTTAGTAAGAGTCTGGAATCCTCCTAGATTTCATACCACTTCTCAAATACTTTCGCATATTCAGAAGAATGACTTTTCAGTTTCAGGCTTCCCCGCGGCCTCCCTCAGTCTTAGACGTGTAGCTACTCATTTTACTGTATTAATTTAGCGGCTTTGTAGGTCTTGGAAGCAGTGTCTTTTGCTTTGGGATCTCATTGCCTTCTATAAGTGAGTGCTTCAAAACATGCCAGTAACGACTGAATTTGGCTTCAAAAGAATTATTAAAAGGTGCCCAATTTTTTTTTTTTTTTAATTTTCTTCTTTTTTGTTTAATCATACCTTCACTGGCCAGATCTTCATACCTACATTGTATATTCTGTGCTCATCTGAAATACATGTAATTCTGTTGGGTCATTTTTGATGTGTATTGCTGAGACTGTAGTCAAGCCAAGAGTTTTTGTTTGTTGAGGAAAAACAAGCCATGGAGTTTTAAACCCTGCTGGTTTCAATGTACTTGGCTGAAGGGCATGAAAGTCTTACTCCTGTGCAAGCAGCCATGTGTTTGCAGCTGTACAGAAATGCGGGTGCACAAGTTACGAACTCTCTGGGATAAGCTGGCATAACTCAACTGAAATGTTGCTTTAGGATGGGCAGAGTTTTTATAGTCTGTGTTGCAGACTGTATTTATAGTCTGTTGCAGGATTGCTGGTCTCTATTAGGTATTCTTTCCATTGGCTGTCTTACTCTGTTGACCCTTCAGGGAGGGTAAACATACATCTGTCATGATAACCGGAGCCATGAGAAATACTGAGGGAATTTCATGTCCTTGTTCACCAGCTCCTGCTTCTGGAGATAGCAGCAGCTTTTTGGGCATGCCTGGGACTCAGCCTGGGGTTTGACTGTTTTGGCTGAGCCTAGTTGACTGGAATGGGATAGAGATGGTTCTGGAAGAGTAGCATGAGAGGACATAAAGTGCAGCTTGGTGAAAAGTTAAGAGGACACCTTGGTTTCAGTTCGTGGAGTCCGGCAGATTGGATTGGTGACAGATGGAGTGAATGGAAGTTGGCTGTGTCAGGAGGCTGTTTTGGCAACCAGAAAGAAATCTGAGGAGACAGACACAGCAAGACAGGAGCTGGGGAATGGGCAGAGGGTGTTTCATGTTGGAGAGGAGGGGATGGGTAGAGCACTACGGTGTCTGCAGCTTTAATTATGTATCTTGATGTTCCACCTTCTTATCAAGTTCCTTGAGAATTAGAAAAATTGCATTTGTGGTACTGTGTGTTTGGTACAACTCTTGACCAAAATTTGAAAAAACCCTTGGAAATACCAAGTTAGCTATTAAAGGCCAAAGGGAACCTGCTTGCTGTTACATTTCTAGGGCTGAGTTACTGTTTGCTGTCGGATCGCAGCCCACCCTTAGGATTTACTGGAAGGAGTTTATTCCAGCAAAATCCAGACAGGTTAAGGCAGTAGCAGTGACGGTGTGAAACACCTGATGATTTTGGATTGCCTGGTGTAGTGTGTCTTGAGCTGTGGCCTGCAGAGAGCTGTCTGGTACTGAACTGCAAGAGCAGAGAAGGAGAAACTATCATGGCAGCTGGACAAAAAAGCTGCACAACATTGCAAGTCTGCTGTGGGGAAAGCCAGCAGTAGTTCCTCTGTTCCAAATGCCTAATGCTTTTCAACTCAATTTAAAGGATTCCTGTGGATTGTGGGAAGGGTGCTAATGACCTTTCCCTCTTCCTCTGTTTGTGGCAGGCATTTGAAATCTAACAGGAAGAAAGCCTGCAGACCAAGAAAGTCCAACTATAAAATTCTTTTCAGGTTTTGTTGAGATAAAAATTGTATTTTCCTTTTGTTGGGTTGTTTTATAAGACTAGCAGGATGTTTCTAAAATGCTGGCCTATGTTACTGCCAAAGAAAAAAAACATATGCAAGAATGTCTGTGTGCTTGTGAATACTGCTTGCAGTTACATGTTCTCCTATTCTGGCGTTATGTTCTTCAATTATATGATGTGTCTTGATCTGCCCCATAAAATTCTTTTGTTCAATGGTGAATGTGTTGGACACATAAGAGGGCAGAACTAAGATTGTACAACTCTTTTGTGTGCTTGATGCTGCAACATAATTATTTTTAAAAATACATTGTCAAGATAATGCAGTGTGTACTATTTATGGCAACACAAATATTTCAAGATTATGCCTGGAGCAATGCGAGCAGGAAGAGTTATAAGAATTTACAGATTGTAGTATGCAAAGGTAGAAGAGAATCATATCTATTACACTTAGGGGCAGTCTCATTGCTGGCACAGAGAGCTGAAAATGATAGGGACAAGATAGGGGTGGACCCTGATATCCTTGGAAACTGGCACTTGAAAGCAGTCACGTGCAAAAGGCAAAGGTTACTGCATCCTTGCCAGGAATGACAAAATGGGCAAGCTCTTCACTGGTACTGACAGATCTGGAAGATGCTGGTGGATTATGAGGAAGCCTGTGCTTAGAGGTGAGTAACAGGTATAGGCGCTTTATCTTCTAGTTCAATTCCGTTTTACATGAATTAATAATTAACATCAAAGCAACTGCTTCTGTCAATGATGAGGATCTATCACGTAACCTCATTGGTCTAAGAGAAAGCTGTAGATGGTTCATTTTTGGAGAACAGCTTGTCTTTCACTAGTCTTCTCTGGTTGGACAGGAGAAGGTCTGTTCTCTCTGCTGGCATGAAAACTGCATCAAGAAGGCAGAAGGATGTAAACAGGTATCTTCTTCTCCATCCTCCTGTGCAGGCTTGAGGCAGGGTAAAAGTTACAGCTGGGTAGAAGAAAATGCTGTTGGTTTCCATACTACTGAGTATTTGGTATATAGTGTTGAACACTATAAAAATAAACTGGAACAAATATATGCTCTTCTAACTGTCAAAAATTGCAAAAACGTGCACTGGGTTTGATGAACAGTTGTCTAGGCATTGTAAATATATTCCTAAGAAACTGGGTTTGACAGACAGTGGAGGACATGCAAGCTGCAGGATTTCAGCATTTTTGAAATCTCGTTTTCATTTCTGGACTCCCAGTCGTCTTTTGTGTGCACATGCACAAATACCCATGAAGGCAATGTACCCATTGTAAACTAGTTTTGAACTTTGATGCTTTAGAAGTCTAAAATTGTGCTGTTCGCATTTCAAACAATATCAGATTTGCTGTAGCATAGGGGTACCCCAAGCAACAATATGCCCAGAGGGATATCTGTTGACTGCTGGCTCTAGAAGAGGCAAATTTTCAAGGTAACCCAGAGTTTGCCCAGCTAAGGGGCAGGTTGTGTTTTAAAAAAAAAAGTATTACTTATTCCAGAAGAATTATTGCATTTTGGGAAAGCTGTTTTGATAAACTTCCAAGTGCAGATTATTTCCGACTATCTTATTTTCCTTCTTCACTAATTGCCTTAGGCTCTTGCTAACAATTGCCCATCCCCTGCATATGGAAGGGCAGTTGGGAGCAGGGTGACGGACAGTGCACAGATTTGGTAGGTATTGTAGGCAGCCTGCCCAGCCACTGTGCCCCAAAGCCTCCCCACCGTGCAGCTCTGCAGCAGGATGGGAGGAGACTCCACTGGGAAGCTCCATGGGGCACAGGCGGTGCTTTGGTATCCAATTCAGAGGATTAATACCACTTTCTGTTCCTTGGATGCTGCAGCCAGTTGGCCTAGTGTTCATATTCAGTTTGCCCACTTCTTGAGTGCACTTACTTGTGTAAATCTGCTCAAGCGTTTTAAGTCTGAAAGAGCAAACAAACAGGGAAATGAACAGACGGCTCTGCTGGCTCTGGAGGGGTCGCATGCTTCTCTTTCCTTGTTTCCATGAACGTGGCCCCTTGCAGTACATACAATGCCGTCTGTCAGCTCTCCTTTCCCAGATGAGGGCTTTGCTGTGAAGTGTAAAGCGCCGTCTGTGCACCCAGCATCTTTGCTCCTTTAGAAATGCTTGTTGGAAACTGGACACGTACTCATTCCTCTTCCTCAATGCCTGGTTCCTCTGCTGCTGCCTATTTGTGCCCTAGTGCCAGGGGCAGGATGGATGACTGAGCCCTTGGGGGTCTGCCAGGAAGAGCTGCCCCGGTGTGTGGTGGCTGCCTGTAAACACATGCACAGAGAAGTGTACACGTCGAAAGAGATTGTGTGTTCTATACAAAATGGGATGTAGGGTTGTACCAAGGGAGGATGGAGGCCTTTGGTCATGCATATTCAAACACTGTGGCTTGTCCCATAACTGATAGACCTCTACTTTATTATGTAGTGTGGTGAGGATTGGACTGTTTCACATGCTGGCCATACCACAAAGCTATTAATCAAGTCAGGCTCATATTGTCTAATAGGTTTTCTCTCACAAAAGTGCCAGTGCTGTTTTGTTGTAGGTTATGGCTTGGTTTGATACATGCATACACTTACTACTGAAGAAATCTGACAATGTTTGAGACTCTCGAGATTATTTTTCCATTCTTTATTACTTCTGTTAAATTGCAATGGTTTTGTTAATCCCTTGCTGGTCACCCAGTGAATCTTGTTTTGGATGCTTTGGTCTCCCCGGTTATTGCAGGGGTTCTTAGAAACACCTTTCTCTTGCAGAGATCCTGTGCTAGATTTTAGCATATGCGGTATTGCACTTTGTGCATTTTGGCACAGTGCTTTCTGTATACTACCCTGCGTGCTTTGTCGATCGTATCCTCTTAATCTTCATACTTTTCAGTCTTGCACTGAATGCCTAACTCCTGAGTTGAGTAAGTTAGACAAAGAAAACTTTCTGACCAAATTCAGGTCAGAGTTTCAGGTTGGATTTCTCATGGGTAATTTATTTTGCCTATTTTAAATTTCCATGCAACCACCTCAGACACGACATTCCAGTCTCTAACTCTTCTATGGCAATGTCTGTACTGCTTTTAAAGGCTGCCGCAGTCCATTGTTGAGTATCTGGTGTTATAAAGCTTAAAGAACTGACTTAGTGCAGAATTGGTCCTGACAATGTATTCTCAATTGAAGGAAAACTGTAATGACTGTAATTCTGTCATGGAAATTCTGTGTTCTTGTTGTCAAACAAAGGAATGTCATCAGGCAAAAAGGAAAAATATCTAAGATCTGCTACATATTTTCATAGCAATTTGTAATTAAGCCTATTTTACTCAGTTTAGTGCTATATAATGTATTTTGGGCATTTGGTGACAAGAGTCTCCCAGGAAGAAGGAGGTTCTTGTTCGTTGTTGCCAGCCAGATGTGTTAGGGACCTCCAGGCAGCGGTGTAAGAGATGGAATCGGGCAGGTTCTGGACATTTCTGTATCTAGGGTCTGTTTCCTCTGTCTGCTGGTCCTTTAAGTATCTGGTTTGGTGTGCTATCCGTTTCAACATGTGCTTCCCTAAGCTGGCTTGTTCATTTAAAATCCAGTGCTTTGTTGGGAAGCCAGTTCTCCAGGCTTTTTGCAGCAAACTGTGTTTCAAAAGCTGATGGATTTTGCTTTTTTAATTGAGCTATGATGTTAGTTTTTTCAGTGGAAGGTTTGTACAAAAGTGGCTCTCAAACTTCTCTGCTTGTATCCCCATTTTCTGTTGCAAACTCTTCTACTGCAGTTGAATTTCATCTGACTTGTGATCCTACCTGGGATTCTTGCCCCTGTTTGGGGAGCTACTTGCCTGGACACTCATAAAAGTGTATTGCTTTCTGCAGGCTCCAGCAGGAACTGCTGCTGCTCAAATCCTGAAAGGCATTCTTTTTGTGATGCTTATTCTTGCTTTAGGTGCAGAACATGGGGCCAAAATCATTCCTGGCATATCTGTGTCAAAAGCAGGGTCTTACTTGCCACACTGCTGCTGATTTCAGTGGTATTACAGAGTGTTTGGCTTTAGTTTAAAATGTCAGCCCTAATCACACACACAGTTGTTCCCTGTTGATTATATCTAAGCTTTCCTACAGGAGGAGTTTATAAATAATATTTGCAATTCCTGTTCAAGTCCTGTGTGAACTCCAGTGAAGATACCACACCACTGATTCTCTTTACCTCCTCTTTCACCAAGGTAAGATGTTTTCTCTGTTGTGTTTTGTTTTGTTTTTTTTAAGTGCTGTCAGACTCAGCCCTCCATCCAGGGAATGTGCCCTGCTGCTTTGCATTCATCCAGGTTTCTATCCCTTGCTATTAAACGGATGTTTAAAATGTCACAGAACTCACCAGCCCACCTTTTGCACGGTTCATTTATGATTATTTATTTGCCTCCTGGTGATGACCTGCTGCAAGACTGGAGAGGAAGGGAAGCGGGTGAATTGCATGAGACCTAAGGTCACCTCCCAGATGGAAGGTCACTAGCACAGCAAGAACATTGAGGGAGTCTTACTGGTGGGAGCTGCTGGAGGACCCTGGTAGTGTGAAGGCTTGTCTGCAGTTCTTTCAGTGAAGGGGAAGACTGTCCCTCAAGGCAGATTGACCCTAAGGACAGAGGCTTGTCCTGTGAAGATTCACCATGGGTAGGACGTCCAGGCAGAGGCATATGTTGTGGGACACCAGGGAACCTTGTCACAGAAACTTTATGGGACAGGATAGGAGGAGAAAGAAGATGGAAAATTTCAGGAACTGCGAGTGTAGTGATGGTTCTGTGCTACAAGAAGTATTCTTCTTAAGCCCTTGTAGCTCTCCAGGTGATAACCAGAGTGTAGAGTCCTGGGACAGAGAGATTGATAATTCATTCTAGTCTGACCCTTTATTTCTTCTTGGTTGTCATTGCTGTGTGAAGTCTGCTGACTAATTGCACTAGCAATACCTCCTGTTCCAGATCAGGGAATTCCCCTGTGCTAATACACTGCTTGACTCACAAGTCATGTTCTGTTTTTCTGTTTCAGAGTAGAATTTTGCATCCCCATTAAATGGGTTGCAAATCCAAACTTGCAGTAAACTGAAGCTGGCTTTCTTTGGCTAAATTCTGCCATCGATCTTGAGTCTTGGATACTTGCAGTATCCTAATCCTAGACTAGGCACTGGGTTCAGTGTGCTGCAGAAGTGGCCTAGATTTCCTGTCCTGCTCATCTTTGAGATACCTGGAACTACATCATTGCTTAACTGGCCCTGAACTGTGTCTTTGGGAGATCTGCCAAGTCACTCTGTACCACTTCTTTGACATTTGAGCAGATCTCTTGATCACATGTATGGATCTCTGATCTCACTTGTGTTGAAAAGTCCATGTCCTTCTGAGCTGGGAGACTTTGGACAAAAGTAAAAAGACGGCAGCATTAGGGCAGCACAATTAATTTGCATTTCATCCTGCCTCAAATTCAGGCTTCTTTCCATCGAGGGAAGACTGGTTCATTACCCTAGTGCAATTCTCTGCATCTCTGCCCACCTCTTATGTATTTTTTTTTCCTGGGCTGCTCTGGAACAGTGATCAAATGTGTGATCCTCCAGTAGCATGCCAGCATTCTTGAATCCTTTTTAGTTTTAGTCGGGGTGGGGGGGAAGCGAGATGCAGAGCTGATTCCTGGGAGCCCTTAGGAAAAAAATACTGTGCCTTGTAAAAACGAGTGATTTTACTTATTGCAATTGAGGAGTCAATTAACTGGCTAATTAAAGCAATTTCTCATTACATAACTGAATTCTGGTTCATCACCATTTCTACTCTGCACGACTGCCCCAGAGAGCAGAGCCATTTCTGAGTGCTCTGTATCACAAACAGAAGAACCAATTGCTCTCTTGGTGTTCAGATGTGGCACAGAGCCACTCATGAGTCTGGGAAAGGGAGAGATGGTTGGGTGGGACTTCCCTTGATTGCTCGTGGAAATAAACAATGGGATGTCATCCAGATGGTTAAGAAAAAGGCAGTTTTCTCAGACACGTTTCTAGTGCCAAAGATAAATGAAGAAAGGAGATGACACATACTGGAGACCTACCTGTTAGCACAGAAAACATGAGGTTTAGGATGCCCAGGGCTGTGGGACTCAGGGTTACACTCCAGAATGTGCAGAATGTCTCAAGCTCAAAGCATTATGCTGGGTTTGGACATGCCAGTGCTCATCAAATATACTCTTAAACTGGCTGAGAGGGGAGAGAGCTCTTAAATTCTGGCAGCTTCCTACTGTACAGAAAGGTAGACTGAAGATGGAGTTATTTTTTAATGAAGGATGAATTAGAAAAGTGTTGATGTACTGAAATGTTGTATGGTAATGGAAGGTATGTGGAAAAAATGAATTACAAGAATTTGAAACACGTTAAAATCTACCATATGTGATTTTAGTGGGCATAGTTAAAATGAAGCATGGTGTCAAGCCATGCCATTGAAGAAGAGAAGGGAGGGCCGGTTAATGATATTTATTGCCGGTGAGCCGTGATTTGACAATGAGGGATTGTGGCAGAGATATTTTTGAAGTTAGGATATAAGTACTTCAAAGCCCAGAAGAAATTGCATTTGGCAGCTGACGTGGACTTTGAAGGCTGAATGAGACACAATTAAAAGGGCTGCATTTAACGTGTTCAGCTTCCCTCGCTAGTGTGATACCCAGTGACTCTGAATGCCCTGATCATGTTGTACCTTGGAAATAGGACTCAGGTGGAGCAGAAACCATCTTCTCACTGAAGGAGGAAACTAGTTAAAATTAGTGAATGTTGTGGATTTAGTTAGAATTCGGGTATTTTAGCTGAGGTCTCATTAGTGAACACAAAGTGCTTGAGAGAAAATTATCATGTGATTTTTTTGTTTCTTTGGTTTTTGTTTGGGTTTTTGGGATGTGTGGTGTTGTGTTGTTTTGGTTGGTTGGTTTTTTTTAAGTTTGTATTAAACATTCTTTTCAGACTACAGACCTGGGCTCCTTCCTGTGTGTGAGACACTGATCAGGTGCCTTGTTCCCTGAGCCCCAGTTCCTCATTTAGAAACTAAATGCATTGCCTCTATGTCACAGAAGAGCTTTGGGGCACAGTCACTCATGTTTGCAAATCCCTCATACCTTGTTGATAATGACCTCTAATAGAAATAACTAGGCTTCTAAAACTCAATGGGAAGCTTTCATGCCCAAAACAGAAAGGTTACTATACTTTGAGAATGCAAAATTTACTGGATAGGGAAGAGTGAGAGCAGAATTAAAAAAAAAAAAAAAAAAAAAAAAAATTGGGGCCTATTGGTGATATTCAGCATCTCCAGAGTATGATGAAGAGAGAAAGAAGAAGGGGGTAATGATGGCTTTGCACAGTAGAATACTTGTTTCCTGTACTTGAATTTTCAGTCAAAGTACAGAACAGATGAAAGGGAAGCAATGGAGGCAGACTGCAGTATGAAAGCTGGGGGAAGGAAGAGGAAGGTTAGGAGGAATAGAAAATGCCTGTGTTAATGTATGTCGTGAGGAGGGAATGAGTGGGTATAGTGCTGTGAAAGGCTACTCCGTAAGTGGGAAAGAGCATTAGATTGTTAATGACTGAGTTATATTTGATAAATATATTGCCAAGAAGAAAAAGAACAGAATTTGGGAAATAAAATCTATGAGAACGGCATACTTTAAAAATATTCAACCAGAAGCTGGAATGTAAAAAGCCCTAGGATGTGTTGTAGGGAGCTGCCTAGCACTGGTGGAAATAGATCACCTGTAGAAATGCATATTTTGTGGGCTTAGATTAGATGAGTTTTGCTGTGGGTTGACTGTGATGGGGTTTGTTTTTATTTGTGGTTGGGCTTGTGGGTTGGGGTTTTTTTTGTTTGTTTGTTTTCCTTGTGGCTGGAGTATGGTAGGAGGAGAAAATCTGGGCAACTTCTTTTCTTTTTTTAAATACATAATATTTCACTTCTGACTGCCACTGCTTGGTATCATGACTCCAGTTGGAGCTCAGTTCCCACCCTTGACCAGTGGCATCAGCCTCCATATGTTCCTGATAGCACGGGTGAAATGGGCATTCCTGATTTTGTGCAGTCTGACAGATGCTGGTTTTTACAGTGGCAGTCTTTTTCTCTCTCAATCAAGTTATTAGTGTCATTGTCGTGAAGCACGCAATATCTTTCAGCCCTTAGGGAAGAGGAGCCCAGTTTGGAACAGAAACCTGTGCATCCTGACAGCACACACTGAAGCACTGTGGAGTTAAAACGTGCTCACGTTCGTTGTCCCTTGGGAAGTGCTCTAATTCCCAGGCTGGCACTTCTGACATAACTCAATTATGGAATCATAAATAAACTATTGACATAGGCCAGGGAACTTCAAAGCAATCAGTACAGTCATAATAGGTTCTAGCTTGATAAATAAACCATGCTGATACAGTCTAAAGGAGTCTTAATTTTTTTTTTTCTTCTTTTCCTTCTGTCTTAGATCAAAGCTTTTTCCTTGAACTGCAGCCTGGCAACTCTCCCTAACCCCTTTCCTTCCCCCACATCCCATGCTGATCTCTTGGTACAAGCATCATTACCCATGGGACTGGTTTCTTTGCAAGAGGTACTCCATCTCCTAAATTAATTGCATCCTGATACACACTTGCATGCAAGGTAGTTCTTAAAGAATGATTCTTGGCCAGCATCTTTTTTTTTTTTTTTTTAATTCAATTAACACACATAGCCTGGCTTCTTAGGTAATGAAGATCGCTTTTATTTGCTCATAAGAGTTATGTCCATGTTCTGTGCTCTTTTAGTTGCCTGCATTGCAGCTTTGTACCCACATAGTGGGGTTTTGTTCCCAACAAGCCCATGACACAGTGAGATGGTGTTGCTTGAGAGGGTTGCTGAGGCCTTTCCCCCAGACCATTTATTATGCTTAGAAGAGTTGGTTGATGCATCTCACCTTCACTGAGCCCAAGGCTTTCTTTAAGATATCCCATCCTCCATTACCAGGCTGAAAACATCACGGGACCATCTGAATGTCCTGTGAATTAATAGCAAGCCTCGTGATAAACTTGCTCTGGGTTCAACACCCTATTTTTGTGCTGCCCTTTTTCTTTCCATGTTGTCTGTGTCAGTAGCCAGCTAACTGTGGGAAGGTATGGAGGGGAGCAGGTCCCTACTGTGCTGCCTCTGCCTGCGCTCTGCGGCCTTTGCAGGGAACACATGTTTTGTAAAAATGTCCAGTCTAAAATACGATGAGTCATATGTCTGAATTCATAGTTCCAACTTGCTTTGTGAAGTGCGAACCCAGTCAGTGAATATATTGCTAACAGCTTTTCCCGTTCATCCCCAGCAGTGGCATGGCACTGGCTCCAAGGAAAAGGTGCCTTTTGCTTCTGTGTTGCAGTGCTGAATTCGGCACTGCCTCTGGGATGTCGAAGGGGAGAGGGGAAAGCAGCAGGCACAAGCAGGCTCCTGCTGTGAGCATTTAAATGCTGACATGCCAGGAGCTGGGAAATTGTGTGATAGACAGTTTTCATGTGACCTGGATCTTGAGAGCTTAAGGAGGTCTGAAACTTTTTTTAACAAGTCAATGCGTTAGTAAGAAGCCTATACACACACAAGCCTATGTGTGTGTATGTGGGAAGGTGGCAGGTTTTTGCATGAGAAGATCTGACTTTCTGAGAAATCCCATGTGAGGCCCAGGTGTTGATGCACAAGACCACATATTACTGTGCTGCATCCTGTTCAGAGGAGGAAGTTGCCAGAATTTTCTGAGAAGAAACCAAGCAAAAAACCTGTCGTAACTCCAAATAAACAGGGAAGGAGAAGTCACTATATTGTTAGCTTCCTAACAGCTTGTCGTGGTTGAACCCCAGCCGGCAACTAAGCCCCATACAGCCGCTCGCTCACTCCCCCCCAGTGGGATGGGGGAGAGAATCGGAAGAGTAAAAGTGAGAAAACTTGTGAGTTGAGATAAAGGCAGTTTCATAGGTAAAGCAAAAGCCATGCACACAAGCAAAGCAAACCAAGGAATTAATTCACTTCTTCCCCTTGGCAGGCAGGCCTTCAGCCATCTCCAGGAAAGCAGGGCTCCATCACGCATAACGGTTGCTTGGGAAGACAAACGCCATCACTGCGAACGTCCCCCCTTCCTTCTTCTTCCCCAGCTTTATATGCTGAGCATGAGTTCATATGGTATGGAATAGCCCTTTGGTCAGTTGGGGTCAGCTGTCCCAGCTGTGTCCCCTCCCAACTTCTTGTGCACCTGGCAGAGCATGGGAAGCTGAAGAGTCCTTGATTTAGTATAAGCACTACTTAGCAACAACTAAAACACTTCTGTATTCTCAACACTGTTTTCAGCACAAATCCATAGCATAGCCCAATACTAGCTACTATAAAGAAAATTAACTCTATCTCAGCTGAAACCAGGACACAGCTGTATTTACAATGAATCCTGTCAGCGAGGACAAATGAAATCTCTAGTTTTAGATTTAAAAGAAGAGCCCAGTTGACAAGGAGCTGATCTTTCCAGAGGTACCAAGAACTCCCTGGCCTGCCACAAGAGACCCATGTCAAAATAGTACAGAGCCTGTGCCTGGGTCTTTGGCCCAAAATTGCTTGATAAATATTTTAGTGTTTTGCACATCTTGTTGCCAAAAATTCAGAGTCTAAAACTGTCTTCCAGGGAAAGGAATCTTTATGCATGCTCATGTTTGATTCAAGCACTTGTTCTTACTGTGTGTGGTGCAAAAAGGCAAGCTTTAAAATCAATTCTCTACTCCATTAGCATCCTTGAAGGATGTCTCTGGTCACATCACAGGCAGTCTGCTCTCTGTCTTTTATATTATTGGTTTTTGTTTTGTTTAAAACTTCATTGTCTGTGAAATCATCTGTTGCCCTCTGCAGAGATCCGTCAGGGTACTGTCTGTGTATCTGCCTCTGCCTGGGAATAACAAAGAAGTTTCACTGTTGCAGGCTGCCTGTCTGCCTCCCCCTCAGCTGAGGGAGAGGTGGCTTGCCGAATTTTTGTGGCCCGTTTGGTCCTTGGCCTCTTTGCTCGCGCTGCCATTAAGGATGACAATTAATGTTAATCTGAAGGTATATGCTTCTCTATTAGATCCTGAAGTAATGCCATTAGCTAGTCTCACGTGGGTCACCAAGCAGCTGTCAAGCAATAATGCTTATTGCATTTTTACTTCATATCCTTTACTTCGTGATTGATCACTGTGGCTTATATAAAACTAACAAAATTGACAAAATTTTCATTTACTGCCTTTCACAATTGCTTAAATGTGGGCAAGAGAGCAGAGAGTTTCTAGCCAGCAGCTTTCATACAGTCGTTCAGAATACAGAGGAAGGAGAGACAGTGAAATTAAGTGCAAATAAGGGTGTGTTTTGTTTAGATTTCAAGCAGTAACCTTGGAAATTTTCCTTGTCATGTAAGGGCGTGATGTTCAGTAGCATGCTTTTAATTCATGTATTTACCTTGTCTTTAATGATGCTGTATTTTCCGTCTGCCCTTGCACACTCACCTGGATATGAACAACTCTCAGGATGGTATTTGCCTAGGGAACGGTAAGATACAGTGTGATATTTATGCTGATCCTCGTGGGGTTTATATTTGTTTAACCAGTGAGCTGGACAATTTGGACCCAGTGCTGTTTAATTGCTCCCACATCATAAGTGAAGTTACCTTATTTGTCCTGTAATACTTCTGATAAGGAACTGGATAAGGTGAAGGCAGGATTAGCCTGGTTGATATGGGAGCTTTGCTGCGGGGCTGCTAGCCTCTCTGAGCACAGCATGGCTCACTCCAGCAAATCTCTGCAGCATGTGCCTGGCCATAAGTGGGGGTATGGCCCTGACAGTGCCCACGGAGCCTGCCGTGCTTAAAATGAAGTGCTCTGTTGGACTCGATCCACAGGGCTCATTTTGATTGTTTACAATTGAGTAAATCGGGCCTGTCCCCATGGAAGTTAATAGGATCAATCCTGGTGTGACAGCAGAGTGAAACCTTGCATGCTTGAATCTTGCATGCTTAATACAGTCCATTTTTTCCTGTTTCGGGTCCTTTACTCATTCTCACGTGTCTTGCTTCACGAATGCATTCCTTTAAATGTGTCATGGATCAAAACTGTAAAATACCATCTGTCAGCATGGGTGAAATCTGTAATCCCTGTGCTGTTCAGGTAACCAGCAAATTGACATTCACTTATTTTGAAATGGGACATTTAGCCATCCTACTAATGTTATGGATTTGTTGGTTTTTTTTTTTTTCCTCTCTCCAGATTATTACTTACATAATGTATGGGCTAATAGTTGCTGTATGGTTTACATGTTAAGTTGCTTTCTAGAAGCCATGTGTAGGCAGGGAGCTCAAGATGACATAATGTAGGATTAAATAATTGTGATGTTATGTTGCGGTGCAAAAAGGGGGGTGATTGCAGTATGCGAATGATGTTATCCAGTTAAACCGCATCCAGGCAGACCAGGCAGGAGTGGTGCAGGGTGCAGATGGTTGGGACCTCCTTGACTCGTGTTCTCTGCAACTAAAATTCTTCCTGCTGTCTGTTGGATAGATTTGGGAGGACAGAGGTTTCCTAGTGATGCCACTGTAAATTGAGACTGAATTTATCCCAGTGTCACTGAGCTCTGAGCCTAGCTCATTGTACTGGTGTTAGTGCCTTGTGATTGTGCATAGCGTAGTTTGGTATCCCTCATCAGTAAACTTTGCTAATATTTCACAAATTAAAAATGTTTTGATTCCGTTTTATCCCTAGTTAGCACCAACTTTTTAGATCAACAGTTTGTAGCTTTAAATCAGTATCCAGACTTTGGTTTTGGCTTTGTTTGTTTTAATTCTGCTTTGGAACTGTTTATACCTAAACTTGCTGTGACTCAGTGTGGGGTCTTGCTGCCTTTGCTCAGAAATGCATGTTTGCTGAACTCGGCTGGAAAAGACTTTTGTCAGTGGAGAGTGGAAAGGTAGAGAGGTGCTGGAAAAATTCAGTTAACACTTCACTGCAGGATTTATAGCCCAGCTATTAGCATGTCTTATGAATGTGAAAATGAGTGTAGAGTAGAAACAACGCAACTTCGTAATATCCAGGATGAACCAAAAAGAAGCAAAAACCTAAGATGTGGTCAGGTAAGTGACAACCTAAAATCTCACTTCCCTTACAGATACCCAGAAGTTCCTACTAAACGCAACAAAGAATTTTTTTTCCTCAAGGAATGCTTTTTTATTATTATTTATTTATTCATTTATTTAGCCAGAGAAACCCTTAAAGAACGGTGCTGTGTCTCTGTTTCCATGAGCATTGCAAGCCTCTGTTATGAGAACTGGGAAAACTCAAGCCCAAGCCTCAATACAAATCTACCAGAAAAAAAATAGATGAGCGGAGACACAGGTGTGCCTTGTCTGTACGAGTGTCTGCAGGCTCTCCCCGTGCTCCAGGACAGTCTCCTGTCATTGTGTGCCATGAAGTAATATGTTCCCTATCAAACTAAAGCGGTTGGAGTGGCAGAGCCTTTGGGCTCATTATGCTTTGTGGACAATGCAGTGTGACAGTGAAATGGCTGATGAAATCTAATGCTGTCTTTTCAGTTAAAAGGCAGTGTGATGATTACAGCCATTCATTTCCTGAAGGCAGCTGAGTGGCAGGGATTAACGAGAGCGAGGCAACTGTACTACATCTAATGACCAAAGGTTGTACTGCAGCATGGAGCCGACTTACCTCCTGAGCAGCCAGACCAGCTCTGGCCTGAGCCCACAGGCTTTGCGGTGGCCAGCGTGTTGCTGTGATCAGTTGAGGTCTGAGATAAATTTGAAGGAAAAACAGTTAATGTATGCGGAAAGCAATTAGGTTAACAGCACAGGATGATGTGTAAATGAATGTGTGTGGTCGTTGTAACTGTTTCTTCAGGCTTGGTGCTACCTTGTGAGCTTCTATGCATACAAGAGTGGGGAAGTTTCCCTGAGCCTTTGATGCTTGAGTTGTTCTGCAACCCAGAGAATGTTCCTCTTGTATGGTTTCTGGCTACTGTTCCATATGTGGAAGTGTCTTCTGTCTTTTTTCGCGAACTGGGAGGGTTAATTATACACATTAGTGGCCATTAGAAGTCTGAAGACAAGCTGAAGGCCTGCAGGAGGGTCTTGCACTTGGTGCTGAGGTTGTGCAGTGGGTGGGGGACATACTTGATAAGGTGCACCTGGAGGCAAGATTGAATTTGGTTGCAGACATGCACCTGTGCTGTTGGAGGCCATTGTTGGAGGGGCTAGATAAATTATATCAGTTTAAGTCATGTTCTTTCTTCAGTGCAGACTTCCCTATGCATTGATTAATTTGCTTTAGGATGTATTGCCAAACTGCAAATGGTACCATCTATAGAAACGATCAGAACTGGACACTGCACTGTCATTGGAGACAGGTATGTGAAGTTTTAGCTAGCTAAAGTCCTGAGTTAGAGCTTCTCAGACTTAGTGTTGAGCATCCTCTGCTGAGGCCCCCATGGATGTTCTCTGGGATCTGGCTTTGTCACTGGTTCTTTGCAAGGTGGTTACAGGCAGCGTCTCTTATGCTTGGAGCAATTCAGTCTTTGTGATTTTAAAGATACTTATGCATTCCAGTGGAAATACATGTTAACTCCCCATCCAGCGTTACCAGGGTGTCCTCTGATGAGCCAGTGCTGACATCTCCAAACAGCTAAGCGTTTGCCTAGCTGCTGTAGTCACCTGGTGCTGCCATGCTGTCAGTCAAGGGGGTGCTGACTGCTGAAATAAATGCTGTCTGTCTAATTAGTATGTGTAGCAGCAGAAGGCTTTAATTATATGGTTAAATACACAGAAATATAGGATTGTCAAATGGGATCAGTCTGTTGGCCCTTTGTGGCTGACATCCTGCCTCCAGCAGTAGCCAGTGCTGGATATATTAGTGCATAACATATTTATTTTTGCCCTCAGAGTAATATGCACAGGCTGTTACAGAAAAATTTCCCTTCTTGCTTTGTTGAAGCCAGTTTGTGTCCAGAAGAGTAATTCTTCCTCTGTGAACCCTTTCACTCTGCTGTGGTTCAGGTTAACCCAGGGACTTTATATTTTATGTTTCCTAGGCAAAGTATGTAAGATGAATGAGCTCTCTTATTTTTTTTCCCTGGCTTTAACAGGAGACTTGGTCTGTGCAGAATTTCCTGAAGTTTGTGGTTTCTCCAGATCTTTCAGTACTTTCTTGTGCCTAGTGGAAATTCATTCGATAGGTGACCAAGTGGCAAGCTTCCAGAGTATTTATGCTCCTGTTACTCTTTCCTTTTCACCTTTTTCGTGTGAATATTTCTCATGCATATCAGTCTTGCAATTTTTGTTAATAATTTTAGGTTGGTTTAAGTTGTTAGGTTTTTTCTTATTATTTTCACTTTATTTAATTAGTCATTGACTGCTGGCAGCTAATTATACAGCTCTCATCTAGAGACGCATAAAACAGTAAACTAAAATTGTATTTTGATTCACATGGGATGTGCTGTGTGGTCTCTCTCAGTTTGAGCAGGTGAGTATGAAAAGGATGAAGAGAGTAAAGCATTCTTCTTGGTGACAATATCCATGCTGGGGGTGCTCCACCATGCGGATGGTGTGTGATGGGGAGAGTTGTTGTTCCTTTAGCATTGTGACTATTCTGCCTTCCTGTTGTACGGGAAGAAGGATGTGAAGCAGCTATTGCCATGTGATGTTGGAGGATCCCAGCCCATTGAATTTTGATTTTCTCCAAGCCTGTCTCCTGTGCGGAAGGCTTGCTCATTCAGCTCTATTGGTGTTAGCAATAATGGTAAACTCGCTCACTGAGAGTCAAGAGGTCTCAATTTCATTCATAGAGGTCACTGAGCATGTGAATACCAGTCTGCATAACAAATTTTAATCTGTGGCCATCTGGGAGCCTCAGACGAAGGCTCTGTGGCATCAGAATGACTCATCAGCCGAGCCCGGGCAACCTTTGGTACAGATGCAGCTGTTGTCAGCAAAGGAGTATCGCTTCTGCAATAGTTTCTGATTTCTCTCCAAGAGAAATCAGCGACACCCCCAAAAACTACAGTCTTATGCAAGTTTAAGTGGCACAAGGGTTTTTCCTGAATACAAATATTATCATAAAGCCCCCATGGCCCTGGCAGTTTGTGTTTCTCAAGTTATAGACCAGTAACCCATTTATCTTGAAGTGCGGGGGGGTGGGGCGGGTGGTCATACACCAATGGTTGAAATGCAGATTATAAAAAGGATCACTGAAAGTCTCTGGAAATTGTGAGATGCTGCTGCTCCTTTGGATACTTACAAAATTCAGCACAGTGAGGGTGCAGAAAGATTCCTGGGAAACTGGGTTCCTGCAAGATGTAAATTCCAGTCAGTCAGTGAACGCGTATCGGAGTATGTCGTAATCTGGGCTAAACAAGTGTGGGTGTTATTTTATTTTTCATTGTGAATGCTGATAAAGGATTTAGAGATCCCACTGGACTGAGAGATAAGCCTAACAGGAATTTTCCTGATTACTCGTTACTCTTTTGACACTAACTAAATTGGAAGGGGGAGGGTGGAAGGACATGGCTCTAATGGTTTTTAGATTTGATTGGTTTAGATGTGGTTGCGGGGGTTCGTTTCCCCTAATCTGGGAGATGTTGTTTAGGACTTGAGGTAATGGATATTCTCTATGTGTGAAATACACTGGAGGCTAATCGATTTCTGGGCAAATTAAATGTTACATTTTCACAGGTGGAAAAAATTACCCTCAAGTTCCTGTCCTCCCAGGTTCCCACCCACTGTACAAACCCCATACTTTGGTCCACAGCACCCTCCCTTGGGCCGCTGCACTTCCTCTGGGCAGTGTTCTAAATGGATCATCACAGTGACTGTGTGTTTTGGGGTTTTGTGGTTTTTTTCTTTTTTTTTTTTCTTTTTAAAGAAACAGCACTGGAGAAAACGTAATAATGTAATGCCAGACTGTGCCCTTTGCTGCATGAGTTTGTGAGATCTCTGATAAAAGTATTTCATGGACTGCAGGTTGTGTAACTGAAATAATCATCCAATACTGCAAAGAACATATTGATGTAATAGGTTAAGGTAAGAGGAGAGGTAGTATTTAGGAGTCATATTTTGCGGTCTGAGAATAAAGGAGTACGAGTGTTTGCTATATTGATACGTGTCTGCTTCCCAGGGATAGTGACTTTTCCTGGGTGGTTCATGCTATACATGTAAGTATTGTCTAGTTATCCTGGTGGATATTTGCAGAAGCTTATGAATACACAGCTGCCTGTAAGTTTGAGGTTTTATATGCAGTCTGCATACAGCTCTCCTGCATGCCCTCACTAGAAGGCAATGATGAGAATGAGAGTGTAATGAAGGTAGCTGGATACTCTTTTCTTATTCACAGCATTTTGCAGCTGTAATTCACAAGAGGTATAGGAACTGTTTACCTTTCAATTTATTCTTTTCTCATAGATTGTTTAACAACGACATATATTCTCCTTCCCTTTTGTAGGGTTTGGCTTGGAGACTGTGCATCACTGCGACAGGAACAATATTGGAGTAAAATGGGTCTTGCAGAAGCACTGGCTGTGATGAACACTGTTCAAAACTTCCCTTTTTAAAACACTGCTTTCGGTTGTCCTAGTTTAGCTATCTAGACCCAAATATACTCTGCATCTGCTTCAGACAGGTTTTGTTGATAAAGCAAAAGACGAGCTATTTATCAGAGAGACTTAAGGAAAATAGTCTCACTTATGTGTGTGTTTGGTCTTCACTGAAGAACTTGAGTCATTAAGGGCTTGAAATCTGTCATGGCTTTGCCTTTGTGTTGAGGATGTGCTTTTAATAGCCCCATTAAAATTCGGCTGGGCATGAACCTTTGTGCAAATCTCCGTAGATGCATGTTTAGCTTCCATCCTGGAATTGTAATTTTTCTGTCTGATTTTTTTATTTTCTTTCCAAAACCTGAGAATACTCTTCAAGGATTTCTATTAAAAGAACACTGAAGGCATAGTCAAGCACTTAAAAATTAGATATTGTCAGAATTGACAATAGCAGCTGGTTTTTGCGTCCTCCAATACTATTTTAATCTAACTCTTTATCTGCACATTAAATCTGAACCTGGAGACAGAGTTCTACAATTTCTGGCTCCTTAAAAGGAATTGTACTGTGCTAGAATAGAGAAAGTATGACAGATGATTTAGGGGGAAAAAAATAGACAGTTAGACAGTTAGAAATTTTTGGTGACATTTACTTAAAAAAACTACACTGTAAAAGGAAACATACCTCTAGCTTGTGGTAGTGCATGTTGGGAGCAAGCAAGCAGCTCATGCTTCTGGCCTGGTAATGAGTTGAGCTCAGAGTCCAAAATCTTGTGAGTGGGTCCAAGTTGTAAAGAAACTTTAGCAATTCAGTAAACATCTTTGCTTTTTTAATAATGGATGATGTTATTTAAAGCCTCAAGTAGAGAGCACATTGAACATCACATTCATATAATTTTGACTGGTAGTTGTTCACGAAGGATATGTCTAAACAAGGCTGTTGTGTTATTTGGCTTTTTTTAAAGTACAATATCTGTTTTCTTTTTGAGAAGCACTGAGACAGCTATTCATAAGACTTTCTGCAGCACCTGCTAGAGGGTATCGTTTACTACCAACAGAAGTGATTGTTTGCTGTACCTCCCATTGGAAGTATAGGGACTGTCACAAATCTTGAAGCAAAATAAGACAGAGCAGCACAGCAGATGTTGTTGTCCATTGATTCACAGGTAGTACAAACCTGATTCTGTTATTAACACTTTTTTTCTTGCAGTGTGATTACTCTGATTCCACTGTAACTTTTTATATCACTGTAGTTGAGAACAAAATTAGGCCTCCTGTGTTTACTGATGAAATAATGATTCCAGAATACAATCTTTTAGCTCTGTTGGTATTCCCACAGTTATCCATATTCCAATTGTTTAGGAATTCCCGTGCTTTAGCATGTGCTTCTGTGCATCCCCTGTTGTTGCCATACTGTGGGACTGGACCGCACCAAGATCCACTTCAGTTGCATCTGCCCCAGGAGCTGCTGAACGCATATGTCACACGATGAGGATTTCTCATCTGCACTCATATTAAAAGAGTGACTCTAGCTGTGCATGATGCATGCTTAAATGTCAAATCTGGCTGCCAGCAACAATTGGCTGTGTCTTTTTTTTAGTTCTAATGTCAGTAACGGGTTAATTGTATATCCTATCTACTATTATTATTAATAATTTGTTCCACACTGTATTTAATTTTCACATGGGATACTAGAAGTAGTAAATCTTGCTAAGCAAGGCATTTCCACAGCAGGAGAGCTGAAGCAGTAGGATGGACTCAGACTACAGAGGCATTTTTGTAGCGCTTGGATTGTCTAGAAATTCTGCTGTGTTCTGAAGTAGTGAGGGAGAAATTTCCCTCAGCAAATGACACCTAGTCACAGAACTTGACTTTTAAGGTGGATTGTGTTTGTACTCTGTGGCGTGCTTGGTCAGATGATTTGGATTTGGGTTTGGGAAAGCAGCTTAAGTGCTGACTTGAATTGTGAGTCACGGATCACACGTCTGTGGGGCTGATGTGTGTTTGAGCTGCTGGAATTGCGTGGTACGGGAAGGACTGGGGTGAACTCGAGGAGAGGAGAATGCATTTTATGCAAGTGGAAGTGAGCAACTCTGTCAGTGCAGGAGCAGCCAAGGAAATGTTACCAGGAACAGAGCAAATACAGGTTGCGTAACCCAAATTTAGTATTATCACAGATAACACTCTGGAAGGTGAGGAGGAGAGAAGGGATTGAGATTTTTGCATGTCTCCGTCAAGCAGGATTGTAGAGGGCTAGAGAGCTGGGATGGAGCAATGAGAAAGATGGGGACGTGGGGTGAAATTGTATCACTGTGATTTGCAGGAAGGCAGAGGGATGTGTTGTGGAGATCGAGGAGCTGTGTGAAAGAGCAGGAAGAAGAAAAAAAACTGAAAAGGAAAGGTAATCTTTTGAACATTGAATTTAATCTGAAACCAACCTTCCAGACTTTGAGGCTCACTTTTTATGATCCCTTGGCTTTAGACTGAATATAATCAATCCTCTCTTCCTCAGAGAAACCACCATGTTTTGCGTTGTGTCATCAAAGCTGGCCCCTGTGCCCACTGCAGAGTCCCAGCATTATTTGGGCTGTAATGCCTGATCAGTCACCTCATTAGCCATGTACTTTGGAGGGTCTCCTGTCACATTATGTCTCCCTTATGCTGTCCTGCAGGTTTGTCAGCTGGTTCTGGCTTTTGCTGCTTTGCACTGTCTTTTGGGGGGCTGGAAAGAAAGGGAGAGTGATTTTCTTGCTTGGCTCTTGAGACAGCATTATCCTGTTTTATTGCCTTGTTTGTTATATGGAGAATAAAGCAGATGATTTCCGCTTTCCTTTCTTTGCCTCTCAGAGCAGAGGACAGCTGGACTTGCCTTTCTCCAGTGGCTGGGCTTTGAAATGTGCACCTTTCACACTACTTTAAGTGACTTGATGACAACAAAACCCAGGTACCACAATGAAGGATGTGAGCATCCCTCCTCTCCTCAAAGCAGAGACTCGTGTGGCTGAATTGCAGTTCCTGTTGCTGCTTTGGGTGCCATCCAGACTTCATGAAATCATGTCATGGGAGTGTTTATAAGTAGAAATTGTCAGCTTGCTGTGAAGTTTCAGTGAAAGTAGAAATAATAGGGTAAAAATGTATTATTAATACTGAGATTCCTGGATACAAATGGAAACCGTTTGACAGATTTCAAGTGTGCTGTGAGTTTCAGGTAGAGGAAAAGAGCAGAAAACTGCCAGGGAGGGAAATGGGGGGAGACATACATGAATTGAGGAGACATCACAGGTTGTGGTGGTTACTGTGAGACAGAATTAAAGATGTGCTCTTTGCTTCAGGTGACAATGTGGAAGATTTGTGTTAATGCATTACAGGCTCTTGTGCCATGGGCAGTGACCCCTTCCTTCTTCCAACTGCCCCCTTCCTGCCAAGGAGGTGACAGCAAAATGCACACAGCAGGCTGACCCCACTGAAAGGGACACAGCAGACCTGTGGGCAAGTGAGATGGAAGGGCAGCACTACAACATACACTCTGGGAGAGGAGGACATGAGCCCACTAAAGATAACAAGTCTTCCATATAAAGAACAAATCTAGACTGCGCCATAAAGTGTTGGTTGCCTCCCCAGCACCCTCCATTTGGAATCCGTCCTTCGGTGATGCCCATGAAATATATAAATGACTAGCTATTACCAATGCTGTCTGTGTGCAGAAAGGAGGGCAGTGGTTTTAACCGGGGCAGTAAATACAGTCATTGTCCCATAGAACCAGCAGCAAGTACCCTCCACCCAAGCTGGTAAAGCCCTGCCTCATAGATGTATCTTTCTCTTTCATTGTCATGGCAACTCTTTATCCTTTGAATGTCTTTAAGACTCCACTAACAGTCCAAAGATCCCAGTGAAAGTTTATTGCTGTGTTCCTGGTAAGTGGAAGTTCATTGCTGTGTTTCTGGTATGCTAACGGCTCTTGTGAGGTCCCCTTCAACCAGTTCACATGCTCTGCTCTTAGCTTTTGCTTTAATGTAGATCAAGGTTGTGTGGCTTTTCTTGCTGTACATTTTGACCTGATAATATCCAATATGAATGGAAGACCAACCTCTTGGATGGATGCATTGAGTTTTCATTGTAACATTTCAATTGGCACTAGTGAATGCTGAGTACCCTTAGAAACTGAGAGCTGGATTTCTCTTTCGTTGGGGTATCATGATTGTCTTCACTAGAGCTTGTTCTTGATTTACCCTGCAGCAAGTGAGAATGGCCCCCAGCCCAGGAAAGCAAGCTGAGCGAAAACCACAGCAAGAGAAAGAAACCTTGAGAGAAAAATGCCAATTAGATATTTTGACCTTGTTGCATTAGAGATGGCATCACCCACATTAGCCAGTATTCATGATCGTTCCCCAGGGGCTGAATTGCTTCTGGACAAGAAGAGAAGTCTGGGGCTTTTATTGTGGCTGCCTAGTTGAAGTTACAGAATGAAATATATACCATGTAATGCTTTTGGACAAATTCAGTGGTTCTCTAGCTGCTTTTGCCTGCCATTTGTCTTCTGTAGCTGTAAGTAGCTTCTGTAGCAGACAACAATTACCAGACCAAAATAAAATCCTGGGCAGCGGATGGGAGTGAGCTGCCCAAAGAGGGCAGGGGTGGAGCACAGTGTTCTCTTTGTGGAGGAGGAGGGAAGTTGGTCAGTAAATTCACAAAGAAATTTGTTCTATTCATTTGCTTTAAATGTTGGCGGGTGGCTCAGTTGTCTGTGTGCATGACTGAGAGCCAGAATTTGTGTTGCAATGTTGTCCTGCTCAGTGATCCTTTTAAAACATTCTTGAGTCCCCAGCTCTTACTCTTTGGTTCCTCGTACAGGCAAGATTTCTCCCAAATCAGAGTTGGTAACAGATCGAATTAAGTCTGCTCATGCTCTAGGGATAGGAAGGGAGTGGGCAGAGACAAGTGGGAAAAGAGGCACTCTGAAGAAAGGCGAGAACAAGTTATTTTCTGCAAACCTTCTTAGATTAAATCAGTGCTGTATTTGAGAGGGGTAGAAGAACTTAGTGCCTAGACATGAACATAGCTGGCATCCTCTGACTCAATATATGCTACAGCTTCCCTTCTTGGGAGAATTGGTCTATCAACTATGAAGCTGGTCAGAATTAGGTCCAGTTTGTCACAAGATGTGTTCAGCTGCCTAACCTCATTTTCCTGTAAAAACAAGACTTGCATATGCTCACTCTTGGCATATAGGTATCTGGCTTCTTTTATTAATGAACTGATTTTAATAGCATTTGAATGAGGGATGGAGGTCTCAAAGCTGTAAGGAAGTAGGTCTCCTGCCTCTGTCTTTTGAGTTTCTTGGGTTTTTAGGGGGTTGGAGAAAGGGTCTTATGTACCTGTATAAGTAATTGCAGAATCTGCATGGAAGAGTCCTGTTCTGGTCTTAAAAACCGCTTCATCTCTTGAACATCTTCTACACCAAATCCATTGAAAACTGAGCTTCAAGAAGTGCAGGAAATTAATTTGCTTTCCATGACTGAAGCCAAAGTTCTTGTTCCTGAGCAATGATCCGTGTCACAGTGGTGAGCAGTCAGCTTTACCCGAGATGGACACCAGCTCATTTTGCAGTAAGGAATGAAAAGATTCACCGTGGTGGTCAGTCCTTCAGCTCTGCTTTCACAAATTACAAACTGAATGAGCAAAACAGGTAGTAACATACAGGGTGGGATGCTGGGCTTCCTTCTTTGGGATTGCCTTGTTTGAGCTTCCCAGACTTTGGAAAACAAACGCACATGCAGTATAAATCTTAATTTAAAGTAAAACTGTAGCTGTATGGATTAGATCTTCCTTTATATTTTAGGTGTTACCCTTCCCTGTGAGAAGCCTGTTTAATTTTCCTACGTTAAGTGCGCATTGTCCATCTTGGCATCCCAGCGGTGTCATGGTCTGGTCTTTTGTAAAGGTACTGACACTGTCTTTCCTGTGTGTAGAACAAGTTGCCTTGCAGAGTGTGCCTCATCTAATTTGTCGTAAGTTCATCTCATTTTCGAAGACTATATTTTATATTGTGTTGTTTTCAAACCTGGACAAAGCACAGACACAATCTAAACTAATGTCTCATTTTTATTTATTTAAGTCCCATGCTGCCAACTTGACCCATTTTTTCCATTCTACCGACTGTTCAGATCTTGCAGATTAATTAGTCGAGGAAGGCACAGCTGATCCTGGAGCGAAATCCATACCCACACATTCTGCCTCTCTGTGATCCAACCCTCTTGGTTTTTTTCCCCCATTCTGGGATGTAGGCTGTCGGTATTACACTGCGCTGTAATAGACCGGACTAGCCATTATCATTAGCAGTGGGTACCAGCTTAAAAACCCAGTCATCAAAGAACAAAAATGCTGGCAGCTAAATTGAGAAATCCAGCCAGGAGGAAAACAACCCAGAGCATCAGCCAGACGGCTGCTACTCCCTGTACGGAAGAGGAGGACTATGCAAGACAAGTCAGCTAAATGTTGTCTGACATTTAAAAACAACTGTTCTGTTGTATTTGAGAATGTTGTTAAGAAACCCCAGCCCAATGCAAATTGCTGTCAGCATGCCTCGGAATGACCACTAACAGGCTGAATTCCCCTTTCCTCTGTGTGTGTGTGTATATGTATAGGCAGCCAATTCTTTCATGTATTGTATGGGGGCCATGTGCCTTATTTATTAGAGCTCTAGGATGTCTTTAAGCTTGCTTTCTCAAACCTTGGCAATTCCTGTTACACCTGAGAGCCATTGTACTTGCCATTTTTTTCACATACTACTGAATGTAGTTTTTTCTCTTTTTCTCCCCCCTCCTTTTTTTTTTTTTAATTCGAAAATGTTATTAACTAGAGCATTAAATGCTGGCCTCCAGCAGGGCCTCTCCATATGTTTACAACAAATGTTTCCTCCATAGAGGGAGGACGTATGTGTGTGAAAGAGTATGCAGATATAATGGGGCAGCTCCCAGATCCATCCTCCCTGGGAGGTGAAACTTGGGCACTTGAAAATGCTTATCAGTTCAAGTAATTCACATGGAAACAGATTGTACCATCTCCTGATGCACCTTTCACCCACAGCAAGGAGAGGACTGCAAGCACGACGACTGGATTTTTTTCCCTTGTGATGCACGAAGATTGGCCTATCTCCTGGGGGAGCGCAGACCCTTATTTGGTGTGGCAGAAACTGCCTTTTCAGGCAGGTCGGACGTAAAAGCCAGTCGGACTGACTTGCTCCTCTCTGCTCTTCTTTCAATCCATGTTCTGTGCATAAAATGTTTCTTATGAAGCCATGACTTGCTCCCCCTGTGAGCAGTTGGGAGGATGTAGAGCATCTGCCCTCAGCGTTCCTGAACATCTTTCTTAGCTGCTGGCCTGTGCCGCGTGGAGGGCTGTGAGATTACATGGCTGCTGCTAGCCCCGAGCTGCAGCGTTCCCAGAAAATATCCCTTTCGTGTAGGAGGCAGGGTTAGAGACGCTGTTGAAAGTGACTCTTGTAATGCAATTCCCATGGTTATCAATTGGAACTGGGCATCACTGCATTGTTCCCTAGCGTCAGTACTTTGTAGATTAACTGTTCAGGTAACAGCAAAGGCAGAGTTAATTGCAGCTGTTTTGAACTGAAAATAGCAAATAATATTCATCAGTCATATCCCCCTTTTTGGCTTGTAAATAATTCATAAGCTGACCCTTATTTCATACAAATATGTGGTGTCCACAATGATGTACTTTGAAGGACCTATTTTTATTTAGTGTATGCTCATCAGCTCCTTCACCTTCGTAATTTGTTCTACTGTGGCTGTCACCTAACAGTGAAGGTTTTGTTTCTGCTTCCTGCTCAGCAATTGAAATTTAAATGGGGAGAAGCAAACAGAGTAACAAATAATATGCTTTGAGTATGTATTTTCATGAGGAATAATTGTTTGAACTAAAAGCTTTCAGGATTCATTAACTACTGGGCATTTGTGGGAATGCTATCAGAGCATTTATGAATAATGGAACATGAGTGACTATTGCACACTGAACTCTGCCCTTTTAGATTATGCAAATATTTGTGACACAATTGTGTATATTGTAACATCTCTTGAAATGGCTCCTCTCTATTGGAAGGAGAGGAGTGGAAGCAAGAAAACCTGGTTTTCCTACTTAGTTGGTTCATACGTAGTTGTAAAAACACAGAAAACAGTTGTTAAAACTGAATGTGAAATGTTAAAATTAAAACCATTTTTTTTTTTAAATTGGGAGAACCACACTTCTGATTTTACAGACTGGTAAATTTGTGATGTCTGACTTCAAGGTGGGGGAATAAAATATGCAGCCCATGCTATAGACACTTCAGTTGAAATTATCTGTTTGGCAAAGTTGTAAATGATGGAAAGTCCAGACCACAATACATACGCACGTGATGAAACATCAAGGTTTTGTCGACATGCCTTTGAGGAAGCTACAATAGTTAATACATTAGCCATAAGTTATGTAGGCCATTTCAAACAAGTTCAAGTAAAAATAACTCTATACTGTGAGATACCCGCTTGTGTTCACAGGTTTTTATATATGTTACAGAGAAACTGCCTTAACGTTCCAAACACATTGAAGGATGAGGCAAAATGTAACCCAAAGCTAGCAAAGCTTCAAACATGCCTTTGGCTGTATTTCTGTTTATCTGGGCACTATTGATACCTACAGGTAGTTTTATTTCATCTTTCCCCAGAAATTCTTCAATGTTACCTGGTTAGTAGTTTACAGAGGCTGTCCAGTCTTTGTTCTGGAGCCACGTGGCCTGGTTCTGCCAAAAAAACCCCCTGAATTCTGCTAGGATTGGTGTCCGAGGACATTTTGCAGCATACCTGGTGCATAGGCAAATATTCTGGAGGGATTCAAGTAGGTTGAAGCTGAAAGAGGGGCAGTGGAGCAGTTGAGAGGTGGTATAGAGATGATACCTTTTGCTTGTGTCCAACCCAAAGGCATGCTGTTGTCATCTTTGTAAGTAGGCAGAAGTCATGTAATACTCACCGATAGTGATTGCGAGCCTTTCCCCACTGAAATCAATGACAAATACTCAGTGGAAGTAAAAATGGGCCAGTCCTTTGGAAACTTGTGTTCTTTTAAGGGTCATCTGGAAAGTGTAACTAAGCTAACTCATAATCTCTTGAATTACTGTCAGATGTTAACAATTAAATATTTTCTTTAAATTAACAGTGTCTTCCATTTGTTTTCCCAAAATGGTCTCAGCCCCCTCTCCCTCAGCCTGTCACTCTTGCCATGTTGCTCTCTTTTCATTGGCCTGCAAGTATCTTAAGAGATTCCATTTCACTCAGGATGCCATGCTTTTTGAGCCTGATTCGCTCAGTTGGGTTTATGGTTTATGGTCTGCTGCAGGGGCTTTCTGTCTTCTGCCCAGCCTAGCATAACACCACCTCTGTTGCTTCTGCTTTTCTAAACATCGTAGGCTTACCTTATCAAGCAGCGCTGCTCTGCTTGATAATGTTTGATGGAAAGTACCGCAGTCACAACTGTTGTGTGTGATGCCTGTGGAGATGTGTTTTCACCTATTTATTTTCTAGCTCATGTTTCCTGGGCATTTTGATGTGATAGATGGTGACTTTTGCTTGACTAGGTCAAGGCTAGCTGGTCCCCGCTTTGCGTAATCAGGGTCTGGGCTAAACAATTGCTTAGTTTATTTTCCAGTGATCATTTCCTGACTACTTTGATAGCTACCTTGTCACGTCTCAGTATTTAATGGTTTATGAAGCACGTGAAATTTTGTAATAACTTCAGGACTCATTTTCATAACATCAATTTGCAGTAGCTAGGTAACTATTCATTTTCATTTTATTGCTTTAATAAATGTTCTAGAAGGTTAATACCAGTAGTCTGGCAGCACTAGTGGTGCATTAGCATCTGTTTCTCATTGAAGTGCATGTCCTTCTGTCTGTGGGGGCCTGTTCGTGCCCCGAGTCAGGGCGTGAGCAGCCTACAGAGGAGGCACATGTGGAAGTGTAAATCTTTCTTCAACATGTATGCTTATGTTTTCAAATGGGTTTGGGCACAGGTGAGAGCAGAGCTGTCATCTGTGTGATTGCCTGGGATTTGCTCTTTGCTTCATGGACAGGTAACTCCCCTTTTTCTTCTTCCCTTCATCCCTTCAAAAATCCAAATTTCATTTAACAGCTTATTGCTGCAGAACCAGCAGTGGACTCTGCAACACCATTCTGAGATTTATTAGCTCCTAGAAATGATGTTACACTTCCAGTCTGAACTTACCTTCAACCTAAAGTCACTGGAGCATGGTAGACTTGCTTGCTAGGCTAAATGAACCTTCTAACACCCCATTTTTGTTTGCCAGGTAGGTGCTCCCAGTCAGTAATCAAATCGCTCTTCACATCTGCTTTGATAAGCTACAAAAACTTTTATTTCTGTAAGGCTCGTAGCCCGCTAAGGAGAAAACAACTGGTTAATTTGACAGTATCTTGTTTCTATAAACTTACGTTGATTGTCTTAAAGTTAAAGACTAATGTAAATCCCTTCTTTAGATTAGCTAGAACTGATATTAGGTTGACAGGTCGATAAGCACTCATTCATTGTATTTAAATTCTGATGTAACACTAGCTTTCTTTGAGTCTCCTGGAATGACACGAGTATTCTAAGATTTAATGAAAATAAACAGTATTTTTTATTGCATACCCTCAGCCAGCGCTCTTAAACTCTTGAGTGCAGGTTACTTGCTTTAAAAAGCCTGAGTTTAATAACTGCTATTTAACAGCCTTATGTTACTTGTTAAAATTGAAGTATTTTGTTATCATCTGCTGTGGAATGGAAACTGGTTTTGAGCACTTTCTACATTATTACTGTCACTTTTAGCATATTATTTTAAAATGTCTTTAGTCTTTAACTTTGCTGCCTGGAGAATTTCTTCTTGTACCATCTTGTTTGAATGTTGCTTTCAAGAGTTCCTGCCCTGTATTTATGGCTATCAATTTGCTTTTTGGTTTTCCTCTCTTCTTATAGGTTGGGGTTTTTCTTTAAAAACTTAGTCTGCATTTTTATTGACTATGGAATGAACATCAGATAAAATGTTCTAGCCTTTAAGTGTGAGGCAAAGGTTTCAGTTCATCTTTGGTTTCTAAGTAGTTTTCAAGCAAAGTGTCCTGTGTATTCTGAAGCAAGTTAATATGCATTTACTGACTTAGCTGGTACAGGGCTAAGGACCACTTTATTACCAAAAACATGCTGAGGATGGCATATATGTCCAAGGGATGCTAATAACTATTTCATTATTAATTTTCCAGTGAAGTGATTTAGTAACGGACTTTTACCACAAAGATAATTTAGCTGCTAAATTATATCTAAATTACATGTGCACTTCCACTCTGTACACAGCCTATTAGCACTTCTGTTGAAAACAGATGAAGTTGGAACACATTTCGTAAAGGAAAGCATATTAGAGAACAGAAATTACTTTAGTTCTGCTTGTCACTGGGGGGAAAAAAACCCACCAACCTTTTGAATATTTTATGTGTTTTATTTTCATTGTCTGACTGTATGTGGCTTCCCTCCCCGTGTCACTTGAACTAGTAGGGCTGTTGCGGGTTCATCTTTTCTTTGTGGGAGGGTTTCTTTGTGTGATCCACGGGTTACGGATTAAGAGATTTCAGTATATTACTGACAGAGCAACATCGCTGAATATTTGGCAACAAGCTTTTTCTCTCAAATGTTTTTAATGAAACAGAAGTTTGCTGCTGCCATCTAATAGGTTTAAATACTATTAAAAAGAAATCCCCTCCATTTCAGTTAATCAGATTTTGTTTGCTACCTGTGATAACAAAAGCTTGCTAGTTCTGACATGTTCAGAGGGAGATGAGACCTGAATGTTTAATTTTAAAAGAAAGGCAGAAAAAAATGGCTTTTGTGCGAGAACTTCCTTTGCAGTTTATAAAACCAAGAAGGAGAAAAACAGTGCAGTAATAAAATTTTTTTCCTTTTATAGCTCATCTTAAAGCAGAATGCATGAAAAATTCTTGCAAATTTATACACAGTAATGTGATTATATTTTCAAAACAGTATAGTTTTGCTTCAGACTTTATTACAAAAATTTGCTTTCTGTTTTGTTGGGTTTGGGGTGTTTTGTTTTGTTTTGAAGACCTATAGCAAGAATACTGTTTGCCAAACACTAGGTTTTTTAACTGCTTCCCTAAAGAGCAGTTTGGTAACTCTCCAAGGATTACCATACTGCTGACTTCAGAAAAAAATAGAAAGCACAGAAAGACATTTATTTGCAACCCAGGCAGTAAGAGAAGAATGAATCCCAAGTGGTGGTGGGAACTGCTGACACTGTATTGCCTGGAAACAACATGCTGGTTGGTGCATTTTGGGTTTCGGCCGATGTGTGACACTGAGAGCCTCTTGGGTTTGAGGGCAGAGTGAGAGCCCCTCAGCCTCTCCAGTGGCAGGGGGGCACAGCCGTCTCAGCCAGGCGAGGGATGCCCAGGAGGCATCTGCAGCCAAAGTTGAAATTGCCTCTGCCTTGAATGATTAATAGCTCAACTCTCACAGGTCATAATTTTTTAAAATTACACAGAGTTGGTGGTAGTTTTATAGCAAGGACTTCTCTGACACTTCCGATTTATATGACAAGCTTTCCTGTGTTTTTAACATTTGCCAAACTGTGACCTTTTAGTCTGACCTTTTCTGTGTGCAGTTGATGTGTCTTTCAAGCATTTTATTATTTATTTATTACATATACATTTTGGGTTAAAAGGAGTTAGATGCTTTTGGGAGAGCGCTATAAAATGTCACAGGGGAATTGCCAGCTCTGCATTCAGTAGAGAGGCTGGATAATGTTTACTGAAGATCGAATAACCATGTATAAAATAAAAATGGTGAAGAGAAATATTCAGTAACTCCCTGCTCTGTAAATGAGGTATAGCTGGTAGGGAAAGAAAATAGCCTAGGAATATATAAGTCTGTATTATACTGTAAATGCACAAGGGAGCTCAAATAAGGTTGTTCAGGAACTCTTGCTTGACAATTTGCTTTGAATGTGTGATTTTTATAAACTTAATGCTCTTTTAGAACAGTAGTTTCTAAACTACTGTGTGTTTTCTAAAGAAATGTGTAATATACTTGCTTCAGGGGGAACCTGCAAGCAAGAATTGTGAGATACATTCAGCTCACATGAGGACTGTTCTCACAAGATGCTGATCTTGCTAATAGAGAAGTCTGAGTAGTGCTGGAGGCCAGTATGTCCAGAGTCAACACTGATGTATGTAGGTGTCTGGCTGTTGGGAGAGGACCTGTCGTGCGCTCCTTGATTGTACCTGGTTCCTGCTGAGCAGAGAAATCTCAGCGCTGAATTTATTTAGGCAGGTCATTGTTCTTACGAGCCTGTGTTTTGTAGGCAGTATTGGGAGTGGAAGTGGGTGTGAAAGGGACTTGCTGTGTAGACCTTTGGTGGCAGCAATCAGGTGGTTAGGGTAGTCCAGCCACTGCTGCTTCTACTGCTGCTCCATCTGGGGGATGTTTAAAAACCTTGTGTGGATGAAAGATGGAGGCCTGGATCATCCCTACCCGCACGAAGGCAGCAGTTTAAGGCACGCTTAATGTTGCAGCTATGGCAAGACGTGGCAGGGCAGAGCCGAGAGGATCTGTACACACGGCAGTTGGCTCCAGCTCCCTGGTAGGAATGTCTCTCGCCAGTGAATGAAGACTCTGGCTGGTTTGTTTCCAAGGCTCTGCAGTGACAGGTATGGTGGGCTATGTCTATGATAGTTGCAACTGTGTGGGTTGTTTTAAAGGCAACCCTGTCCTCCCTTTATGGGTTTCCTTCACCTGTTAGCTGGAAAGGTAGTGACGGGTGATACCCTTCAAATCGTTAATAACACAGAGTTCTGTTATTGTAGAATAATACATAATACCAAAAAAGTATTGCACCGCCAAGTATTGTGCTGTTGTGTGTTTTGGACACAGGATTAGTGAGTTGTCCAGATTTCTGACTTTCGTACTCAGTCCCTGAGGTCACATAGATCTTGGCCATGATGGGGAAGTACATACACATGCAGATACTTACATGTTTATACATGTGTGTTTTGAAAAAGTAGGTGGCTGCTTCCCTTAACTGCAGTAGAGTTTTTCTCCTCTCGTATTCCTGCAGAGAAAAGTAATTTGCTTGTGACCCAGTTATGTGCAATGTAGCCTTTCAAATGGTTGATTTCTTTAGTCTTATTTTGGTTTGGTTTTTTTTAAACTGGCATTTTTGAAACTGGGTGCCAGTTGGCTTCTGCATAGGGGAACAGAATCATCTGCTTTGTCAATATTTTCCCCGGATGTATCTTGTTCAATGTAAGTTGAAATTAATTGCCTTTTTCTTTCCTCCACAAAACCAATTACAATTCTGTCATATATTTAGGATTAATTCTACTAAATGTATCCCTTTTTCCAGATAAATATTCCACTTAGTACACAGGTATTCTGCTTACCATAGGCTTATGCATAGGCAGAAGTTGCATCAATTTCAGTTAAATCCCTCTAGCCAATTGTTACAGAATTTTGTGTTTATGTCCTTAATTTGAGTTAAATGTGGTTTATATTGATGGATTTTAAATAATTTCCTCACTGAACATAACTAAAATACTGCAAAATCAAGATTACAAATGTCCAGTCAAGTGTTCCCCCACCTGAGTTTTATACTGAGATATTGATACTAGCTTCATTTAAACTTTTTAAAATGTGTTAAGACAGCAAAAGGCTGAGAACCTTTGCTGAAGCTGAAGATGATGGGGATGGGAGGAGGAGGGATCAGGAATCTACTCATGCAAAGAAAGATGCTCCTACCTGGGTTTTGCATACCAGGTACTATTTGAATACTTTGGGTATTTCGAGTGGACTGACTTTACCCATGATGGGAAGGACAGGTTGATTATGTACTTCCCCCCCCGCCACTTCCCCCCAAGCTTTCTGTTTGGTTATATTTTAGGGTAAAATCTGGGGACAAATGGAGTGATAAGAAAGTAAAGCTAAACAATGGCCATTGAAACCAGACAGGGATTTCAAATGTCGCTCAAGTCTGACGATGCTTGGCTTTTCTTAATAATACGTTATATATATGCAGGTCCCAGGATTTATCACTTCCAGAGGTATCACAGCTTGTCAGAACTGCCACTAATTATTGTCCTCTTGTACCATTGCCTGCTGTACTGTCTTGCCCCAGGACCTCTCCTGGCCCTGAGAGACACATGGAGTGTTAAGCAGGAATTTGTCCTGATTATGCAGTATTGATTCATACAAGCAGGTGAAAAGGAAAATGCTGAAGGCTTTTGCAAGGGCTTATGTCTGTCAAACTCTGTGGGGTTCTGGGATTCATTCTGTTTTCATTTTGACTGAGTTTAACTCCTTGATAGGTTACCTTTTTGTTTTGAGTTCACCAAGTACAAGATTTGGCCTTCAGCCCTGAGTACTGTCCATTCACGTGGAGTGTGGATTTTACAAGGCTGTGATGTGAACTCCCTGGTAATTGGTCTCCATTACCAATATGGAAGACTTCCCCCTCCCACCCCCCATGCTATGGAATGTCAACCCTGGAGATTTTCCTTTTGTTTTTAGTGTGGTCAAACAAGATACAGGTAAAGTTTGCATGAAAATAGCTATATATAAATTAGCTAACTGCTCCTGAAGTGATAAAAAGTGATTTAAATACTGCTGTGGAAAATAAAAGTATTCTCTAATCTGTGTACACATTGGAGAATACTTCTGTTTGGCTCAGGAAAGCACTCAGCATGAACTCTATCCTACCCAAATACTCCAAGAGTTGATGTTACACTGAACCATTCATGTGGCAAATTAAAAAGTCTGGTGGACGGATGATATGGTTCCGAGAACTCAATAAAACTTATTACCTACGAGACTGATCTTTCTATTCCAGTGACATATGTGCTGGTAGTTTTGCAACAGCAGGAATAATTAAGAAAAAAAATTACAATTTTAGTATTTTGAGGTTTCATTTTAATGGAGCAAAAGAACTGATTTCTGCCTCAATATATGCAGGATTAAGTGGAAATCTCCCCTCCGTTGCCTTCCCAAAAAGATGTGAGCTTCCTAATCGAAGTCATACTTGTTAAGCTAAAATGGTGATGGAGGTCTGAATATATTAAGGTAAAACCTTGAGAGGGCTGAAGTAAACAGGAGTGATTTGACTTGCATTGCCAGGGATATGAATTTATCAGTTTAATCTGGAAGACAGCCTCGTTTCATTTAGATGTAATGGCAGCTGAGAAACACATAGTGGTCTTCCCTGTGAGTTAGCTGATCTCACAAAAATTCTCTATAAGGTGGTTTAAAAACAGAGCAAGTGCTATCATGCATCTATTGTCCATGAACTCATTGGTGTTTGCTAGTGATTCTCCAGGACAGGAAACAATAAGGAAAACCTTCAAATCCCGACATCCAAAGTAAGACAGATCCCTGAATAAGAGTTATTTTGAACACTGAGGTAAGTATAAAGAGCAGCAATGTAGTAAATCGCAATTACTCCTTGAGAGCGCTTGTCTGCCTCTCCTGACAACCTGTCTTCCATGTGGCCCAGAGGTACCAGTGAGAGCTGAAGAGGTGATGCTCTTTCTCTTCCATTTTGAGGGTGTATTTGGACATTCAGTCTGGAATAGGAGCGCCGACTTAAGCACTCAAAACAGACTATGGTGTCTGCTTGGTCAGCTGCTGTCTGAGCAGTAAGAAGCATCTGTAAGGTTAGTAACTAAAACCACTATATCTCTTTATACTTTTTCCACAAGTGAATGTCAGATAACTCCTTGAAGTTGAACTTGCAGGCTGTCTGTAGTGGAAACCTGCAGAGGCCAGCTGGCAGCCTTACGAGTATTATAAGCATCCTCCTGTTTCTGGGAAAGTATCAAATCATTTTAGCTCCATCTTTTTTTAATTTGAGCGCGGCGAGGGGTAGATCATCAGTGCTCTGAACCAGAAATCTTATCGGATAGTCCTGTGATTGTGTATGAGAATTGCAGTATGCTTTTAGATCCTAGAAAAAAACCCTATTTTTTGTCACATTAATACAGGTTTAAGCCTATGCTGGAGCATATGCTTCTGCACAAGTCAATTCAAAACAATTGCAATTATTCAGTATAGGCCTTAATAGGTAATTCAAACTCTAGGCACAATTCTTTCTATTTCCATTTCCACTTGCAGGAGCGTTGTGTATACCAAGAGAAATTCTTGTTACACATTACTTCTATTTCAGCATTTTGATGCTGGTAGCACAATTATGTGTGTCCTTGATCATCTTTTTTTTCCCCTCTGAGCCAAGTAACTTCAAGAACCATTTTGAGCTAATGATGACCGTGCAGTAGTAGTGATCTGCAGTTCTGGTAGCTCTCAATTACACACATAAAATCACAAAGTGGACTGTTAACAAGTATTTTGGGATGTCCCTTTTGCTCTGTTCCCTTAGCTTTCCCCCTTCATTTGCTTATATTGTCTTTGTAAGGATGTATTTCCTTCATTTGACTAGCGGGGAGGGCCTTCATTGCCGGATGCGATTCTTTTTATAGTCAATTCTGCTCTTCAGCAGAATTTGCAGATGGAGTAATTGACATGCACGTGGCACCAGCTTCCTTTGTTACTGCCCTGACAGGTTGCTTTTTGGTTGACTTGACTTTGAAGTTCTGAGTTCTCATTTCTAAGAAATTTGTTGTGGGTTTTTGGCATTATTTCTTGTATGTTTACGAAGCTTTCCATTCATATTCACTTCTTGTCACTGCCTTTGCACTGGCTGGTTACGAGGGAGATTTGGGGTGTTATAAATAATAGAACGAGACAGATCTATTCCCTGTTCAGTTCAGCTAAGCTCTTGGGAAGCAGAATTCTTATTAATTCTCATCTTTCTGCCGGTGACACGAGAGGGGGGATGGACATGCATGGTTAAGGGGATGGCATTGTTGTGTTTTCATCGTTTTTGTCTCGGTGTGTGTTTGTGTTGGGCAGAGATTGGCGTGAGTTTTCCAGCTCTTACACAGGATCATTGTGGAAGCAGTTCATGTCTGTTAGTTGTGAACAGATGGTAATGCATTATTTTTGGCATGGGGAAGGAAAAGGAGACCTCACGTTGCATATGAATAGACATCTCTGGGGACTGTCCTACCAAAAGGAGGATGCAAAAGTAAAAGCAGAATGAAACTTACTTGGGGTTTCATGCCCCACTGTATGGGACTGCAGTCAGTCCTGGCTTTATCTGTTGCTTTTGGAAGGTCTTTAAACTTACGGTGGATGCAAACATAGTAAGACTGACGTGCATGTTTATTTTAGCTAGTCAAAAAGATACTACTTCCAATTTTTTGAGTAGTATTAGAAATGGGTAGGTAGATGGGCCAGCAAGTTGGCTGAGAGACATAAGGACTAGCTTAACTATAGTACCATAATTTATGTCACTTGGGTTTTTATTATTAGTGTGGTTGGGACCGTGTTGTATTTGCTGTCATGTTACTGCAGAACAAAAAGACCATTTCTGAAGTCCACACATGGGGAAGCATAAGGAGCTGCTACTGTGCTGAGGTCAGTGTAATAATGTTACAAACTTACCTGTATTTAGTTTTTCTTAGGTGGTGTAGCAAGTGGCATCTTCAAGGAAGTACTTGAAAGCAGTAATGTGGTTCCTTATGATTATGACAGCTCCTCTGAAACATTAGTGACCATGTGAGAGAAAGCAAAAGAAGGACTGCTTTGAAAATAGGCTCGAGAAAAGGTGAAAGTTGTCCCTTGCTGCAATATGAGAGGAGTGTGAGTTCATCAGCGGAGAGATGCACAGAGAGGGTTGATGTGCCAAAGTACTGGTCAGTTTTTCTTGTTGTTTGTACCAGTCCTTGGGGGGAGGTAAATAGCCAAAAAGGCGGTATGCATCTATTCAAGGATAGAGAAAAGGATCCTGCAATGACTGGGACTGATGAGACTCCAGACAAGACCTGTACCTGTAAGCAGAGAGGAGCCCAGGGTGTGCAAGGTGCTATTTGGATGGGGAAAAACAGAGAAAGATATCAGTCAAAAAATGAGGCACAGACTACAGGTGAGTAGTATAATGTGACGGTAGTTGCTGACTGACTGAGAAATGAGGTTGTGGGGAGTTTGGAGTAAAGATCAGAGTTTTGTTTTAGACATACAGACTCTAGTGAAACCCCAAACATCTGCAAGGAGCAACCAAGAAGCAAGCTGATTCTTCTTCACCATAGGAAGCTTTGTGATTCCTCCATCCCCACATGCACCCCTCCCTTGCTCCATTTCCCACCCTGTTCACTCACTGTTCAGCATTCAGTCTAGCTCTCGGGCTGCATGAGACTGTAATACAGGTGCCTAATGATCTCCAAAATAAACTGCGCAAAGCTCTGTGGTGAGGAGCAAACCTAGGGAGGGAAAGAACAAGACCAGGGGATTTGAAATTGGGGTTGTTGAGCATTTAGGATGAGTACTTGAAGGGCCACATCTTGGGAGGTGAGTGCAGTCAGCCGATAGAGGAAAATCTGAGGAGCTGGGGAATTTCAAGAGATGATACATCATGGGTGAGGTGTGATATTATAGGTTCATGCCATCCAATACTGGACTCTGAGTACAAGGTACTGGTATCTGCTGATATCTATGCATGCTAGTTTTGGCTGTGATAGAGTTGATTTTCTTTATAGTAGCTAGTATGGGGTTATGTTTTGGATTTGTGCTGGAAACAGTGTTGATAACACAGGGATGTTTCTGTTACTGCTGAGCAGTGCTCACACAGCGTCAAGGCCTTTGCTGCTCCTCACCCCACCCCACCAGCGAGGAGGCTGGGGGTGCACAAGAAGCTGGGAGGGGACACGGCTGGGACAGCTGACCACCAGTGACCAAAGGGATATTCCATACCATATGAACTCATGCTCAGCATATAAAGCTGGGGAAGAAGAAGGAAGGGGGGGACGTTTGGAGTGATGGCGTTTATCTTCCCCAGTAACCGTTATGCATGATGGAGCCCTGCTTTCCTGGAGATGGCTGAACACCTGCCTGCCCATGGGAAGGAGTGAATGAATTCCTTGCTTTGCTTTGCTTGTGTGTGCAGCCTTTGCTTTACCTATGAAACTGTCTTTATCTCAACCCATGAGTTTTCTCACTTTCACCCTTCTGATTCTCTCCCCCGTCCTGCTGGGGGGGAGTGAGCAAGTGGCTGTGTGGGGCTTAGTTGCTGGCTGGGGTTAAACCATGACATTGTGGAAGCAAAGTATGAACTAAGACAGAAAACCAAGTATTAGAAACTTTCGTTTTGTTTGTGTTTAATAACTTACATTTGGCTTCAAATGACAATCGTTTAAGCTCCCAACAGCATTCTCAGATTGAGGAATTAAGGGTTTGTGGGGGAAGTGGAAAGCTCTTTGTACTCTCATGGAGACTCCAGCCTGGACATTCAGGGCTGAGTGATTGCTCTCCAGCACAAAGCCTCAGAGATTCTGAGATGCATGTGGTGCCTGGTTCCCTGTAGTTTCTTAGTTGTCTGGCTTTTAGTTTGTTTAAATAAAACTTGACTTGCAGCATGAGAAAATTGTTTCTTGGATGCATTTTTAATGAGCTCTTTTACAGTTGGTGGGACCCAGAGGTAGTTCACTGTGCTATATGATGGGTAGTTCAGTGCTGCTGATCCTTGTCAGAGATGAATATTTGACAACGCTTAGTGATTTTAAAAACCATTGAAACACTGATTATATCTTTAATTCTATTTTACAGTGGTAGGTTGGGTTTGTTTTGAGTTGCTGCCACTTTGGCTTTGCGCTGCGCATTCCTTCACAGAGCTGATGTGATAGCAAATGTTTTCAGGTCAGATCAGACTAATTAAATGCTAAGACACAATTGTATGTGAGTGTCTGAGAAGGTCAGCTCTGAGGCTTGCCTTTAGCTTTCTCCTGAGAGAGTAATTATATCGTATCTCACTCTTCGGGCTAAAAGAGTGCTGCTCTGTTACCAAGCCCGGTCAAGTTAATCATGCTGCTCTGAGCAGACATGTAAACAAGGGTTGTACTGTGTATAAAGAAGATTTGGCTCTTCTTGTGAAGACCACTTAAATATAACAGCACTTAGTACGTGCAGATGTCTGTATTAGCTTTTGACACAAGTGTGCTATTGCCTTTTAATTCTCTTGGTCTTAATGTAATGTACCGGATCATCATAAGGCATTGATATGCTGAGATAGTAAAAAATGAAGCTTTTGTATTTTTATTACAGTGCAAGTAATTAAAAAAAAAAGCTATAAACCAATAACTTTTGTTTAAGATGTTTTTATAAATGACAAACTGTGCACTCTAAAAATAATCAAAATTACAGCAATGCAGGTTTACAGTGACGAGAGCTAGGCACGTGTTTTAACCCTTTGATGGAGGCACCTTGCAGTTTAGTTTGCGTCCAAGTGATTTAAAAGCTGAAATAGAGATTTGATTTTGCTAGATTTCTTTGTAGCAGGTGTAACTTGATTTGATCTTAAAGATAGAGGGATGGGAGGAGAGTTCATTTGGAACCACAGGTAAAATTTTTTTGGACCAAAAAGACTTATTTGAGATCAAACTGCAGGGCTTGCAGCTGGGGAAGGGGCTGGGGTTGAGAGCTGCAATGTCACCCTGAAAGCTTTCAGTGACAGAGCCTATCCCAGAGCTGGAAAGCTGGGAAGGCCCCGCAGGCTCTTCAGGAGGCAGGTGAGACCCACATGGGCAGCATACCCTTTTCCCACACCAGGGACAGCTGTGTGAGATGACCTTTAAAGGTCCCTTCCAGCTGAAACCCTTCTATGGTTTTATAGTATTTGAGGAACTGAGAGAAGAGCTTCCTTTGGTTTCAGCATGTCTTAACTTATGAAGACTTGCTGGCAGTCAGAGGTGCTGAAGACCACCGAGCTTTCTAACGAGCCATTTAGAGTACTTTTTGCACATCCAAATGGGCATATCTTTAATTACTTGCTGTTGCTTATGGCAAGCTTGTTTCTTTCCTCCCTTCTAAGTAATGCACGATCAAGAGGGAGGGACTGCATGGTGATAGTTCCCGGTGATTTTAGTGTTCTGTGAGAAATCTGGAAATCTCTGGGATGCTGCAGTGCCAATAAACACTGCCCCTCACATCTCCTCAAAGTTTGAGGGCTCTGTGCCTGATTGCTCATGTGCAAGGTGGATTTGTGCTGACATATACTGCTTTCAGAAAACATTTAAAGTTCCAAGGCAGTACCACTTCCATGCGTATTTTGTTCACCTATTTTAGGTCTGCATTTGGCCTAGGTCTGAATTTTGTACAAAATTTGCCTGACACTTTACGTGTTGAGTTAAATGCATGTGGTTCTACAGCTGTCACTGATGCTGTCTGGACGGACGTATGTGTTTATAACTTGTCCCTTTTTTCTGTGATAATTGTGACAAATACCTTTTTTTTTGGGCGGAGTTGGTTGTTTTTAAGCAGAAATTCAGCTTATTTGGCCACCTGGAAATATCAGGAGAGCCAAGGTGCACAAATCTCTGTCTCACAGGCTCAGGAACAGAAGCTGTGCTTTTGTCTTTCCATTAGGCAAAGAAAGAGTCAAATTCTCACCTGGTGTATGTTGACACAGACTCTGAAGTCAGTGAACCTTTCCAGTGATCTCTGGTTCATACAGTGTAACTCTGTAATAACTGTAGGCAAACACAGATGGTCATCATTACTTCCAGGGGCCACAATATTTAAGCTCATCAAAGAGTGGAATGATAAAGCTGGTTCTTGGTCTCTGGATCCTAAAGATCAACAGGAGTAATGAGTGCATCCAGACCCCCTGTGACAGTGGAGAGCTGTATGGCATTGAAAAATTGTCCTGGATGCATGTGCTTATGACTTTGTGCTTGCATTAGGAGAATTGGGTGCTATTAGTTTCTGTAGCAAAAAAGACATTGAGGTCTTTGTTGTGAAGATCTTGGATTCTAGGAATGCAAAGCAAATGAAATAAGTAAGAAAATAAAAATGATGCAAATATGAACTAACATGATGGGAATTGACCTTAAGCAGATCAAACCCCCTTTTTATTTACGTGAAAATACAGAGACCAGTCACCGAGAGCATTTGTCATGACTGATGCCATATTTATTTCAGAAGGCGATATGACATTGTTATGAATGCCTCACGCAAACCTCTGTTGCCAAGTTTGGCTTCAGTGTCAGTAGTTTGCTGATCACGACGAAAACTCTTGCTTGGAGTGGCCTCTACCAGGTTTCTCTTTAGTGCTGTGATAGAGCTGGGGCTCTTGAAGAGATTTGAATGAAAGTACTGTAGCAGGCAGCCACTCAAGAGAGGCTTTCTGGCAATGGGGAAACACAAAATATAGTACCTGAGATCCTTAGACTTGTTGGCAGATAGGAGCAGAGAAGAGAGATCAGGAGACTCCGGTAAACAGTCTGATAGCCAAGCATTAAAGGAAGGACAGAAAACTTTTGCTTGGTGCAAAAACACAGTGAAAGGGAGGATATGGTCAGCAAGACATGCGGAGGCATTGGTGCCTGCATTCAACGTGGATCAGAGGTGATGGCAGTGTCGGGGAGGGCAGAGGGAAGGAGACTGTGCATCGCTTGGGGTGAAATACAACATGATCTAGTGCATTCACTCTAGAGAAAACCCTCCCAAGGAACCAGGAGGTTTTATATTGCCCACAGGCGGTAGTTTCAGCTGCTATCCAGAGGAAATCCTTTGGAAATTTCCTCTCCAAAACTGGAAGAAGCAGTTTTGTGTGCCTTGCCTGCCTGTAGACCAGCTGTGGCTGTGTTGTGGCTTGTGGGGTGGTTTGTTTATCCTGTAGAGATAACTCTGTAGGAGACATTAATGGAAAAATACTTGAAGGAATACTTGTGCTTGGGGTTTGCGGGAATTTTTAAGCTTTTGTTGGTCTGAAGTGGCCAACTGGATTGCAGGGGTGACTTTCTGAAGGCAGGTGGAGAAACACAAGTCAGTTAGTAGTGGCTGCCCTGGAGCAGATGCAGTTCTGCTCTCGTTGGTGGTCTCGGCTATGGGTGCAAGGATGTGAGGCAACATTTTGCAAAAATCTCTGCAGTACATCACTTGGCAGTTTCACGTGCTTCCTCTGAGTAGTTCTGCTCTCACTGAGCCCAGACTGACAGTTCCAGCTATTATTTTAATGCTGTGCAAATAGTCTTTGTATTTCAAAGTGAGTTCTAGATTTTTAACAACAGCTCTTTCTGCAAGAGCTGATATTTCTCAGTGTTCTCACAGCATCCAAAATGTTAAGCCCCTTGGGAAACAGCAAGCCTAATGTACAGTGGTCAGTGCTAATTAAACTTCTAAATATTTCCCCTTGTGTCAGGACATTGAAAATTCTTTGCTTTTGTTTAACTTGCTTTGTGATTTCCATGCTCTGATTTCTCCCCCACCCCGGTTGCTTAATGCATGCCATAACCAGAATACTTGTTTCTCTGTGTAGAAAACATACTATTTCTGGGGGGGAAATGCGGAACTTGTAACCAAAGTGCTTGCCTCTTCTTAATTATACTTGGTTTTTATTTTAACTATTGTTGTCTCTGCTGATAATTTCAGGTGGTCTCAACGCTTTCAGCTTAAATAGTGAGCTCTTTTCAGTGTTGTTGGAGAGGGTTGATTAACACAAGAAGAAAACTAATTCTTTGTAATCCAGTGTTAGCTTTGGAGTCAGTTTGTGGTTGTGGAACTGGCAGACTGACTTACAGCTTTCTATTGCTTCTTTTTGGCATTTTGGCAAAGAACGCGTCTCTGACACACTGGGCACCCTGTCCTTCCTGTACAGGAGGCTGATCTTCCTGAGAAATAGACCTTTTTCTATTCTTTTCTACAGCTGCTCTCAGCCTGACTTGCTCTTAAACTTGTGGAGACTCTTTCAAAGACCCAGTCACATTATTCAGAGCCAGCGGCCTGGGGGGTAAAGTCATCCTGGGCAGCTGTGAGAGGTAGCCACCTCCGTGTGTCTCAGCTTGGGAGTGCTGCTGCTTTTCCATGCCTGGGATTCCCGTGAGGGTCTGGGGGATCTACAGATTTCCTTGTTACTCTGTAAGGATGTAAGTACTAGAGCCTGGCTGTGTTTGTGTCTCCCTTTGGAGACTTTGAGGATTCAAGGGCACAAGTGTGTCACTGGTATTGTGCATCTGTGTGTCAGTGCTGTGGGATGATTCCTAGTGCGTGCATACCTACTCTGCAACAAATGTGAAATAAAACATTGGCTTAAGGGTCAGCAAAGGAGCCCTAAGCACCCACAGTGAATTTTAGTATTAAGACAGCTGCTGTATCTGTTAGCTGGAGCTATGTATATGATGGGTAATTTTAACAAGGATCTTTGAATGGGTTTCAAAGGCCTGTTATATAGCCCCAAGCAGCCTTTACTGAAGTTGTGTTTCTTCACCCAACTTTATTTCAAACAAGAGGATGACTCCTTTTAGGGTGATAGCAGCTAGCACTCGTGGGAAACTCCTGCCCTGTTGCAGTATAGGATCTTCCTCTAGGCCTTTACGTATTGTTCCTGAGAGGTCTTGTAATATAAGCTGGCACTGAAGAGAGGGGGCAACAGTGAGTGCAGATTGCTGCTGTAAAGCCTGCCCATCCCAAGCACGCAGGTTGGCAGAAAAGGCACTGAAAGAGGAAGCTAGAGAGTGATTGGGTCTCCAGAAGTGGTGTTCATGGAGATTAGGTAGAAATAATGAAGCTCTTTTAGGATCACAGTGAAACAAGGTGAAGCTACACTGGCTAAACAGGCTGTTGCAAATCTGATGGGCGGACATGGCATCTCTGTGCTAATTTGGCCCGTCCAGCTAGGTAGAGAAATGTTCTAGCATAAAATGCAATGAAAAGAGTCTTTGTCTCAGCTTGTGAGACAGCAGTGTCTGAGCAGTTATCAATATTATTGTTCTTTATTTCTGTCCTTTTAAACCTCTAGAAGGCATGACTTAATTTAGAGGCTCCCTCTCCCATTTGCTTGTATCTGATGTGTAAACATGTATGTATTTGGAGTGAAAAGGAAAGGGGGAAGTGCAGGAGGAAAAACAAATGATCCTGAGTTTTGAAATTGGGAAGTTCAGTCTCATGGAGGATGTCTGACTGTCAGCAGCGAGTTCTGTCGTGACCCAGCATAAACAGCAACCACGTTGGCCTTGTCATGGCTTCTTTAGTACTTTTTTGAATTAGTCCTCAAAACTCTTGAATCTATGATTGCTAAATGAAAATTTTCTGGGCCCTTTGTGCATGTCACTTAATCTCCATCTGTTTCAGTTCAAAAGTATGGAAATCCATTCCAAATACACAAATGGTATGGGGGTCTACAAAATCTTTTTAGGGAAAGGGATATATTTGACTGTGGAAGCTTAACTGCTATTTTAAGTCCCTGAATAACTGCTAGAAAACTTGTCACTGCCACTTCTTTGAATTGGAAGAGAACAATCTGTATTTTCTGAGATTCAGCAAATCCAGAAGATCAGCAGTCTTCCTTCTCTTTATCAGGGAAATGATGCAACATTATTCCAAACAAGATGAGCACTGCAAGCAAAGCATAATCAGGATCCCACTGAAAGCCAGTCATTAAAATCCTTTTGCATCTCAGGATCTCCTTTATCATTGTATATTTGCACAGAGCTTATTCCTTTATGCTGAAAGACAGCAAGGAGGAAAACCCCTCTGGTCCAGGACTGAGAGTCTGCAGGCAGCACCACTCTGGTTAGTAGATGTTTCTGTCCTCATTCCTTCCCATCTCACTGTTTTGTATATGACCCTTTGACATTTGCATATGGCAGGAGTCAGAGAAAAGATGGTGAAGGATTTAGCCTGAAGGAAAATAGACTCTGATAAGAAAATGAGACTTTCAACCTGGGATATGTGCATACAGTCTGATGGGGGGAGACTGGCTGACTCTAGTTATTATTCACTGTGGATACGCATGACACAGAAGTGATGGTCCCTGTCTCGTGGCAGTGACAATGTAGATGGTCCCTGAAAGACTGGGAGATCCCTGGCATAGGAAAGAGTTTGCGTAGAAGCAAATTCTTCTGTGTGAAAATGAAGCATTTGAGACAGTAAACAGCATAATTCCCATTGCAGTTGCCAGCTGTCATTTCCTAGAAAGTAGGATTTCCCCCCCTCCTGCTTCCTTCAGGGGATGAGAAGATATCCTGGGTGTTAGACTTGTTCAGATAAAGACTCCGTGCCTCCGTACTTCTGGTTTCCAACTGTTTTCCTTCAGATAATTCAGAGAGCATCCCTGTTAGTGTTACTCTGTTGAGGTCCCCTCGGGCTTGCTGAAGCCTCGGGAACCATTTTCTGGTCTTTGAGTCAGTAGTGCAGTTCTCTATCTTTTGATCTTCAGCACGTCCTTCCTAAATTCTATGATTTAGACTTTATTTTAACATTTTCTGCAAGAAGAACTCCATGACATTGCACGTAGTTCACGTAGGTGCAAAATGACGCTATATATTAGAAGAAAGAATTGGGAAAAGGATTAAAACTAAGAAGAGTTGGCATGTTTGCATTACTTGATCTTTTGTCTTAAGTGCTGCCCAAACAGAAATGTCTCCAGTGGCTATGTCTCAGCAAAGAACAAAATCAGGAGATGTTTTTCTTAGGGTCTTTCTTTCTGATGTACACATGCAAGTGTGTGCCCATAGACATGGGATCTAGGAACCTAATAGATTTGTTGGTGATTAATAACTGTTAATTTTTATGGAGGCAGCCCCCAAGGGAACTGTCATGAAGAATTAGGACCTTGTAGTTCAGGACGTCATGCAGGCATGTGATAAGAGTAATCTTTGTCCCAGAGCTGTGACCGTGCTAGGGTGGGACAGGGTACAGGGACTGAAGGACTCGGGCAAGTGGGGGTGTTGGGGGGGTGGAACAGAAGAGAACAGAGAATGAGAGGCTCACATTAAAACTGAGTTATCTCCTAATCCCTGTGTTTCTATATTGGTATTACAGAGGGCTTTAAATATAATGTAGACATTGCTAATTTTGAGCCTTTTCATGTAAAGGAGACAGCCAGGGAGGTTAACCCAGTGGCCATTATCCTTGCTTTGAATCCCTAGCTAGATTGTTCCTTCTTATAACCCATGATGACTTTTCCTTCTAAGATCAGCTCTTCCTCTTTGCTTCTAGATTCAGCAATGAGGCTGTTTTTTGAAGACCTTATGCACTGCTGTATTGTGCTAATGCAAGGTGGTTTCTCCTCCTCCATAATATCCCTGTTAGATAATATCACCATCCATCAAAGTGGTGGTGAAAGGAAGCAGAATTGTGTTATGTTTCCATGTTTGGTGCAGAAGCCTAATTTAACTTGAACAGATTTAGCCAATGTATTTTTTTTTTCTTTAAATTGTCTATTACTAGTCAACTTAATACGTTATACAAATAATCATTAAAGCAAAACCACAGGATAAACTCTTTGTGTAGGCAAATAATTGAAAGTATTCCAACCATTTAATGAATTAACCTGTTCAAGGAATGATTTCCAGAACCTTACAGCATATTAGGAAAGGCTTTGAAGTGAATAATAGTGCTGCATATTTGAGAAAATGTATCTCCCTTGCATCAGGGCTGCATGCCTGATGGGATTTCTTGACGTGGGTATGAACGCTGGACTGCTATAAGGGAGCATAGCTCAACTTAGATTTGCAGAACTGCACCTGCCACAGTGGATTTGATCCATTACATCCCCACAAATATGCTTTTCATTTTGTTTCTCACCCAAACCTTTCTTGTGAGTGGCATTCAGGGCTCCACCAGGTACCTTGTTATTGTACTAGAAGTATGTCTAGTTCTCAAAAGCATTTTTTTAGTGCTGGAAGGGACCCTGGCATCTAGACTGAAGTTCACTTGTATTTGCTTGCTGTTCTGTTCTAAAGAGGCATGGATTTTGCTTGGGGTTTTCCTTTCTCAACCAGCCCAAACAGCACTTTCTGGATTAGGGGAGACTCCAGAGCATTAGAAGAGGAGGAATCCCTTCTTCCCGAGAGAAGAGCTGTGACTTATGTTCTCTTTGCTTCTTGATGGTTTTAGGGATAAAAGAGTTGGATCCTAAAATAACAGTATCTGCCTAGAGATATTCCATAGCTCCTTTGCACTTTGAGTTAAATCCTTGTTCTGATGCTTGGTACCTTGTCCCAGCCTTAGATGCAGCACTGCTGTGATTGTGCAGGGAAGGTCAAACTGGAGGAGATACGTGGAAGGGGGAAGAATTCGAGCCTTTGTTTCTACTGTCTCATTTCTCACATATTTCATTTAAACATGAAAAATAGGTTCCCTTTTGCTTTAAAGGTCTTCCTACAAAGCTGTGAGTCGATGAATATGCTCAAGCACTTTGGCTAATTTTTCAGTGAATCTCTCTCAAACCCGAGATGGAACGTGAGACCCAAGAACTGGCAGGGAGAGGTGACCAGGCGGGTTATGCATGAAATACGCAGGTACCTGCCTGTATCTTAGCCAGGAACTGGCATGTTAAAAGAAGCTCTCAAAGTAACACAGTTCAAGTCAGAGGCTGAAATGGCTGTTGTGATAGAGGAAAAATGCTTTGGGGAAAAAAGGAAAGAGCGTTAGGGGCAAGACGACTACTGAAGGAGAATTAACACCCTGTGAGATGTGAGAGCAAGTCAGATTACTGGGTATGAAGTGGGCTTCTCTGGTAAACTTGCCCTGGTGTGACTTCTACCATTGCTGAGCTGTGGGCGATTTTACAAATATTCCTGGTAACAGCATATACAATACATGTGCTCATTATTTATAAGCTGGCAAAGTTCACATACTGTTTTTGTGTGAATGGTGTTGGTTGACGATTGTATTGGAAGCTTTTGTGATGACTATTTTAAAGCTTGTACAGTAATAAACAAACACAAATCCTGCAGTGCTGTATGTTTTAAAATCCCTGTTCTCAAAGTGATATGATGTTAAAGGACTGAATCCTTAGCAGAAGTGAACGTAAACAGCTGCATTGATTTCCGTAAAGCTACGCAGGCTTACGCTCACTAGGGTTGTGGCCTAAAATACTTAGGTATTTTTAGGCCTAAAATACTTAGGTAATACTTTAGGCTAAATACTTAGCACAGTGCATTTGTCCAAAAAGATGATGACGAGTCTCTTTCTAGCACCAAGAAAATTGTCCCACAAGCAGTGGAGCGCACTCAGTACATCGTGCCAGTTCGGTCAAGGCTGAATAGCAAACGACAAGCCCCAGAACTGGGTAAATGCCTCTGTAATTTGTCTTCTGACATTGTACTGCTTGCAGCTCTGCCAAGGAAATGGAAAAAATGTAGAGAGAGCCCTGAGCAACCCGTCACAACACAATGAATCCAGCTTCCAAAACTATTGTAACTGGGATGCTGCTCTCCTCACACATGCCAGCAGCTACAACAAATTAAACAAAACAAAAGCAACCCCCCTCTTTAAAGAACGGAAGGGGGGGAAAAAAAGATCACATGATGTCATATTTTGTGAAAGTAGCATAAACTTGGCAGTTCACGCAGCAGGATTGGGTCAGTGTGTGGAAACACCAGGCATGTCTAGATCCATGTAGCCTCCTTGCTTCAGGCCCCAGCTGTCATATGCCTCTGACCAGCAAGAAGTCAAGGAAGCACATAAGGTGTTCCTTTTGGTCACGTTCTGCAACATGCACTTTATTACGGCAATACATACTGCCGCAGCTTTGAAGCGGAACCCACTTAAGGAGCAAGAACTGCTCATCCAGACAGAAAATCTCTATTGACACCAGTAGGTGAGGTTCTGACGTCACAGGGGAGGTCGTCTACATTATTAACTTAAGTATGAAGTGAGGGGGACTAAGCAAAAAGCAAGGTTTTCTTGAAGCTTAGGACCCTCAGAGTTTTGATACAATACAGTTGCCTGCTCTGGGTTGTGTCATGGACACGTAGGATCACTCCAGGGATCCCCTAAATCTCCAGGGTGCTTTGGAGAGACAATGTAGCTTTCTGATCCTGCCAGCGTTTAATGTCCAGGATCTTTTCCTGTTGTGCCATGTTTCCTCTTTTTTTTTTTTTTTTTAAGACATGTTATTGAATACAATACTTCCTATTCATATAAAGTAGATTTTTCTCCAGATAAATACATTCTTCAAACAGAAACTCAATGGCAGAAATTTCCTGAGTAAAAATAAACTACATCTCTCTGTTGAAGCTGTGCTAGTGACAAAACATAGCCTTTTTCATCTTCAAAGCATTGTGCAAACTTTAAATAATGGAATTTTTTTTTTTTTTAAATCAGGGCTGTGAAGTAGGTATTAATGTTCCAGATGAAAGATGGGAAACCAAGAAGAGAGGTTAAGTGGTTCAGTTAAAGTTGTTGGGATCAGAGCCAGCTTAGAGTGGAGACTCTGGGCTGCATGGACCTAGAACACGAGATTCATGCTTGTTCACGCTTCTGCTAGTCTGAGATCTAGATATAATAAAATTTAGTGAAGTCAGTGGAGATTCACTAGGAATAAGTTTGTTTAGTCCTATTCATGTGCTGAGATGCTGCACCATTGAGAAAACAGTCTTAATTATTCAAGAGTCAGTAATAAAATGAAGCTTTCTACCTGTTAGAAATAAGGTAAACCACAAAGTTCCCTGTGTGCTTCACGCTACAAGCTGAGACAATCTGCACACTCACCTTGACAGACCCAGAATTTCATTGTGCTTTATTTGTTATGGATTCTTGTGGTTATATTTTAAAGTCAGCTGCTCATTGCCGTGTACAATATCATAAAGTTCTCAGTGCCTATGCACAAGTGTGTGCTCTATGTGCTGTGTGGCAAGGGTGTAGGAGAGAGAGGTGAGTGGCTCCAAACTTGAGCTAATATGCATCAATAAGGCTAGATCATGGGGCAGTCTGATCTTTTCTGTGGAACATGTTTATTTGCTTGATTTCATTGGGGAATGATTTTTACTGCTTTGATATGAGCTGCTGTGCTGTCCTTTTCTACAGTAAAGATACAAATGTGGCCTTGGTGCTACATTAATGATCAATTTATGGATTTACAAGTGCAGACCAGTGAACACGGTACACTGTAAGTGTACAAGAACTTGTAATTGATATTAGTACTTAGTAGAACATGGAAGTCTAAACATCACTCATTTCTGCTGGCAGCAGCCATTTCTGGCAATGTGTCCATCATGGTGTTACTCAGAATGTCCTGTGAGTTAGAGGGAGCAGTTCAATAAATGTTTTCAATTAATGTCTTAAAGTGGAGGACGTTCTTAGGAGTGGAATTAAACCTGTTTGGCTTTGCCATTGGTATTGACTGTTCATAGGAAGGGTTTCCAGGACAATGACATCTCAAGTGATGTTAAGAAATAAAGTGTATTTGGAGTTTTCAGGCTTTAGAGAAACCTCAGCCTGTACCCTTAGGCATGGATGTGTGATACTGCAGTGTGGTGAGTTTATGATGTCCTGACCGCTGTTAGGGTGGCTCAGCATGTTGTGATGATAAGGTCTGTTTATTCCAAGCACAGTAAATAAGCAGCATTGTAACTTAACAGATTTATTTCATGATTCATTCTTACAAATGTTACAAGGCGAATGAGAAGGAAGTATAACGTTAGGATAAGACCTGGGATATCTGAAGTGAGAGATTTTTAGTCCAAAATACTGTGCAGATGCCAGGTAAATATGAAAGCATTTGAACCAAATGAAAAAGATGTTGATTTGTATAAGTGACTGTTGTTTATACACAGGTCACCAAAGGAGCACATTATGGAAATAAGCAATAAATTAAGATGAACTGAAAGCAGGAGATGGGTTGAAAGGGTGAGCCTACCAGAATAATTCAAGCGCAGCCCAGTCGAAAGGTCAGATTACTGAGTGGTAGCTACTATTCCCATGAGATTAGGATGGGGGAAGGCAGACCAGATGCTTTCCAGTTCCTCATTGTTGTCAGATTTTTCTTAATAAGGAACAGGAGTCCCATCTGCAATTTCAAGCGGATGAGAGGGTGGTCAAAATGCAGTGCATGGTCTGAAACCAGCTTCAGATATTACTTGTTTTCATAAAGCTCTGCCTACAGCTACAGCTGTAGGCGGTCCTTGCCCTTGGTGCTGTACCACTGTATGTCCATTGACGGGAGCAAGGGAGGAGGAAGCACTAACCTCACGTCTCCCTGAATTCCCCAGATTTCCAGTGAAATCTGATTTCTTGCGTGCTCAAATACGTGCTGCAGTAGGCTGAGGCTTCTGGCAGCTCTTTAAAAAGTAAGTTTTAAACATGTAATCTGTCACTTGGATTCATTTGTATTGTTAAAAATCAGGCCATTTGCTGCCTTTGGTTCTGCAGACGGGATGGCCTGCTAGCATGGCTCATAAGACCCCAGCAAAATTTCTAATGGGGTGTCACAAAGACTGAATGTTCCTGCATGCTCAGTCCTGACTTTTGTGTGCAGCTGTTTGAGTGAGTTCCGAAACTCAAAGTGGAGCACAGGTTTCCATTCTTCAGAGAATGACATTGCAGAAGTGGCTAGGAGGGTCTTCCAAGGTGTGGGGGCCACGGGATAGCCGGGAGGTTCTCTGCATATCGTATATGCATCCTTTGGTCATAAGGTTGCACTTCTTGTCCACTCAGTCTTTGAATAAGTAAGGAGTAACAGGCACTTGAGCATTATAAACAGTGAGCACGTATGTGTTTTTTGGCTCGTAAGTAAATCTTATCTCCTGGAAAACAAGGAGCTATAATCACGTAAGTAATATTTCTGAGTTTGAGGATGCTTGGAAAGGCATATTTCTGCTAGATAGGTGGGTGTAGCAGTTAGTTGCATACTTTCCGAATAACTGAGGATGGATAGTTAAGGTCATAGCAACTATGCGTGTGTACGAGTGTGTGTATGCATATGTGCTGTGTGCAAGCACACGCACGCTAGAAGATTGATTTCCAGCAAGCAGGTTAAAACTTTTCAGGACATAGTATGTTTTCTGCTAATGAGTTGTTTGCCTTTTAAGGTGTAGACAGTGCTGTCACACAAAATGGTGACCAACCTTGATGCTAAAGTTTGCAACATCTTGTATCTGTTAGCAGCTGTATAATGCTATTTGGATAAGACATTGCCCGAAAAGTTTTTGGTTAAACTCAACATCTGATTTGCCATGCTGCCTTCTGCTGTGTTTTGAATTACATCTTTCAAACTAATCAGGAATGAACTAGTTACTAATCTTCAAAGGGAGTCTTCAAGGAAAAAAAAAACCAACCCACAAACCTGCTTTAGGAAATGCTGTTAAACATTGTTCATGTGTCTCTGTTTGTCTTGTCCTTTCCCCTGGGCAAAAATCAATATTCCTTTGTACTGGCAAAAGAGTGTAAAGCTATGGCAGGTGTTGGCTCTCCAACACATACAGCTGGAGGAGGAAAGAGAACTGACTATTTGGGATCGATCTTTTCTCAGAGTTTCAGATGAATGCTGTATTATTCTGTCTCCATAGGCTGTTTGGTGCTTTGGCCTCTCATAAATAGATTAGAAGCAGCTGAAATTTTTGTGTAGGTAGATTGATTTCTTGCTTGCTCCTTACAATTCATGTGGGAAGATTTCTAGAGCATCTTAATACTTCTGGATAAAGGGCTGTATGTGTTTAAATGAGAGATTCCAATGTTAGTTGTATAATGCACAAAAATTTAAATAAAAATGGTGATTTTAGAACTAACTTAGAAATATAAAGGCATTACCTTATTTAGCATCTTTCTCTTCTGTGCTTGACTTTGATTTGTTGTCCTTGACATGGAATATATAATAATTCCGTAGCTAGCATGCCCTCGCTGCCCAGCCCTGTGAGAGGGCCTGGAGCAAGTGGGTGATTCCTAAAAGGTTTTAATAATGTATGAATAGCATTAAAGTAAATGCAGGTAAAGTTTTGACCTTTTGAATCTGTAAAATTACAGATGCACACATTCTGGAAGGGGGGTTGTGATTTATAGGTGCCCTGGGGCCAGGTAGGGAGCATTATCAGCGTTTGAATGTGGTGTAACAATGGTCTTGATTTATTATCTTGTCGTAATATAGATTGCAAAGCGCCACAGTGTGGGAATGGCATCTCACCCTGCTTCTGTCCAGCAGCATACAACATTCAGCTGGGACATGAGAGCTGCTGAGTGTGGCTGTGGCTGTTGGCAGAGTGGTCAGCTTGGGGACATCTGGGATGTAGCTGCTGCAGAGAGGTTTGTCCCTGCAGAGAGCAGATTTTGTAGCTGACGGGTTACATGTGAATCCTGGCAAGGAAAGGTGTGGGGGGAATGTGGAGAGTGGCTTGAGTCCCTTTCTTTTCCACCTCTCCCAGCTTATTTTGGAGCTGTGGCAACACATTGCTCCGGAAGAGCAGAGGTTGTGGGCTGGTGTGTGTGTACTCATGTGCTTGTTCCACCTTGTGTTGGGATTTCTTCCTGGAGACACCTGGGGTCCAGAGAAGGAAGGAAACCATGGGGCAATGCAGCCACAGAATGGGGCTTTGGCCAAATGCTATGCACCTCGGGTGTCACTGATTTAGGACTCTGCTGTGTCCTTGCAAGGTTAGAGGGAGGTTTTCATTTTTTGTTTGTTTTTCACTTTCGTTTTTATAAAATATTTTATTGCTTTATAAAAGATGATCACAAAAACGTAGACTAATAATAAAAGGACCAAGTTACAAACTAAAGCTTCACCCTGGCAGCCTCTTTGCTGCATGAATAAAAAAAGATTCTGCAGTGTGGCAAGTTGTACAGTAAAATCACACTGAGAAACAGCAGTGAAAACAACTAATAAAAACTGACATAAACATCCAGTTTTAAGAATGAATTCAAATAAAGCAGAAAACAGTACATACTTTTCAAGGTGGTGATTGGGAAGAGGATGGAAATATCGCTGCAGGCTGTACATTTTCCACAATTTTATGTTTACATAAATCAAATTTAAGTAGTCTCTTATTGCTGACTATGGAAAAATATTTCAAATTGTAATTTTGTTGTGTGTGTTTGTTTTGAATGTTTTTATTAGTTTTAAGATAATATGGAATCTCTAAGGACAGGCCTGAAGCTGAAATAATTGCAGATTTTCTATTGCTCTGCTATTTAAAAACTTGTCAACTGTTCTGGTCTCGAAGCAGAAAAGCTGGTCCAGGGAAAACTGGACTGTGACTGCCAAGGGCAACAACAGGTGTCCATGGCTTTCCACTTTTCTTCTTGTTTTACTGCAGCTAAAACACAGAAGACCAGATTTTGTTTTCCATTTGAGCTTATGTAAATTCAGATTAACCCATTAGGAGAGCTCTTCCAGACTATGTTTGGAAGCACAGCATGACTTGGGGAAGCAGGAGGTTTTTGTCTTCTGACTTGGATTTTGATCAGTGAGGATTTCTTGAGAGGATATAATTTTGAACAGTGTCCTCTAAGAGCAGCCAGTAGCCATCATCAATTATGTTTTAAATATTAGTGACTGGTCTCCATTTGGCCTTGGATGACTTGTGGAGAGGACAGTGAAGGGTTTGATCTAAATCTTGAGCCTGTGTTTGAATTGAGTTAGCAAAGGACTTGGTATTTTCACAAAAAACTGGCATGAGCCTGAAGACTTCTAAGCAACTATTTATAAATTCATCTATCTCCAAAATAACTTTGTACCCTTCTACATAGTGCATCTGGCTTTAGGGGAGAGTCAAATTTAGTCTTCAGGAGACTGCCAGCAAACCAGTAAATCTTTGCTATGCAGGACAGGTCACTGTTAGTCCTTAATTTGGATGTGGGCACTTCTGTGTGTTGTAGCCTTAGACCGGTGGCTGGTCTTTGCTCACTATGCAGCAGCCTTGCAGGGGCCGTGAGAGGCCCCTGTCCTGCATATGTAAGGAGCACAACCCCTGTGGGTGCAGGACCCAGAGGTTGTGATTCTTACAGCTTGAGAGTCCTACAGTGTTTCCAGGCATTATATGCATTTACCAAGTTTACCCCTTGATAAACAGCTATTCCACTGTTAGCAAACCTTGACTTAGTTGCTTCCATGGAAAAAGAAAAAAAAAAAAAAAATCAGTGTAAGGCAGCTCCATTACATAATAAAGGTTACCTGGAGACACAGATACTCTGAAAGTCCGCTCTGTTCTTTTCTGTTCCCAGGGACAATCAGCTTATTTTCATTTTAACAGCTTACTATCAGTTCTGACCCATTTAAAATTCACCTGCCAATTGAATTGTATGACAGGACCTAGCTGACCCAGGAACAAAGTGAAACGTTCATATCTTCATAACGAACTACCACGGACCAAGCTGAGAAGAAAAAAGAAAAAGAACGGAGCCAGCTCTATGAGAAAGAAAACTTTTTTTCACAAGGCAGGGAACAGAAGCTTTCTTACTAAAATATTGTAAGTGGTTTTGCTCTGCTGTCTGTTGACAGCTTCACATCCTTGAATCGTTTATTGTTTCACAAGAAAGGAAGTTTGCAAGTTGGTGTATGTTCATGCATAGGCCCCTTCCCTTCTCTAATAATTATTCTGCCAACCCGCTCCTCCTTTCCACCTCTCTCCCAATAAAGAGCCAAAGGCAGAGGAGGGAGGATGGGTCAGTCTGTGTGTTACCTGCTTCTGCTGGACATGTGAATGACACTGACCATCAGAAGGGAAACGCCTGCTTGCCAGTGGCTGTAGTTTCAAGGAACAGGACTGTTAAACATTCGGCCATTTGGAGAAACTTCTGCCTTCTAAGTTTTCCAGCTGCATTTGCTCCATATTTGATGTCAGCTGGGGTTTGGGGTTTTTGTTAGCTTTTTGAGGGGAGGGGTGTGTGGTTGTTTTTAGAATTCTGTCCTCAACAATTCATTTCATGATAAATTGCCACATGCATGTCCAGGGATACCTGTTAGGTGATTACCTGGCCTGGGATTGAGCTGCTATTCACTTGGCAACGGGTTTAACTACATATTCATTATTTTGCATATTTTTTGCCCATAACAGCCAAAGAAACGTGTGAGAAGTGAAGAGCACCAAAGCCAGTGTGCAGTTATTTTCCCCCCATGCAGATGGACCCTTCACTCTGTGTTCCTTTCCAGTTCCCTTTCCTTTCCCAGAGGCGACTAATGGAGAAATGTGCACATAGGCTGAAAACAGAGAAGTCACCCACTGATTAATGATACTGGGATTGAACTTCCCAATGCTGAGTACTGTAGGACAGAGTCATTAGAACAAAATTATTTCTAACAGTAGTAACTTGCAGTTCTTGACTTCTTTAGGCTTTCTGAGGGATTTGTTTTTCTTTATTCCCATCTTCTGCTTTTGGGAAAACAAGCAATTGGTAATGGAGAGATGAACCACATCACACAGCTTCTCCTTAACAGCTGCTCCTTGTAGCTGTTGCATAGTAGGGGATCGTGAAGATCTTTTTATGCCCTTTTTGTTTTTCTTTTCAAAATGAAGATTTTAATTGATTTGGTTAAGTCTTGCCTTTATTTGTCAGTTTGCAGGAAACCCTTGGTGCTTTTGTACATCAATTCCAGTTGGTACTAAAGTTAGTCACATTCTTGCCGCTGGCTTATGAGCAGGGCCAGGTTAATTTATTACACCATGTCATAGCCCCGTTCGTCTCCCAGCAAGTTACAAGTGTCTTTGGTTTGCACATGTGAAGGAACAGCATCTTCTTCCCATAGTGTGAAGCAGGATCTCTAGGAAAAATCCTTACTTCTCCCCTCTTAAAACAATCAGAGGGGGCTGTGGCCTTCAGGGAACGGCTGCTGAGCAGGGAAGTTACGGCTGAGCATAGTGCTCTTTCATCTTCCTTCTTGGCTTTGATTAATGTAGTTTTCAAGGCCTGACACAGAAGTGAGGGACTCCATATTGTTTTCATGTACTGACTTGCAGAGGAAATGTGCAACAGAGGTGCCTCCTGCCTCCATCGTGCCTCCATTCTGAGAATGAAGGACTTGCCACCACAGGGAGAAGAGATGATTCTTCTGTTTAGACTTCTTCCATGTCCCTGTATCGCACACCACTGAGCATTTAATTACTGCATTGCTGTGACTTCAGTGCCAGCTGCCAGTGCACACTTGGACACCTGGAATATGACAAGTACTCTGAAAGCAGATTTTATTTTATTCTTGCATTCAAGACTATGCTGAAACAATTATTTTTTATTTTGGTTTGAGTGCTTCAGTAACTTTATGAAGGACTCTAGCTAATTATTGAAGGGCAGCATGTTTTCTCCTCAGAACTAGAGAGACTTCAGATTTTATGGTCTGAGGCTGTTGAGCAGGCAAGTGGGAAAGTGCATAGAACCTCAGACTGTAAATGCCTGTAATTCAGAGTGAAGGAGCTAAGAAAAACTCTAAGGAAACCACGGGTTGTGAATTCAGTAATATACTTCCAGTCTTTAGCAGTTGTTTCTGCATATATGATTGTTGAAGGGATGGCATAGGTAGGACTGTATTTAAGTCCTGCTGTGATTTTACTGAAGTTGGAGTTACAGTGGATTTGTATCAGGCTTAAGGAATTTGGTGGGAATTACTGTTCATCAGGCTGCCTTTTCTCTTCTGAGTTGGTCACTGCTCAGTGCTGTTGAGCTCCCCTGCTCTTGCCTGTCATAGTGGCCACTCCAGCAGTAAAGCATTTCTGAATGCAGGTTGATCCGATGCCTGGGGCTGTTTGAAGCTGCTTCTCCCATAGTCTACATGGCCAGAAGGCTTCAGGGAGTCTCACTTCACTTGGCTGGCCAGGAACCGCAACAGAGCACAGCAGGGCACTCAGCTGCATCTGGTTGGGAGTTACGAGCTTTCCATTTAGACTCAGTTCTGCTGTAAAGTGTAGTGTCCCATGAAACCAGGCATAAGTGGGATGATCAATGCAAGTGTGAGATGTGGCCAGACTGTATTCCGTGGACTAAAACTTACAATTTGATTCAAAATGGGAAGGGAGGGAGAAGGAGCAGACAAGTTGTTCATGAGATTGAAAGACTGAGGGAAGTTCTGGGGTTTATAACCTCAGTCAGCTGCCAGATTGATTCAAAGATGAAAAGATGATGAAAGTTATTGGCAGCTTTTGAATATCCAGCTGGTGTAGATACTGAGCCCCTTGAAAGCCCTGCACCTGGCTCTGGTAGGGCTTGTCCACTCAATGGGCAGCCTCTGACAGTGAGGAATAGTTGGGAGTGATCTTTTGGGAAACTGGAGTTCTGTATCTCCAGTTTTTTAATTATTTTTAATTATAATGTTGCCATCAAGGAATGGCTGATTGCTCAGCAAATTTGACCTGAAACCTCCATTCATCTCTCCTAGCTCTGGTGACCACACGAGATAAGCCACAGACTGGAGTAACTGCGGGTTTTGCAGTGGAAGGCTGGCATGGCACAGCTGGTTCAGCACATTGTCATTAGAACTGATGACTGTCATACTGTTGTACTCCTCTTCCCCAGTTGCACTTAACGTCCAGCTAATATTGGACTCATGTAGTCCACCATGTAGCTCATGTAGCCCAGCATGGCAGCTAGATCCCATTTGTACCTTCTCTTGAGTTGTCACTAAAAAGCTAGGTTTCTGTCAGATCCACCCTTACTGTCATGATGACCATTGTGTGCTGGCACAACTGCTCTTCCTGGCTCCTCGCACAAGCAGCAAAGGCTCCAGAGTTTACAGAATTTGGGGAAATAGTCTGCTTCTTTTACTGTCAGGTTGAGCATCAAATGAGTTGGATTTTAATTAAAAACCAATTTTTTAGTCTCTGTGACATCTCTGTGACCCAAAACATCAGAGATTTTCTGATGACTGTGTGCCATGACCCCTTCGAGTCCTCTCTGATTAGCATACTTCAGCATCTTTGGGCCAGCCAGCACATACGTGGTAGGCTCTACAAAATATTTTTCTGAATGTTCATATATTATAAAATGTGAGGGTTTTTTAATGCACAGGCATGAAGAGGCTTCTCTTGATTTTTGAAATAAAGTCTTCTGGGATTTAATCAATTGCTCCCAGCTGGGCAAGGAGAGGCCTAACAACAGGAGGTTATTCTATTATTAACGTCGTCTTCTATGGAATGATCTATGTCTCAAGTGATTGTAGCTGCACAGAGTCCCACCAGGCAAATTGTCATACTCTAACAGAGGCTTCTGCCTGGTCATACAGACTATCCAACAGTAATTTAACCTGGCAGGAGAATGAGAATTTTTACTTAAAAGCTGCACTTTATTAATCTGGTAAAAAGGACTTCACCTTAGCAAAAGGAAAGGTGGAACAGAGCGGTCAGACTCGCATTGCCTTGCTTTTGGCTCTCTGCAGTTGAGCTGCTTGCACTTGATACTTTAATCAGTAAATCCTCTTGTAGCCAAGCACTTGATAAAGTGTCACTGTAAGAGGAAAAATAAAGGCGTGTGAACACTTCAGCAACACCCAAGCAGCTATGTGAGCTGTGGACAGCAGGACTTCTGAGCTGGCCTTTATTTGTGTGTGGGATCTGCAAAGCTGCCAGAGGGTTTAGACCTCCTGTCAGGAATATTTCAAGAGTCTTGCTGGAGGAATATGGAGCCTAATAATAAATCTTATTTATTCTATATATCTAACATAACAAGTAACAACTTAAATGGCTGTTGATGCTCTGGTAGCAGAGTGGTTTATTTCACTTATCTTTTCATCTTTCTCATTCTTATTGCCCCTCAGTTTGCCCTTGAGGGATGTAGTTTAGCATGCTCACACCAAAATGCAGGGCTTCAGGGGGGTGTTTTTGTTTGTTTTGGTTTGGTTTTTTGTTACAGTCTGCACGGAGATGAGACAGCAGGGTGAGGAAGGAGTTTGGCCAGAACTCTCTTGGGTCTCTCTGGTCATGAGTAGCTTCGGGTGAAGTTACCTCCTGATGGAAGCCTAAATTGAGAGCACCACCAGTCTCCTCCTGAAAATCTGGCTCTAACTGTTCTGGTTGCAAAGTCTTTGGGACTTTCCAGTGAAAAATGTTCTAACAGGATAAAAAAAATTACTGTATGCTACTCAGCTTTAATGGGGAGTGCAGCTTTCAGTGATTCCCACCCCTCCCTCGTTCTCAGATTTCAGTCTCTGAGCTCGTCATGAATCTTAAAATTCTTAGTTATGTTGCCGAAGTCCTTATAGTTACACTTGCTGAAGCTATTTACTAACTTGATTTTTCAGGCCGGTAACGTAAGTACCAGTTTATCAGCTTGGTTTATCAGCATTTTTGCAGAACAGTTTGTGCATCCAGAGCATTCCTGTAACACTCTGAGTGTTAAGATTGCCTCGCACGTCAGTGCCAAAGGCAAAAGAAGGTATATGTCCTTTTATTTTCTTCTTCTTCCTTTTTTTGCAGTTGTCGGAAATAAAACAATTGAAATGCACAGCTCCAGGGTTGTTTATAACCAGGCATCTCTCGGCACCCAAAGCTGCCTGGCTTTCTTACACGTCAAGTTTTGCCCTAACATTGGGACTTATATTGAGTTGATATCCGGGACAAGAAGAAGTCAAAGAAAAAGTGATGTTTCCTAGGGAATGAGAAGCCCTTGCCTGGCACTCATCAATTACAAGGCTGAACTTTTTTATGTGTGTGTCTCCTCCTCCTTTTGCTCCGTTTTGTTGCTGCCTCCAGTAACATTTTTCCTGACTATAGTACCATTGACTCCTGTGATAGTTTAATAGTTTCTGCTGTTTACACAGTTGTCACTTAAATTGTTGTGATTTAAATTTGCATGCAGAATTGGTAAGTGCTGGAGTTTACCGTGGTACCCCAAAGGTAATTTGTATTCTGGTTGCTGGAGTTGTCTTGGTAACACTTAGGTGACTGGAAACCATTTGCAGAGGGGAAGTTTAATTCTGATATTGCTCACCGGTCCCAGTTCTGGTGGTGACAGGCTGGATGGTGTTTAGTAGTTACGAAACCTTTTAACTTTACCTTGTAGCCATAGTCGCCATATAGCATCTTACCTGTGCTACTATTTAGAGAAGAGTTTGGAGGAACGTATGAAAATGATTCCTCTGCTTGTTCCTTAATTTCTGACATGCTGAGTTTGGGGATGCTGTCCCTCCTGCTGGAGGCAGAATTCAATTCTCCCTCCTGAATCTCACTTTTTGGTTCTGATGCTACTTTTTAGTTTCTAGAGGGTACTGATTAGCTGGGGGCTATACATCATTCACTGTGCTGCTGTGGTAGCCATGCAGTATTGCCAGTATATGTAATATAACAGACTTAAAAGATAACTAAAAAAAAAAAAACCAAAACCTGTTGAATTAAAATTGTACAGATTAATGTTTGTAGATTGTGCAGATTGTGTAAAATGGTATAGATTAATGTTTTTACTGTATGTTAATGCTGGGGACCCAGAAAATTACAGAAGTATTGCAAGTTTAGGACTCCATACTCAAACGGGTAGGCTTTTACAAACTCCTCTTTTGAACAGCTTAAAAAGATATTGCTGACTTTCTTGTTTAAAAAGTGTCTGGCGTTTCATTCTGGCTGCCCTGGATAGAAAGTATTGGTACTTTATCACCTACAAGGACCCAGAATAGGCAATGCTGGAAAAGAGAGAAAACATAATAAAACAGTCATCTTGGAGACGTTTTTGTGGTCACTGATCTCCTATAAATCCATTCATAGCTGTTCTTATGAAAATCACAGTGACAAAAGACTTAATCAGGAGCCAAATATTGATACAAACCCCTGTGTTTCTGGCCTTGTGGTGAAAAATACCTCTTCTGTAGCATATTTAAATCTGGACTTAAATAATGCCAGTGCACTATTGCAATACATCTTGGTGAAAGAGGCTTTTAGAGCTAATCTGAATTGGGAGTAGCTACAGTGACTTCAGAGCAGATAAGCCATTTCTCACACCAGCTGAGGGCATGGTGCGGGCAGGTTGGGTATTTGGAATTACAGACTGAAATCTGCAGAGCTGCTTCTGCATCAGGCAAGAAATGCTTTCTCTACTTTTTGCTTTCTTTCCTATTGTGAATGAACCACAGGAGAATAAGGCCAAAATCCACTTTTGTATTGCTGGAGGAAAGCTATTAGGCTTTGATAGCAGCTTATTTTCACAGAGTTTTCTCCTTTTTATGTCTCATTAAAGATGGTTTCCATAGGTAAGTCACTGGCCTTGTGAAAAAAACTGAGAAACACATAGAAGGGAAAAAAAAAAGTAATAATCATTGGGAGGATTATATATGTGGATGTCTTGGGCTTATGGTACTTGATCTTTCAGGAGTGTTCATGGGGGACTTCTTAAGCGGTAAAAAGTTCATGGTTCCATAGAACTTTATTTTCCCTTTGTTCTTGTAAAACACCTTTGGAAATCAGTTCAAAGACACAGTAGACTTTGTTATGCTTGTCAATCATACCTTCTAATGTATGTTTTAAAATGCTTTTTTCTTACAAAGTCAAGGGAATGGCTGATGAGCGTGACTACTTAATAATGGAGTAAAAAAAGGAAAACTCCTTCTGAAAGTAGAGAAGATCTGTCTGCAGCTGATGCTGCTGTATGAGTGACATGGGGATTGCTTTTTAAGTAAGTTAAACTACACATCCTCCAGGTTTGCTTTTGGCTGTGGATCATCTCATTACTGATCTTTTGCCACAAAGCACTAATGGATGGACTGCTGCATAGGACCCAAGGCAGGATGCTCCATCCACCTAGCCTGGTTGCATGTGGCTGGAAGGGGCTTGGTTTTCTAAATCGGGGAAAAACTCTATTCATCAACACCTTGCACAAAGGGGGAGGGTTGTTTGTGTTTAGAGGCAGCAGGCAAATTGGTTTCTCTTTGTCTTGGCCTTCCTGGGCTATTGCCTTGCAACTCCTCCATCTACAGTGAGAGACTCGCGGTTCCTTTGTTGCCTCCTGCTCATTTCCATGGCAGCCGATTGCGCCGTGGCAGGCCCAGGCCGAACAGCACCGCATGGACAAGCCGCAGGGAAGGAAACGGCCAAGTGTGGGAGCAGAGGAGAGCAAGAGCAAGAACAGAGCCTGTCACTAGGACTGACTGTACGTAATTGCATAAATTCCATCAAACGCATCCCATGGTTTCAAGCTCCTAGAAGCTGTAAATAACACCATCTAATTAATGGGTTGCCAGGAGCTTTAAAGGAAATCAGATTGGACCAAGGGCTGCAGAATTCGGCAGCTGTAGTGGCTGGAGTATATGCGCAGTTTGACTAACTGCTGGTTGTTCATTTTATTTTAATTAAATGACTTGCAGAGCTGAAAGCTCCTGCCATCCTCACCTGGGTACCATTGAAATCCATGAGGTACGGAGCCAGGGAATTGGGTAGAACTGGTTGACAATGACAGCAGAGGAGGCTTTGAAGGCTGTGTGCAGGGCTGTTACTTCAAAGTAATACGAATCACAGCGTTTTCTGTATTGTATTTCTTTGTGCAATCCTTGTGGTTTGGGTTTTACATTTTCTACACATCCAGTGCTATTGGTGATGAACAAGAAGCCTTTCATTCCTGTCCTGTGTTAGCTGAGCTTTAGGGATGGCAAGTGAGAAGCATCAGAGGAGCAGTTGCTCTTTGCGAATCTATAAAATACTTTGGATTGATGTGTCCTGTAGCTGCACTGCATGAGTGATTCATATAGCATTTAGTAATTCATTTGGCTGCAGAAGTGAGCAAAATGAGCAGTGTAAGGGCCACAGAAGGTGTGTTTTTAATGCCTTTCCCTGTTGGCATCTCCCAGCACAACCAGACTGTTTGTCTCTCTGCCTCAGTTTCCCTCCGTGCACAGTGAGGTTAATGGTGCTACCCTGTGGCATGGGGATGTGGTGGAGAGGAGGTGTCTGAAAGATGAGAGCTATGACAGTAGAGGTGGGAGCACACAGGTAATGTTGATCCCTGGTGTGGTCCAGCTTATCGACAATCTGCCTGCTGCTCCCCCATGACCTCAGTTCACAGCAGCTCAAGAGTAAGGGGAAATGTGCCCACTAAAAATGTTGACATGGTTTCCACCATCTGCTTCTACTGTATTAACTTTCCTGACTAATTGCATGTGTGATGCTGTGCCACATGGTAGCTTTGTTCTTTACATAAAAAGACAAAGCCTTTTTGTGTTTCCTGTGGACCTTTGAACTGCACTTGCCATTGAAGGCCCTGTCAGTGTGATACAGTAGCTGTTGATGTCTTCTTGCCTTGATGATTAGAGAGCTCAGAATAAGTAAGCTTGGTCATACTTGTTAGTAGGTTAAAGGGTGTTGTTGCATGCATCATAATTTCCATGTTGTGCCTATTCATTTCCCATCCCCAGGGTACTAGTATTTAATATTGCAATGCACAAAAGCATTTGACGACACACGATGATGGGTGAAGAGGTTTGTGCTTGAATGGGGGAACTGCGTGACCGATGCCTAACTCTTAACCTGACCACTTCACTTAATGTAACGCAAGAGCCCATCCGCTTGCGCTTCCTGGCAGAATATTAATAGACGTTTGTTTGGCACTGTTCCGCCGTAACAGACTTGGATCAGAGGATGAACCTGCTGTTCAGTCTGAAACGATGCTGGCTTTGGAGACGTTTTTGAAAATGCTTTTGTGTGCAATTCCTTACAATTCCCAGAGCTCTGATTCAGTGGTCTTAAAAAGCAAGATTCCTGGCAAATTAGTCACTGAGTGCAATTCATGTCGTCTTTACACAGCAGCTATAACAGAGCTGTAGAAAAGATATCTTCACAGGTACATACATAGGGACATCTGTGGCACTGGTCTGTCTAAAGATCATTAAGAACCAGGGTGAAAATTTTTTTTTATCATCTTGGATGTTCCTGATGTGTTGCTACCCAGTTAATTCAATACAGGTTCCTATACCATAGATACTGGTATGATATAATAATGCTTTTCAGTAGTCTATATTATGGCACAGGTGTTTTCTGTGTATATTTTTTCTTCTGTGGCATAATGATTATTACTTTCCCTTTTCCATTTCTGCTTTTGGTGTCTGAAGCAGTTAAACAATTCAGTGTTAAAAAGGGGAACTTTTTTTTTAATAATCCTAGAAATAATTTTTTTTGCTCCAAAAAGTGCCATAATTTTGCTAAAAACAAAGCAAATGGAAGAAGAGGATAAAGCTGAAAACACTGGATTAAGTCTTTAGAAAAATCCCTGGTTCTTTCATTGCTATTGACTCTGTATTCTTCCAAGACTATGCAGTGGGTGTTTTAATTGTAGCATTTTAGCCTTCCAGAAGAGTAAACCATGGCATGTGGGGTTTTTTTAACCATATAGAGCATTTCTTACATTTTTCACTCTGCAACTTATTGATTAAATTAGGAAGAGGAGAAAAAGAGCCAACAGTGATCCAATATTAAGCAACTGGACCGTGTATAGAAGTGACATTAAATGTGGTGTTGCTTCTGCTAAAAAATAAATGCATGCAGCAGAACCAGGCAAAGTAACAGCTTCATTTTCCCTGCTGTTAGCTGCAAAACAGAATGCTCAGGTGTGTTACTACACATATAATTCCCTAATGGGGAGCACAGACCCATGTCGCCTTTCCCTACTGGCCACCCACATGGATTTGTGCACAGAACTGGCAATACTTTCTCAGTCATCCCAGGTCTGTTACGCCTCTCTTGTCCCCTCTCCCTGTTTCCTACCGACAGAAGGCATCCTTTTGCCACCGAGAGGATTGAGTCTTCAAGTACGTGATTTAGGTCATTGATCCTGACTCTTGAAGAGCTTTTGTTTTTTTCCTTTTTTTTTTCTTTTCTTGGATTGTTGGGGATTGTGAGTTTTGCATTGAGTTCTGCTGGGTTTCCAGTGTGGTGTTAGATTTGGGTAATTTATATTACAGGTCAGAGATACCGTGGCTGTTAGCAACTAACGCATTTTTGGGTATGTATAATGCTTGTTCACAGGAGCGTTGTATACGGGTGTTTTACCACGCTTACAAACACAGAGCTTGCAGGTGTAAATACCAGGTTACTGTTTTTCTACACAGTTGTAGTCACAGTATGCAGCCTGGACCCGCGCCAAGTTCTGCAAAACGGTGCTTAAATGGTATGTATTTCTCTTCTGGCTGTTTTAAGGCTGAGTTGTAGACGAAGTGACTTCGCTTGCAATTTTTGGGACTCCCAGTGTGTAATCACACGGCTCTGCTTTTGGTGGCAAAGGTGACTGGTGAAATTGCTGCTGCTTCCTGGCAGATGTGTTTTATGCTCTCACAGCCCGTGTCAGCTGAGTGACCTGGGCTGCAAAATGCATACGCAGTTGTGCAAGGGCAGACTCTAGCAGTGAAGTGGCAAACATACAGCCAGGGGTTGAGAATTGCCAGAAACGCCTCACACTGATTTTAACCCTAAAGACAGCATGTATCGTGTAATTGCAGCGAGAGCATGACGGGGTTCATTGTAACTGGGTCTGTGCAGAGTCTGGGACTCCTGGATTTACCTCCTGCATGAAAACTTGATTTTTAGCAAACTTGGCGTGAAATTCTACTGAAGATGCCATGTTTGGCTTTGGTGTGCATTAACCTCATAGTATGTGTACTGCGTTCAGGCAATGAGAACTTAATGTGTCCAAGCTGTGAAAGGCAACTTCTGCAACATGGTGTCTCCCCTATAAACTCCAGTGTGGTAGTGTTTTGATGCAACAGCATAACCCAGGCAAGAAATAGTAGCCCTTCAGGCTTTGGGGATGTTCTTTGCCATCCTCTCCGCTGGTCTTGGAGATGTCACCACCACCTATGAAAAAGGAATAATCCTTAAAAGCATCAAATAGAGCAGAAATCTTAACTATATAAGAAGGCCTTCCTTTTCCTGATATCCCTTCTCAATATTGCTTAGTGAAAGGATCTGCATATTCACGTGTGCTTAGTCTCCTTCTTCCTCTCCTTTTCTGAATAACTGAAGGCAAATTCAGCCTTAAAGTATGGCTGTTCTGTTTCCCTGGTGCCTATCTGACGAGCTATAAGCATGTTTGTAGGTGGGAACCAAAATTGCTCCATGAACTTAAATTAACAACTTCTGCTTTTCTTCCTTAATATATTTGCTGGCAGAAATGGCATTCAGTATGTTTTGTCCTCAGGAAGCCTGGCTTTTTTCATCAGGGGGTTGATTGTTTAACCTCTCTATGGAGAGGGGTAGCTATTAATAATTTGGGGATATTGGGAGTTCTCAAGCTCCAGGGACTGCAGCACAGTATCAGCCTGGCTGAAGAGTCCAACGCTTGTGATCACTCCCAAGTTTCAGAGTCTGGGGAGTTTTTCACTGTTCTCACATTTCTGTCCGGGAACATTTTCATATCTCTGAACAGCAGTATTTATAGGTGCCTCCTTGAGGCACATAACTCTGACTTAGGCTGAGGGTTATAAAACCTATATTGAAAACAGACATCATAGGGTGTCATAAAAACATCTGCGCCCAATTTTGCACAGACACTGTTGAGGCCAATAATTATTCATGAACTTTGGTGATGTTTCATCAGGGTAGAATATGGCCCCTAGTGTTTAATTCCCAGAAATAGACAGAATAATGTCAAGTGCCTCTTGAGGAATTTGCAGACGTCCTTCGTTGTGAAATAACATACATGGAGGTGCCACCCAAGAGCCTGTGTCTTGCAACAATGTCTTGCTGCTTGTTAAAAGGAAGCGAAACAAACTCCAAAGCAGACAGACAAAGCTGGCAATTCTGTCAGCAAAAGTCAGCGTGGATGAGCTTTAGTCAAAGAAATATTTTGAAACAAACTGGTAAGTCGGAGCATACCAAATCCTTTGAAGAGGTCGTGACTGCAGCAATATGGAGTTGTGGAAACATGTTCAACTTCCACAGCGGAACAATGGTTGCTCTTTTCCATAAAGAGGAAATTTTGTCTTGGGCTTAAGATACCTCACTAGCAGATGGGGCTGAAAGATGTGGGTCAGATCCTTGGCTATGCCACAGATTTGCGGCATGACTTTTGGTATGTCATTTAATGACTCTGTGTCCATGTACCTGTAACTGAGGACATGCATGACTTGTGCGTTTCAAGTTCTCAGATCTCTTAAATAAGAGGAGCAAGATTTCTGATAGTCCTTTTGTATAGTGCTATCTTGCATAATCTTTGCTGTAATAAAAATTACATTTTCTGAAACCTGACCCTGTCTGTATACTTGCCAGCCTCCTTGTCACTGTTGCTGCTGTATGAGGATGAGCGTCAGTGAGATTTTGTCGGTGGGCATGTTTTGACACTGAATGGCAGGTACTCTTTCGCACCTGCCAACTTGCCACGTTGCAGTGAGGTTGATTGGTAGCATCCAGAGGTGACTGCACACTAGACAGGGTTTTCAGCCTATTTCTGAGCAAAGCTGGGGGTGTATTTAAGATGCTGGTAGGAAAATCTGTCCCTTCCTCCCCCTTCCTCTGCAGAAGGACACGATTTTCCAGTTTACAAGTAAAATGGCGGGGAGGTTGATAGGTTTTCTTGTGGGTTTGTTGTTTGTTTGTTTGTTTTTAAACTCCAGAGACTTGAACATGGGGGTGATGTGGGTTCCTGGAGAATAGCAACGAGAAAATTGTCACAAAACCTGGTTTTGTACAGCTTAAAAGATCACTGATGCTTTACAAGTGGATCTAAAAAAAACCCACAAAAACAACAAAAAAACAAACAAACAAACAAAAAAAACCAAACAAAAAACCCAAAACACCAAACAAACAAAAAAAAAACCTGAGAAAGCTGAAGGAAAAATGGAGGGAGCGGATGTTGGAGGGAGCCTTGCCCAAAGGAATGTGGAGCACTTGAGCTCCAAAAAGCAACACAGTGCTTGAACTCTCTACCCAGGCTGGTCCCAGCTGCAAAGCTCCCCAAGACAAAGCCCCAGAGCCCTGCCAAAGCCTTCAAACTCCAAAGGAGAACTTGTCTTGAATACCTAAGTAGTATATTTTACAGATCTCTAATGCTCTCGAAGGAGCATGCCAGTCCAAGTGGTCATTTTGTCCTTGAATTCTCTTCTAGGGTTCCTGCTTTTCCTACTGGTGAAACATGGTTTGTAGGGACAAACGCTGCATTCATTACCCCAACTTGTATATTTGGCAAAAAATAGAGCAACTTCTGAGCGTACAGCCCCTTCTTGAAGTCTGAAATGGCAGCAGCAACCTGAGGACAGGTTGGGGAAAAGCTTTGTTCAGTTTTGCCTTGATTACATGAGTAAGTTTAGCAACGAAGGCATGTATTTGTTAGTTGAAATCACTTTAATTTCATACATGAGAACAAAATGCTGTTTCAGCGTTCTGTGTTTTTCTATAGCTTTCAGTTAGGTGCTGCCATTTTCCTCACATTAAACTCAGAGTTAAACATGAAAATGCATTTAAATAATTCTAAATAGGAGGCTTATACATATTACCATTTAAAATGCACAAAGGTGGGTACCTTTGATACTAATGAAAAATCACAGGTGACATCTCTTTTTCTCCTTTTAATTTAATTGATTTGATTGATCAGAGTGGCTAGTCTAGACTCGGCAGCTGCATGCTTTGGTTACTGTAATAGCAGCTTCAAGCAGTCCCAAACCCTCTGACTAGGCTTCTGTCAATCAGGCATTGTTTTCTGGGGCCAGTTCAGGGGGTCCTGGGGAGAAGTTTCTTTAAAATCTATTTCTGGTGGCGTGTCAAAGGGACTGTGGTCTGTGTTTGAGCACCGGCTGTTTCAGGTGATCTGATTAATCTTGCTTTATAAATGCAATTGCCTGCTGAGATGGCAGAGTCAAAAAAAGTGGCCAGATTCAGAGTGGTTAAATATTCCCTTTCATTACTTCAAGGTGTCCTTAGTTGTCTGAAAATTAAAAGGACTTGGCAGTCCACATCCACTGGGATTTCCTGACATTTCAACTCCTGGATCTTATCTGTTGCCATTTTGTAGCTGTAAAACAACATGTTCCTAGGATTTCCCATGCCGAGGATTTGGCAGCGAGGGGCCGCCTGCAGCTGACCCTGTAACCCCAGCAGAGGTGCTGTTGGTGGGATCGGGCTCCCAACACATGGTGTTTGGCTACCTGAAGCGGGGGCAGCTGGGCATGGCCAGGGATGGAGCACTGTTTGCCCACCTGCTGTGACCAGGAAACCACACTGGGCTGGATTGTCCTACGCTCCCTGTTACACTTCCTCCTTTGCAAAACCGATACCATGTTAGTCGACAGCAGGAATTGAGAGTACTCGGGCCGCAGTGTTGTCAGATGTAGGTTAGGGTTTTCAAATCTCCTTAAGAGAACTAAGACATCCTTTGGGTATATAACCTGGCCAAAGGATTTGGGATCCATACCACAGACTTTTTTTTTTTTTTTTTTGAAGGGCAGGGATGCTGATGAAGTGCATGGTTAGGTATCAGTCTCCTGCTCCAAGAGCTTTCTGTGTTTGGGAGTATATATCAAGTTTGCGTTGAACGTAACTTCAAATTAAAAAAAAAAAAAATTAAAAAACAATTTGCTGTCTTGTATTGCTGGGAATTTTTGTTTGGGAGGGACATCTGCAATGTCATGGTGGCTGTGTTTGCGATCAGGAGTTGACTGAGGTAATAAACTGAAGATGTCTGTTTGCTGTCAAGTTTTTCATAGCCCAGAATCTCTCTCAAGAGCTGAATAATGAGCCCAGCCCCTACCTTTCTCTTGGTAAGCAGAAAACCTCACTGAGCCAAGCAAATGGATCAACTGGGGTGAATTTTGCTCACTGCGAGACCGGATTAATTGAGGTCCTTAAGAGGTGCAGAGTGAGCCATAATAATGATGTATTTTGTTCTGGGAAAAGCTAGCTTGTGGCCAATGTTACACTTCAAGCTGCCATTGGCACCTCTCGGGGCTGAGTGATGGCGACAGTCTGTGTTAAGCTCCTGAACTCGTGTGATGCTACTTTTCTTCTTCTCGTATGGAGTCTTGTCAGTGGCTCTGATAAGCTGCTGATCAAAGTTGCCATTGAAGTTTCCCAGCATGAAATGAAACCCTGTTTTATGAATTTCAATTTCTCTTTCTGGCCTACCATCATCTTCCCATTCTCACATCCTACGGGGTTGTGCTATTTGACTGCTGCAGAAGGATCACAGCAAAACTTTCATTGTATGGCCTTTTACTTTTATTTTATTTTATTTTATTTTTACAGCAGCTTGGGTGAAACTAGTTTCCAGAAGAAGGCTGAATACTGGCTGCAAATGAGAACAGATACACAGTTTGACGGGAGGTCTGGTGTTGATTCAGAAGTTAAAATAGGAGCAGGATCTGTGTAAAGGAATGAGGGTAGCTTAACAAACGAAACCAAAGTTTTCAATGGTTTTAGTGTCTGGGGTTTTTGGTCATTTGTTTTTTAATCCTTAATTGCCTTTTTCCCTCTGCAGTAAACCTACCTTGGGTATGAGACAGAAGCTGCACAGACCCAGCTGGCTGGCAGCACATGCCGCAGACGGGCCCAATGGCCACTTTCTGTCCTCACCTCCCTCTGCAGAGCTGTAATTTTGATTGTTCTCTATTCAGCTACCAATTTTATGAAACTTGTAGGAGTAGATTTATTTTTCACATCTTTCCCCCCTTTCAGAATTGGTGGAAATTGGCCAACAGTTACTGACAGGGGAGAACAGGGAGAGAGCACAGTCTGCGGGTTAACGCTCGAGGATGCTCTCATCAGCCTGGTTTTCTGTTTGGATACACAACCCAGAGATTGAACAAAACCCTTAATCTAAAAATCCTGTGTTTAGAGTCTGTTATTACTACATAGGGGTTCATTCTCTTAAAGGGGGGGGCATCTTTGTATTAAACTGTCTGTAAACTTTGCCTGTAAACTGTCCTTTACAGGCAAGTTGTAATCAGAAAATGTGCTTTTGTATGTGCTTTTACACCACCGCTGCTGTTGAACAACTACAGCTTTGCTCACAGAACTGTTGATGATAAGAGGGGAAATATGTTCAGTCTGCTCTTCAGCTGTGTTGGTTTGGGAAAATTAGGAGTAGCAAAAAATGAGGCTATTGTAGTGTGGTATATTGCTTAGTACTACAGATGTGCAAAATAGGAATAAGCAAGAGGCATGAATTGGAAATTGAATCACAGAGGGCCTGGTATCTTATAAAGAGTAACTGTAAAGATATTCCTGCCCCATAAAGCCTCTAGAACTGAAGCAAAAGTTAAGTGAGATTAAATGAAGTGACTAAGGGCTTGTGGGGGCTGTGGGAGGATGTTGGGTTTTATTAGAAAGAGGAAGAAAGAATGAATCCTGAACCTTTCAGTTAGATTCAGATACCTGTTTGGCTTTAGGGTCAGGGATTTGACCTTTCAGAGGGAGGTATTTTTGGAAGTTAGAAGTCACATTTAGACCATCTAGTCCCTGCTCCTAGCCAGTACAAGATTTGTTCCTTTCAGTATTTATTTATTTCTTCCAGTCTAATTATGCATATCCCCGGTGATTGCTTTTTTATGAATTCCCTCTATAAATGTTCATATTCTAAACCAGTCTCCCTGGGTTCTCTGCTTTTAATTTGCTGCAGGGATGAACCCTGAATCCTTACTTGCAGTTCAGGATAAGAGATGTGAGTAATGGAAAGGAAAAGGACATTTTGCAAAATGAGGGACCATGTTGATTTGATGCAGTTTAGTTTAAAATTCAGTGTGGTGGGCTATTTTTCTGCCATGGCTGGAAAAAGTTGAAACCTTCATTTCCCCCCTTACCTTTCTTCCTGGGAGAAGAGAAGCAGGAATTACTTCCTTTGACTAAGCCTTCCTTTGGAAAGCTGCTGAAGCCAGGGCTTATCCCCCGTGAGAGCTGAGCCCCCGTGGTCGCACAGGCACTGCCTTCCACCCTGGAGTTTCTGACATATCTGTCCAGCTGCAGATGTGAGAAAGGAAAAGCAGGTACCAGAGGCAAATCAAGCAGGAGTCAAAAGGCAGGCAGTCTCTTTGGTGTCACTCTGCATCCGAGCAGGGGAGAAGATGAAAGGCTCTGTGTACACTTCAGTAGCCTTCTCTTTTCTTGTTCCAGGTATCGGTTTGCCCCCTGAGGAGCAGAGGCGCGGGGATGCTGTGACTACTCACTCTTGTTTGTTTATGTTCATTTTCAAGAGACATGTAAGCGGAGCTGCCTGGGCTGCTTACGGCAAAGAAAATGGATCTCAGGGGAACAATTAATTTTGCTTGGCTATTTCTGAGCCAGGTGAAACCATAAAATGAACCTGTCTTGTCCCTATTGTCTAAAAGGGGTGTATTTATTTATTTTAGATTTTAATGCACCACTGACAATTTATGGTGTAAGCCTCAATTAATTTTTAATAGAGAATTGATAGAAGAAAGGTGTATAACATGGAAGATTATTAGAAAAGGTTATCGGGCTTGAAAAAGAAAAAGGAAGAAAGAGACAGAGAGCTGATATTTTAATTAACTGCTCCCTGCCTGTGTTGTGATCCCAGAGACGTGACGATTGAGTGCCAGAAGGTGAATCTGGTTGGAAATAAAGTGATTCCAGTCTTGCATTAGAGGTGAGAAATGAGACAGTGCTTCAGTATTCTCGCAGTTTGAATAATCTGGGTTGCTGTTTGCAACACAAAGCAGAGTTTATGGGAATTAAGACAGTCTGCAGAGCCGTGACCCAATGTGTTGGAGAGTAATAGTAGTAAAAAATAATAACAAATAAAATATAGCATATAAACTATAAATAATAAAAGCAGAAACAAACAAACAAACAAGTAGAAGTAAATGTAATAATCATAGAAAGGTTTGAGCTCCCCCTCCCTTAATCCTGCTCCTTCAAGAGATTAGACAGCTTAGATTCAAACAAAGGACCGAATACGTTTGTATCCTGCTGATTTATCTGGCATAGCATTGTTGGACCTTTGGGTGGGCATGCGAACAGAGATGATGCTTTTTGGTTAGGCCACCGCTAATGGGCGATTGTGCCCAACTTCATTTGGCAAAGAGGAGCTGCACTTGGGGAGCACATTAACACTTTCCAAATGACGCCCCGGGACTGTCAGTAATGCTTTTCTCCCCCTTTTGTGAATCCTGGCAATCTATTAATTGTGCTGCTGAGGAGCAGTGTCAGGGGAACAAAACAATCAGTGCCACCATCTGCTGTGAGCAGGTTGGCCATGTTGAAGGGAATGCCTGTTACGCTCCTTTCTGTGGCTGACCCCCTTGCTCACGCTTGTGTCCACACGTCCCGGAAATAATGGTGATCAGAGTGTTAGACTGATGGAAAAAGGGGAGGCTTATTTTGAGGTGGAAAAGTAGTTGTGTTGCTGTCTGGATCTCTAGAAAATGAGTCAAAGGACAGTTTTGCTATGGAAAGCAAGACATTAGGACATTGAGAGAGCTAGTATAAAACTAAAGACATTTTAAAAATTAAGCTTCTTATGTCTCCAGTATTATACTAGTCTCTGCTTTCTGGATGAAGATGTGATTGTTTCAGTTGTAGATGCCATAACCTTCCCCTAACAGCAGATACCAATGTTTCACCCAGTCAGCTTCACAGTGAGCAGGGAAGTGCTCCGGCTCTGCTTATGCATGCGTATTCCATCTGTATCTGGTCAGAGTTTCTGACCATTAAATATATCAGATTAATTAAATCAAACGTACATTAAATAAATCAGAAGTGATGCTTGATAGCCAGTTTCACAAGTTTTGGTTTTCTAACTGGAGATGATCAGGAGAAGGTCTGTTCCCGCTGATAACGGATGTGCAACGTCTTTGGAAGATCAGATTGGATTGTTAGTATGACTGGTCTCTTGTAAAACTCTTAGTCTATATGGGGTTGGGGTTTTTTTCTATATTAGTTCATAATATCTGGTTCTGAATGACTGAAGAAAAAAATTGTCCTTTTTTTAACACCACCACCCCCCCCCCCCCCGAATCTGGCTCATTTAGCAACATAAGGGGAGTAAATGTATGTTCTCTTTATAAAGTGCATCCTGAGAGATTGTACAGCTGCTTAGTGATGCTTTGCAGTGTTTTCCTGCTGGATGCCTGTTCAGGGAAGCTGCATGTTTTGTGTAGTAGAACACGAGTACTTGATTTCAGCCATGTAGACCTCCAGTACCTCACACCGTAATGTTCCTTGTTCCCTGCGTGGGCACATGACCAATATTTAACATGGCTCCCTCCCTGACAGCAGCTCATGTAAGGAAAAAAAGAAAGGGGAAAAAAAAATCAAACCCTGGGGGCTTGCTTATTGTTTAATGCTTTGAAAATGTTTGCTGGAAGAAATATGGATGTAGCAATGATGTGTGTACATGGCTTCTATCGGGGAATAGCTATCGGGCTCAAACCTCACTGTGAGGGCAGCTAAGCAGTGGAACAGATTGCCCAGGGAGGTTGCGCTGACTCCATCCTGAGGGTTTTTAAGACCAGGCTGGATAAAACCCAGAGTAACCTAGTCTGACCTCAGAGCTGACCCTGCTCGAGCAGGAGGTTGGACCTGATGACCTCCTGAGGTCCTTTACTACCTGAATTTTCCTGTGATCCTATTAGGTTGTGAGCAGCTTTGCAGAGGGAAGAAACAAATCTTCTCCCTGTCACCGCTTCCTATGTAAATTGATCGCTAACAAAGGTAGATTCCAGTTAGCCACAGAGTCTTGCACTTCAAGGGTGATAACACTGAGACTGAGCCATTGCTCATGACTCTCACGGCATGACTGTTCAGTCCAATTCCTAGCAGAAAAGCCACTAAAGCCACCGTTGCAAAAGCAGTGAGTGACTGGTGATCACATTGACACTGAGGGCAAGGACCAAAGGGGCCAGATATCTCTAGGTTACTTTCTGCTGCAGTGGGAAGATGCTGATTTGTATTACAGGGCACTGGTTGTGCTGCGCCACCAGCACAGAGGAATAGACCAATTAATTGCTTGAGTTCATGTCTTGCATCTTTTTCAAGCCCTAGATTAATGCAAGCAAAGCAAAGAGCGCAGAGTGGTTGACATTTAATGAAATGATTTTTAGTGTTTGGAGGAGTGCTTTATGATCATCTGCTATGGTGACAGATGTACTAAAAAGCCATGAATAGATTGCATAGATAAAAACATTATTGCTTCAATTATAGTACTCCAAAGGTGAGACTTGTTTGTCTTACCTGTCTGTAAGTCATACAGCACACTTTAAGTTCCACGTAGGCAGCAGCTTTTTGCAGTAAAAGCCTTAGAAAATTATTTTGAAAAAGAACCTCCCTGGTTTTTGAATGTCTGGAAAAAGACATAAAAGAGTGAATCTGTGTTAAATAATGGAGGGATAAGAGTTCTAGCGAGAAGAAACACCCATCTTTGATGCCTGTTTGACTCTGTCATGAGGAAGCAATGTAGAATGTGAAATGAATCTTCTCAATACAGGGCAATAGGTATCGTCCTTAGTGGGATTGGATGCAATGGAGGTCTTCTGCACTGCTGATATTCATGCCAAGTTTTGGTTTGTTTTTTTTTTTTCTTGCAGCAAAGAAAACTTGTGCCGAGTCAGATTTCACTTGTGACAATGGCCACTGCATCCCAGCCAGGTGGAAATGTGATGGTGAAGAAGAATGTCCTGATGGGTCAGATGAATCAGAAGCAGCATGCAGTGAGTAGCACGAAAAAGTGGTGTGTCTCAGCCATGTTGGCTTATCAAAGCATAGAGAAACTAGAAGTGTTATTCCCAGCACTTGCAGGATGATCTGTCAGCTTTTGCTTCTGTTAGAGGAGAAGGTAAAGACACAAAAGATTCAGGTCATTCAAATCGGCTTGTTTCCAAACTTTGAAATGTACCAGTTTTCCAGGCTATGATATAGGCAGCACTATGTAGTGTGTATTTCTGTCTGTAATGGAATTGAAAAACATTTCCAGCTCTGTTAGAGTTTATCTGTTTGTAGAGCTCATGATCAGCAGTGCTGCACGAAGATTCATGCTCACCTGGGATCAGGCCTTTTGGAAACAGATTTGCAGCATTTTGCACGGTGGCGTATTGGGATTTACCATCACTGCAGACAGCACTTCTGTCATTACAGAGGAACTTTGCAGTGTTAGAGTATTGCTCAATTATTTTTTTTATTTTTTTGCCTTCGAGAACAAATGAAGAAAAAGGTAGCAGATGAAAGATGAGCAATGTAAAATAACTAAAGCTGAGAGTAAGCATGACAGATGTTAACTGCAGGTAACACCTTTTAAAAACCCATTGATTCAGTAAGTAAAAGGACATGCTTGATTTTCATGTAGCGCATTTTATCTTGTTCTTTTGACTCTCTGAGGAGGTCCATTCATGCTCCATTGTTCTAGAACTGTGAAAGGTTGTCTGATGTTGAGTTGAAGGGAATCCCAGGGATATTTTAATGAAAACACTAATATGTAGACTCCTATTTGTGTGCTTACTTATGTCTGCAGATTTGCTCTTGGACAGACCAAGGAACTAGTACAAGCCATTTTGTTGAATTTCCAGTCATGTACTTCACAAATATATTCCCATGAGTCAGAAGCAGTGTTGGAGGAAGTATTTTATCAGATTTCACCAGAATGGGGCACACAGCGGACTTCAAAATTAACCATACTTTTATTTTTAAGCCTAGTACCAGTCCTACTTTCTCCCTAATTAAGAAAGATGAATGCGCTTCTCTTGCATAAAATGAATTGAATAGTTTTTGCAGCCATATACAGGCTACAGAAAAAATTACTTCAGTAACTACATTAACATATTTATGTACTGTATGTGTTGGTCTTTCACCCTGCATCCTCCTTAGTCAAAAGCTATCTTATTAATGCTACTTCCACTACCTGATTGCCTGGAGGGGGCTGAATAACTAAGCAGCTCCATTCCCTGCAGTCTCTGTCTGTAAATCTCTTGTCAGAGGCTGTAGCACGGACTGTGTATAGGCCATGCAGCGCTAAGATCCCTGACATTTTCTCTTAATTATCTTCCATTCCTTTTCTAGCCATTTTGCCTACCATTTTCCTCCCACTTATTTCATCCTCTGGGAAAATGAGCCTTAAAACTTAAGTATTGCAAAAAAGATTTGACCTGAGCCTCTGATTGTTACAGTACAGGACTGCCGTCCTGAGAGGAAAGTAATTTGTTCAGGTTTGTGTGTTGGGGGGTAGGGGGGTGTTTTGTTTGTGGTGGGTTTTTTGTTTCTTTGGGTGTTTTTGTGTGTTGTTTTTTTTTTCCTCCTGCTTGAAGCCTTCTAAGAGACTGAAGTCTGCGTTTTTGTGGTGGTTTTTCTGTTCAGAAAACATAGATGGCCCTTGAAGCATCTCCCTGCTGCTAATGGGAGTGGGCCAGTGTCACCTCGACACAGGAAGAAGTTTGTTCCCGTTCTGTAGTATATGCCTAACAGATAAATCCAGAATTCCTAGTGAAAGTAGCAGTGCCTGTATGGACCAATTCTTAATTTGGTTTTTTTTTTTTTTTTTTAAATACAAGGGCTTTGAAACCAGCTCAAACACCGTGGCATACAACTGTGCCATATTTTATTTGTTTATAGCTGTCTCAAGCAGATTTACCATGCTTTGCCTCAGCATAAGATATTTAGGTTTTGTTAGGAGTTTTAGCCAAAATAGATCAATTTTTGTGTGGTGGATGCATGAACTCGTGTCTCGACGTTCACAGGATACTTGATACAAGCCTGTGTCTGACTTGTGGCTAGCTCACAAGAGAAGCCAATGTTTCTGTCTCTACCAATTAAAAGCTTGCCTTCGAATTTTAAAAATGTCTGCAACTAAAACTGTGGAACCTTACTTGTTTTATAGGATTATTCAGATCTGAAGTTCACGCTTAATCAGATGAAGATCAAGTAGTTTTAATCTTATGACTGTTGATAGCTATAGGCTTTAATTTGCACAGTAAGGACATTCTTTCCAGATGTTTTGTATCCTTGTCAAAGTGTGTGTCATCTCAAAGGCTGATCCGATCTGCTCTGTGAGGAAACAGAATCGACCTGGTAATGCATAAGCACAGTGCTGGTTGTGGGGTTATTTCACATACGTTTGCAGGTCTTCCTACCACCACTGGTCAAGACAGCAGTGACTATTAAACAAGGTGGATTATTAACCAAGAAGCTGAAGTGTTAGGCTTTGCTTTTAATTTGTACCCTTAACGTAGAAGGCCTAGTTCTGTGTGTGTGTAAATGTTATTTAAGGGCAAAGAAGAGACTGTAATGACAGACAGAAAATGTAGTGAGAGGCAAAATGTGTGGTTGGACGTTCCTGTATGGTCCCTCCCTCCAGTTCCGTTTTCTTTTTCCCTGACGAAAGCAAGGCTGAACTTCTCCCTGTGGCTGAGGAATGACTGCAGACCCCTACGACTGTCTCATTTTCCTGTTTAGAAATGCAGCACAGCCCTTTGCAGAAGCTTGCACTGCGGAGTTCCCTAGGGAAGGGGCAGGTTGGGAAGTGGAGATTTCTAACCTCTGGCAAGATCAAACTGCTTCATAAAATCAATTGCTTTCCAAAGGCCGCATAATTGCCAGCACCTCTGCCAGGATCTAGGGTTATTCCTCGATTAATGCAACATTGGGATATTGTCCATAGTCCATTCAAGCTAGGGAGGTTAAGAGCATTGATAATGCCAACTGTTGCATTTTAGGAGTATTTCCAACTTAGAATGTGATGACAACAAGGAAGTTCCTCTCAGCATCTAGCCACCTGCTAAATGGCTTTTTGTCTTTTGAATGCTTTTGTGGTGTGTTTTTAAATACATTTTGTGCTCTCTTATTGGTAGTTAGGGATGTTGTGTCCCCATGTATAATGCTTGGTTAAAGGTAACAGTTTACAGTCTTTTTTTCTTTAAGGTAACCCCACTGCAAAACCGAAACAGTACTTTGCTTTTTCTGTTTCCCAGATCACTGAAGTTGCTCAGCTTTGTACCTAACAATATCCTCTCTAGGGATGTTACCCATCCCCAGGTGTTCAGGACAGCATGCCCTGTCTCCTGTTGGATAGGTAAGACAGCATCACAGCTGGCCTGACTTCTGTTGGACCTGTGATGTCTGGGGCCTTTTCTGCTATTTAAACTGCATTTTCTTCAAGCCACTGAATGTGGCTGGGAGTGGTAGCTGTAAGGGTATCTTTTGGGTCCCATTGCATTCTCAACTGATGAGATCGATAGGACTTCTCCCTGTTGTGGGTTTTGGTGCTAGTTGAAGATTCATTAATTTCTAGCATGGGCTGATTTTAGAGAAGATGGTTATATCCAGGCTTTTGGTTTGAAATGGGTCATTACAAATAAGAAACTGCTTATATTTCTTAATTTTTCTTTGAGCCAGATCCTTAACCTAAACATGCTCTCGCATCCATAGGTTTGTCCAAGTGAATTATTCATGAAACATGTGAATGTCACCACTAAACCTCGGTGTTCTGCCATCTGTCAGTTTTTCAGTGCTATTATCTGGCTGCTGAATTTATTTTGTCTCAATTTATATCAAGGTTTCGAAGAAATGTGTCCCCCTTTTCTGTGAGTTGATCTATTCAGGGGCATCTTGTGGGTTGGATCTGTTCTCCCTGAAGTCATCATCGGAAGTACTGTCAGTTGGGGGGGAGGTGTGTTTTATTATCTTTTTTGTTTCCGTGTGGAAGCAGAATGAGCCCCTAAATCAAGAGAAGCAAAACCATGTGAACTCAGAAATTAGCACTATCCACAAGGGGCAGAAGGGACCAAATTCACAATTTAAGAAGTTGTGTTGATTGAGGCTGGAGGAGGGAGGAGGGGGAGGAGGAATTTAATACTGAAGAGAAGTAAGTTATTTTGAGAAACATACTTAATAAATGAAAAGAAATGGGATGGTGGGTGAGAGGGAACAAAGAAACACCATTTAGCTGTGCTGCAGTGGTGCTCCTGGTGGGGAAGGGAAGAGTTAGTACTTGGGCATGCCAACTTCCAGCCTAGTCTTCCTTGACAAAGCCTTGTTAGATTCAGCAATTGCCTGAACTAGGTCTGTGTTCAGGAAAGGTTGTCTGCTTGTCCATAAAGCAAATGAACCACTTTGGCCTTGCAGGATACATGCCAAAAAAATAGCTGGTGGAGAAGCAGGTTTGTCCTCCTGTTTGACATCAGCCATTGCTGCTTCTCCATGCCTGCTGTGAGGGAGAGCCTAGAGTGGGTGCAAAACTGCTGTCGTTGGAAGGTGCTCTGAAACGATAATGGATTTCATCCTCGTCGTGCCAGCTTGTTAGTATGCAAGGAGCTCCCCACAAATCATTAAAAAGGATAGCAGAGTATCTGGAAGTAGTGGGAGTGGAGTTAGTGCCTCTCTCAGCCCGACGCCTGCAACTCCCACATACCTCACCAGCAGCTGTTTTGAGATACAGAAAATATTTTTGACCTCAGAGTAGGCTCAAACACTCAAATGCTTATGATTGTTTGCTGCAAGGTTATACAGCAGCATGCATCTGCCAACTGCAGGGAGATCTTTCGTAGCCTACATGTACTCTCCCATTGGAGAGCTCACCATGGCCAGAGCCCTGGACTTATTTTTCATTGCTCTTACTAAAAGCATCTCAGTGTGACTTGGTGATCACCCTAGAGCTGTAGTGCAGCTGCTGCTGATATACACAGGCTTTGCTTATGCATATGAAAAGATTCCTCACTATTTTCCTATCCAGTTTCTTGAAGCTGAGAGAGGAGGAAGAGGAGTCCTTTTTCTTTACTGAGCTAACAGAGACCTCCAGCAAAATGAACATTGTCCACCTAATGCTATTCCAGCACAGGTACTGAATCGTTCTGCTTTTTTACAAGAAAGAAATTTTAAATTTCCCTCTGAAGTATTTTGATTATTTAACCAATGAGTTAAACAAAAAATCTCTAGAGAAAAATAAAACGAAATGCTAACAAACAGTAACAGCACTGATGGGAACACAAATTAAAGGGATAGAGCAAGCGAAAATCTAAGCTGGCAAACTCTTGCCTTAGGATATTGTATATATAATGAGATCGAGGAATGCAGGCAGCATAAACTCACTGCTTATTTCTTTATCAGAGATGTGACATTCTCCTAGTTAAGAGCAGAAATTATTATACAGAAAGGTATAGTAGGGTGTTATGAGGAAGAAAAAGAGAAGGAGAGACCTGAATTCATATTGCATTTAATAGGGGAATGATTTAATAGGGCAGGTTTAATAAGCAGCAGTCCTGGAAATAGATTTTTAAATGGAATATAAAATCAAACCCTGAATGTTGGTTTGAAATACAGTACCAGTTCATGCAGTCCTTTTTAGTTTGAAGTACATGCCACGAGTCATTCGGGGAGATCTATCCAAACTTGACAGTTATATTTTTAATGGGTATATTCCATGGTCCTAGGCACTTTGTGTGCTGCTGCTGTGTATGCTGATCTCTCACAGTGGTGATCAGTTCTGTCCTTATTTTCTATTAAGTTGCCCAAATGCAAAATTCTGTAATTGTTGGTAGTGCTGATGGTATCGCTCACCCCACAATGCACAGCCCTCTCCTAGCTCCCCATTCACCCCAAAGGATATTATGTCTCTATTATTATTCTTTGATCCAGATCCCCTGCATGACTGAGCGAGTTTGATGGCATTACTGCGCTTTTGTGGAAAGTGACTTAATAAACTGTTCCTTGCCCTTGGAGAATTTATCCTGGAGAAGGGTGGACTGTCTCATTCGGGGCATACACTGGGCCATTGAACTTAAGGTAGCAAAAGAAAAAACTAGGCCAAATGAGCCAGGCACAGCCAGATTCCAGGTTTTAGGACCTGGGGCAGTAACAGGATTTTTTTTTTTCCATTTCCCCCCCAACATTAAGAGCGGATCTGTTTGTATATATGTGGTAAGATGGTGGGGGATTGTAAATGCAGTGGAACATGTAAATTAAAGACCATTCTGTTGGATTAATTTGTTACAGATCACTCAGGGAATTGAATAAGGTGATGCTAAAGTCATATGTACAGGTGTGCATTTTAACAACACTCCCACTATGTTAACTGGCTATTGCCAGCATAAAATACAGCAGCTTTGATAGTCTTGTCACTGTCCCCTGCAGTTGTCCCCTCTGCCGCTGTCCCTGGTGGGCCATTGGGAGCACTGCTGCATTACAGCAGCGGAGGACCACATTCGAGTTTCCACCGCATCTGTAAAACAAATATAGGACAAGGTATACGATGTGGGAACACTTCTAGAGCTACAGGATCCTCCAGGTGACAAGACACAAAAGAGGCAGTCTCATTTTCCAGATGCCCAGGCTGGTTTGTAGGGCTAATGATGAAAGCTTTGATTTGTCAAGGTGATCAAATTTGTTGAGACAGAATAAAATGAAAACACCCCATGATCATCTCTCCATGAAGTCATGGAATAATTGAAGATAGAAGGGACCTCTAGGGGTCATCTAGTCCAATCCCCTGCTCAAAGTGGACCCCTGTCCTCATGTTTGACCACCCTTATTAATGAAGAAAAAAAATCTCTCTATCTCACCAGCGTTTCCTTTGTTGCAGGATGTATCTGTCACCCCCCATCCTGTCACTATGCACCTCTGAGAAGAGTCTGGCTCCATCTTCTCTAGTCCCTCCTCCCATTTTGTAGCTGAAGGCAGCAATAAAATCTTCCTTTAGCCTTCTCTTCTGATGGCTGAACAAGTGTTGTTCCTTCAACCTCTCCTTGTATGTAGTCTCTCATTTCAGATTATTTTGTCAGATAATTGGAAATGACACAATTCTACAACCAGGATACAGTTTTTGCATTGTTCACTCACTGCTGTCACAGCTTTACCACATCCAAAATATAACTTTAAAATTACTTTATTTTTATGTCTTTAGTATGCTACTTAGCTTCCAGGTCTACTTAGCAGAGGGTTCCAGACTCTTGAAAACTCATTTCCATGGAAGTGTTTAACAGTACACTAGAGATAGACAAGACTTGTTGAGGCCTGTTAGCAGACTAGTAGTTCCCTATGGATCGTGGCTTATAGTCCAGTGCGGATTTTTAAACATTCTTTTTATCCTAAGTGTACATAACTCTTCAAATTCTCACAAATGTACCTTTACTCCTGATTTAATCATCCTATCTCAGCCAGTGTATACTTGCTTCCCAAGTGCCTCTGGTTCCTATGTAATTTATATGCTTTGAATGCCTCCAGGTGTGTCCTTATGCAGCCAACCCCAAGTTGACCTCAATATCCCAAAGGACAGAAAACTGCAGGGACTAAGCCAAGAAGTTTTTGACAGGGTGAGGAACCAAATCCAGTTTTTCCTGCATACTGTTCCTTTTCTTGAAGCGTGAAATTATCCTTTTTACATCAAAGGAAATTCAGCGAACTCAAAGCCTAGCTGTTTATCCCTAGTAGTGGGATAACTTTATCTGTGGCTCCTGGGCAGTGAATTACGTCTCCTTTTTGATGATTACATGGCTTTGGTGGTCTCAGCATTTTACTTACCTAGAGATGTAAATGAATTTAGGGTATGTAATGATTGTGCTCCAATTCTACCAGTGCTAAAGAGTTTTAAGTAATACCTGTCCAAAACAAAAAGTGTTTTTCCTTTAAGGGAAAGTGTTTAGAGCTTGTATCTCAGAAATGACCTTTTCAGAGGGCTGAGTCCTATAGGAAAACCAATAGAGAATACCTATTGGGTCTTTTCAGATGTTTTTATTGTTCTTTTCTTAAGCAATGTTACCTTACAAGAAAGTCACTTTTTCACGTGCATTGCAAGCTTTGACATTTGCAGTGTTCCCGTACCTCAGATCGACTTTGAGCTTTTGCTAGTTGACTGCTACGAAGATTTAAATGCTGGCATTTAAATGTTTTTCCTATTGGTCTAATGTGTTCATGCAGTTCATAAACAGGAATGGTCATAAAAGGGTTTGCTGCCTTTTTATGGCTATAATTAATCTTACAGTTATTTCAATAGGAGAGAATAGCAGGAAAATGAAAGTTGAGCATGTGAAGTTCTTGTATGTGTAATTATTTAACAGGCCATAAATATTGAACTAGTAAAAACTGAAGAGGTTTTCAGAAATACTCAAGCAGCTTTTCATTGCCTAGTGCTTTCGTTTCTTCTATTCTCTTGCTGCTTGCTTTCTGAAATTCAGATTACATTATTTTTGTATTTATATTTTTCCTTGTTTATTTGGGGGGGGATCACGGTTGGTTTACTTACTATGGCTGATATGAAAAGGAAATTTCTGGGAATCAAAGGCAAAACATAATTTGAAAACTGAAATGTTTTGCTAACTGAATGAAGCAGTATTGCACTGCAAAAGTACAGAAAGCAAACCTTTTCTCCTTTCTTAAATGTGTGAATTATGGTGTGAGGAAAATAAGTGAATATCAAATGACATTATTTTAACATTTTTCACATTTAAATAGCTTCTGTGTTTTAGTGACATAGTGAATTGTATGTTGAAGCTGTGATACCTAGTTCTACCACCTTTTCCTTGATAGGTATTTTTCCCTCTCTTTCTCCATTTCTACAGTTGTAGGATCATGTTTTCATTCAGGACAAACTCCCACTGAAATAATTTGCAGTTTTAATAAGGGTCTCATGATACTCCATCCTGCTTCCTTGAGGGATTAGGATCATGATTAAGACTGGTTTAATATGCAGTCTCTGCATGCTTTGGTAGATAATTTATGTAATTTAAACCTTGCACTGGAGATTTTTAATTCTTGCAAGTGCTTCCAGTCAGATTGTGCTCTGGGGTGAGGCATGGTCACTGACAGCGCTGTCTGCATGTGTGAGGGTAGTGTGGATCTTCACCCTGTGCGTTTGTGGGGTGCAATGAGCTTCCATAGCTGCTGAGAGTCTTAATCAGGGCTTTGCTTTAGCAATAGCTTCTAGCTTTCTTTCTAGGGATGCTGTATTCAGTGGCTATATTCGGAGTGACAGATTTCAGCTCACCCTTTCTGTCTTGTATTTTAACATATTAAAAAAATGTTAAGAATCCTTTGCATTAAAATACAGAGGACTTAGTTCAGTAGCCTTGTTAGACTGCACATGCTTACATGTTCCCATATGAATGGACTCGTGCCAGTTATTGCACCCTTTTTCTGGCTTATACTGCTAGGGTAGTCACCTTACCATGTCATCCGAGTTCTCTGAGTGTACTGTTGTACAAGACTCAAGTTATTGTATGAACAACTCTGAATTCTCTGTTTTGGCATAGAGGTTGCAAACACTAGTCATTTTAGCAAAAACATAACCATGCTTATCCTTTTTTTTTTTTTTTTTTTTTTTTGGTACAGGAAGAAGCATGTCTAGCATGTTTGACAGCAATTTCATTTCTAGTCATTGTGTGTGCATTTATATGGGTAAAATTATACATATGTATTTAGAAATGCACATATGCACAGACACAAAAAAATAATGGCATGCTGTTCAAGCATTTCAGCAGGTATATTGGCCCTGTATGGAATGGGAATGAGAAATAGTGATTAACATACTGAATTCTGCTAGAATTTGTATGTTTCTGCTTCAGTTTCTGCATCTAGACACGTTGCAAGTGTCAAACTTGGAGCCAAGTTGTGTGAACCAGCAGGGATATTTGTAATGAAGTAAAGGTGTAGGTGGTAGGGGAAAGCCTTTTCTTCTCAGCCACAGGTCTACACACCACTATTCTTGTGCAACAGCCTGAACACATCCAATTAAAATTGCCATCTAAGCTGCCTGTTCCATCCTCTGAAAAAGAAAACAGGTGGGGGTTTCTTTGTATGTATATAAAAGATGAAATGTTCACTCGGAGATAAGAAACACAATTATTTGATAGCATAAGAGCCTTTTCAGATTTACTTTCTTTCGCACATATAAGAGTGAGGACATATTAGAAATTAAGTCTACATTTGTCTGCTGAATACTTTTTTTGCCTTGAGTTCTTCATGTTCTGTTGGTCACTTTGAGCAGGAATTAATTTGTTAATACCTTTAACACCTCAGAAGAATTGCCACCTTAGCATGAAAAAGCAGTATCTTCATTTGCTGTGAGATCAGATCTTGATGAAGCAATTGCCTCTTGGTGGCCATCCGGATGTTACCAGCAATAGTGCAGGATGGCTTCCTTTCAGCTGCTGTGGGTGCCGGAGATGGCGTAACATGGAGTGTGACACTGCACTCAATCTTTCCTCTACGGTATGAATTTTTAGAAAGTCCTGGATGCTGTTTGGTGTACTAGATCCTTTGATAGAACAGAGGGGAGATAGCATAATGGCAGATACAAGGTGAAATACCAATGTTGCAGAATACTTAGGCAAGCTTTTAATTTGGATTAAAAAAAGGTGCAGACTTCAGGTAGCAGGGAAAAGTGTTTTACAATTAATTCTGGCAGTTTCCTGGAGACCTGTATAATTTGTCTTTCTACAATTTTTATCACTCATCTTGGCAGGTTTCATTATGTTTGCTCATCTAGGGATCTTTTGTGGCTTTATTTTCCCTATTGATAAGAAGCACTTTTGCGACCATAATCTCTTTTACAAATGGGTATGGTCTCAATGCTACTCAATTCCTTTATCCTTTGTATAATTTTGTCCCCCTAGCGTTCTGTGGGGCTTTTTCCTCACTGTTTTGATTAGAATCGGAGTAATCTCTGTGAACAAGAGAAAGAAAATGAGCCTGGGAGGAGGGAAAATGAAAGAGCAGCTGCTGATACAGAGGCTCAGAGAGCCCCACGGGTGCGTGCTGGACTCTTAGCCACAGTTGAGAGACTTCTGAAGAGGCTGTGTTTTCATCGCTGTTTGTAACCAGCAGGCTCTCGATGGAGCCTAGCGTGCGGTCTGTAAGCGTTCTTTCTTCCCAGCGCCCGGGGTACAGAATTGCTTCTTGATTAGCCAGAGAAAGAAAGGGAAGGAGCCAGCATGCATATGTGCACTTGTACATGAACCCCCCAGTCTCATTTATACTCTTGAGCATCTGCAGAAGTGGCACTGCCTCCACTGGACCTGATCTCCGCTGAAATATTGGTACATACGTGGCTGTCCTGGGCTGGCATCAGCTGCAGAGCACCCGTTCCACTGACAAAACACAGGTTTTTGGGGAAAAGGGTGGAGACTATTGAATTAGTAGCCTGAGACAGTAGATAACTGCAATTACAAACTCCTCCCTATGATTGACCTCTTTGATCATGTGTTTAATGATATTCCAGCTTTTCAGAGCAGGAACTGAAAAGTTCTGCTTATCAGGTACCTGTAAGAGCAACTACTGATGTTTCACTTCTAAAAGTATTTGATTGCTGGCATGGTTGGAAACGGCATGCTAGTCAAACAAGTTGCTTCAGCTGAAAATGACTGGTAGGAAATCAGGATAAAAAGCTATTGGTAAAATTTTCTAATCTTCTAGAGTTATCAGAGTACACCAAGCTTTCGTATAGTTTATGTAAAAATTAAAAAAAAAAAAAAACACCCTGTAAGAATAGATTTAATTAAATTGATCTGTGAGGAATATTCAAGTGAGCTTTGGAAGAGGTAATTCAAATCTCTCAACCCTTCAGTTACAATGTTTTGGTTTTTTACAAAGGGAAAACATGTCTAAGTTTCTAGTAGGGCTTTTGATTATTTTAATCAATGGCTTCTTCCCAGCTTGCACAATGTGTTCATTTATAAGAAACAGCAATGCTGTGGAAGATCACAATAGAACAATCTATGGGGTTTTTATAATTAAAGTTCCATTCTGTTTCCATAATTACCTGACTGCTTATCTGATGTGAAACTCAGAGAAACAGTTCCTGATCCATTATATTCAAGCCAGACAGCAAAATAAACTGCTTTAAATGGATTAAGGAAAAAATGACAACTTTAAAATAACATTTTAAAATCCTTTTTGCACTTAACGATTCTACTGCAAACCCCTTCTATATTGTACTTCTATCCGATAACCACCAGGCACTTTACAAACCGTGATTAAACTCAGTGGTTATTTCAGCACCAAAAGGTGAGTGAAGGTGCTTCAGAAAAGCAGATCAGACATGGGTCCTGTAATAGCATTCACCATTTCCTTTATAATTAAGTAGTTGTGTTTGCAACAGAGCATTACTGAAGCCAGTGGGGTTCTGCCCAGGCCTGTGCAGCTGCCTTCTAGCACACAGCTTACGGCCATGAAGTTACTCACGTGGGGGCTTGCAGAGTGGGTTTTATATGAGAACAGACTCAAGTAAAGCAAGAAGATAATGAAACAGAGGAATAGCAGAAGGAGTAAAACAAAGATTATAGTAATAAGGTCAAAGTGTCCCTCATCTGAGGCCAAGCATGGCTTGACTGTTACCCTTTTTATATAGAGGTATATAGTAGATCCATAGATACGTAATTCTATTAAGATTATTACAGATTTGGCAAAAGTAGCCTGTGAGGGCAGATTTGAGGAAGAGAAAGAGCATGAGCAAGAAGTAAGAGAGGATGCTCTGTGCAAAGGGCAGGGTGAGCAGCCGTTAAGGTAGAAGGGTGAAAGGAAGGGGTGGGAGAAACAGGAGTCTGGTGCCAGTGGTAGAGCATAGCTGCTTTTGCTTTCCACATTGAGGTAGTGGTAGGAAATTAAGATATTGGTACATGTTTCTTAGGGGACTTGCATGACACTGCTCAGGAAAGTTGTTGAGGTGCAGGTCTGGCAGTCACAAAACCTGGGTTTGAGTTTTGGCTCTGCTGCTGCCTCGCGGTGGGACCCATAGGTGAGTGAAGTGGTTTGAATTGTCACCACCTGCAAAAAGAGTGGTATAATTTTGTCAAAGCTGCTCACCGTGGTGCCAAAGATACACCACTTGACTTTTTGAAGAAGTGAAGTCAAGGAGTAAAGCCTAGACTTTCAGAAGTGCACAAGGAAATATCTGTAGGGTCTGAACTGAGACCTTTGAAAAAGATTACCAGTTTTTAAATACACCTTTTTTGGATGCTTCAGTGTAGGCAGTTTCTTCTAAGCTGAATGCCCTAAATTAATGGCTTCTAGGAAGCAATTTCTTCTGCAGACTTTACTTCTGTAGTGCTAGTGGGAAGGGGGGCATCTGGCCACGTTCACGCTTTAATATCATGTGTACATGCATCAGTAGTTTAGTGAGGGCAGTGAGATAGATGCACAGGCTCTGACAAAAACTGAGCTTAAGCAACTTCTTCAAAACCATCTATATAAGAGTTTAAAAAAAAAAAGTGGAAGTTTTGAATCTGTGTAGCCTTCAGGCACAGATCATCCCTTCCATATGTGCTCTCAGATTTTGCATCTTGATGTTCTAATGCATGCTGTAGCTGGACTTTATTGCCCTGAAATTTAAAGGTCACTATTGCTACTTCCAGCTGCTGTTGGACTGGGAACATGGATTTTTAGGTTGTCTAGAAATCAGCACATCATTGCAGAGTAGCAGTAGGACATTGTCTCAGTACCAGTCATGCTCCATTGTTTAGTGTGTTTTGAACTATTTCTTGTTACTTTTCATGAGCCAGTAAATTTGGTTGTGAAGGTTTAAGGAGAAATGTTTAAGCAGTATTGTATGTCAGGATTATGGAGAAAAAGCAGAATTTTGATTGTTCTTCTTTTTTCTTCCTTTCATTGCCAGACTGTGCTGGTGTAAACATTACACCTTGTTTTAACTGAAATGCAGAATTATCCTTTTAAACAATACTTGCAATGAAAACCAGAAAAAGCAACAGATCTAAACTGTTGGTGGCCTCAGATCACTGGTGGCCTGCATTCTGAGTGCAGTTTGAGTCCTAATGTGCAAGATTTTCTGTTTATCTAATAATGGCCATTGCATTCTGCTTATGCATACCAACTTCTATACACACGTTTGTCTAAGTTCAGCATTACAGTTTCTTTCCACAGACTAGTGAGCAAGACGTTTCCATGTGTGTGACTGTTTTCTTTATGAGATGGGAGCCCATGATATTTTCATCATATGGTATAAAATATTTATTACTGTTTTTAAAGGTTGGCTTCAGGAGACAGTCTGTGATGTAACTGCATTTAGTAACATAAATAAAGTCCTTTTCTTTTTGCATATATTTAAGAAGCTATGAGGAGTTAGTCATGGTGATTTCTAAATACCAGGGAGACAGCCACTGTGAAAACATTTCAAAGGGAAATAGCTTGAAGCTATAGAATGATGTTTAGAAAAGGCCAATTTAAACTAAATAAAAAAGTAATCCCTGTTATACATAATAAATTGAGGAGAGATCTCTAAAGTTGTGCAAAAGAATTTAAAAAAAAAAAAAAAAATGTGTGGGATTCAGGTTCCTGAGAAAACTGTGTTCAGTGATTATGCAAAATCAGGAACTTCACAACTGTGGGATCAGTTCTTACCTTTTCATAGCCTAACAACAATTCTGCATATTCTTCTCCTTCACTTGGATGTTTTCATTCATCTCCTGTGGTCCTGGCTGGGAAGAAGTGTTTTTTTCCAAAGAGTCTAAAGCACCTGCCACTGGAAGCTGTTGTGTAACATAAGCTCCAGAAGGAGTGAATACGTCCCTATCTGCTCATCAAATATTATGAGAATTAGGGTTGATGTTTCTGGCTTTCAAGACACATTTTCTCTCCTACTGAGCCAAAGGAAAAATTTTGATAGTTCCAACCTGCACATGTGCTGACTTACTTCCTCTGTACTGTAATTACTTAACCACTTTCCCAAACCCCAGAGATCTTTAGAGATTAAAACTGACCAGATGGAGAGAATGGAGAGGTTTGAGAGGAGGAGAAGGAGGAACAGTAGCATGCAGTCCTTGAGTGTGACGATGCAATGCACAGTTATGGTAGCCATGGATGACACATGCCAATACATGCAATACATGGATGCCTGAATCTGTCTTTTAAAAAACATTTGCTATGCCTGGAGCTCCTGCACATCGTGTAGTGTGTAGGTTTTGTCAGCTAAAACCATATTATGAACTGGACCTAGACAGCAGAGAGACTGGACAGAGCAAGTCAGGTTGTTCTGTTGATTGAAAGTCAACAAAAGCATGTTAGATCCTCTTCTTGAATATGCTCACAGAATTTGAATTTGATTTTCTGTATACCCTGGTTCACCGAGACTAGACACTATTTCAAAATAGTGCTGGAATCTGGGTGCTGAGGTGACTGTAGGGTGGTTTTATTCTTTTGTGTGGCCTCACAGTGTTACCTTTATTGAAAAGGCTGATGTAATCAATTAATACATTTGAACATTGTTACGAGCACACTTCTCCAGTCATAGTCAATCAGGATATTGGGGTTATTTCAAACAGTAAGAAATGGATATTTGATTTTGCTGATTTCACATGGCTATTCTCATTTGTTTTGTTTCATGGGGAGTTTTTTAACCCAACAGAATGAAGAATTCTTTAGGTATTCAGACAGTTTTCATACTTCCAGTTGCTTTTTAGGGGGAACGTAAGAGACTATTTCCTTTATATTTTGAAGGTTATACTGATTCAGCTCAGCCTTTGTTATTAACTCCAGCCTGGGATCATCAGAAGTGTGTGGTGTTGCAGGACTAGACTGTAATTGTGACACAGATCAAAATCTCTGCCAGGTTATCCTTTCCTTCTTCTAAAAGCAGACTAGCGGACTGGCATCTGTTTTCTGTGGGGAAGATGGCACAGATGCCCATACTGCAGAGGAGCTGACTCTCAGTGGTATAGCTGACCTTTCTGCAAGGCGTAGGATAATTAGTGGAAGGTGCGCACATGCTTGCCAGTCATCCCGTGTCCCTGATGTTAGCAGAACAGGGATGGTGGCTTCTCGCTACTCTTGTCTTTAGTGTGAAGTAGGGCTGGGCAGGTGCTTTGAGTCTTACGGAGAAGCTCTTGCAGTCTGCTAACCCTTTCTCCTTCAGCTCCATGTGTCTTCTCTCCTGCAGTCAGCAGGTGGAAAAACCTACATAAAGAGAACTCTGTCTTGTTGTCAGAGAAGGTTTTGGAAAGGTTAGGTGCTGTGAGGGCAGCGAGCTATTTAAAGTTCTGACATCAGACTCCCTCAAGTCTTAGGTGGCTGCATAGGAAATTATAGCTGACCTGCATAGGAAATGAAGTGTACTTTCAACTTGAAAGTCATAAAAATTACTTTATCTAGACCAAATGCAATCTCACCTACTATACAGGCAACAGAATTTTGTCTCTGAGATCTGTTCTACCTCTTTTAGTTATACTAGGACAGAAAGAACATCTTCCTGCTGAAAAAGTTAAAAAGCCATGTACCAGCCCTTAAGAACCAGTGCATTATACTGTATTTCTGTGACCTTTTTCCCCCTTTGCTGTGTGGGTCGGATTCTTGTAAATAAAGATAATTCAATCAATGGCTTGGCAAATAGCTTCAGGAGCACCAGAACTAGGGAAGCTTGATTTTTCTCCCACCCCCCTGACCGTTTATTTATGTCCTGGGCTTGACTGACTTTTTGGTGCATAAGAGGGTAAGAATTCCAGTTAAAAGTTTTCCCCCGTTTCCTCCTGCATGGATTCTTTGTCTTCTAATATAGGTTGAGCTTAGATGGCAGCTTTTTGTTCTGTCGGAGTATTCTGCCCAGTCATGTATTTTCTCTGACCCTGTAGGAACTCTTCTTGAGACCTCTTATCTTTTTGTTATTTTCTTTGATATGTTCATTGCATTTAGAATTTATGAGGGCAGAGAAATAGATTCTTAGCAGTTTTTTTAATCATTCATGTAAACTTTGTTTCCACAGGAAATCAGCATAAGAACCTATAATATTGAGAGTTGAAACAATTGCAGTCTAGGTACAGGGCGTAATTAGATAATAAAGGCATTGAATAAGGAAAGCCAGAAGTATGCATGAAAAGTTTATGGCCAGATATATTAAGGATTGTAAAGAATTCTTTACCTGTATGAAAAGCAAATCCGTATAGTGTGATACTGGTCAGTGAGAGTGAAACAGTAAGTTGCAGTGGCAGAAAATGAGTAAATACTAAGAGTATTTCTAATTTCTGTTCAGAAAGAGGAAGAATGTACATTTGCACGTTTAACAACATGCCTGCTACTAAACAGCAGCTATTAAAGTTTTGTATTTTTATAACAGAAATACTGGCAAACTCTCATTGAAAGGCACAGCCAGTGAGTTGTCTGATCTGTATTTTGATTTTTATTTTTTAAAATCTTCTATTACTGTTTTTTTTACAGATGTTGGAGCATTGGTGGAAGTTTCAGTAAGTTAGTAAAAGCTGGTATTTTCATGGTAGTTTAAAAGATTAAACAGAGCACGGTACAGAACCTGCTGAAGAAGGTCTGCAGTCCAAGGCTTGAGTTCCTAACTGCTACAATACACAATTCAGCTCCAAGAGCTGTATGTGCTGATCATGCTGTTGTTAGTTTTGGACAAAACCATAGAAAGGCTGATAACGGAATATAATACATCAAGATGAAAAAAAAAAAAAAAGCTGTGTCAACACGTTAGGGAAAACAGGAGTTGTCTCACTTTTCACTGTTTCTTGATTAAATCATGACCTTGTTAATAAGATACTGTACGTGTTAATAAGTTACTATGTGTATTTTGTGATAGGTGATTTGACTTAAGGATAAAGGTTATAAAAATGTAGTTTACAAAATAATTAGAGGCCATGTTAAATTGAAGAACAGGTGACTGGGAGGTGGTAAAAGACATAGGTAGCTGCTATAAAGCGGAAAGGTTATTAGACAAGGGGTTGTGAACCATCTTGCAAGGCTCACATGACTATAGAGTTGGAAAATATGCCTTATTAAGAGGGTATTTGATTTATTGAAGAGAGGGTTGAGAGTTCTTTATCAATTTACACCTGTCTCCTCGGAGAAGAGGTTTCATCACAAGGTTGTTTCTTTAGCTTAGCAAGAAACAGCATAATTTGATCCAGTGAACAGAAGCTGAAACTAGATAAGAGAACTGGAGATAAGGACTAGAATTAAAGATACGATACAGCTCTTAACAGTAGTGGCAAATAAACAAGTGGACGCACTTGTCCAGAAATCTTTACCAACTGAAGTCTTTAAATCAAAATAGATACCTGTCTAAGATATCCTGTCATTTAAATTAGGTGTTGATGTAGAAATGACAACTGTTTGCTGTGCAAACATTTGGCTGATTTTAATGGTCCTGTAGCTTTTAAACACAGGGAGTTCTCTCAGCTGGTGCAAACAGACGTCAGTGAAGCTGCACAGTTTATAGGTAAAGACATTTGGCCCAGCTGCTGCAAGCCACAGTAAGCTCTGACACCAGGAGGTACTCCATCTGGGAATTCGTTGGGCATCCACATCACTGGGAAGGAATTTTCAGGGCAAGAATAGCCTTGTTCAGTTAAGGGAAAATGGTTTGTTCATGGGCAGGGGAGAGCCACTGTCCTTCCTCCTCCCCAACCATGGATCATCATTTGTAGATCTCCAAAGACAGTCATAGGTATCAAGAAACCTTTTTTCTGTTCTGTGACCCTTGGAGATCTGTCTTTCCTCAACAAAGAGAAACCAGGAGAAACCTCTGAGAGAGGGGACTTGTCACATGGGTGGAAAAATGGAATTGGTGAGATTTTGCACAGTGTATTAGCTTACTACTGCCTGATAGGTGGATTGATGGCAGAGTTTTCATGGAGTTAATTATTCTTCACTGAGCAGAAGTTGTCTAATATATATCTATGTATACTATCTTATATATACTGTCTATATCTAATATATCTATATATACTTCTTTTCATCTCTGATCTGCACAGAATATCCCCAGAGATAAAGAGACACTATAGGTGTCTTAGATATAGGACAGGTGTTTCCTGCCATTGGCAGGTTTTGGTGCTATGACCTCCTTGAAGTAGGCTTGCTGCCTTTCAGGATTGGGCCCACTGGGAAGCTGACAGTAACAGTTAAAGCAGGCTCCGTTGTCTGAGCAAACTCTGGCTCGTTTTCTTCTGATCAAAAGTGCTTGGTGAAAGGTGCAGCTTGGATTCTTTAAAGCATCTCATTATAGGTTATATTTAGAAGTGGGAAGAATATACTATTAATTACAAGGATGCTCAAAAGCAGAGAAGCTGTTTAATCCATGCCCTTGATGAACAGAAAAGTTACTGTACTGAAGGAAGGTTATGCAATTAACAGTATATTCATTAGGAGTTCATCAGATATCAAACTATGCTTATCTTCAGGGTAGTACTAGAATATCTGCCAATTTCCTAGTTATTGCTGAAGTGATAAGAGTAAAAGACAGGAACTGCCACAGGAAAATTTATATAGTGCTGTTTACATATCTGTTATCTGCCAGTTTACATATATATTATTTTACATCTCAGTTTACAGGCTAAATATTCTCCTATTGCTTTGGTGGAAATGGGGTTTTCTGGGAGGAACTGGAGATGGAAGTTGGCCCCACATATTTCTTGGCTTATGTGGTTGCTAAATGGGCACAGTGTATAGCTACTTACTGTGAGGATCATTACAGGTTTTTTCATATCTTTTGTTCCCACAACACCCCTTCTAGGTAGCTGGCCAGTGGGTTCATCCCAGTATCGTTCTGAATGTTTAGTACTGTCAACTCCAGTCTGTGTACTGGCCCTGTAAAACAGAGCCACCTTTGCAGAGGCATTTATCTAATTAAAGTGATTTTTGTAATTACTTTCAGTACTTACAAAATATGATATTCTTTCTGTCTTCAAGTTCAGACTGATGTCCGGTAACTGATTTTTATTAATTGTTGTGATATAGTCTGGTGAACTGGTTTTTAAATTGTGCTTAAAAATCTAATTTTGAGTTGAGCATTAATTTGCTTCAAAAGAAGTGGAGAAGTTGAGAGCTGGAGAGCTTAAGTGTGCCAGATTGTGTACGAAATAAGCCTTCCTCTGGAATTTGTTTCTGGATTTGCTGTAATAGGAATGGAGCATTCTGGTATGCATATTACGGGGAATTCTAGAAATTAATATATGGGGAGAGAAATAGATAAATCGGTCCTGGTGCTGTGCTCAGCTGCTTGTATAAGAATTTGACAAGCAACCAAGGTAATTGTGGCTGGTAGGCTTGTACTACGGGAGACTACTGCTAGGCAAAGAATGAATTCTTTTTAGAAACTAATTTTTAACAGTTCAGGGTCACAGTGCCACAGATTTGAACAGAGTCTGGAAAACTCTCTGTCATTCGTATCTGTAAACCAAAACCAGTCAAATGATGTTTGATTCAATAAAAAGTAAATGTGTCTCTTGTCTAAAAGTATCTCTGCAGAAATTGTTCCAAGATGCTTTCAAACTGCTGAGTTACAAATCACACAGGGAGGTATGATTGATTTATTGTGTGCTGCAATCTGGAGTATTTTATCACTGAATCTTTAGTGTGAAGGTTGATGTTAATAAAGCTGCAATATATTTAGACCAAAAGCCTAGGAATAAAGAAAGAAGCACTACTGTATTACTGCAGATTGGGAGAATATAGTTATTACCTGCATTTCTGTAGAGTAGCTCTTTTGGCTGTCTCTGCTAAGTCAGGCCATGAGGGATAGGCTTCATAAGTCAAGGCTACGGAGTTGGGTCTGGTGTGCCGAAGGGACGCCCAGGTAATGGGAATTAGGCTGTGCTACTTAGGCACACGGCTGACGTGGCCAGGCTGATACCTGAATAGATGACAAAAGACTTGTAATAAGTCACACATCGGTGGAGGAAGGCTAAGGCAGTCGTTCCCCAGCTGTGCACCTTTGCTCAGCGAGGCCATCGTGGGCCCCGAGAGTTGTATTCAGCAGCTAAATGCATCAATTTGTCAGCTGTGTGGCTGCGTGAGAAAGTTTGAAAGTTGTTCAAAAATCTATTTGCCCACAAGGCTTCAGAATCACTGATCTAGGGCAGTGAACAAGTTTTCCTTTCAAAAGTTGCATTTCTCAGGGTTAATTAGCTGACTTCCATTCATGCCTAGCTTGTGCCGCCTTAACCTCCTGACTCTCATTTCTTCCTTGACACTCTTCTTTCTTCCCATAGCATGTCTGTGTTTGAACTTCACTGATTCCCAGCTACGTTGCTACCAGTCTGTGCTGGGTCAGCTGTTACCTTTCAGTGTTTTATTCTCCTAAGGCTTGCCTGAATCAGAATTGCCTTGAAAGCATCATGCATCAGTAATCATGGGGGAACACAGTGGGTCATGATAGACTTTAAAGGCTGTCTGCAGCCAGACTCAGGTTTTCACAGTAGGCATCCCTGGATATAAGCAGAAGTAGGGGATCCGTGTTGAGGAACAGAGCTCTGCTCTCAACCATGCCAAAGATTGGAGTTCAGTTTGATTTCTGGGCTATAGGAAAGGCAAATTCCTCTTTTTCTTCTTCTTTTTTTTTCCCCTTTTCTTTCTTTTCTTTTTGTGTTTTTTCCTGACCTCACCCATTACTGTTAATGCAAAAAGGAAGGGAGGCTGAACTGCATTACAACTGGCAATGTGTGCACAGACTGACAGGGTAATTATTGATGTAGGCAGTGGTGGGATGGGAGGTTTGACAGGACAATGTTGTACATCACTCACTCTCAAACTAGCTCTAAAAACAATAGAGTTTAAAGAAGATGTTACGTTCAGGATAGAGAAAAGGGCAGTATTTTAACTGACCTTCTTAAACAAAGCCATTTCTTTGTTGGATTTTTTTAATCTTTGCTTTTGAGCATGAAAAATGCCTCTCACAAAAGGGAATATTTAATGGCTTTGCTGTTAGAAAACTATCTCTAAAGAAAATTATGAGTCCTGGGTTTTCCTAACAGGCCTACGTATTTGCTGAGTCAGTCAACTGTCAGTTTATTAAATTATTAAACTGTTGGAGATCAGCAGTGCACATTGGTTGCTTTAGCTATACCAAGAACAGGTTCTTCTTCAGCTGTTCTCTTTTCTTACTGTGATGTCTAAGTTTTTCCCTGTATTTATTACTGGTATCTTCTCTCCTTTCCTCTGTGCCAAGCTAAGGGCATGACCAGCTCATCCCTGAGATCAGAGCTGCTCATCAGTGAAGGGAAAATAAAATTTTAAGTGCTGCAAAATGATCTGAAGAACTCTGATATGGAAACTCAGGTTTTCAGTAGCCAGAATAATGTCTTGGTGTCACAATTCCTCTTGAGGACAAGTTCTGCCCTGGCTCAGAGGTGGAGCAGAGAGAGGGGCAAGAAGGTTTGGTGGTTTCACGGGGAGGGACCATGTTAGGGTTTCAGCAGGGCGGGTTGAAGCATCCAGCCACTCTGAGTCCATGCCCATTCCTCCTTCTTGGCTATGTGATAGGCTTCAGTGGCATTTGTAGCACCACCCTGTTTGAAGTCTCTGATGCTGAATTTTTTACTCATAAATACCAACAGAGGCTACTTTTGTGCCGATTTAAATGAGTACCTTGAACTCTTCCTGTAAGCAGGTACTACAAGTTAAGGTTTTATCCTGCTTGAGTTTAAAAGGGCTAGTCTGCCTTATGATTGCTGCTGATAAAAGTACAAAACTACATCTTCTGTATAGCTATTCTCCTCTTAAAAATCACTGTAGCAGTAATATCCTTTTGTGACTTAATATAAGGAAGTAAATGACACAATTGGCAAGGATATATTTTGCAAGGATATATTTTGATTGGTTTCCATATTTAATGTTGGCCGCCAGGATACTAGCTGGGATGGAGCAGTCACTGGACCCATTTTGGCAAATTCTCAACATGATCTGTGACTTGATTCTTGATCCAGTTGAAGTCAACAGTGAATTTCTTGGGCCAGGATTTTTCCATGCATGCTTGAACGTTTTTTCCATTTTAAGTCCAGGGTAAATCATGGATTTGTCTCATCCAACAGAGAAGACATGCAAAGGGCCAAAGTTGGTAGAAGTAGGGGGAAAAGTTGGCAGATGGCCTCGGACTTTGGTTTGTCAAAATCCCCTTTTTGTTCCCCTAAACAGTGAGGGCTGTGCTTCATAGTGATTAAGCTAGGCACTTGCCTGTCATTACAGGGCTGTATTAATTTATTCTCTGGATTAATCTGAGTAAATGTTTCTAGTGACCATATGGCTGTGGTGTCAGGAAAGATACAAAACTCTGTAGCGGTTAGAGGTGGCAGGAGGTTCATGGTATCTCATGTGGCTACACACACTATAACAATGTTTTACTCCTATGGAGTTGGACTACACCAACCTCGTTTCTGTTGTACACCTCTTCTGACTTGCCGGGTGGAGTCTTACCCTTCATGCTCAGCTCTGCAGCAGGATCAACACCTTCTAGCACTGTCACGCCACAAGTAGGTGGTGGTTGTAGTTGTTTTGTATGTTACTGTTGTCCAGAATCTGTATAAAATAGTAGTAAGGATTGGAATCCCTGGGTTATGTTGTGTCTCATTCAAGTGTATTAAAGGATTCATGCATCTCTGACCAAATCAATGCTTAGAGACATTTAACTAACATCTAAGAGACATCTAAGTACTATTGATCATAAGAAGCTGGGCTGAATGGGGTAGGTGGAGTACAAAGGCCAAGACAGTCCAAGGACTGACGTCGTCATTGGGGAATTGCTGACCCTCTGTGTGGAGGTGTTAAGTGTCCCCTGGGAAGGGAACTTTTTTGTAACCAGTTGCTTGAGCATAAAAGCTGCTGTAGCGAATGAGCCTTTACAATGTTCTTGAATTCTCCTGTGTGTAATGGCAGATAATGAAAAGTGGTTTGTTTGGGAGCAGAAAATCCTTATTGTATCATGTAGATCTTTCTCATACTTAAAAACACGTTGTGATCTCTTAGAAACTGGTCTCTGTGTGCTCAACCAGAGTTGACAGCGGGGGAAGGTAACGGTGTATTGTACAGACACCACTAAAACACTGTCATTTTACAAGTGCTAGATAGTTAAAACAACAAAAAAAAAGAATTTAGTGAGGTTCAACAACCTGTGTCCTGGCTGTTGTTAAACATCTGATCTTAGTTTGTAAATTCTGAAACTTTAGAAAGTATGACCATGAGGATGGGTTAAAAACAATTAAAAAGCTTCCTGACTCCTACTGAAAGTATCTCAAGTTTCCTATAGTTTGAGGCCAAGGAGGATTGTGAAATCATCCAGTTTGACCTCCTGTTTACCATGGGCCATTAACATTGACTTGGATTTAACTGAAATGAGCCAAGTGACTTGAGTTAAAGGACTTCAGTTCTCAGCAGCAGAGCCTGTTGGGCATATCGTGTAGAGAACAGAAGTGCCATTAAAACAATATCTTGCAAAGCTATGAAATTAATTAGGTGAGACATGCTCAGATGATTGCAGCAAGTGAGCATTTGCTATGTTTACAGAAAGACAGAATCAGCTGAAGTCCTGCGAGTCTGTCTGAGGGAAGGAAATGCTTTTCTTATCCAAGTTTGATGGTAGTTTTGATTTTTAAAATGGGTAAGACATAGCAATCAGGAATCTAAGAAAAATGATGTGCTGGAAGGCCAAGAGTACTAGTCCTTTCTGTCCAGCATGCTATCTTGAGCTGTGCCAATATTCAGTATTCTGGGAAGGGTTTAAAAACAAACCGTAAGTGTGCCAGGATAGCTCTGAACTTTGGTAAAGAATCCCTTCCTGACCCGTGCAGGTGACTCAAGTTGAGGGACGTGAAGCTTAGTTATTTGTTACTATAAAACCTGATGCCATTTGTCTTTTCAGCCTACTGTAGAAATATCTTACCTCTTTACGCTGTGCTCAAATACAGTTTATATTGCCTATTAAAACTATTGGCACTACCCCAAGAATCATTTTCTTCATTGAGGTTGTTTGTAGTGCCTGTGTTTGAAACATGCTTTTCCTATAAAAGCTACCTGACTTTTATTCTGACAGTAAGTCTATATTTCAGTAATTAGGATTAATCCTGGGATTTTGAATTCCTGATTATTTCATTCTGATCTCAGAGGTGATAATCACCATTGTGATAATCCGCACAAAAGCAAGGTACATGCTATCTATTTTAGATGTGCTGAAGCCTTTGTATGCTAAGCTTATTTTATCCCTCCAGTTTCTAGGTAGAGAAGGAGTTGGAGACTCATCGAAGACTCCTAACCCATGCTGTTGTAAAGAAGCCTTTCTTACAAGCACACAAGAATGGACTTAATAAGGGCTGTACTATGCAGTGCAATGGAGTTAAATCTGTGTAAATCCTTTTCCATTACCCTAGGAACTTCTGAACATAAGTCAACAAATCACACCACAGAATCTAACTTTTTTATCAGATGTACCAACCGTTAATGCTGTTTATGATATGATTTCTTGACCTTTTAGTATAGTTTCTTAGTAGCCTTTCCTAATCTGTCTTTTGAGTCGCTTATAGTAATTTATGTTCAAAGTTTAAAGGTAGCAGCCATAAGTTAATTATCTTTTTGTGCAGAAAGCATACGTTTTCACTGTTTCTCTGCCTTTGCATGCTCCCACAAAGCTTATTTCACATAAGTGTGTTCTTACATACTCAAGAATGTAGAGTCAGGTAGCAGCAGTCCAAGTTCCCAGGTCCTGGGAATCAGTGTTGTCAGCATGCCCCAATTCTGACCTGAACACACCATCCTGTGCTAGCAGATGTATGGGTCGGCCTTCTCGGTCAACAAAGGCATCAGTTGTGGTGATGGTTTGGTCTCATTCCAAGTCTCTGAGTGCTGTGATCTTAATTCACTTAAGCCACTAATCATGACATTTGTTCTGGCCTGGGCTGGTTTCAACTGGAAAAATAAAGTTGCCTTTATTTTCTCAGTGATCTCAAGTATATGCATAATACAGATACGGTGAGCAAACCAAATACTGCTACTGGATGCAGTTCCACCGGCTTTAGAAGTTGCAAGTTCACATAAAGCTTGCCATCCCAGCAGGCTGATGCTTGTAGCGTGTTGCTTTACATGACAGAAGGGGAAGTTCACTGCAGAATCCTAACGTTTGTGGAAACAATTCTTTGATTAACATTCCCCATAACATGTTCTGTCTTTGTGTACTGCTAACACATAGATCCAAACGCAGGCACCCAGCGAAGCTGTGGGTTCAGGGGAGTTCCTGTGCGGGCACAGTGTGTGTGCTCTGTACACCAATGCCAAAGAAATTCCTGAGACGCATCCACCGTGGATGTTGCTGTCCTCATGCAAACACTTCTCAGTGTAAATGAGGCTCTTGTTTGATATTGTTTGGTTTGGGCTCGGCTTGGCACAAGGAGGAGATAAGGGAGATTAACTAAATATAACAAATATGATTATATAACGCTCTTTAGCAGAAAATCTGATGTATCTTGCAGGGTTAAGTGAAGTAAACTAAGGCAACGGCAACCTGTCCTGAGCTACAGAATGAACTAGTGGGTGAATAGGGTAGAAGCCAGTGTTCCTAGCACCCATGCTGGGGTGGGAGAAGAGGCAAGGGAAGGAGAATACGAGTGCAGACACACCTGTAGTTGTGATAGTAATTTAAGTTACAAGATGGATTTTGAAATGTTTCTTATGCACCCCAAATACTTCAATGGGAAAGCATCAGATGTAAGTCAGTAATGAGTGTTAGACTGGGATATACATTGATATATATATACACACACACAAATATATACATATATAAAAAAAAAGACTATATATGCAAACTTGTGACTGAGATGTTTTTCTGAATGGCAAATCTCCAGGAATTGGGAACTTTTGAGTTCTGAATTTCCCTAAGCAGTCTCTACCTGTCAGCTCCCTTCCTCTCTTTTGAACAGTTGCTCATTTAACAATTGTGCTTGTTTTGGCTGGAAACATACTAGTCCTATACATGGGCAGGTACGAACATTTATTTTGTTCCTGGTACATCTCTGAGATAGGACTGCCAGCTATGACAAAAGAAGATTTAAGGGCAGTATTTGAGGAGGGGAGGTCCTTGTTAAAAAACATTCCTTTAAAAAAAAGCCGACAACTAAACCATTGCTGCAGGAAAGAGGGAGGTGTAGGAATTTTAAGTTCCATAATAAAGGTAGTAGTAGAAGTTTTGCAGGAACAATTTATTGGCATGTCAGAAATGAATTAAACCATTTTAGTATAGTATTTTCTCTGTTGCAGAATGAAGTTTTGGGTTGGGATTTTTCTTCTGAAGAACCTGGGAAAAACACAGGGGGCAGTCTGGAGAGGATGGGGAGTTATTTCAGCAGATATAGAGAAACTGTTCAGACCTGTAAGATGATGTATTTCCACAAAGGGCGTTCTTTTCAGTCTCCTGATGAAAAGTCTTGTGGGTTTCCCACCAGTAGAAGCTGCTTAATTACATTTTGTGTATGCTCTTGGAGTACCTGTTTGGTGAGAACCTGACAAATGGTCTTCTGAAAGTAAATCAATTCTGTTTTCTTGGGCTTTCTTGAATATACATGATGTCCGGAGCCTGAAAAGCACAGCAGTGGCACAAGAGGAAGCAAACAGTGGGGCGCCAGTTAGGCTCTATGGTTCTCTGAAAGACTTTGTAGCCTCCTGTAAAGAAAAAGAAGAATGTGCCATTGGCGGTAGTGAGTAAATGGAACCTTCTTGTCTTCTTTGCTCTTGTCTCCTTATAAATAAACCATTGTTGTCCATCCTTGGCATTTGCAGTTCATTGTGATAAATTGGTCTTGATGTGTCTGACATTTCAACCAAGTTGTTTAATGGTGCCTTTCTGAAAAGGCAGATCTTGCTATAACTCGCATTGGTCCAGAATATATCCAGGGTAAGAGCACTCACCGTCACGTACAGCGCTAACCCTTTCCTTTCTGAGTGGATGAAGAGGAAAGTAGGAAGTAAACATTTTGATCACGTAAGCCCAAAAGGCCTGGGTTTGTGTAAGCAGTGTGCAGAAACAGAAACGTTAATTCTGGATTGCAGTAGCTAAAAGCCTCTTTCATAGCATGGACAACAACATTGAGTCCACTTGTGCTGCTGCAGCATCTCCGGGCGGGAGGACCCAACTTGCTGAAATAATGCAGAAGTAATTTCATAAAAATTTTGCTTTGAGTTTTATGCAAGATTTCCTATCTGTCATCTGCCAGTGCTTACAAGTTGTTGGCTTCCATGCAACGATTGCTTGGGTGCAGAAACCACTGGAACACAGAGATTTGATGAACTGCGACCAGCAGCAGCTTCTGTTGCTGCATCCCTGCAAGTTCAGGCTTTGATTTACATTTTTTAAATGTCTGTAGTTACTCTGTCAGTGAGATGATTAACACAGAGATTGCTTTCCATAAATAGGAGCCTTCTGTCCATACCTTTCCAAAGCTTTCGGCTTCCCAAAGCTATTAAGCATCTGCCCACAGCAGCCAAGCAAAAGTAATGCCCATACTTAAATGAAAAACTAACCTTTTTGCTGGTTAATGATCCTGGTGTGTTATGATACCATTTTATAATTATATTTCACCTTCTTCAAAATCAGGTGTGTGGAAAGTGTTCTCACCTCTCTTGACCCACTTAGTTCTCAATGGAGATTTACTAAGAGGACGAAAAAGATGGTCCTACTTGGCATCAAAACAAATTTTCCTTTCCATCACCATAGCAAGAAGAACTAGAACAACTTTTTGGGATGTGGACCAATAACCTGACTAACAAATGTCTTGGTGACTTTCTTTGGTCTCCCAGTTTTCCCGGTATGCTAGTCCAATGCAAACCTTGTTCTTGAATGCACTGCACACATGCAGACAGGAGCCAAACCTTCAAAGTGCAAAAGCATGGAAATCCATTTGGAGTAATAAATCTAGCGAGGAAGGTTATTTTTATCTCATGTATTCTAAGTGTGTGTTTGCTTATGGTAAAAACTTGTTTTAGAGCATGGGGCAGCCTAGAAGCAAACCTCATCACAGGGCCCAACCTTGAATTGAGTGGGGAGGAGAAGAGGGGCTGAGTAGGGTGCGAGTGCTCCGTCTTGTGTGGCCATGTGCAGAGTAGGGGAAGCTGCGACCTCCTTGCCCCAGCAGCAGACTCCCATCTGCCTGGCCCTCTGAGGCGGCTCCTCAGCAGCCAGGGTTTGGTCGTGAAGACGTTTGGGAGCAGGCAGCTGGGTTTAGGTGCCTGTGGAGCTGCGTGCTTCAGAGCTGAGAGCCTTTGGAGGCCTTGATGGAGGAATGCAAAGCCCAGGTAGCTGCTGGAGACCCCAGTCACGTCATCCCTCTGTACAGTATTTGTGGCAAAAAGCCTTGTTTTCACCGACGCTGTTTGGCAGGTCCCTCAGAAGGCAAGGCAGCCCTGCTGTTGGGGTTGGAGTCCCTTCCCTGCAGCCAGGCATTGTGCCTCTCCCTTGCATCCCCGGACCTCCTGTGCTGCCTCATATGCTGTCCCAGTCACTTTCCCAGAACTTGCTGTCTTCTCAGAGTTGCCACCTGTCTCCTCAGAGGGGCCGATGGCAGTGAGGTGAGGCCTCCGGCACCTTCCCTCCCTGGCCGCTGCAGGCTCCTCCTGCCAGAGTGCAGTCTATAATCCTTGCATGGCTCCGTACAGATGTTTAAAAAAAAAAAGTTTTACTGACGTGGCTGTACGTTTTTATTTTTCCACATAGCGTTCTCCGGACTCACACCTATGTACGTGAGGGCTGGGTAAGGCTGGCAGAAGCGGTGTTTTGGGGGTGTGAGCCCTCTGTGCTGAGGGGCTGTGGTGCTTCTAGGCTAAATGGACCATTTTAGCTCTGGTTTTTCTTGTTTGAGGGGGCTGCTGATTGCCAATCAGCTGCCACAGAATTTGTTTTTCCTTCTGTATCCATGAATTACTTGGGCAGGTTTAAGGATGGTGCACCCCGGCATACAGCTCTGGGGACGGTGTCTGGAGCAGCTCGGCCGCAGTGAGGCATGCCAGCTTCCTTGAGGGTGAGGGCGAGCACCTTGGTTTACACCATTTTGCACAGTTGGCAAGTGACCTGGTTTTCAGCCATGCTATCTGCCTTCCATGGAAGGACACGAGTGCTCAGCGCCACCGAGTGTCCCTGTAGTCGTGCATTATAGACCTGCAGCTTAGAGGAACCAGGGCCAAGGGGAAAATGCAGGACATGGGCCCAGCCTGCGGCAGGGCACCGATGTGAGCTGGCGGACATATTGATCACACTGCAGTGGTGTTGTGGAGCCTTTCCAATGTCAGATGATTTTTATTAGTGACCTGCTGGTAAAATAATCAAAAAGCCTAAGTAAGGATCGCTTTTTTCCCCACTCTGTAGATCATGCAACATTCATAAATGTTATTTAGGTATGCAGTGAGCAAATTTCAACAAAAATGCTGTCTTGCCTCAGGGTTGTAAGACTTCATTACATCTGTTATTAACTGTCTGTCTGTGGCAGGACCTAATTTTTCTCAATATATTGGCTGCCCACAGCTTCTAGAAACTGCTTCTTACAGCACTGCAAGGTGCTAAGACAGAGAAATCCTGGGATTAAATGGCACTGCTTTCGAAGTGGCTGATTGATGCTTTGGGGCTGTAAGATGCCCCTCTACAGCCTTCTTGTGCAGGTGGAAGGGGAGAGGTATAATTTTCATCCTCTTTTGCTCAGCACTTGGGAAGCTGATTGACTTTACCCTGCCCTGGTAAAGGTATTTATGCAACGTGAAAGTTTTAATTCAGAATTTAGGTTCCTCCCTTTTCAGTAGACCTGCAGCCAGATATATAGCATTATGATCTTTAATACCAATGGAAGAACTATTTGAAAACATGCAATTTTTTAAAGAGAGAAATTGGTCTGTTTAATAAGCAAATCCTGCCAAACTGGATGGTGATTCCAGAATACTAAACAATTGTTTAAACTGTGGAACATTATGCATTCAAGCAGCCTTGTCACAATAAATGTAGATCTGTTGCTCTTTACACTACTACGAGGGGGGAAAAAAAAAAAAAAGAATTTTGGCAATGCAAAATAGTTACAAGAGAACGAGCTTCACAGCTTACTTTGTTCCAGATAAATTTGGCAGATTTTTTTTCGTAGTTGTGTTCTTGCATGTACTCGGGGTTTTGCTTCTGCAGGTCTTCCTGTGTATCTATGTCTTAAATCACAGTCACCTTTAATTTAGGTGGTTACAGTTAAGTTTAACATGTGTGAGTTCATGCTTGTGCTTGACACTTTTTCCCCAGCTTTACTGACCATAATCTGCCTAGATCATTAAATTTAGAAATTGCTTTACAATACCAAACATACAAGTAAACTGTTACACTAAAATTAGGCAATTTGTTTTTCCTGACTTAATTTGAGGTAGTATTTTCAGAGTAGTTTGTCCAGTACTACTGCTGCTGTGTGCAGGGTACTAGTGTTTTAACAGCAAAAGCACAGTGTATTGGGGGTTTGAGGCAGTCACAAAGAGGCAGTGCTGTTGCTGTACTGAGCATTACTCACACTGGGTATTCCAGTCCTTCTGCCAGTCCTTCAACCAGCCCTAGGTTCTCAGTTGAAATCCCTGTTGATCTATTGAAGCAACTCTGTCAGCTCATTTTGATTGAGTTAAGCTTGAAAATAAGAGTGAGGGGTGGTATTTGTTTTATTTGCATGTTCCTGTACATTTACGTTCCTGGAAGGGATTGGCTGGGTCAGGCACAGGCTGGAAGGACAGGAAGGCCCTTGCTTCTGGGGAAGCCTGTCAAGGAGACCTCATTCAAGAGGCAGCAGCATGTCACAGAGAGGAAAGTCGCAGCACTAAGCTGGGCACTTCTAGCCCATGCACAGACTGAGATGGCAAGGAGAAGGTGGGAAAGGGCCACCAGGCCCCAAGAGCGTGTAAAGAGCCACGGGGCCTATGCATAGTTTCTTGCAACTCGGCGTCACTGGGATGGCCAGAAGCAAGAACCTGCCTGCAAGGAAATGCTAGGTAGCAGAAGTTGCATACAAATCTGACTTCTCTTCCTCTCCCTGAATTCCTTTAAGTTTAAAGTTAAGTTTTGGGCATTTTGTTGAAATAAACAGCGGCACTCCCCCCCCCCCCCCCCCCCCCCCCGTAAAAGTATTGTGATCTCTTTTGGGGAACACGTATGGGGAACACGTATGGGATATGTAAGCAGCCATACCTCAGAATCAGTGTTGCCTTGGGATTTCATTACAATATGTCTCAGGATTGAGCCATACAAAATAAAAGTAACTTTAAAAGCTTAAACAATGTTAGCAATGCCTAGAATTATGTTTAACTTGTTTTTTTTTTCCTTTATTTTATTCTTCCAGCCAAGCAAGTATGTCCAGCTGAGAAAATTAGCTGTGGAGACTTAAGCAACAAATGTATACCATCATCCTGGAGATGTGACGGGCAGAAGGATTGTGAAAGTGGTATTGATGAGGCTGGTTGCACTCCTGGTGAGTTAGAGTAATACTTTAATATGTATGCAACTTCTTCCTTCAGGACCATAAAAATCCTAGAGTGACTATTACAAATTGCATGTAAAGGGATGACTTTCCTGCCAACAAATTCATTCACTCTACATTTGCAGTGCCTAAGTAGTGAATTTTAGAAAAAGAGGGGAAAGAAGGATTCTCCAGTTGGAGCTGGCTGGAGAATATAAAGTGAACTCTATGGAGAATTAAGTATTCTTTTACCACTGTAGCAGAATATAGTCAGTCAGTTTGGAACATGATTATCAGGGTTAATACCCAGATGAAGTGGTAATGACTTAAATAACAACGTTCAAACCTTCCTCTGTGGTAGCTCAGCAGCTTACCACCATGTCCTTCCTCCTACAGAGTGCCCTATAGACTGAGGCTAGCTTCTGCTGGGGTATAATAGATAGGCCTGGACATTTCTTTATTAATAGCTTGTTGGTTTCACTGGACAGAGAGAGAATGATATACTATTTACTGTAACTGTTTTAAATTCAGTCCCTAAATGGCCATTGCCTTTTATTAGCCCTTTCTCTGCTGAATGAAAGAGCTCTTTAACAGTGTTTCCCTCTGTGAAAACTCCTACACTGTGTAATCAAGCCATTTCTCAAACTGTCTTTTTGATAGACTAAACATATTTAGTTCTTTATGCTTCTTGTTGTCAAATATTTTCTTTTGAATGAATGCTTGACTCATTTTTGTGGCTCCCTTCGGTATCCCAGCTGATTTTCAAACTTTCTTTTTATACAGACCACCAGAACTTAGGGAATATCAGTCTTACCAGTCTGTGCAGAATTAAAATCACCTTTCTAATACTGTTCTTTTATAACTCTGTCGTTATTAAATTCTTTGTGTGCAAATGATCCTAGGCTGTTAAGAAGCTATCTTATGCTCTGTGTAGTTATTCACCTATCCATCAATATTTCTGGTGTTGCATGTGATACCTGCAATGTTGTTTTTACTTCCAGATTACTGGTGAAAGGGTTGAATGATTACATGCATGCATACATTTCTGTTTCTTCACTTGAAAACCGAATTTTGGGCTCTAATACCTAGCCAGTTCATAACCCATGTTATATCTTTTCATTGAAGTTGTGTAATGAAATATGTTTTATGTGAACGTTTTGCAGTTCTGAGTAAAACAGGTGGATAAATTTATTTCTTTGCAATCAGCTTTATCAAACAAAATCCTACCAAAGATTTTACTGTCTGAGCAACCTTTTCCAGTGTTTAGCCAGTCATTGTAAAAATATTTTTTCTTTGTCCTTTTTTACTTTTTCCTTTGTCACAACTTGTGCCTATTGCCTCTTCTCCTTTTGCTGTGCATTTCTGAGAAGAGTTGGCCTCCAGCTTCACTGTGTCACCCCTTTAGATGTTGGAAAATTGGAATAATATCTCCCTCTAACCTTCTCCAGGTTAACCAAACCCATTTCCCTCAGCCCCTCCTTGTATATCATGTATATCACTCCAGCACCATAACCATCTTGCTGAGCTTCCACTGGACCCTCTCCAGGTTGCGAATGCCTTTCCTGTACTGTCAGGGTGGCACAAAACTGGACATAGTATTTCAGATACAACCTAACAAGTACCAGCTAGAGGAGAATAACCACTTCCCTCAACCTGCTGGCCTCACTCTTGCTAATGAAACCCAGTGTGCGGTTTGTTATGTATGAAGCTCAGTATGAAGGTTCAATGTGACTCACTAATTCAATTAACTACAGATTAGACACACAGTTTTTCAAAGCATCTCCATTCCATATTGCACGTGACTCAGAGGTCCAGGGGTAAAGGTAACAGGTTACTGTGCTTGCGCTGAGCCTATGCGGCATAGTTCCAGTTGGGTTGCCTCACAAGGAAAAAGCATAGGTTGCCTTACAATTTCCTTACATTGCCTCCTGTTTCATGTGGAATTAAGTGCATGTGCATGGACAGTTCCTAAGTAATAATTATTATGATGTGGTAAGTTGGTGATGTGCTTAGACCCGTGGTCCCGTGTACTTTAAGCTAATGATATTTTGGCAGTTTTCAAAAGTCTTTTATTTGTTTTCTGTATGAAACTCTTCTTGTTCTCTCTATAGCATATGCATTTGTTTTCCTTTGAACGGGAGGCTTGAATTAGAGACAAGTTTAGAAGATAATTGTAACTGCTATTGAAAAAATTATTCTTTTCCCAATATGAGTTAGTGAAATTAAAACACTTTTTACACTGGTGGCTGCCTCCATTAATGCAGCCACCATTTAATGCTGCTGCTGCTTACACCAGTAGGAGTTGTCTCATGGAGTCTTTTATTTATAATAAAAATCTACTTGAAATTGCTTTGAACTTATTTTTTTCAAGGCTCTAGGTAACCCCCAAAATGAATGTAAATATGTTCTGAATGCCACCTAATTTCAGCATAATGATGCTATTAATGGATTTAGAAATAGCTGAGTGTTCCTCTTCTGGACATTTCAGCAGCTGTAGTCTTGCTTATCTTCCACATTTTTAGTGCACATGCAGGTTCTTAAAATTGAAATTTAATCCAAGGACAAATTACCATCTTCTGATGGTTGTTGGGTGACTCATGTGAAATGAATTACTGACTTTCATCTAGTTCCTTAGGACTGAGTGTTGTCCCCACATAGGCTGCCACCTCGGTGGGTGCACATTGGCAATCTCTGCTAAAGGGTCACTGCTGAGTCTGAATGCAAGATGGGCTGTTCTCCTCTGCCAGAGGACCAGGCAGGAAGGCACTGGCAGGCAAACTTGGAGCTTCCGGGGTGACTGCAAACATCAGAAGCTTTCAGTCCCAAGATCTGTCAACTCAGCAACTTTCAGAGGCATTGAACTCACTTTGAGAAGAAAATAGGAGACACTGCTGAATGGCTGTAGTGGGAGCATTTTCAGTGAGGTTGCTTGTCAAGTTAAGGTGTTTTCCTCATGGATGAGAACAAATGTGTTAGCCGTTTAAACTCTGAGAGCTTGTGGAGGATTGATAGCTATCCTCTCTTTTATCCAAATCTGATAAACCTCACTAAGCCTATCCACTGATACTCTGTTAACATTCCTATTTCTTTTCTGTGTAGAATCCTCCTTTATCCATTTTCTCTTATCTAGGCAGCACACAGTATACTGACAAAAAAAAAAAATGTCTGTTCCTAGGTTCAGACCTTTTCTTTCTTTTTTTTTTTTTAACCTCTGCACCCATGTTTTTGTTCTCATTTTAAAAGAAGCTTCAGCACTGACTGTCACCTGCAGCCCCTTGGAGCAGAGCACCCTGTCATACCTAAGGCTGCACCTCGCACAGAGCTGACCAGCTTGTCTATAAATAACACATCTTTCTGGATAAATGCTTGGAAGGGAGTTTATTTGCACTCAGGAAAATTTCTATGGTGAGAGCCTGCATGTGCAATAAACAAATGGAAGATGACTTAAAGATATTGTGAGTGAGGGCATCTGGAAGAAAAACCTTAAGCTCTTTCTAATAAATGTTAATGTTAATAAAGCTATTACTTCAAGCTAATGTGACACTTTAAACGTATTTTAACTATGGATACTCCTATTTCTTGATAGGAATAACTGGCTCTTAGTATTATAATTCTTTAAAAGAACATAATATGGAGTTTGTGAACATCACTTGAGCCTGCACGTCTGCACTGGTAGTTGTACCACCAACAATATTGTGCTGGTATCCAGATACAGGAGTGGGGCTTGGTTGTGCAGAGGCTGTGCAAGCGCCTGTCCCTATGTCAAAATGTTCACAGTCCAAGTTAAGGGAGGATCTCCTGCAGGAGAGGAAAACAATTATTATGGTAGTATAATCATCCAAAGCATTAAGAACAGTGAGGTTCTTCCTCCTATGTCTGCTTCTGGCCTCCAACAACTTGCTTTTCAGATGCTGTTCTGGATTTGATAATTTTTCTTCTCAGAATTATGTAATTGTTTTTTGAATCAATGTGAAATTTATCCAGCATAGTCAGTGTAGGCACTGGCATGGCCAGCTGGAGGGAGAAAGCTGCTGTTCAGAAATTTGGGGACAAAACTATAGAATATGAATAAGAGAATCTTCTGTTTGGGTTGGGTTCTCCTTTGTGTTTTGTATCAGCCACGTCCTTGGTGCATCATCTTGCACGAATGGAAACAAACTGGTGCTCTACATCCCTCGCCTTTTCTTTTGGTCACTGTTGAAGACTTGCTGTTTTGATTGGCACTCTGTGTGTTCTGAAAAAGGTTTGTCACGGCAGTGCTCAGAATATCTTTCCTTCAAGGAAGGAGAGAATTTGCAGTCTTGTGTGGTGTCCTTGTGTAACCTCCTTTAGACAAAGGGGTCAGCTGCAGTTAGCAGGCTCTGGACTTACCTGAGTACAGGTATGCTGAAAAAAAATGCATCATCTCAAACAATGTAGAAGTCAAATATTTCCTTCGAGTTCCTCATCTCTCCCTGTACAATCTAGCCCTACAAAAAGTTAGCCTTAGGAGTAAGCAAAGCAGACTGTATTCATCTGAAATAAGGGTCCTGTTTGCCATGTCTGGAGTGAGAAACAACAATTTGATAGGTGAAATCCATTAAAATAAAAATTTCCGCAGAGATGTGTAAAACAGCCTTTGCTGGCCTGTTAGGCCTGGTCTGGTACCAGTATTAGGAAAGCAGTTACTCTCATAAGCAATCCAAGCACTGACTCCATCATACTGCTTGGAAGCCATTATCAATGGATGGTAAGGCACTTTATTGTTGTTGTTCACCCATGAACAAGGAGGAAAAATGGTGCGATTTTCACCCTGTGGAAGAACTTCCCAAGGAAGCAATGGAAGCTGTGAATTATTTAACCTGCCGTGGATAAAGCACCAGTGGTTAGGGATGTAGATTTGTGTCTCCACAGGCTGTAATTGCACCAGGGATTAATTGCGGGTATTAATCCTTGCATGTAGGTAGCTAAGTGCCTGTCTGCCTAAATAATTTACTTCTGGCAGGTAGGCTTTAAGTCCACTGCTAACTTCCAGTGCACAAACAATTTTTGAAAATGCAAATATCTCCCTTTTTAAAATAAAAGAGTATATAAAAAGAAAAAAACCCCTTATTTTTAAGTTCATTGGAGCAGAAGTAATTTGTGTCTTTACAATACTAAGTGTGTTGTAGTCATAGGTCAGGTTTAGTCCTCTAAAATAGATATCAACAGTTAATAATGTAAGAGCAGTCTTGAATTTGCTGGCTTGGAGGTGCTGGCATCCTCTTTCTTATTTCCCTGGTTGAGGTTTTCTGCTCCCAGTGTACCTAACCTTTGTCACAATTGATTGGACAAGCTTAAGAACACATTTACTGAGACTAAACGGAGAAATTAAATATGAGAGACTGTAATTAAAGCATCACAACTCGGGGTCAGTCTGGACTTTGCTAACTACTACAGAACTTGTTAAATCTCTGCTAAGAGAGATATTAACCAGTGTTTTGTCAGCCGCTCAGGAATGCAGAGAGCTTTTCAACGTGGCTTTAGAACAGAAGAGCTACCACCCTGTAACAGCTGAAATGGGCATTGCACCCCTGTAATGTTCACATCGCTTGTTCCTCCTGACAGGACTCTCAGACGCTCAACAGGGAGAGGCCCCATCTCTTCTTCTTGTGTTACTGGTTCGCACCTGGACCACTTCTTGCACCCAGTATAGAAATTGTGTCTTGCAGATGAGGAGTTGGAAGTGTACAATTTTCCCCTTTCCCAATAGTCAGATACAGTGAAATGATGTATTCATTGATATATTGATAGCATAATAAGCTATTTTCCCATTCCATGATTTATTCTGCTTAACTATAGTACAGAGACAGCAATCCATGGGAACTTGTGCATGTAACGGACATACTTATACTGATCTCAAAGTTGTCTAAGGGTGAGAGCCAGGAATTCCTGCAGGAGTCTCATGACAGTGACAGCCCCATTACTGAGAGCATCTTGTTTTGGAGCCTGGTCTGCCAGCTTTTCATTGCTGACCATATATCTCAGAATTAGTTCTAGATTTTCAGCCCTATGATACGATACGCCAGATAAAAGTGAACAAACTGGGTAAAGTTTTTTAAATTAATGAGGGAAACAACAGTAAGCACATTCTTGCTCAGCTGTAAGCCACATGTCCTTGCTGATCACAAGGACAAGGTAGATCGCAGCCTTCACATTTCCATAGTATATATATCACTTACAATATCCTCAGGCAGGAACTTTTCACTTACTCTTTTCTGGCAAAGCTCCAGGCACATGTGTGACTCTCCATAAAAAGCAGCAGTGCCTACAAATGAGGGGTCCTTTTCTTGGAAGGTCCAAGTGCAGAAAACATTCAGAGTTAACTCTTTCCAATGCCCTGCTCAATAGCCCTCACATCACCCGAGAACCATTGGCAGAAGGCAGAATTTAAAGCAAGCTAAAGCTGGTCTGATCCCTCCAGCAGATCCACCTGGTGATAAGCCAGCTGAAGTGGGGAAATTACAAAGCTGATTTAAAGCCACCTTCCTCCACACTGCTCCTGCACCTGCACTCACATGAAGTGACCTTTCTGTTGACCATTGAATTATTTTATCATCTTTTATCATTGTCCTGTAGCAATAAGGAGCATCGTGTCATCTCAGCATCATTTTCTTCTTGATGCAGTAAAAGGTATCTATGTTTTGCATCTGAGTCACACTTCCAGTGCTACCTATGGGGGTTTGACCATACTGATTCTGTTCATTCCAAACCTCCACAGAGCCTACTGAGAGCTTTTTACTTGGTGATAATGTAGCACTAATTTTATCATCCTTTGCAGCCTGATTAATACATGCTTTTGTCAAAGTTATGAATTCTGTTGCTAACTTTCATTAACAGGCTAGGTGCACAGTGATGTACTTGTTCCTCAGTCAGCTCAGAGGGAAATCAAACCTAAAGGATCAGATTTTGCCATATATTCTCCCTGAGAAACTCACCAGTTTTAATGGGGTTAAAGCCCATAGTATTGCATTTGTTCCTGTAGAGGAAATATTTATCTACTATCACTATTCATGATTATTTCAGCATGTGATGAAAAGAGGCATGGCTAGCCTGAAATTCCTGTCATTTTATAGAAGGTAGCTGTAACTTGAGTACACTTGCCATGGTGGAGGAATCTACAATTATTTCCAAGAATGGAAAGAAAATTACAATAGATTTAACAAATGAAAGTCCTTCATAAATAAGATAAGGTAGCACAGCAATGATATCCTCTGGGCTTTACATGATGTTTAATTACTGGACAGCTGGAGGGATTAATGCTTGTGCATTATGCCCTGGCTCTCAGAAATTAAACATGTACAGCTGCCACTTTATCACTGCTTAAAGTATTAGAGCTCCTTCGAAAGCAGTAGTAATTGCAGAAAAATCCCCATTGTTATTTAGGAAAAATCTCAGCCCATAATCATATTTGTCCTGAGTTCCTTCAGAATAAAACAGCAAGAAAAATGAGATTGGTAGTTACCTTTAATTGCTCTCTTACAGGAAAAATGAAGGTAGTTGCATTTTTAATATATTGGATGCTTGTTGTGATTAAATGTAAAATACTGCATGAACTTAGGTTAGAGGTGAGATAGTCATTGCATAAGTCAAGAATTAAACCCTAAAGCCGTGGCCTAAGCTGTGCCAGGGCTCTACCTGCAGAAGGTTAGAGCAAAATGGCGTTTTCCCTACTGCTGTCTCTTGAGCTTAGGGTTAAAAAAGAACAGACTCGTGTAACGTTCTGCAAATGCAGTTTCCCAGTACTGAGTGGTGCCTCGCTCCCCACAGCAGGCTTTGGTGGTGGCCTCTGCACATTTGCTGTGTGCTGATCCCTCAGTTACAGATAGTCTGTATCGGTATGTTCCATGAATAATTCATTCTTTAAAGCATAATAGACAAAAACACAATATGAAAACAAGACAATTTAGAATTTGGTACTTTTACAATGTTTTCCTGACGGTACACTAGGAAAAAAAGAGTAGATGCAAAGAACACACTGCAAGCACGCTCTTTCTCATACACGCACGCACACACACACACACACACATATGTCCTACACACCCCAAATGATAATTTTTCACAGAGTTGTGGAAGAGTGGTATGAAATAACTGGTTTTATACAAAGACTTGTAGATAATTAAAGCCTAGTACTGCTGGACTGCATGTTACCTGCACGCACACACAAAAGCTTTGTCCTGGTACTTTTTCTGTACTTCATCTGGAGAAGTTGTCTCTGATTCTTCTTTCGAATCTCACATGATGTACTGTCAGAGGAGCAAAAATTGGCCTGTAGTTATGTTTATCTTCTGGGCAGTCTGTCTTTCAACAGTTAGAGCTCTTGGAGTTGAAATAGCCAAGAAATTGCATTTCTTATTGCCAAATATGATTGTATTTCATGTCCCTGAAGTGCTTTCTTCATAAGAATGGAGCTATAATTCCGAGCCTATTCATCCAAAAAGCAAGAATCTGTTTAGTTTTATTAAGGAAAATCTCCTGTAGCTGTCAGTGCCAACGATCATGTTATTATGGCAGATACGTGGGTAGGAGTTCCATCCTTCAGTGGCCATGGGTACATATGCGTTATGCTAATTAACGAGTGCTTAACAGCTATGCTTCCTGAGCATATGATCTGAAGACTGAATCAGAATCAGTTAGCTTGAAGTCAGTACAGTCCTACGCAGGAGAGGACCATGTAATGTTTGATGCAAAACCAAAAGAAACCTGTTTTATGAGTCATGTTAACGGATAAAACAACATCTGAAAGTTATCTCAGTGGCTGAAATATGCGATTTTCATACAGAGGAAGATATAATGGTTGGATTAACTTTGCTTATATTTTGCAAAGAAATTGTTTATTTGACAAAATATAACCGGGAAGGTTTAGTTCACAATAAAATACATTTCAATACACTTCTTTTTTCCAAAAAGTTTAAAATAATTGCTCATGTTGTATAATTGATTCTTCATCTCAGCCCAAATCCAGCAACGTGCTGCCTTCTATTTCAAAGACGTAGAAACTGAAGGGCAAATCCTAATGCCACAGAAATCTCACTGCTATTAAAGTGAGTGCAGTTAGCACACGACCCTTACACTTTTAATTGCAGTGAGTGTCACTCAGTGCTTAAATTTTCCATTTGAGTAGAAGATCTGAGACATTTTTTCTAAAAATTATTGCCATTCTTTTGTGGAATTGTGGGTGCATTATGTGGGTACATTGTTTACCTCAAATAATAGCTGTGCCCCCTAATATCACAGAAGTGAAAATAATTAGGGGCTGGTTGTTTCCTGAAAAGTCTGTCAAGCTCTCCCCCTCCCAAAACCACCACAGTGGTCTTGTCTTTATAGACTTGGTCAATATAGTATGTGCTTATATTCATAACCTTGAATCTGGCTACACTGAATTTTGCCAATTGTCTCATTGTGTCCTCGAAGCTTCTTTTTTAAGGTACTCTTCCCTTCGAATCAGTTGCCTTGCAACTGTGTTATTGCAAAAGCATCTTTTTAATTGTTATTGAACCTACATTCAAACTCACTTTGGATCACTGTTCCTAGACAAATGTGAGACACAGTTGGGTAAACTGGGGGAGTGAGATGTGACAACTCTCAGTGTTTCCTTGTTTTGTCTGTGCTCCAGGAGAGTTAATAGTGCCATGTTCTAAATGCAATAAATATTCAAGTCTAATAGTGAAGCAAACTGCAATAAGAAGAAATATCTCCTTTTATAGAGAATTCCCATCAAGCAAAGCAAATTAGTGGAAGTGGAGATTTTATGGGGCAGTGACCTCATTGCTTGCAACGTGAGCACTGCTTTGTCCCTCATTACTCAGCTGAGTTAAAACCTGTGAGCCCTCAGCTGCTGTAGCTACCAGATTATCATGCTGAAACCAGGCTTTTCTCTCTGCCTTACCTGTTTAGCCCATTTGTTCAGAAACGTATCCTGAGGGCAGCCAATGTGGCTTTTCTTTGCTCCGTTTTTCACAGATAGGCCTGTGTGGCAATTCCATCAATGAAGAATTCTACCTAAGAATTAAGATTATTTTTTTTTTCTTTCTCTACGAGTGCTTTTGAGGTATACACAGTTTTTGTGACGTGAGAGTAGCTGCACAAGCATTAGCAGTGCACATAGCTTTGTAGTGTCGGTTGCTGCTCCCTTATTCCTTATCTCCATTCAGTAAAGATAAGTGTTGTAGGTTGTTGCAAACCTCCAGGATTCCCTTCTTAGTTATGGCAGTGTAAAAGACTTGATTGATTCTGGTGGAACAGTTCAGTTTTCCAGCTGGTTAAACTGGTGCCATCCCTGTGCTTGGGAATGTGTGGATAAGGAGGAAGTGGCAGGCCAGTGACATAGCTGTGGACCAACAGACATGGGTTTGAATTCCTTGCCTTTCCCAGTCAGAAAAAAAACAGAGCTTGGAAATATTTTGAGAATAAAACAAATTGTGCCGTCATTTGCCAATGTGACTAAAGTTTAGCTTTTAAGATTCTGATGAAGTCTCTCTCCTGAGCTGGACATAAGAAACCAGAAAGCAATGGAGAAAACCGGCAGGTATGAGGCAGTTTGTGTCTCTGTATTAGCAGATGAGCACAGAGTGGAAGTCTGCCCGACTGATGGAAGGTGAGCTCTATGGAGGAGGCTTTTCCTGGCAAAGTGTCTGTGATTTAAACTCTGCAATGGCAAAATTAACTCGTGGTCATGCAGAAAGTTCTGTGCAGGCAATCCTCATAACCACAGGGAGTCCTGCTGAATCCAAGAGGTCTGCGTATGCAGTAATGTGGTTTTTGTGTGTACTGTCACAGGATCAAGGCCCTGTCCAGTAATGCTCTGTTCTGGTTGCTGGAAGAACATTTATATATTCCTCAGTAATAAGAATTTGTGTGATAATATTAGACCAGCTGTTAGTTTCATGGATATTATCAGGTGCTTCTGAGGGATTTGCCAAATTGATGTAGTTTGTAAAATTGCCATTTTAATAAGCGAGTCATGTCTGAGGGAATAGGAGTAAGCTTGTCCCGTACAGGTTCCAATTTTCAAAGTCAGAAAAGAAACCCACTAAACACATCCCAGCATATTTTTTTTCCATTTAAATTTTGGCTTTGTAAATTATGGGGTCATAATTAATTCTATTTTCAGAAAATTAAACCACTTCGAATGAATATATGATTCTCAGGAAATATATTCTAAATCAGTAAATACATTTTTGAACCAACTATTATTTATCAGCAGGGGCTTTGGCATCTGGTTACTCCATTATAATTAGCTAATACTATGCAAATACTGCTGCAGAGAATGGAAAAATAACTCATTTGTGTTTGAGGGGAGCAGTGTGGCAAAGGCAGTGAGCACATGCAAATATTAATTTGCAAGAGTGCGTGAGGTGGCTCCTTAGCTACATTAGTGATTTGAACAATATCAGGAATTACTATTCCTTCTGCAGTCTTCGTCTATATGGGCTTTTCGGTATCAATCACCATAGCAACAACCACTGTTAGCAGTGAGACTGCAATTCAGCTGCATTATTCCCTCCATGGGAGGCCTGTCATTTTTTCAGAGCAGTGCGCTTCAAGGTCATCTTCATTTACCTCCATCTCTTTTGCTGTCCTTCCTGGAGGGCAGCTTTCCGTGGGAAACTTGTCCTTCTAGGCATGAATCCGTGCTTTAAAGACTGGCATTTGACCGAAGATCTGTATGAAATATTCAGATATTTGGTATAAATATACCAAATATATAGAGATACCAGATATTTGGTATAGATATTTGGTATAGATGTTCAGATATATTCAGACAAAGCACACCAATTGTCTGCAGACAAAACAAATAATTTAGATACAATTAAGCCTGAAAATAAATACTAGTTAAATAAAACTAACATGATGACAGCATTGGTAACTGGCCTGGGAGTTCCAACTTAATTTAGCTTGTCTGGACTCTGAGACCTCCTTCTCCACGGTCCAGCTCAGAGATTAATTTAAGTGGGCTGTGGTACCTGGGTTTGCACTTCACGCAGAATACCTGGGCAGATGGAGCTCAGGTGTTCCACTCCTGCAGCCATGTGGAGCTCAGATCCTAAACCTCACAGCTTAGAAGAGTTTCTGAAGTCCACCAGCCTCTCCTGCCAGTGTTGAAGTGGTGATAAATCAACAGCAGATCTCTCCCTCCCCAATGCAAATGTTAGTATGCGCAAGTCATCCTTTCCCTTCTTTAGAAGATCCATTGTCAGATTTAAGCAAACAAGAAATTTTGAGCCACCCTTTTTTAAAGTTGCTTTGGGGAGGGTGTCGGAAAAATGCAGTGAAATAATTCGTCTTATTTTCTTGTCTTCAGCATTAGGAATTGCTGTTATCCACTTTACCACAAATTTTACCAAATAATTATCTTTCTTTAAGCCATTCATGTAATTTTAGTGGAACTGACTTTTTTGGAGGAGAAAGATAAATTAAATATCTGGCTCTTACTGAAAAGCTAGAAAATCTTTAATTAAAGATTAGCCGTGGCAGCACTTATAGTCCATTGTACATAATTCCCAGCTCCAATTAATGATGGATATCCTGTTTATTTCATATTTTGAATTTTATCCAGATTTGAGGATCTATGCTTTTTAGAGGTGTCCATTGTAGAAACATTGTTATGTACAAATATATATTTTTTTTGAAATTACAGTTCTCAAAGAGTGCCCTGTATTTTTAGAGCATTCTACTTTTCTCTATAAGCACTTAAAAAGCATGTGATAGAATTACCTTAATTTTTTGGTGCAGCGCCTGAGCTAAGATTGTCCCTGCTGCACCAGACTACTCACTAAAGCCTCTGGTTAAATCCTGGCTCGGGGCAAAAGAGAACCAGCTGGTACTGAAACGCTAACTCCACAACTGCAATCTCTCTTTTTTTTTTTTTAACTTCCTCTATCCAAAGACTGCTTCTGCTCCACTCTCCTCAAGAGATGTGACGAGACTGCGGCTGGAGGCTGTGAGGCAAAAACTGTGACAGTTGTGCTCTATGTGTTGATATATAGTGCAAGGCAGAAACTAATGCAGAACAACTCTGGTGTATATTGTCTATAGGTCAAAGCACATGTACGCTATCATTTAGATGTGATATTTTGCTTCCTAAAACTATTAAGAACCTTAACAGATTACAGTACTCTAGAAAACTGCTTTTTCAATTATGCTTATTTACTGCTTTGAAGCCTGTTGGTTAAACGCTTCTTGACAAACATTTCCAAGATTTCTACTGGGATCAGTTCATATTTGAAGTAGGTTTTGCACCTTAGAGTACAACATTTATTAATTTCTTTGGCACTAAGGAAAGCAAGCTAATATTTGTTTCCTTTGTTTTGCATGAATAAGCTTACAGTAGGACAGGCAGCAAAATCAGAGAATGCAAACAAATTGCTCAAGTCAAAGAAAAAATACCCCAGTGATCATTTAATTACTATTCGCACATTTTCTGTTGAAATGCTCTGGAGGCAGTGAAATGCTGTAGTGATGGGACTACCTAGGTACCCTGGCAGATTTATGAAAGAAAGTGTGAAGTAAACTGTCCCTGGGACTTTACTTCCCCATCCTCATCTCTCCAGGTGCTATGTGAGATAATTTGTAGTGCTGCTTTTTATTAGGTTCTTCAAACCAGCACCAAACCATGCAGCAGGGACCCCAAAGAGCACGAGCGTGCTGGCTCTTGCCTAGGTACAGAGGGATTGTAAGCAGCTTTTCTTCTCTGTTGCCTGTTTGTGCCAGAGCAGGTCCCTGAGTAGCTGGAAACTGCAGACTTTGCTTTATCCCGGCATGCCCTGTTTTAGCTGTCAGAGAAGATGACGGAAGGGTGAGAGGAATTGGGACGTTACCTGCCTTCCCATAGCCAGCAGGACAGCCAGCTGCACATGGAGACAGAGGTCTCTGCTGGAGGCATGTGTGACCCAGAAGGAATTGTACCATTTGAGCTGGCCTGAAGATGGTCATTAGGTCTGTAAATGAAGAAAAGGGCACTTTTATTTCTTGAGTTCACCAGGAGGTGCTTAGAGCAGCCTTCTGTAGTGAGGGACCACGTGCTCCTGTTTGGCACTGCCACTGGCTGCTAGTGCACGCACTGCAGTGGCCCCTGTAGCAGCCCATCACTCTTACTGGTTGTCCCAGCAGTGTATGGCTGCTGTAATTGCAGGCAGGAAGACCTGAGCACAAAGAGCTGCTCTTCTGCCTCCTAGGCCTTGTCCCAGTGCAAGTGATGCCCTGTCAGTGCTGGTGCCGCTGCCCCTGGCTTTAGCTGCGTGAGTGAGTTGCAGAGATTGATCCCCACCTAAGGACTGCAGTGGTGGGAAGGGGGAGTTAGCAACAGCCAGACAGCTGTGCTTATTCAGTGGAGGGAGAACTTGTTGTCTCTAGTGCTGTCATCACACTAAATTTAATTTTTAAAAAGAAAGAAAATAATCATGACCATGCGATTTTTCTAGCTAGTAATTCACAAGCTTCACTGAGAAAGTCCTCATGAGAGGTTACAAAAGCTGAACTGCTTCTATTTTCTGGCTGCAATTATCAGTAATTTTATATCTGTACTGGGATTTGTAGGTGCAGAGGAGGAGCTTTTGTGCAAACTTCCATTGTCTGTATCCTACACATATGTTTATCAGTCACTAATTTGCCAATGCAGCAGATTTCTGAAGGGAAATGCGTACAGACAGAAGGAGGGGTGGAGGTGGGACCAGGAAAACAACGAGGGAAAAAAGATAAGCTCATTACAGTTGGGGGAAAGGAAATTAATGCACATTTGGAGTGTGCAAATCATTACAACCTTGCCCAAAAATTAGGGATCAAAGGACTATGCAAAATTTTGCTCACTGATCTGTTTCTGAGATTCATCAAAATAATGCCAGAAAAGCAATTTCTTCTTCTCAGCCTTGATCTGTTACAGAAACTGTACATAGCCCTAGAAATATTCCTGTTTCTCACGTCCTTTTTTAAATAGATTGGTAAGATTATAAGTGTTACCTTAAATTTCCACTTGGCAGTTACATACTGTGCATCATCTGAAGAGAGTGTTAGGTTATACAGCTGTGTACTGATCAGTAGGGCTAATAGATTATTTTATTTCTAGTTATGGGATAAGGATAGAAGAGTATGCGCAATGAAGAAGAGCAGCAGAATTTGGGTGAAAACCAGAGCATTTTAATGGTCTCAATTCTGCCATGCAAAAGAGTTTTGGGGTGGTTTTTTAGATGCTTTTCCACCAGACTGCGCTCGCATTTCAGGTCCTTATGAGAGGGATTCATCTCCTAACATTAGTTGTCTGATCTCCGTTCCCTCTGTTTGGAGAGGAGAAATATTACCCCCTCCAAGGGACAGTTCTTATCCCAAGGTAGGTGGCAGGAGTTCCCTGTTGAAGGCATCCCTCTATATCCAAAATACTCTACCGAGTACAGAAGGAGCCTGAGCAACCTGCCTAGACCAGATGATACTTTACTGTCTAACACTAGGTGCTCCTTTGGTGACCCACTCTGTTGCATTTAATTACTGATGTCAAGTTGGGCACACAGCAGTGTGCAGCTGAGATTCTCTTTAACATTTATCCCTGTTAGAGGGAGCTTGGGTCGTAGCCAGCGCCTGGTAGTATTGCACCAAGGAAGGCAGACTTCTTTTTCTTCTAATTAGGCAGATTGCTGCTCTGGTAGACGCAGTAACATCTGGAAAACCTGGGACTAAATGGGACAGAGAACAGGGCAGGAGGAGAGAAGTATATATATCGTCATGCTCTGATGTAAAACTACAGGCTGCTTAGGTTAACAGACAAAGCCCAGCAAGTTTGAAGGCTAGAATGTAAATAAGTATCCATGTACAAGTGAACATGTTCTTAATTGCTCGATAAATAGAGTTTCATTCCCAGGTATAAAACAGACATACTATTTCTGTCTTATTAGACAAAGTAGAATACCACTGGGTTCCTGTCGTTGGCCGAAAGCTGTGATAGGACAACTCCTTTACAGAGATTCTGCTGCTTTCCAGATGCACTTGCCATTGCAGCAATTGGTACCACCTGAACTGTGTGGTTTATCATAGGGGCTCTGCAGATACGACAGCAAATAGTTCTGCTTCTGAAGACAAAAAGACTCCCAAGTGCAATGTTAAAAAAAAAAAAAGGTTTATTGTAATTTATTCCTATATATTTATTGTACTTGTAGTTTATCAAAGCCATAACTTTCCTGTAGATGACTGAAACTGCAGAAGCAGAATTCTTTTTTAAGTAACTACCTAAAAGTACTTATGGAGAATTTCTTCCAGGGTTTTGGTTCCCCCACACCTTGATGAAATAAAGTGACTGTGAACTGCACATTGTTGGAGTACCTGAAAGTTTAATTTGAGCAGGCTTCTCTGGTTCAGCTGTCCATTAGGCTTACAGAGGAGAGTACTCCACTCAGCTTCCTATCTGAGAAACGCCTCATTTGTATGTTAATGTTGAGTTGTGATTTCCAGGGAAGGCATTCAGTGTGTTGTAGAGGGCCTTACTGGCAGATTGCAGCTAAATTGATGCTCAACTCACTAAATATTTACCCTACACATCCCACTTAATATGTCCAAAACCAGGCACACTGTGAAATCCTGAAACCTGATTCTGTGCTTGTGAAAGTCAGGAAGCTGGTGATGTCAGCGTGGAGCAAAGCAAAGCGCTGTGCGAGTCCACCAGCACGTGCCAGCACACCTCCAGCCCGCCCTGCAATCTCCCCACTCTTTCTGTGCTGTCACCCCATGCACTGGGGCTTGCCTGGCTGCTCTTGCCTCAATACCAGGGCAGTACTGCAGCTGGCCCCCTGCTTTTCCTACCTGCAATTCTCGCAGCCCTGCTCCCCCTTCTTCAGGGCTGCCCATGGGCCATAGAGGATGCATCCTATGGCACAGCTGGGGAGATGACCGCTTCATCTTCACCTGCTCCTTGCCATGTAGTTTACCATTGGGAAAAATGTTTTGGGTTAGGACAGCCAAGTTAATGCTTTTGTGCCCTCGCCCTCCCCCTGTCTCAGACATTTCTAATGTGCTAAGGCTGGCACAGTGGTGAGGGGTAGCTGGAGACCTCACAGCTCACCTGTTTGTTTTTATTCCCAAGCCTGTTCTCCCAATGAGTTCCAGTGCAGTAACAAGTCATGCATCTCCACCATCTTCGTGTGCGACGGTGACAATGACTGCGGGGATGGCAGTGATGAAAGAAAATGCTCCCCTCTGACCTGCAACCCCAATGAGTTCCAGTGCAACAACAGCGTGTGCATCCCAGAGCTGTGGGTCTGCGATAACCAGCCGGACTGTGAGGATCAGTCGGACGAGTCTGTAGAGAAGTGTGGCTACGATGCCAAAGCCCTCAACACCTGCGCGGCTCATGAGTTCCAGTGCAGCAATGGTGAATGCATCCACCTGAACTGGAAGTGCGATGGGGACGAAGACTGCAAGGACAAGTCTGATGAGCAGGATTGCCGTGAGTGTCTGCAGGGGTAGGGCAGGGCTGAGGGCTCTCCTCTGTGGGGGAGAGGGGCCAGAAGGCTGCTGTGAGCTGTGTTTTAAGGCAAGTCTTTGATGTCTGTGCAGCGACTGTGTGCCTGACAAGGAGTGTTTGTGTCCCAAATGGCATGGCTGGGTGCCCAGCCCAGCAGGGTCAGGTATATTCCAGGCTCCCTTTATGCTTTTTCCTTGAGGATTCAGAGAGGAGGTGCAAGAGCTGTTGGATGGTACCATGCCTCAGAAGAGATCTGTTTCACTAGAAAGACAAGGAATGGAATATGGGAAAAATGTTCAAAGCCCTCAGGCTGCATGGTGGGGTCACAGCCTGGAGGTTAGAAGCCACAATGCTAAAGGGAATATATGATCAGCAGAAAAAAAAATAATTAATTTTCTGCCTCTGAAGTTAGAGTATACTGAACAAGGCAGTCAAGAGCACCACCTCTGAAGAATTCAGTTTGAAATGCACTTTGAGCTTGGCTTGATAAAGGCACAGAGCTAATAAATAATGGATTTCTTTTCAGCTGCCTTTATGCATTTAACATGGTGTTGTTGGCGTGCGTGGTATTTTGAATGTTTCATCTATTTTTAGCCACTAAACTGTTCAAGCTGGTCACTTACCTGAGGAAGGAGAGAGAGAGAGAGAAGAAAATAAGAGCAAAATGTTTTGCTAAAATATTCATAATCACAAGATTGAAATAAAATAAAATATTTACATAGCTGTATATATTTAGCAGCCCTGACATTGGGCCACCTCTGGGGAGGAAGGCAGCAACCAGCTGCAGAAACCAGACATTTTTCCAAAGGTACCTAAGAAAATTTACCACTTTTGCCAGCACCATCTTTTCATAGCCTTGATAACACTGAGTCCAGGCTGGTGAGCTCAGAGCAGCTGTGTGGGAGAGCCCTTCAAGGAGCGGGGCATCAGACTCTCTCCCAGGCAGAGAGGCAGATGTAAATTCAGTGGCTTCTTTAGCAAGAGGAGGAGGATGTAGTAAGTCCTGGACACCACTGTTTACACTGCAGGAGAGCAGGGGGATGAGCCACAGGTAACCCTGGAGCTTCTGTGCCTTTAAAAGAGCCAAGGACTCTTTTAAAAGAGAGGTGAGAGCAGAGTAGGAGAAGCCAAATATGTTTTGTTAGGAAGAGAGCAGCTTTGACTGCTGGGTACAAAGATATCATCGCTGTCAACCCCTTCTGAGTAGGGATGGATTACGTAGGAAGTCTTTTCCTTTATCTCCAAGAAGGTGATACAGGAGCTGACAGAGCTCTTGCGCAGTAGGTACCCAGGCAGTACTTCAAGGGTCTGAAGCATCGCAGGGACAGTGGAGTCAGGAGACAAAGTTGGTTCCTGGCATGCATTTCAGTACGAAGTGACTGTAAGAAAGCCAGGCAGGAGCATGTCCGGTGGAGGTGTGCACTGCTAGCTGGGACAGCCTGTGTTGTTTGGTGCCTGTTTTCATTCTGAGACCTCCTGCAGACAGTCCTGGACTTGTATCCCCTCTGAATCAGGAGGCAGTGGCTAGGCCCACCTAACAAACACAGGTGAAGAACTGGTGTCTGGCGCAGGGGACTCCCAGCAGAACTCATCTCTGTCCCACAGGTTGTATCCCCTGCAGTGACGGCAACTTGGCAGGATGGCCAAGTTTAGAAAACTCAGGAGAGGGAAAGCTGAGCTCCCTTCTATTTCCGAGTGGTGAAAGAGGGGAGCAGCTTACAGATGGCGCTTTACAATGAAAGGTCTCTAAAATTTCGATCCCTATTGTTCAGCTTGAAAGGAATTTTTTTAAGTCTTTTACAGGCCCCATTTACTTTGACACTGCTGGGTGAGAGGAGTGGGACTGTGCCCATGTACCTTGCTGAAGGCAGAGGGAGCACCGTTCCCCAGCTTCTTTCCTTGATCTGACAGACACCAGCAATATCCAGCTGAGCTCAGAGTCCCAAGACGTGAGGCCCAAAAGGAGCACGGCTCTGATAGCATCCCTCAGCTACAGAGCAGCTTCACCAAGTAGCACCTCCAGATATGCCAAGGGCAGCCTCCCTGGGGCAGAGGATGCAGCTGGACACCACTACAGCACAGTGCTGACAACCAGTGGAGGACGGAGGAAATGTGGCAGAAGTGACTTGAGGCAATTATATCTCTGACTAGCGGAGATTTAGCACCCGAGGTTTTTTTCCAGTAAGTCTCAGTACAGCACAATGTGCAGCTTACGTACCCAGGAGAAATGAGCATGTGAGCTGCTTCTGCTGCGTTCAGTCCTGTGGGCCAGGAAACAGCGGGATTCAAAGCCCCATGCATGTTTTAGCTACTGCAGTGCTCCTCTGTACAGAGTGCCTGGTTCTGCCCTTCACACTCGTGCAAACTAGGAGTCACCCCAGTGCCACAGAGATTCATAAGTCTGCTGCTGTTTACACCGCGGGGAGAGGAATCTCTAAGGTAGCAGCCAGGAGAGAGGACTTGCGGCGCTGAGTGCTCGTGTAGCTGATGGGTTGCCTGGGTCAGAGTCAAAACTAATGTTGCTTCCCCATCCTAAATGCAGCTGTTGCTCAGGTGCACATGCCCGCACTAAGAAAGTGACATTTGAGAGCCCTGGAAACTCAGCATCACTGTTCTTCTCTTGGACCGAAGAGTTTAGGGATTGACCTTTATTATTTTTTTTTTCCTCTCCAGAAATTCTCTTTTTGAGATCAGTATCACGTGGCACGCAGGGAGTTACAGGTGTATGACACTGCTCCATCCCCTTAGCAACACGGATGGCACAAGTTCCCCTATGTTTGACTTGATTAAAACTGCAGATACCAGCACTACATCTTCTCTTGCAAATAGGAATCATATGGGGTTTGTGTTGTATAAAACAGAGGGATGGGAGCTAGTGCTTTAAAAAAAATGTCATGAGGCCACCACCAGTCATTTGTTACAGTCATTTTGCGGTGATAAACGAGTAGAGCAGAAATGAAGGGTGACAATTGGTGAACAGGTTTTGGCAGCGAGACAGCAAATAAATAGGAGGGAATGAGTCATTTCAGGAAAGCTGTGTGAGAACATTGAGTGGTTGGGTTTTTTTCCCTAGCATATATATTCAAATATGTATATATATTTATAAAATGAACATTAGGTTAGATTTATTGGTCTCCAAATCTGGAATGGTTATATTTTAAAACGTCCTTTGCAACTCACATTAGGGCATCCAGGAGGGAGAATAAATAATGCTTACAAATGACAGCTAGAAAGCAGATCCCTTGAGACCTGACCTCACACTTTTGTACCTCTGTCTCCACATCTATAAAATGGGATTGATGCATTTTGCAAATGCTGGGGTTTTCTTGAGATGAAGTTCATTTTTGGGGGAAAAAGAAGAAAAAAAACAGAAGACAGAAGAAACACAGGCTCAGACCTGGAATCTGGAATATATCTGCTGAATTGGAGCAATACAGCATTGTGCCCAGTATTTGCAAATGGGAAGTGTGTCTGAGTGCACCTGTTAATTTAGCAGGGCTTTGGTAAATTGTTTCGTATTTGATTTGCGGAGCAGAAGAGATGGCTATAAAACTGCTGAGACTTCACTGATTTAAACCCTCCAAAACAGCACAGCAATTTTCTGAACATTGTGCAAATAAACATCACAGCTCTTCCCTCTTCTTGGGATATTGCTCTGCTTCAGGAATGGTCCTGGTGGCAACCTGCTGTCAACTCTGCCAGTGGTGCTGAGATGGGTTTGTGTCCTGGCTTCAGGATAACAAAGTGCCTGGCCCTCTCCCCTCAAACTTATGCTTTCCAGGCCAGGTAGAAAAATAGCATTCTCTCTCCTCCTACTGAAAAATGCACCAAAAAATAGAAATGCTGTATATGCATTTTAGTATCTTTGTGATCAGTAAGAGTTGTTACTGTATCTGCTCTTTTTAGATGTCTGTTAAGAGACTCAGGGGCCATTCCTCAAAGGTCTGAACTTCCACAGCTCTGCTGGAGTGAGAAGTGAGCCGGGAAACCAAGCCTGGTCTCCAAACTTCTGTCTCTTCTTCTTGAGGCAAAAGCTTTGTGCAGTGATGTTGTACAGTCCCACATCTATGTTTTGCAGTCCCTGTAGCAACTGAGTTAAGAGCTGTGCTGTCATTTTTCTCTCAGTCTTGTGGTGCTTGTGCAGCATTGTCTTTGCAGTTCCTGCAAAATTCTCTTCATTTTAATTTGTTTTAGGATTAGAAACCTTTCTATTCTTAGCATCTAGCTATAACTGCTTTTTAGAAGAGCTTTGAAGATTACAATTGAGGACAACTAGTGGGTTTTATAACAGCTGCCTTCCAAATCTGTAGCTGTCGTCATGCAGATTTACTTGACAAACTGGAGACCTGTTCCTGCTCTAGGAAAGACAAGACCCCCATTGGCTTTAATTACATGTTACACTTTTGTGGAGGGTTAATACTTATAGTCAGAAATGGAGGACCATCCTTTCTTGTCTCCACATATAGAAGTTGCTACAGAAAAGGTGAAGTAAACTGTTTTTCATGTTGGGGGCGAAGACAAGAAGTAATTGTGGCAAGGGAATTTTCTGCTAGACAGTAGGAAAAGCTTTGCAATGTCCAAGGTTTAGCTTGGAAGAGGTCAGGATTGCCTAGGGGGAAGGTGGTCTCTCCATCGTCAGGGCTTCTCCAGGCAGGTGGTTGTACATGGCAGGAACAGTTCAAGCAGAAGTACCTCTGCCTTCCTGCAGGAACTCTCAGTGCCACTTCCAGATCTGTGGTCTGTGATTCTCCCAGACCACAGCTTTGTTTCTTCCTCTCCTTCATTTTTCTCCATTTAGAGCAGCAGTTCCCACATGCTTAGTTTGGAGCTGCTGTCCCAGATGTCCCACTGAGGTTTCCCATTTCTGTGCCTGGGTTTATTAGCTGAAATGTGGCAACACAGCTGGTTCCATAACTATGCTCATTGCTTGGATTTTTTTCTCGCTTTCCAGCTTTTTATGAATATAGTGCATATGGCTTTCCTCTCCAAGGAGCAGTGCTATTTCCAAACTTTCCTCATATGAATACTGTGTATTTCTAAAGGCAGGATTTCTCCCTTCCCCCACCAGCCCTGCAGTGGTGGCTTTCCCTGTCCTGTCTCTTGTGCCCTTCGCCAGCTGAAGATACACTAGAGCTAAGTCCAGTGAAGCAGTCATGAATCTGGATCCTGCATCCTGTGGGATGCAATCACCAATAATACTGAGCTTTTGTGCAACCAATACTTTATGGTATCGATGCTAGCTCACTTCATGTCTGTGGCTCTTCCTGGGTTATCTGAAAGCAGTAATTTTTGTATTAGAGCCAGTTTGTCAAATTGTCAAGGAAAGTCTGCCATGTAGCTCTCACCTCCCATGTAGTAACATCAGTGCTGACCTCCTCTAGCTATTCAGAGGCAGTGATTTTCTGCCACATGATACCAGTACACAATCAGCAAGATATGGAAAGGCTAGAATCAAGAGCTCTCCAGGGTGCGCTGCCTTAATAGGATTTTAAGAAAACATCTGTAAGACAGTCCCCTCAGAAGTAAGCTGCATAACATGTCCCAGGAATGAGGAGCCTGTCTTGCCAGTGAACTACAGGCTGCAGTCCTTTGCCCTGTACCCTTTGTCAGCACAAGTCTGGTCCCAGCTAGGGACGTCTCTCACTTAGTGTAACCTTGGGGAAGGAAACATGACTGCTTTTAGTATGGTCAGTGCAGCTGTCTTTTTTTTTTTTTTCCCCCAACTTTCCTGTTCATCAGATCTGTTTTGAGTCTGTAATAACCTGACTTGGGCAAACGAGCTTCAGGTTTGAAACCTGGCCTGACACTATGGAGATGTTTTTGGCCTGTAACCCCAAGAAACACGAAGCCGCAGTGCAGTGGAGCTCTTCTGCCTTCCAGTGGTCTGTTAGCTCATGGGCATTTAGTAACCTGAATGATCGTGTCTGTGTTGCTAGCTTCATCCCTAGCGTGACCACATTGGCTTTGGCAGACAGAGTCAATACGTGTCTCTTGCCCATGCCCTTAGCCTGAACATGTTTTAAAATATATCTTAAATATCATTTTTTCTGAAGGCAAGAGAGCTGAGGAGTGGTTGCCTTTGCCTACCCAGTGCCACTCCGCGCTCCTGGCTGGAAAGCAGCCTGGCCTCTCACATAGACTGAAGACCCCAGAGGGGCTCCACTGCTTATGGTTTTGCTGCCTGCTTGCTTTCTTGTGTCTCATCCGAGAAACTTCACTGCCTGCAGTGGTTCTGTTTTGACTAGATCTGCTCATACGGGCTTTGGGGCTCTTTTCCCAAGGATGTAGAGGGTGATCTGGGATGGCAGAGGGGCACAGGAGGACAGTGGCTGAGGCAGCTGTTGCCTCTGTTGCTTTGGTGGAAGCAACCAATGCTCTGTGACATTTGCTGACAGAGGGTGCAAAACTCCAGCAGTATTAGAGGTACGTGGCTAAAAGGTACCACAGAAAAGATTCAAGTCCTGCGTGGCTAATGCTTGAATGTGTTGTCTTAAAGCTCTGGTGACCTGCCGGCCGGATGAATTCCAGTGTGGCGATGGGACCTGTATCCACGGAGCAAAGCAGTGTGACAAGGTGCACGACTGTCCTGACAACAGCGATGAGGCAGGCTGCATCCAAGGTAGGTATAGACAGCTCTGCACTCCTCATGCTCTGTGGTGTAAACCTGTGAGAGCTGCGTGGCCATTGGAAAGGGAAGAGGCCTGTGCTGCTCCTCTGGGCCATGGCAGGCTGCTTCCTGTAGAGTTTTAAGCCATACTGGCAGTGGGGTTGCTTGGGAGAGATGACTGTGCTGACCAGGCAGACTGCATGACTTGAAAAGTTCCTTGCATGATACTCAGGCTTAATGTTCATTTGCTTAATCCCATCCCATTTCTGCTAATGACACCCTCTTGAAGCTTTATATCAGGCTTTTTGTTGTCATGAGCCTCGTCTAACTTAGTTGCTTTCCTCTCTTGCCCGACATGACAGAGTCAGCATGTGAAAGTCCCAGCAAGTTTCAGTGTAAGAGTGGAGAGTGCATTGACGGAGGCAAAGTGTGCGATTCACATAGAGACTGCAGGGACTGGTCTGACGAGCCTCTGAAAGAATGTGGTACAGTACTTGCCTTCTACGTGTTGCTCCTGTTGTAACTGCTTCCCCTCTCCTCCATCTGGTGCTCACAGCTTTGAGTGTAACCACATGTAGCTGCTAATGCTATTTCTCACTCTGCTCCTCTTTCCTTGCCTTTATTCTCTCATCACCCTTCATATGAATGTAATTAGTAGCCTAGTCTGATCATCTGTAAGTTTGAACTGTGCCCTTCTCAACTCAGCTTTTATTCTTGGAGGGATGTATAAACTGAGCACAGGACTAGGAACCAGGAATTCCCCCTCTCCCCAGATACTAGTGTACTCCACAGCACAGACCAGTTTGTTTAGCCTCATTGCCTAAATTATCTTTGGATTGTAAGATGATGATAACTTCATAAAAATTTAGCATTGGGAACACGCTTTGAAGGTGAAAACACATAGAGTGGCAGCAATCACTGAGAGAGGACTTCAGCCATTTCTGGGTTTTACATGTCGTTGCTGCTTCCCTTAGAAATGACAGCAGGTTGCTCTCTGCAGCGTCCTGCCAGCTCTGGGCTAGCGAGATGCACAAGTCACGAGAGCCGGGGCTGTCAGGGTCAGCAGAACAGAAAGCCCAGGCTAGAGAGCTCTGCCGCTCTCCCTAGGGCAGCCCTTCTCTCACCTTTCCCACCAGGCATTGTGGGCACCAGCCCCAATCTGGAGCATTACTCAAACACATTTGTTTTTTTCCCCAGTGCAGAAATGTCTCAGATAGTCATCCGCTTCCATCACATCATGGAGCACCAGTAGCATGGAGCTCTGTGCCTTCCTCTTAAATAACACATATTCAGGAAGAACTGTCAGTCTCTCCTCTGTATCAGACAAGAAGCGTGTGTGCATGGCTAGTGAGGATGCTCTTATCTTGTGCTTTCAGTATGCCCTTGCTTTCTTCCACACTAATCCATATCTCCCTGTCTTTCTGAGTGGGTGTCGCAACTTGTCTGTCTGTGGAGGTCTCCCAACAAAGGAGACTGGGCAGTGGCACGGCACAGCTGGGATTGGTGCTAAACCTTACGGTGGCTGACTTGGTGCGGTCCCAGGCTGGCAGTGAAGTGTCGTTTGAGTTAGGGAGCTGAGCAGAGAATAGCCCCCAAAGGAAACATGTTTCCTTAAGAGTGCAGAATGATGTGGATTGCTGTGAATGTAACACCCATGCACAAGTAATCCATGCAGAAGGCATGAGGTGCAGGACATGCTCCTCATCTTGGTGTTTCTGTCTAGCTGTGTGCTAGACACTGCAGTGCCCTCTGAGATTCCCCAAAAAAAGCATGGCAGAAGACAGAACATCACTTGTCTTATTTTAGGCAGGCAGTGAATATACTGCTGAAGTTTGGGTAGTGGGCAGCAGCTGCCCAGCAGAAAGAGAACAGGCTAAGGTCTCTGCCTGGCTCTTCCTCAGCTCCTACTGAGAAGTGCAGCAAGTGAAGCAGCACTTGATTTACAATTTCTAAATCCATTCCACAAAGCACCTCTGAAACCATGGGAATCATCTGAGTAAGGGTTTGCTTGTTAGTTGAACCAGCCTTTGTAGTATTTTGCAGAGAGCAGTTGTGCACGTTTATGACCCAATTTGCTAGAGGCCTATGCAAGTGTAGGAATAGGAGATACCCATTAATAAACATCACTGATCAGTGACAACACACAATGTGACTCTATGGACACCTTCTTAGAGCCTGGTGAACTTACTCTATTAATAATGTATTGATATCTGTATGTGTGTGTCTTTGATAGGAAGGTGGAAGCATCCCAGAGCTGAGATGGGGTTCCTTCTGGCATGGTATTTTCCTAGTCTTACTGACTTAATTACTTGTGGTTGTTTTCATTTTGTTCCAAGAGCTCTGGTTTAATGTCTCCTCTGTACTGCTCACCTGCAGTGTGCAAGGAGCAAGAAGTAAAAGATAAATGAAAAATTTGCCTTTAAATTGCATTATTAGATTGAAGCAAGTCAGTTTTGCTTGTTCTAGTGAGCCCACTATCCCTGAAATCCCACAGCTTCTGTTCAGCAGTCTTACTTGGGGAGAGGACTTTCTCTTCACCTTGTGTAGGTTAATTACAACAGCAAGAAATGTTATTTCTGACAGGAAACCAGCTCTCCTTAACCTCTCATTCAGTTCTAGTTACAAGGATCCATTTAGTCTGTTTTCCATTTCATAATTTGAAAGCAGGATCAGAGAGGTGGCCTTGGATTAGACGGGGACCCAGGAGAGGATGGGGGCCGTTGCTTCATAAATTGCACACTTGGGCTGATGCAGGCTGCCAGCAGAGACTGTCATGTGGGAGGTGTTTCTGGGAGGACTGTATCTCAGTGCTAATGGAGTATCTCTGACAGACTGTACTTTGGTGTTTTCTGGAATTTTCACATAGATCATTCCTTGGAGCTAGATGGGGAAAATAGTACAGTATTTCAAAATAGCTGGCCCCTGGGAGATGAGACTCCACCAGCATGAATTATTAAAACTCAGAGAGACTGTTCAGAAAAGTCAACATGAACCAGTGCATGGGGAAGAAGGAGTCTCCTGGAGAGAGCCCTTAGGTCCCTTAGAAGTTTCTCACATGTGGCAGAACATGCTCAAAGCAGCAGCTCTCTGATGGGATGAGATGCAGAGATTCACATACGCTCTTATCCCCAGGGCTCCCTGTTCATTTAGCCACTAGCTTTCAGTCCAAATGATCCTACAGTGTTGTTTTGGAATAATAAAGAGCAAGAAAGTGATATGGTGGTGGCTTCCTATCCGTGAAGTCACTCATATGGTCTATGGGGCCAGCTCCTGGCTACCAAAAGCTGATAGATATGGGAAAATTTCTGAGGACCTCTCTTAATTTTATTCAGTCTTACAACTAAAAGCCCTCCTTTGTCATAGATAATCTGTATATCGCTTCCAGGTATTAATGAATGTTCTATGAACAACGGTGGTTGCTCACACATATGCAAAGACTTGAAGATTGGTTATGAATGTGAATGCCCGCTCGGATACAAGCTTCTGGATAAAAAAACGTGTGGAGGTAATTTACATGCAAACAGCAGTCCCTTGTGTTTCACCATACAGAGACGTGATTATATTCACTTCAGCATTGCTCCATCACAGATGGTTTGATTTCAAGTTATTGATGGGTTTCAAACACTCCTTTCAGACATAGATGAATGTGAGAATCCAGACGCTTGTAGCCAGATCTGCATTAATTACAAGGGGGACTACAAATGCGAGTGCTACGAGGGATACGAGATGGACACCCTGTCCAAGAACTGCAAAGCTGTAGGTAAGAGAGCGCCACAGGCACTTAAACTCTGCTTGCTCAACATCACAACTCCGATAAGAAAACATGCTTGCAGGGCTGAGGCTACGGGAACAGAAACAAAAGGAAACTAGCAAAGCAAGCAAGCAAAGACATTTCATTTCGAGCAGCACAGAACTGCTGCAGTGATAGCAGATGCGTCTCTAGGCAAGAACTACTGATCATGCAGATCAGAATATTTTAAGTGTACAGAGCAAGATTACAGTCACTAGTTGGCTGTTTGAAGCTGAAACTAGAAAAGAAAGTCTGTTGACAGGTGTTATTAAAAACAGTGCAGCAAAAACATTTAGTGGTAGTAGTATTAAAAGGAAGAAAACATCCCAATTAAAGCACGGTAGGTTAGCCACCTCTCCACCCTCCCAGCCTCTTATGCAAATTACCAACACGAACACCAGCAGTTTGCTCGACCTTATTGCAAAAATGAATGTTAATGTTAGAGGGATAGAAAGTTGAATTGTGCAAGACTGAGCATTAGCCATGCTGGGGGTTTCTTTAATGGAAACAGTGGGTCTCTTGGGGAAGGGTGGGTTACCTGCAATACAAAATTGCTCCTCTAGTGTTATCCTGCACGTCCATGTGGCCTTTTTCTTCCCAGGTTCTATATGGTATGCGCAGTGTCCTGCTGTCCTCATAAAGTCTGTTAGTCTCACACCTGCAGTGAGTTAGGACTGACCCAAATCCTGGGACACTGATCTGCTTGTTGGTTAGAAAATTCTGTTGTGCCCGAGAGTCTGTGCTGGGAGCCCTGCAGCACAACGTATTCCAGAGCTAGAACCTTGTTCCAGCTCTTCCCTTTCAGTATCATGTTCCTCATTCCCCTTCTGTCCTTCCCAGTGGAAAGATGCTTTCTGCTAGGATCTTCTACTGGCCACTGTTGGAGTCAAACCAGTCTAACCCACTAAAGCTTGTTCTGAGTCTCCCATCCTGTCCCTACCTCAAACAGGGAGGTGCACAGAGTGAACTAAAATTTTAGCTATTTGACTCGCAGCTTATTTTAGTGACACTCAAGAACACAGATAATCACATGCTCTGCTACTTGCAGAGGGCAAGGATGTGCACTTCTTGGTCTGAGCCGAGAGGCATAGGGGTCTGCCTCCTACAGTAGGAAACTGCCCTCCACGGGGCCCACTGTGAATAACCACGGAGGCAAAGGTGCTGGCTGTGGTCTTCTAAGCAAAATAACCATTGGGTTTCTATGTGTCCTGCTCTCCTTGTCTTTTGGAAAATTCAGGTCAACTTTATGCTTCTTGAGATGCTCTGGCCTGGGCTGGCCCGAGATCACAACTGCAGTAGCAGTATCACCAGTACCCAGGCTGCAGGCTCTGGCCCCACAAAAAAGGGATGTGAACTGCCTGAGCCCAAGTGCTCAGGTGGACTGCGCAAGTTCTGCGTGTATGTGACAGTCTAAAATTCTTCCGTGGCAACTAGTCCTGGCTTTGCTGGATTCAATGTGGCTTTATCATGCCTCAAGTCTGGCTGCCTTCCTTCCCTCCAGCCAGCCCAGAGGGCTGTCTCTTCCTTGTCCTGGCCATGAGTCACCAAAATCTGGCCCATGTATTTTGTATCTAAAATGTGTAATTGAAGGTGAGGACATTCCCCAGAGTTTTGCTTGTGGCTTAGCAGAATGGGCAGACCAAGAGCCAGTGTGCATCTAGTGACCACAGGGGTGCTGAGGTCCTTCCTGTCCACGTGTGATAGCTCTGCCTCTGGAAGCCGTTTACACTTGCTTCTGGTGTGGTGTAAAGCTTCCTTACAAAGCGGACGTATCAGTGACTGATAGTTCTGTTGCTGTTGGAGAAATGAAAGCTGGATCCAGCCCATGGGTCAGCTGCTAAAATGACAAATGTGCTTATTTTCTGTGGTAGGCAAGAGTCCGTACCTGATCTTCACCAATCGCCATGAGGTCCGTAAGATAGACCTGGTGAAAAGGGACTACTCTCGTATCATTCCCATGCTGAAGAATGTCGTGGCGCTGGACGTGGAGGTGTCAACAAACAGAATATATTGGTGTGATTTGTTCTACCGAAAAATCTACAGGTAAGGGGTAAGAGAGGATGTGTGTTTTGGTACCTTTCCAAAGCTACGGTTCAATCTGTACCCTTTAAGGACAATTCGCAGAGAACAATGGAGGGTACAGTGAACCTGAGAGCTTTTCTTCCCTTACTGGATTACCCGTTGTGGCCCAGACTTTGTAAGCTTTTTTAGGAATTGATAAAGAAATCAGGGACTTGTGCAGTTATCTAGTTTGATAAGACAGGAAGGCTTTTCGTCAATAATAGATCCTGCTGCATTTGTGCAATTACACGTAGACTCGTTTACTGAATCATAATATTGCTAAGCGATGCTGCGCAAGAGTGCTGCTGTGCTGTGTGCTTGCTGTACGTGAAACCACAAAGGACTTGGCATCTGAAAGCACGAAGGAGACAAATGGTGGGAGCAAGGCAGTAGCAACACAGATACTAGCTGCCCACTGTAGTCTCTGGTAGACTGGATTTAAATTCACAGCACTTGACCACAGTACACATTCTGTAATTCTCCTTCTCCCTCCTCCTTCAGCTGTTTTTATGGCATCCGTCACAGTATTATGTACCGGGGCTTGTGAGTGTGCCTAGTCAAAAATGCATTTAATTTATGCGCTGAAACTCCCCCATGTATATTCTGATTTGCATAGCTATTGCACCCTATTGCAGCTTCTACAGTGATTTGTTCTGGATTTTAGCTAATGATAAGGCAAAGGTTGATTGGTTTCAGTGTGTGGGAGCCAAGCCAGCATTTCTGCAGGCTGTGGTAGCTCCCATGCCATTGTAGGGAAATTTCAGCACAGCCTGGGCAGTATTAAGCACTCAAGTAGCTAGGCAGGTACCCTGAGCAGGCCTGTGGGGCTCTGAAAATGGGGAGATGGTTCAGAAGAAAGCTGGCTGCTTTCACCAAGTCTGATTCTGTAGGCACAGGCAGGGGTGGGTAAGGGCTTTGTATTCATACACAGAGAATTATTCAAGATGTACTGCTTCTTCTGCAGCTCTCTGACAGTGAATGCCCTGGGGCACCAAGGGCCACTAAACAGTGTTCACACCCTGAACACGGCTATACCAAGCCTTTTTCTTTTTCCAACCAGCAGAAGTTTTCTCTTTCTTACTTCTGCTTGCATTAGCTATGTTGTAAGTCCCACCTTTACTGCAGAGCAAGCTGTGCAATTCCTGTTTAAGATACTGCTACTATCACTAATATCAAATGCTTCTAAACAAAAGGCCACCATGTCCTTCCAGCAGAGAGCAGGACTCCACCTGCAGGAGTCCTCTGGGGTAAAGCAGTCTATAGTTGAGAGGCTATCGCAAGGTGAAAACTATGGTACAGGAGGCAATTGCTGGCAAGAGATCCCATCTTTCTTAATGCTCACCTCACTTGCCTTTCCAAATCCTCTCCTGCTGAGGCGATGTCCCCTTTGGGCTGTCAGAAGATCTTTTACAATATTTAGTTACTGGGAGAATTGAAATGTCACCTGTATTTCAGCCCTCCCATTCTGAAAGCCGCAGGAGCCTCTCTTGGCTTCCTCACCAGTGCAGCGAGTCACATTGAGGGAACAGCACAGCAGCTTACCGCAGTGGTGGACAGGAAGTATTGAACACAACTGTTTCACTGGGGAGGAATTAGCTGACCTGGAGCTGTGTAGTTAGAACATGTGGTGCTTGTCAGACTAAAATAACAGAGTCTTGGGAACATTGTCAGATGCTCTGCAGGACCCTGATGATACTGTTCATTTGGTGTTGGGTCAGAGAGAAACCAAAACCATTCCTTGTAGTGAAGATGCAGTAGCATGCTGTTAATCCAGGCTGACTCTGCATTGCCATTCCAGCCTGGGCCACAGACCATAAAACAGTGTCAAGAATTCCTGGTTTTAGACATCTGTTTCCAAGTCTCTAATCTGATACTTGAGAGCTCAGCTCCTGTATGACTTGCCTTCTCATTCCATGACCAAAGGCAGGATGGCCAGTGAACAGGAGATGTAAACCATCTTGCAGTTTCAAATGTTTGGGGGGGGACAGAAACTTTCTGCTGTTCTGTAACTTTTTTAAGATGTGCCAAGTTATTCCAAGAGCCAAACTAAGCTCTTAGAAACACTGAGGTAAACTCAGAATAACTCCATTTCAGTTCACTCAGTGCAATTGATATAGGTGTAGGAGCAACAGAGCAGAATCAGCCTGTGTGCTTGTAGGAGCAACATTGAGTTATTTATGAAACATCCATGTGGAGTTTGCTGCCTTTCATCAGTGTTTTGAAAGATTTTGAGGCTGCCACTGATATTTAGTGAACCTTTTCTTTGTCTCTAACGAGATCACTTGCCAAATTAGTACAGCTCCATGAATTCCTTTGATGAATCATAATTAGTTACACAGGTCCTAATTCTGCAATACATTTAAGCATGTTTATTTGCATGCTAAGTTCAACTCTGTTCAGCAGAGCACTGGAGATAATATTTCTAATGTCCATAAATCCCATGAATCGATGCTATTGAAGTTAATGTGCCTGAAGTCAAATGTTTGGCTGAATTGTGCAGTTATAGCAGGACACAGGTAGAAAAATAAAATGACAGTTCTCTATTCTGGAAATGCCTGCCATCCAGATACAGGGAAATAAAAACACGTTGTAGGAGGAAGCGGAAGTTTGCAGCATGCAACCGTAAGGGCTTCTATGTCAGACATGCTGCCACACGTGCACTTTCTTTCCGTGGGGTTGCAGTGGTGCTACCTGGCATTCAGCTGTCTGCAATCCAACCCCATGCACATGTGCAGGGCCCTCTTTGTTCCATGTGTCAGTCCAGTAACATGTCCTGTCTTTGCAGTGCCTACATAGACAAAGCGAGTGACACAGCTGAGCAGGTGATTTTGATAGACAGCCAGCTGAACTCTCCTGAAGGACTGGCAATAGACTGGGTTCACAAGAATATCTACTGGACGGATTCCGGAAACAAGACCATCTCAGTGGCCACTGCAGATGGAAGCAGGAGGAGGACACTTTTCAACAGTGACCTCAGTGAGCCAAGAGCCATTGCTGTTGATCCCACACGGAGGTAGGTGTAAAGACTACAAACACCCCCTTTGCCAACAGAGATGTTCCAGTCTTCTTTCTGCCTGTCTTACAAACTTGTGGGTGGTTCTCATCTCACCAAGACTTCAGGTGCCGTTTAAGATAGATAGATCCATTGAACTTAAATGGGACTGCTGAGATGGTTCAACTAACTCTTTGCAAGACCACTGCTGTTAAAGAAAGTTCTGAAAATAATGGTCAGGTCATGTGTTTGATGGGCCTGAGCTGGTCCAGGCACACAGGTTGTACTGGGAAATGAAGTATTCTGTCTGACATGTGTTGGGCTACTTGGATAAGTGAAGTCCACATACCTAGCAGATGCACCAGGAGATAGTTTGCATGGGGTTACTAAGGTGAGATGTTGCATTCTGGTGCAAATTTTGTGGCAGAGTATGCCCTGTGGGACAGTATGTGACTCCAGTAGGTGCATATCAGAATTAACTGAAGTGGCTGAGGGGCTTTGCTGTAATAAGGAGGGAACAGGGCACCTCCCACTCCGATTAGTAGATTTCTTACACTAAATAGTAGATTTCTTACACTACAGTCCAATTTACTGTTTTCTTGCATCTGACTCTCAGATTCATGTACTGGTCTGACTGGGGAGACAAAGCTAAGATCGAGAAAGCTGGCCTGAATGGTGTGGGGCGGCAAGTGCTGGTGACTGACAACATTGAGTGGCCAAATGGCATCACACTTGGTAAGTGCCCAGGTTAGAGCTACAGCATCCACTGTGGCTGACGTAAATTTATTTTTATTGTTAAATAGGAAAACAAAATTTTAAAAGCTCAAAGGCACCTGCACACAAAAATCCTGGAAATACTCTGTCACTTACTGCTCACCAACACGAGCGATTTTATTTCAAGAGCAAGCATAGTCAGTAAGTCTTGCCACAGTCAGAACCTCATACTGCAGGAGCTCTGAGTTGCTTTTAGGTGTGTCTTAAGGCAAAGGGAAATTTTGGGAGAGGATGCAGAGCTGCAACAACCCTTTGGAAGTCCAGGAAGCATCAGAGAGTCCTTGGTGCTAGTGGCTCTGGACCTGGACTTGTCTCAGAAGCAGTGTCAAGATACTTCATTGGACTGATTAATGCATAGTACATCAAGGAAAGAGACACAGCCTGCAGAGCCCGTTCCTCATCGACATGCCTGGCCAGCCGCTCTGGGTGGGCGTAGCAAGATGGAACCCATCTTGGCTCATATCCTGCATCCTGCTGGCCCACAGAGGGCTGTGGTCCTTCTCACTGAGTGGAAAGGAGGTTTCCTGCCCTCATGGGGCAGCAGGGGACACCCTCCTTTGAGTTACAGCCGTATGTGTTTAACACCATGCACATGTGAGGTTCTCTGATTGGTTTTGTATTTGAAAATTCTGGCCGTGACAAGGATGTAGGAGAAAATGCTGCTACCATTGCATAGTGTTGAAGTGCTACTGCTGTGAACAAATAATGTTATCCTTTAGTAATTAAGAAATTAATTAATGACTTGTTTAATTACAGAACTTGTTTTGTGTTGGCACTCATCCACTTGCATTCTGTTTAGTGAATCTCATCCAAAATGAGTGAATTTGCTCCAGGAAGAGAAATTCAGTGCTTAGCGTTCTAAATAACATTGGATCCTTCCCTGCCACTCTTACCTGCACCCTCCCCAAAACCTGAGTGGTTGTGGTAGGAGTGTCCCCACCACCAGCATTCCCCCAGCCTGCAGCACAAGAAGGCTTTCTGGACCCAGGATTCTTCTTCACTGAAAACGTGTGAATTGCACCGCTCCTTCAGAGAGGTGTTTCATTTGAGTCACAGTTGTTGTTCTCCAGCAAGAGGCCAAGGACTGAATAGCTTTGAGAGGGATGAAGCTTCTTGCTCAGGCACTGATGGAGCGACTCTGGGAAGCCCAAACTGCTGCTGGCCTGCTCCTCCTGGTAACAAAAGAACCTCATTGTACATAGCTATCAGTCAGGCATTCCACACACATGCACACACCCCCCAGAATGTTCCTTCTTTTAAATCTTTTTTATAGGATCTTATCCCAGCATATCTGGGCACTGATTCAAAATCAGAACTAGTGTTAAAAAAAAAAAAAAGGCCCAATAATAAAGAGATTAGTCATGCTGCCAGCAGGGAAAACATGCTGGGCAAGAGAAAAAGAGTTGTGGGAGCTGTGTGTAATTTTGCTTCATTGTGTTTCACTTCTCAGATTTGCTGAATCAGCGTCTCTACTGGGTAGACTCCAAATTGCATTCACTGTCCTGCATTGATTTCAATGGCAGCAACAGAAAAGTTCTGATCTCTTCTGTTGATGATCTGAGCCATCCTTTCGGCTTAGCAGTGTTTGAGGTAAGAGTCGAAAACGGATGCAGAACAGACTGGAGACAGCAAGAGGTCTCAAAGCTCTTCTTGATTAAAAGCTCTGCCTTTTGCATAGCACAGAAAGCTCAGTGAGGGCGTTTGCTGCTATAGAAACCGATTAACCTGGTGTGGGTTCAGCAAGGAAAATTGTTTTCTAAAGCCCTTATCAGGAGCAATGTGTTGTCTCATGCTTTTACCTAATGTAGTACCAGTGCATCCGTAAGGGGCAGGTGGTGCCCAGCATAACACCTCCCACAGAACTGGAAAATGGGTAATGGGTTTTCCTTTATTTGAATTGATCCAACTGTCCATGCAAAGGCCAAAACTATTAGCAACGGAAGGGCGAAGCCACTTACTGTCATCAGCAGGTGGGACAACCACTCACTGAGTGACACTGCAACCTCTCGTCTTTTGAAAGTCGGACTGTGAGGGGAGCTGCATGGGCTCAGAGCAACCTCTCAGCCTGCAGTGGAGCACTCTGCTGCTCTCAGCAGCTTTGTTTCACACCATCTTGGCATACCTGTGTTGCATTTTCTGGTGCCAACAGAACCCCCAGGGGAGGACAGCCCCTTAAATTTTGCTGTGTTGGCTAGTTGTTTCTGTTGTCCATCCCAGCATCTGCAGAAGTATCCTCAGAAACGCTTTCACCTGTCTCAGGAGTCTCAAGGCTTCAGCTGGGAGTATCTGTGCCAGCAAGGCACTCACAGGGCTCTCCCTGCAGTCACTGTGCACCAGTACATTGCTGAGGCTGGGGACTTGGCATTAAAAAGGTGCTTGTTCACCTAGTTCTGACAGGGTCAGATAACTCTCTTGCAGGCTGAACTGCTCCAGTTATGACAGACAAACCCTGCCACACACCAGAGAAACTTCCCTGTCCAAAAAAAAATATAGGTGTGATCCTACACAGACATAAGCCAGTTTTCACAAAGGCGTTAGGTCCAACTCCTACTTGAGTACATTCCATTGAACACCCTGTCAGTCTTGTAGATTCAGTACTCTTATACCATTCAGTGTCACACTGTAGCCTTACTAAGAGCAGTGCAGTAATTAATTGAATAGTACAGTTCAGATCCTCAAATGTCATCAAGGAAGAACTAAGACCTGCTGAGATCTGCAGAAATTACTACATAAATGGGCATCCACGTTTCTGCCATTAGTTTACGCACAGCTACCCAGTGGCAGGGCCCAGGGCTAATGCCTTCCTTGCAGTTTGTATCTCATGCTAAGCATGTGTTCAAAACTCTGCGTTCCCCATCCTATCTCAGGAGTACTCCAGGGGTATGGAAGACATAATTCAAATCCCTGCTTTGCCTGGGTGGAAGCAGAGAGACAATCCAACTCTTCCTCCCCTGGTAGAGGACTGCCAAGTGTCATTAGCCTGGGGCAGTAAAGTTTTCTCTCTTGTAGCTAAGCTCCCTTCTGTCATTATTTAAATGATTATGGGAACAAAAGCTTCAACTTTGGCACCTCACTCTAGGTAAGCTATAGCAGAGAAAAGTGTCTGGTTGGCTCCCTGTCAAGGTGTGTGTCACAGCCTCCTTTCTTTTCTCTTCGTTTCACTTAACTAGGTTGGCTTTTGACTCAGCAAACCCCTCTTCCTTACAATCCTTATTCCTCCCATGCAATGTGTGTGATATCTAGGCATCTAACTCTGGGTACAGGTTTCCCCAAGACATTGCTGCTTTTTAGTTTTATCCTCATCAGCAGTGTTTTGAAGGATCTCTTGGGTTATTTAACCTCTGTACACCCTTCCTCATCTGAATGGCTGGTTAGGATAACAGACAACCCTTTTGCTTTTGATAATTTGCCCTTGTTGTCCAGCAATGTGGCTTTCCTTACTGAAACGTGTGGTTTTCAGCAGGCAGAAGCGTACGTAGCTGACCAAGCAACCAAATACTGTTTGATAACTGCAATTCCTGTGTACCTCCTTGACCAGTTATTTTGTATCTTCAATCATAGTATGCCATGAAAAACTTATTAATAAAAAAAGAGAAATAGAGACTCATCTTCCAGGTAGGCACTGGCCTCTTCATAGGTACCTGCTTAATGCAGGTCTTATCTTTGGAAAGGAGAAAAAAAACAGCAGACATAACAAAAGTTTCTGCTATGGCCCTCTGCTCATGATCCACCCTGTCTTTAAAAAATAAAGGTTCAGAAACAGAATGGATGCAACTTTTCTGTACTTAACCAAATTTCTGCTCCCTTGTCTCAGTCTCATAGCAACTCAGAATTACTAAGCTCTTTATAAACATGTAGGATTGCTGTGCTTTTAAACATTAGAAATGACAGTGTCAAAAAAAAAAAAAAAAAAAGAAAAAAGCTGCTGATAGAAGTAGCACAAACCAAAGGTGTCCCAAGGTAGGAACACAGTGTGTTGACTTTGTGACTACAGGAGTTTAATCCAACTTGAGTTGGATTTGAGCAGGGCCAGGTCAGAAATCCTGTGTATTTCCTGCAGGACAGAGTGTTCTGGACTGACCTGGAGAATGAGGCAATCTTCAGTGCAAACAGGCTGAATGGCTTGGACATCTCTGTTTTGGCAGAAAATCTCAATAATCCTCATGACATCGTGGTATTTCATGAATTAAAGCAGCCCAAAGGTAAGACATGTCCTCGGGGTATCATGGCCCTAAATCAGGTTCATTTAGTTAGTAAATGAAATGCTTCCTGGTGGTTCTTGATGAGAGAGAAAACACAGGTAATAATGTGAAATCAATGCCTAATGTTTGAAGTTCCTGCATAATTAATTCAGCAGCAGCATTTATTGAAAAGTCTGCAATTTGTTAATAGCTGTTTAATTAGCATCCTTGATAACAGTGAGTTACTCTCGTCACTGTGATGCTTACCATTCATTATATATTTGGGCAGTTTTTATAGTAGTCTGTAAGGTTTCACTCTACTCCAAACTGCAAAGATGATTAAGCAGCCTGATTAATTGAGGTAGGGAGTGGAAGAGAGTCTTCTTAGAGGACCTGATATTTCTTTGCCAAGAACAAGAAATAAATAATTAGAAAAATAACTTGTCTTTTCTTGCATTCTTGAACAGCTCCAGATTCCTGTGAGCTCAGCCCCCAGCCAAATGGAGGCTGTGAGTATTTGTGTCTTCCTGCACCTCAGATCTCTCCCCATTCTCCCAAGTATACATGTGCCTGTCCTGACAATATGTGGCTGGGTCCTGACATGAAAAAATGCTACAAAGGTAAATATAATCATGTCGTTCTTTTGCTGTTCCAACAAAATCATACTTGGAGTGAACATATTTCCTGATGGTGGAACACAAACATTAGCTTTTGTATTCCACATACTTGCTGCCTTCCGAACACAGCATTGTGGTGTCCTTAATTGAAAACTTGCTTATTTTTGAAAACATAACCAGAAGAAGATACAGCAGGAAGGGGAGAAAAAAGGGATAAGGCCCAGGACTAAAAGTGTAAATGGTCAATAAATCATTAAAATTTGCCATGTAATTGCCCTATAGATTCTGGATTTGGAGAGGTCACAGTCATTGCTGATAATATCCTGAAGAGATGGGTGCTTTCAATGTAGTTTTCCCTAACGTGCAAGTAGTTCCTGGTACAAATTCAGTATCTTCTGAGGTACGGAAAAAAACCCTAAGCTTTTGAATTTCTTAACTACCTTCCATCCAGAGTGCTTTATTAATAACTAAAGCTTGACTTCAGGAAATCATTTCTGTAGCTTTAGGCAGAGAACTATCGATAGTCCAACTACCTGGTAATAGAACTGGAATTTGGTTTCTGCTTCTAATCAGTAAACGTAACAATCCTCCCCAGATTTGTATCACCATTTGTGATTTGCTTGTGTACTTACTTTTACCACATTTCATGTTTGCTCTTGCTTTTCAGATCTTCCAACTACTTCAACTACTGTACTTGTTTCTACAACCGCAGCATCCCGTACTGCCACTACCACGACCATTGCAACTGTAATTGGCAGTGCCAATAACACCACCGAAGTCATCCCCAAAGCTGTATCAGAAGCTACGATTACCACCCCAAGTTTTCATTCACCTTCCACCACATCCATCTTTATAGATTCTGAGATGACCACTGGAAACAGCAATTTATCACAGCACTGTAAGAGAATGAGATTCCTCTTTTCTTTTTCTATATATACCGTATCACAAAAACTCACACACTGGTGGGAGACCTTGTCTAACGTCTGAGTTATAAACAGGTCAGATGCAGGCACATCCTGATACATAGCAGGAGGAATCAGGTACTCTTTCTGCAGACACCTCTGCTATGATGGCTGATGTGATTCCAGTCGCTCGGGATGTTAAGGAACTTATGTCAGATTTTCATCTAACACACGTGAAACAGACCCTAGCAGTGAGGCCCTGAGAGTTCATACTTGTCCTTGCCTTGTGCCTAATACTAGTTCATCCCAGCTTTAGTGCTGCATACCATACTACAGATGATTCTACAGGTGCTTCACCTATTTCAATTGTTTAATAATTAATGTGATCCAGTACAAGTTGTGGGTGAAAAATGCCTCCTGTCCAGCTTTAGCCCTGCTGGATGTTTGGAATTACTATAGCCCAAGACAAGCTGCATCTGTTTTGTGTGGCTGTGCTGTGCATGTTAACATGGCCTGATCCATGACATACATTTGAAGTTATTCATTACAGTATTAGAAAAGTATCCCAATGGAGAGCACTAACAGGCTATCCTAAAGTTCACCCTACACAATGAGTGCGTAATGAAACACCAGCCTACCATCTCAGTGCTAACAGGTAATCTCTCTAGATCATGCTGCCAAGGCAAAGCAGAAAAGCTGAACTGCTTTTCAAAAAACAAAAAAAATATTCTAGTCCAGAGAGAAGACTTTACTCTTCAGGACTGTCATTCAAGACCTCAAACAGATCTAGATTGCTTTAAAAAGAATAAAACACTTTTCTTCCCTAAACGTTTCACTGAGCAGAATAGGCATTTCCATTGCATCTGGAAAGCAAAAATAAACTATCCCTGTTTGACTAGGGTGTCTTTTGTAGTAACAGTGATGCAGTGTACTCTGTACTGCATGTGGGAAAGCAGAATCCAATTTCTAAAATTCATTCTTGTAAGCTTTTTTTTGTGCAAATTTCTTTCAAATGGAATAATCAACTTTTTAATAAGCCATGGAAGCAAGGTGCTTTAATTGTCCACAATTGAAATAGTCTGGCTTATTATTAAGTAAATAACTGTGTAATAGAACAGCCTGCCAGAGGGAAGTGTTTAAAAGGATAAATTGCCTTTTAAGTTCCATGAATTAGTGTATCAAAACACAAACTACAGTTAGTTCCTCCTCTCTCAATTCCTGATATTTTAGCAAAAATAAATGTTCTGTGCTGAATCCCCTATTATAAGAGCTTAGAGCAAACATTTTTAAGTATATAACTTGAAAGGTATATTGATTTTTTTTTTTTAATTATTTTTCCCTATAATTGTTTTTTTCTCTTGTAAGTACAATATCGAGTTTTGGGGTCATTCTTACATGCTGAGGCAGACTGCAGTGATATATGTGTTGACTAACTCCTTAGCTGTAAATAAATAAAAAAAATAATTAAAAAGAAAAGCTGTGCAGATGGCTTTGAACTACATTCTTCTTCTGACAGCTCAATAAATCATTAATTGTGTCAGTACTAGAAAGTGTTCTACTGTGGATTTTTAAGAGCACTATTCAGCATCCCCTGATCCATGCATGGAATTTCCATCAAATGTCACATTTTTTAAAACCGGCCTCCTTTTTTGTGCTTGATAATTAGAGGCACAAGTACAGTCACTTACTCATTTCTGGTTAGAGCTTCTCTATCTGCTAACACTGTACTAGGGACTTCCCTTAACTGGCCACACTCTCCTGGTGTGTAGTTTGCAATCCTGCGAGGGCAGGCGCACTTCATGGCCAGGCTGTTTATTGTTCCTAAGAAGAAACAGCTCAGCTTAGCCCAGATTTGTGTGTATATGCTTTTTATCTTCTCTGTGATAATTTTATTATAAAACTTTTTGCAAACTCTTTGATTACAAAAGCTTTCTGGTGGGCGGAACAACATGGTTACTAACATAAAACATTCTTTAGACGTGGCTTTAAAACTAGCAAATGAGTTAAATGATCAGAACTACTTCTGTAATTACAGATGCAAATAATGACCAAGGCTTTGATTCAACTGTGACAGCAGCTGTTATTGGAATCGTCATTCCTGTCGGTAAGCTGATTTGGTTTAAGCTTTGAAGGAGTTCATACCAAAATGCTAGTGTAAATACACTCTTCTGACTTTCAAGGTTGGGGTGGAAAAGAGTACAGGAACTGTTGAAATGGGAAAAGTAGCCTGGCTTCGAGAAAATTGTATAAGGATGGGTATCTATCTACATGGGAACATCCCAGCAGATTCATGCCTGGCTAACAGCCCTTTCTTTCCCCTTTCCTCAGTGGTCATTGGCTTGCTGTGCATGGGGGGATACCTCATCTGGAGAAACTGGAAACGGAAGAATACTAAAAGCATGAATTTTGATAATCCAGTGTATAGGAAGACAACAGAAGAGGAAGATGAAGACGAAATCCACATTGGGCGGACTGCCCAAATTGGACATGTCTACCCAGCAGTAAGTATCTGAGGAAACTGCTGACAGAGAATATTAATTTTGTTGAGAGTTTAGATACAGAATTATCTCCAGCCAATTACAGTGTTGGTTATTTGGCATATAATGACAAAAAAATCATTGAATAGGCAGAAGCGTGAACTTCTAGGCAGCTCATGCAGTTGTCTTAGAATATAGTGGTCTATATAATAAGATATTCTGTTCAAATGAAGAATAATTGTCCTAATCAATATACGTAGTAAGCCAGCAAGTGTAAAGCTAGCTATCTCAAGAGCTCAGTATGTGACAGCTGATCACTTACCCTCTACTGGATTCCATTATATCTATGCTTAGACTGCTACCAAGTGTCTAAACTATCTTAAGGATAACTTGAGTTTCTCTACAAACCAGGGAGAATATTTACACTGTTACATTACAAAGAAAAGAGTCAGATTCTTCGGAATGAGGAATGAGGTTCTGTAAGAAGTAAAGGAAATTTGCCTTGGCAAGATTAAAAGCAAACACTCATTTTGATAGCAAGTCCTGTGTATGCAGGAGAGAGAGAACCTGTCTGCATGGCAGTCTGCCTGTAAAGGAGCCTCCTTCAAAGAAGCAGCACTGCTGAGATGAAGCATTGGCAGTTATAACTGCACTGTATTTTTAGAAGAAAGCATAAAGATCCAATGAGTGAAGGCAATATACCTTCTATAGGCAGGCAGGCACATAGGTAACACCCTATATTATCTAAAGATCCTGCTAAAGATCACACTGGAAGAAGGTGTTATCCCTTAGAAGGAACTTTATCCATGTAATTCACAAGTGAATTAAACTTTCCAACGCCTCTTTAGTAACACTTTAGTGAGCGACCCCATTTGGGGAAAAGAATCAGGTCAAAAATAGGTTTCTGTCACCATTACACCAGGGACAACAATGAGATTTTTAACAGGAAATACAAGTTAGCAACAGTAACAGAATTTGGTTGTAAGGCATCAAAATTCACAAGTCACAAACTTTCTCTGCAAGTGTGTTTTTCTTCCTTCACAGCGTGTAGCGTTAAGCTTAGAAGATGATGGGTTGCCATGAGGATGAAGTTGCTGCTCCAAACAACGCACTCAACAAATTTGCTTTGGATCACAGAACCCGCTTCTTCTTTTTAATTGTTATTTATGTTGCAGAAGGGTAACCACAAAGTTATAATGAACTGCAAACATCCAAAGGATGTGAGAGTTTTGTATGTATAATCTTTTATACACATTTTAACTTGTTGCACTACCCATTTGTGATAGTGAATAAGCGACAGCTGAGCTACTAACTCAATGTACATAACCAGCCAGGCTGAAAGTTCAGTAGCTATTGCTTTATTTTAAGACTATATTTATAGATATTTTGTAAATATGTTGAATATGCTTTGTGGCTATCCATCAACATAAGTAAAACAAATTCTGTACAGGCAGTTTAGAAATATTTATTAACAAAATCTGGATTATAAGATCTGTTCTGTAAATATAGTAGAGGGGTGAGAGTATTTATTTTTTGTATGTTTGGCTTGCTGTGCATAGATTATCTGTGTATATATCTATCTAGCCTAGATAGATATATAGGCATATAAATATATACATACATATAAAAATATATACATATATTTTAAAACTCCTAGCCTACGTTTATGAAAATTAGGGATAATTGAATTTTTACAGGATGTTTGAGCAGTTTGCTTTGAAATCTAAAGACACGAAGTAAGAAAGAGCTGTACTGTAAGATAGCTGACAAATGAAGCACTCCCATAACAAACAGAGCTCCTGATTTCCAAACTGGCTCGTAAGGGTTGCTTTTACATTTTCCAGTCCATCCAGAAAGATTCATCTGCAGCGCTTTTAACTGAAGAGCTACTGCTGACAGCATTTCAGTCACGAGAAACTCCTACAGCACCCAGTATTTTTTTTTGTTTTGTATTGTTGCTTTTTACAGCTTGGTACAGATTTGATTTAGCTTTTTTGTTTGTTTCTAAATGTAAATCTAAATGCTTTTCCCCACTGGGAATCTTGCACCTCTCAAATTAGCTTAGAATTAGTAGAAACAAAGATTTAGACACATACTGCCATACACCCAAAGTGAGCACTCTCACCTGGCTCATCAGGGGAAAAAAAGCCCACAATAACAAAAGTTAATTCCTTCCCTCCTTGCCCTTTTCCCCTACTCATACCAATTAGGAGTCCAAATTTAGGAGATGCTACGGGGTAGCATCTTAATTCACCATATGTAGAATTCTTTGAAGCGCAGCAGTTATCTTCCAAAGGAACAACCTGCACCATGGTAGATCTCTCATACCACAGAGCGCTAGGCCAGGAGGCTACAGGAGGTTAAAAATTTACAGCCTTAGCAGTATCTTTGGCTGGGCCATCCTGCACCTTGCAAGAAAACGTTTTTTCTCATCTCAGTCTGTAAGATTCCCAGGGAATGCTGTGGGAAGTGAATACACTTACCTATTGCTGCATGATGGACTAGTACCTCCCTGAACTGTACCAAAACCTAGAGAAATCTTCCTAGCGTTCTTACGTCAGTCCAAGCTTTTGTATTCAAGTGAGTAGAAGAAACTCAGCCTGTATAGGTTTGGGGTTTTTTTTTTCCTTTTTTCCTTTTGTTTTTCTTTCTTTTAGAATAAATTCAGCATAATGTGAGCTGGAAGTTGATTCTTGACTAAGAAAAGGAAGTGTCTAAAGACCTAGTGTGCATTACAAACATAATACATACTCTCAAAATACTTCATGGCCTGCATAGTCAATACATAAATAATCAAGCATCCTTCTATTCAAATTTTAGATTTAAAGGCAGTTTTTTCACTGATTGAGATATCCAGTTATTGTTTTAAGGTATGAAGCTCTGTTTCTACAAATCAATGCACTGTGTACATGAAGAAAAAAACTGAGAAAAGGCTGTATGTGATAACACTGTAACTAACAGATGCATGTAAATATATTTGAAAGTTCTACTGTTTTGATACTTTTTTAAGAACACATACACACAAACCAACCTGTATAAACCATGTATAGAAGGCTGCAGTTTTTTTCAAACCATTGTAAATGAATTCAATGTGCAGTGTTGATTTCAACCTTTACAGATTTGTAACTACTGAAAAGTCAAACACCAAATTTGTTTTTTAAGAAATTAATTATTTTAAATAATGGTTCAGATTGTTAGGATGATATTTAACACTGTAATCATTTCTGATCTCTGTCTTGTCATATTGAAGTTCTGCTAGAGTGAGTTCTTGCTTGGTGCCTTTTGTGTTTCAGTTTTTATGTTACGAACAAAAGGACCAGGGAGGGGCAGGGGCGGGATCTGCTCTGTGTAACACTTGCTGTACTTAGGTCAATACGGATTACTGAAAACCAAATGAATGCATTTGTAAAACAGTGCACTGTTTCTATAGAAAGATTAAATTTTTTTATCTGGGACTACTGAACTAATTAATTTATAGTCCTTAAAATGCTGTCCTAGACCTGGGACTGTATCATATTTTGGTCTGAGTTTTCCTTAATTCTTAGTTGTCCAAACCCAAAGTGGGACTTGGGAACGCTGTTGCATCATTCAGCTGTTCTCTGTAGCTGCAGTAGCTGCAGTTTTGTAATAGCAACACTGAAGACAGTTCACATTCTACATGTAAGTTAACAGACCTTTTTGTTCCCAGTTGTCTTTCTCTGCCACTTTGGTTTTGGCCATCTTCAAATCACGTGGAAAACTACTGTCTTCATTATTTCCTGGAGCTGAACAATTGTATCAGTGATGTAACTAAGATAAGTGAGTAAAACTTCCAGTGGTACAAGTACACTAGTCCTTACCCATTGTGAGAAAAGGTTGTCTCAAAAGCGAATGGTGCATACAACAAAACTGGTGTACTTTTTAACCCGAACTATTACCTGTTAGACTATTCAATGAGTAATTGCAAACTACTCAATTTCTTCATACAGCTTTTGGTAAAGCATATCTACAGAAGCTGAAAAACTTTTTACAGCCAAATATGCACTCTGTTGCCATCCTGAAAAAAAGACAGAAATACTGCTGCTCTTGGAATCACAACAGGTAGTCTTAACTTTTTTTAAACATACAAACAATCTCATCTATGGAAATAAAGCTGTAATGAGATCCACTGTACTAGAAGTACAATGATAGCTTTAGTTGGAGACACAAGTGAGTCAGAACTAAATGTGCCGTTAGCTTGCTCTCTCCTCCCCTTCTCCTGTAAAAATGAAATCCTAGGTAAGAAACAAGGATATTGTGAACAAGGAGGGATGACTGGAGGCATTTTCTGAAATGGATGGGCAGTTTGGGTCCTATACAAACTTAGGTACGATATTTCCCTGTGCAGAGAGAAGCTTGAGCATGCAAGTCAAATGCTTAAAAGACTTTCCTCCTTTTAGGTATTGCTGTGTGTCCCCTTTGGTCTCTTTTTGTGGGAAATCTACTGTGTAACTTAACTTAAAATTCAAGTTATCAGCCAGGGGAATAAAGTAGCCATAAGTACCAGTATCTACTGGTATGTACCTCTTGAAAACCAAGGTAAACAAACTGTGCATCAAATTACTATTCTCTTTCCTACCCCAAGTAACTTGCAGGATATACTCAAAGAAACACTAGAAGGCACAGCTCTAAAGACAATACAACCTTTCACTGTCATGTGTTGTTATAAAGCCTTTTGAAGCAGTCTATTTATTGAAAGCAACTTTCAGTCATTTTTCCTCCCTAAAGGAACACTGCCAAGCAGCTAATACTTTTCAGACACAAATGGTTGTTACCAAAGTAATATGGACTTACATACTAGTAAATATTGGTGGGTTAGTTTTCTATTTAACTGAAAATAGGTTTTTCTTACTTTAAAATATTTCTCCATTTCAGTAATTGTTTTAGCAGAGTAATATGGTAACAAACAGAAAAACTGACCCCCCCCCCCCCCCCCCCCAAAAAAAAAAATCTCCAGGTCTAAATAGAGAGGAGAGCACAAATGAAAATAAGTGAAAGAGCTTCACACAAGAGTCCCAAACATATCTGGGGCATTGAGGCATGAGGTATGCCTGCTAAAACAACTATTCCCGTCCCCCCATTTTTTTTTTTTTACTCTATGCTGTATTAGCAATAAAATTCTATTTTTTGTTTCCCTTTTTACACATAGTAACTGTACAGTATGAGATAATCCATCCTAATACTGTGCTGACTACTTTCATTAAGATGCTGTAGAACTACACGTCCTCATATAAATCCCTTTAATGTTTAACATATGTAACTCAGTTACCTTTCTGCCGGAGTATGTATGCATCATTTCCTCACACTGAGTTTGTTCTCCATCAAATCAGTCCTTTAACTTTGTGAAACAGTTTTAAATCTGTCTTCCTAATTTACATCCTTGCCTTCAAGAAGGGCGCTATAGCCATGGTCTAGTACGAGCTTTTTCACTGCTTCAGTGCAGGAGTTTATAGAGTAGTGCCAAATTCACCTCCTAAATGCACCGTCTCAACATTGGAAGGATTCAAAGGGAGAAAGATAGCAATAGAGACAGTGAATTTAGATGTGGCACACATAACCCACCTTTTAGATTCCAGGCACTTGCACATTAACATGCTGGGTGCTCAGTGGCCAGCTCAAAATGCTAATCGACAAAACACCCACACTCACACACCCCCTTGGTCTTACTTTGCAGGCCCTGGTGCCCTCTATTCAAACAGCTATAACAGGAGCACTGTTTGTAAGAGTTTGCACTGTCCAAGGATGCCCTGGAAACAGCACACTGGTTGATGAAGGTATTGGTACAGTCCCAGGTGATGGCTTGACAAGAGTTGTTTTCAGTCGTTGTGGATTGTCCTGATGACAAAAATAGGGGCTGCAGCTTTGCAGCTGTGCATTTCTGCAACAACTTGCAAACAATCATTCCCACGGAACGGCAGCAAGCATGTCCTAGCTAACGCTGTCATTTCATGATGAGGTGAAATGTGGTCAATCTGGGGTGAACCAGAGGTCTCAAAGTCTGTGCCAGGGACAGGGCTGTCTGAGCTCTTGCATGTAGTGAGACTGAACCCTCCTCTGCTACAATGAGCTGGAGGAAAGGCAAACACTGGTCATTCTAGTCACAGAACAAAAATGGGCAGAGCCATGCATTTAAGTAAATAATCTGAAGTCCCTGTAAGAGAAAATGGGGGGTTGGCTTTCTTCGGGGCAGTGACAGAGACTGAAGTGGCTATTCTCAGCTAGATTAAATGTGCCTGGTAAATAGTTTACCAAGTGCATTGCACCTCGGATCAGTAGAAAACAAACTAGCGCACCTTGTTTTACTTGTATGGCTATGAGCTCAGACTCCCCAGCCAAGACACAAGTCTCACAGCATCAAATTTTACACAGAGAAAGATGAACTTGTCACTTCTGATATCACAGCAGCAGACACACTAACACAAAAAGATTAGCTTCAGAAAAGATTACCTCACAACAGTGTCCCCAGAAGGGAGGCCATCTACCTCAGGACACCGAACTTAGATTTCTCACACCAACAGTGGTAGCATCTAACAGAAAAAAACCAACAGGCACTAGTTAAGGCTATGTTCTTAGCTCTTACAGGAGGTTAGTAATGCTAACTTGTATTTGTACCTATGCATCAACAAGCAGAATGAGAATTAACATGGTTTAAAAAATAATAATCTTTTTCAAATTATTTGCAGGATTCAAATTTCACTATATACCTCAGTGGGAAAACATTTTCTTAAGGGATTAGCTGCAGCTGCCTGCTAAGTTCTCCACACTATTAAGGAAAGCATTGTAATCTCGTCAGTCATGATAAGGCAGCCATCTTAGCAGGGAGCTAAAAGTTACGATAGTGTAACAAGCAAGTCTCCCTGATATTTGACAGGCCCTAGCCTGGTTACATGGATGGCTTACACAGGATTACAGCAAAGAGGAGGCCAAACTGATACTTTTTTTTTTTGTCTTCACATCAGTTCTTCAGTCCTTGCCTACAGGCTACAAAGTCAGGTGGAAGAGCAGAGGTTATAACTACAGTTCTTGGCCAGGTACGACTGAGGCCAAATAGCAAAGACATTTCACGTTACCCTATTCATGATTTTATCTGCTGAGTCTGCCAGTCAAGGAATTAATTAGCTCCAACTGTAGTAATTTATTTTCATGCATATATTCCCCCACTGGGACTTGGCTGAAAGCACATACATTCATTCAATTCAAGCCATTACACATAAAGGATAATGGCAAGCCTTATGACCACACATGCAAGAAAAATCCCTGAGTCTACGTATTTTGCTAATAAGGCACAGACCTAAATAAGATCTAAGCAAAGAGAGCACCTTGCAATAATGCTTAGAAGATAAGCAATACTTGGAAAGTAATGTTTAGGTCTAAGTTTTGATGACAGGAATTTTCTTACAAAGGCTAATTTGACTTTTAGACTGCGTGTAATAATGAAAAACTGACAATAAATTATTGGAAATATACATTAAATTATTATTAGCAATATTTGAAATGTGTGCTGCATTTAAAAGCCTGACTTCATATTACTTTGATGCTAAAGGCATCAGTGGCAATAAAAGTCATGAAGAAGTTAATAATAAAAACTTTTTCAAACACATCAGAGGCTGGAAGGCTGCAAAAGAGCAGGTGGGGTTAACAGAATCTGTTGCTGTAGAGGAAACTCATGGTGAATATGTATTTTTAATTTTGCATACAACCTTGATCTTCCCATCTTAAAAAATGCCTAATGCAGCTAGCAAAGACACTGAGAAGGTCAACAAGGATAACAGAGGAAGATTTTACATTTTTCAAAGCTTCAACTGAGAAAGACACAACTGAGAGGATGTACAATACCTATATATAAAATCATTAATGGTGCAGAGAAAGCACTAGGGCATAATTATTTTTCTAAGTATCCATTACTAGCTACTATCAGACAGGAGATGTGGTAAATGGAATTAGTCTGATCCGATATGACAGTCCTGATGATCAGATGAGTAATTTCTCATACTTGCTTTTCTTTTTTTAATCATTGCCTTATGTACTATAGAACATGGAAATTCTTTTAGAAAATACAGTAACTGAAGCTTAACAGACTTATTGTCCATATGAACAAAGCAGTTCATGGACGTCAAAGGCAGCTCTAGTTTCATGCAGAGCCACAACAGACAGTTACACACCTTTCCTTCCTTTATTCCTTAATATTTACAGGAGAAGGAAATCCTTCATAGTTTACCTCTTTCAGGCAACACCTGACCAAAAGCTGTTATCTCTAGGCTGCCATTAAGGTCACAGTAGCACTTCTATGCCTGTGCCTGCCTTTCTGTTCCTCTAAATTGCCTTCTGTGGTTCTTTTGGAGCAACTTTCTCCAATAAATACCTAATATCCCTTGTTTAAAAGGCAATATTCAGTAATGTCGCTTTGATCACATAGTATTGTTAATCATACCCCTATGAGCTAAATGAGAAAGACACTCTGGCTGGGATGTTTAACTTCCGCTCTTCCTTTAAGACAATCCTGTGAAACTGCAAAACTCATTGATGAAAGGGGCAGTCTTCAAAACGGAAGTGTCATCACCCAAAAAGACACATGCAGAGTTGCTCAGGCATGAAAACTGACAGTGCTTAACAAACATATAATTAAAAAAAAAAAAAATCAATGTTAATAACTTCAAAATAGATATTTTAAGAGGTTTTGTTGTTCACACAGGCCTTTTTATTATCAATATTAGAATCTCAACAGAGCAAATGGGAACAGCAAAATTTTAAGGGCAATGGACTTGAGAAAAAAAGAACATCTATTTACTAACAGGAATAAAAAGAGACAGACACAGTCTGTGCAATTTCAACATTACAAAACATGGCTGAGTGTACACAGCAGAGATTCTAAACAACTGTGTAAAATTATTTTCATTTCCAAAACTGACAGATAAACATGAGCTTCCAAGATCTGTATCACTGTATCACAAATGCAAGCATTGTATGAACAAGAAATTTTAAATTGTTCAGCTAGCTGAATAAGTTCATTCTGAGAATAAGTTTGTTCTCTCAACCATATGAGGTGCCTCGACAGACTGTCATTTATGAGCACTGGTCTTTTTGCAGGAAAGGCCAAATTTCAAATCCTTTTGCCCTTTTGGGATAAAGTAGATGTGAGCTCCATCCCAGTGTGGTGAGGCATGAACTCTCCGAACTACATCTCCCTTTGTTTCTTCCTTTTTTTTTTTTTTTTTTAATTTTGGTGATTTAAGAACTACCCATTAAGATCTATCAATATGGACTCTGATCATGACTACCTACTTTGTCTCTTGCAGACTGAGACAAAAACATAGTGCTTTGGCACACAATCCCAAATGGCAGTTAAGGTTGTTCCTTTGCCTTAGCTATCACTCTTTGCCCAGGAGATAATGACAAATGAACAGAGATGTCTTAAGCCTTACAACTTACATGGACAACCACCAAATACAGAACATTTGGGTTTTTTTCTTCAGTCATGTTACAAGTTTACAGAAGCTCATATAACTTCAATATATAAGACACCAAAACAATTAAATTAGAGAAGGTATGATATTCAAAGTATGATCACTGGCCTAGATTCAGACTCTAAGTAATACAAATATACGTGGGTAGGGATGCACCCCAAGCCTCATTTATATGCAGCCTAAGGTAAGATATGGGCCCATCTGTGGACCTAGATAAATTAATTGAGAAGCTGTGACAGAAGCATCCAGTGATGATGCTGCATCAGAGTTATGACCTATCTTAATATTAACCATTATTTTTCCAAGTACAAAGCATTGCATAGTAAGTAAATGCCACTAATAAGCATTCAAGATTTGTTAGGAATGGTCAAAACTTAGCACAACCAACCCCGTAGGAACAAATTCTCTTAAACTCCTCACCCCAGCCTCAAACAAACAAACAAATCCAGCCTGGACGGACTTCAGCATTAAATGCTCAGTAAGTTGTCATTCAAAACAACTAGCTGACAATTTCTGGTTTCCCATTAAGCCTTCAAAGCAGAAATGCAAATGGTTTCATTTGGGATCCACTGCATGGGTGGGAAGACTATCTTGAATTATCTGAAGGGCAAAAACAACTGGCAAGAAAGATAAGGTGACAAAACCAAGACTGCAGAGCTGACACATGGAAAGGCAAAAAATACATACCCAAAATAATCATGCACAAAACAATGTAAGCTGTATTTTCATCAAAGATTTTAGTAAGTCTTGAGCACAAGAACTGTGCTTCCAAAATCACTATCATTTAGTTCACTTTCCCTGCACAGTGACTATGCAGACTGGTTCTGCATTGATTGCGCTTTAGATTGTCCCTACACAGCAAACTACTACAGATAATATGAACAACTACGTGCAAATCTCTAGTATCTTACCTGATAATACACTGTCACCTCAGAGTGGGAGTTACATTTGTTGAGAGTTTTCACCTGACAGAGCAGATGCATATTTGGCAAATCCACCACCTGAAAATGTAGCACTGTGGTAGCAATGGGGTTTCCCTCGGTCTGTTGAAGAAGATTCTGGGTATCTCTTCCTCTTTTGGGCTACAGAGAAGCTCTGACCCCCAAGTAGAAATTTTGCTGGTTGACACTGATTTTATGCAACATCAGTTTTGTCTATGTACCCCTACCTCTGCAGCAGCAGGCCTCACATATCTCCTCTTCTCTACCAAAATCTTTAAAAAAGAAAGGAAATAAACAAAAACTGTCTAAATTATAATCAAAGGATAAATAAAGTTTGCTTCCAGAGAGGATGAGAGGGACTGATACAGAAAGAGCATGAAATGTGAGTGATCTGAGACCACTGGCAATTAGAAAGAAGCAAAGGGCAGCTGGGCTGGAACTGTGGGAGGGGAATGACCCCAGCTGACATTTATTCAGATGATTTGATAATCTTCTATACAAGGAATTTTAACCTCCAAGTACATACATACAGGTGCTGCTGACAGAAGAAACACAAGCAACTATAAGAAAAAAATGCACAGGATAACTTTTTACATGTGAATTCATGTCAGCCTTTGGCACCTGATCATTAGTACTAGTACTGAGTACAAAGCAAAAATATTTGGCAGTTTGAAAACTGTGCTCACATATAATTATTGTGCTGGCATTCACTATATTCAACAAGAGTATGCAAAGAACTGCATGGTAATTTCTGATAAAAAGACCAGCATCTCCTCATGCCACTACTTTACGCTACTATGACAACACAGGAAGAACAAAGATGATTGCTTTCTTTTCTGTCACTACCCTAAAATTAAGCCTTTCCCCACTGACACTCATTTGGCTAACACCTCTGATTTGATGAACATATTGAAGTAAGTCTTTTTTAGTTCCTCTTTAATCATCTCACAGACTGCTGGAGTAAAACTGAAGTCAGACAAATGGTCAGTGATGAGCTGGCTGTAAAGAAAATGCTATTTCCTTTGTAGAAGAGTCACATTATAAATTTCACATCAGACCTTGGTATTTTTAATCATTTTCATTTGATTTTCTTTCTTACTCCATGCAAAACACATTGCCTTAGTCAAAGACCAATTGCTTTGTATTTAGCCTTCTTTACTCCACACTCATTCTTTTTATAATTCATGTCATAAAATCTCCACCCTAAACCGTAAGTCTTCACCTCACTAACCCGAGTTTTGAGGTATTCGGCAAAAAAATGCACATGGTTCTTTATTATATGCAAAACCTTTCTCCCTCTGTAGTCTTTAAAACCATGCAAAACTATGAATTAATGAGTTGGAATGTAAATCTAAGCATTTCAGGCTTCTGACTAATAATGTTCAACAGATGATTTGTTGAGCTCTATTAAGGACAATGTGCTGTTAGTACTTACAGGTAGCTTCAGATTTAATCCTTTCACTCTAATGACCAAACCATGCTCTCCAGCCACCAGTTTGTTCTCCAGTTTAGCAATATCAGCTCCATATGCTGGTTCTGACAGATTCAGAGAGAGGATGTTTACAAGTGTCTAGAAGCACCACACTACATGAATAAAAAAGGACGCTATAGTGGGAATCAACACAGAAAAGAAACATTCAAGTCAGTAATTCTAAGAACAAGAAGTTGTTTAGGCTAAGACCTTGAAACACCTAGTTAGGTATTACTTTTTTCACTCAGAGGATACACAAGGATGTCTTGTAGTTTTTTTGGCACAAGACTTAGAATTCTATTTTGTATGCCAGAGGAAAAGAAAAAAAAAGGTATCAGTGTATGATTACCAGCAGCATTCTCGAGAGTATACAAGGACAACACCTACTTTGAATAAAGAATTAATTTTCAAGGACTACATTAACTCTCAGTAAAATGTGTTTGCTGTATATTAGCAATGCTAAAAGAATGTGTTAGAGGTAGCTGCAGAGAAGACATTTGGAAGATTCGTAACTTTATCTGAAATGGAAGTGGCCATGATAAAGTCAAAATAGGTATAAATGCATTTTAGCACTTTAAGGAATCTTTCATGATGGTTAAAAATTGCAAAATGCCCCAGAGTATTAAAATCAAGCATTTCTATTAAAAATTCAAAACCGGTATTGTTAAGGCCTGGTGAAATACAGGCTTTTAAAGATATTTCAAATAAATTATTCTCTCTTTCATGAAGCTCTTCAGTGATCTTACAATAGAACTACTATAAAATTTTTTACAACAGACAGTTTTGATCAAAGGTTAGCGGGCATGCTACATGGGGGGGATGTAATATATTCATAGAGTTACAAGGAGAAGACTATGTAATGCGCACACACTTTACTGCTGCTCTGTATCAGTTTCTTCCACAGCTACACACTAGAGATCTCTCCATTTGTTCAATGTGCTGCCCACGGTTGATGGCCCATTCCAGCAGAGGCTTTGATAGCTTTTTGTTCTAGCAGATTATTCGGATTACCATAAGGGTTATAAATTACTTTCATATTGAGCCAGCTGCACTAACACCTAGTAAACATCTCCTTTCTCCTGCAAAAATATCCCATATCCTACCTCCTCAAAAGATAACTACTGAGATACAGAGAAAATTAAATGAAAGAAAGGAAGTCTTTATTTTAACCTGCACTGGACATTTTAATTGGTATTACTTTATCAAAGACTTGATTTTCTGTCTTGGTCCGCAAGGCAGATTACAGAGAGATATTCTTACCTCTCTGCAGACCTGTGAAGAAATCAGGTGGAAATGTACATAAGCTGGGGTGGGGGGAAGGGAAAGGAAAAGGACAAGGAAAAGGAAAAGGAAAAGGAAAAGGAGGAAAAGAAAAAAGAACTGCAGAAACACTATCAGCTTCAATTCCAGTATGCAAATACTTTTCCTCTAGACTGTTGTGTTTTTTCACCAACTTGCGTACTTTGAACTACATTTAAAGCTGAAGAGAACTTGGAATGGTAGTCACTTTGCATTAAGAACAGAAAAAGGCACCCTTCTGGTGAAAAAAGATTTAATGTGTATTCAGTTTGTAAATTGCTCAAGACTGGCATGTCTTTATCTGTTTCCGTTATCTTTACAGATGCGAGTATTACCCCTCTATGTCAAAAGCAATAAAAAGGCCTCTAAAACAATAACAAAAAATCCTCTGACAGTATATAAATGCTACATCAAAAAACTTCTCAATAAGAACTAAAGTGTCATCCTACAGAATATCATTATACTAATAATGGTAATATAGTTTTATTTTGTATTGTGTCTCTGTGATTCCAGGTAGTATTTTCTGAGTATACAGAGAAAATATGAAGGTTTGAGGAGACGGAAGGGTCACAAGGTTTTGGGTTGGGGTTTCTGACTTTTTTGATTTGGTTTGGTTTACCTACCACCAGTCTTGCAAGCCCCAAACTGGTTCCTTCCTCCCAGATGCTTTCACTCCCAAGATGCCCTCATATTTTCTTAGTTAGATCTCTACTAGAAAACGGGGGGGGGGGGGGGGGGAGGGGGGTATTAAAAAAACAGAGAGGAAGTAGATTGAGTTGTTAGAAAGGCTTTCAGTTCTTGGAGCAGCTGCATGTTGAGAAGTTAGAGATCAATGAAACAATAAGAATGCCAGTACTCAGTCACTGTCTTCTACTGACACTTCATTTTGAGACAGATAATACAATTCAGTCCCCTAAGGAAAGACACTAGAGTAGGAATCTCTTCGAGCTCTTGCACAGTGAACAAAACATGAAAAAAATCTACATGAATCTAAATGGCCTATCAGGCTAGCACAGCCAAGACATTCAAGTTTCTATACCCCAAATAAAACAAAGATATAACCATATGCAGACACCTCTGATATACTAGACTGCATGACAAAGTACCCAGTTGGAGCTGGGTTTACTTGGGACAGGTGAAGTTAGGGGAAAAAAAAGAAAAGAGAAAAAAATGCAAGAAAAAAAAAGAACTTCAGCTTCAGCAGAAATAATGCAGTTTTAATGGACCATGGAATATCAGGTACCCACTAAGAAAATGACCTTTTCTCCAGTACTGAAATAACAAAGCCATAGAACACAAATGGTGATAAACCAACTTCAACTTTACAAAATCAATTTATGTGAGAATAAAAGAACAAAAGACATGACCTTTTCTTTACTATTAAATAAACCAAATCCATTCTACTGAAGTCTTCTTTTTTAACATAAGTTATTGCCTGACCTTTCTTATTCCACAGCAGGATGCAAAGTGATTGGGCAAGCATTTAAGCTCTTTTGTTCTTCCTAAATCAGAGTTTTGTGTCACCATAGAGGAGAAAATGTGCACACCTTTCCTCACTTCAACACAGGAGCTTCTGTAGGTACCATCAGAGATCTGTAAGCCCTCACTCAAAGTCAGGTCAACGACCACACAGGCTAGCAAGCCACAAAGGCTGGTGCTGAAACAGGAGTGGATATTTGGGCTAGGGGCCCAGTGGGATATGACTGGCCATCCAAACCAGCCCTGTATTGCCTCAGGATCCTACAACACACAAGTATCAGTTCATGGTCTGTACAATTAAGATCATTAAAAAGTGAGATATGTTTATGGGATATTATATCTACTATGTCAACACTGAGATATTATACCTAATACTGATACCATTTTGTATGCTATTCTCAAAGAATCAGAAGCACAAAATGAAATTATCCTGAAATTATCCTTTTCTGGGGTATTACCATGAGATGAGGTCTTGATCATTTATTGGATTCTCTACACAAACTGTTTTATAAACAGCATGAAATCAAAATATAATGTAAATTAATGATAATTACATAATTAATGTAATGATAGTCTAAACATCATTTTACCTGTAATTTTTCTCTTGTGAGGGCAGTGCCCAAGTAATGTTCAACAGATGGATGTTGCTGACTGGGATAACTGCAAAATAGGTTTATTCATTGAAAACAGAAATGTGTTATTATTTCCAAACCTTTTGATCCCAAGAGCCATCTGTGGGCAAGATATTTTATTTGATGTAGAAAAAACCATATGCATATGCACTTGCGTATGTGGAAATATATAAAAATATATACATTAATTCATTCAGCTGCCATCCACCACTCTGTTAAACCGTTGTCAATAAAGTACTGCTTATGCACTATCCCCATGGTTTAACGGAATAGACTTACAGTCACAGTAATCCTGACTGACTAGAAATCAAGAATAATTTTCTGAGAGAGTCAAATCACTTTATTATGAGATCTACATGCAGAGAAATAATTCCCTCACTTCTGAAATGGGATTAGCTTATTACAGTCAGTATCATCATTTTCATCTTGGTTTGGGTTTCCATCCTCCTATTTTATTTTTTATCGCTGAAAAATTGCCAGTGACATGAAACAGAACCAATCTGATGGCTCCTAGGGGCAGGAGAGCAGTTACGCACAACAAAATAGACTCTTGGAAAAGATGACCAAGAACTCTTTGAGATCAGGGAAAGTGGACAGGAGAACAGCAGGGCTGAGAATTGTATCTCCTAGCTAAAAATAATAGTGCTCAAAACCCAGAATCTGAAATTATATGCCCCCATGCAATATGGAAGGGCCAGTCTTTTGCCAAAAAAATGTAGAGAAGGTGGAGGGAATACATACTGGTATACTTACAGATAAAGGATAAAGAGCATTAGTGAGCAAAGATGCACAAGAGGGCCTAGAACACTGCTAATTTCAGGGCCCAGCTATCTATTGCTTCTAATAACTATGAGACCCCTGAACAAAAGTCACAGGGTACTGTGAAAGGGTATGTTTACTGGTAAACCAGTCTTTTTCTGGATAAAGGAGAAAAAGGTTGCCACGGCAACCCTGAATGACTTCAGCACATCACCTGCGCATAAACTCTATCTGCAAGGGCTGTCTTGAAAGTTGAGGGTTTGCCTGCTTCTTGCTAGGGATCCCTGAAAATTATACAGAGGTTTTAAAAATAAGGATTGCACAGGAAATGGATGGTACTTTTGCATCCACCAGATCAAAGACTGCTCGAAGATACAATTATCTGTGTAAAAGGAAAGCAATGTATTTTTCTTGACATAAGTTTTCAAATGCCTGTAGAGATTGGAAAATCTGATGCCTGCAGGGGACAAATAAGGCCCGGAAGTTTTCTGTGAGAAGACAGGACATGCCAGAGGTCTCTATCTTTTTGCTAATGAAGCCTTATGTTTGGATCTCCTGACCTACTAGACTAGTTTCCTTCTTTATAGAATAAGGGAAAAGCAAAGAACTAAATATTGGAATCAAAAATGTTGAAAGAACATGAGTTGTTTTGAGGAAATGACAAGCATGAGAAAAAATTAAATGCAAAAACAATTTAAAAGTATGCAGAAACACAGGCTAAAAAGTCAGGAAGAAATAAAATTCAATTCAGCTTCTTGTCAAAGCATAACAGAGAATATGAGGTCCGCTCACAGCAGCATAAACATCTCTAAAGGTAAAATGTAAAAGTTTCTGTTATAGAACTGCCCCAGGTCTCTCACCTCTGTAAAGTTTGTGAAATTCTGGTCTGTCAACAGGCTCTGTCAGATGATCAAAACTTGGATTTGGTAAACCACTTCAAACAAAATAAATAAAAAAAAAAAAGGCACAATGTTTATTGAAGACAAAGCAAGGCCACATGGAAGCAAGCAACAGCTGCTTAGTAGCCCAGGTCTGAAGTATCATCTTGAGCAGCTCAACACAAGTAAGATGTTGTTTCAAGTGACATGGACCAGAACCTGGACATTCCAATTAGAGGTGAAATGTTCAACACTCCTTTGATTACTTCCACAGACATACAGCCCTTTTATAGACATAACCTGCCCCTATAGGAAGGTCATGGGCTAAAGATTAAATAAATACCTTTGCTCCCTGCCATTTGGGGAACCTTCAAACAGTTTGGCAGATTTGTTTAAACAAAATCAGCTTCCACAAAAATACATTAATAGAATACAGCACTTGGCTAATTTCTAAATGAATAGCTTGAAACATGCAGTGACGTAAGATACCTCTTTCTTATGTAACACCAACATTTTGGGGGAACTACTTAGAGGACAATTCACAAAGGCTAACTTCAGTCAAGATGTGCCAGATTCTTTCTGCATCTCAGAAGAAACCACTGGAGACAGTCTTCCCCATGTTAGCCCTTGTAAATATCTCTTTAAAATTTTGAAGTGAGAATTAACACACATCTGTTTTTGAATAAGAGCAACTAATATTTTGCATAAGTCAAAGCCACAGTTCTACCATGAAAAAAAACTAATTTAAATAAGTAATATTTATTTTCTTAAACTATTTGTGGAAATAAAACTATAATGAGGTGGATTAATCTGTACTGCACCCCTGTTACTCTTCAAAGCTCGCAGTTCTAACACACCAGACTACACACCAACTTCTAGCATTGCCATACCAAATAGGTTAGAACCAAACAGATTCATATGGAGGCTGACTTTTCAAATGAGAAAGTAAATTACATGATAAACTTGCATTTGCCACAAAAACAATCTACAGAAAAAGCAGAGAATCAAAATCAATCAAAAAGCTTCATTAAAGTTCACAAAAAGATTCACATGAGAGAGAGCTGATCTTGTCTGAGGACAGGGGGATGAACATGGCAACTAGGACAGTCCCTTCCAGTCCTGTTTTCTATTAATTTCCATTAATCTTTCTCCTTTTCAGACACTCATTTACACATCTGAGTTTATGCCAGGCTTGGGATTTTTTTCTTCTAATACGGATGCCAATACACCACATTTTTGTTTACTTAGTCATCTGCAGAGAGTATTGTCTTGTAAGCAAGGATGTGCGTTTGCAAAGAATGTCTTTCAGTCAATAGCTGGCAACAGCAGCATAGCACAGCAGGGAAAACCTTACCTCAGAGAGTAATAAGGTCATTTTACTTGGCACCAAAACAGTAGATGTTACTTCCTACAGAGCTACATTTTTAACCAAGTGGATAAAACTTATCCATATCGCAATTTCAAGATACAAAATGGGATGTCTTTTCTAAAGAGCATTATTACAATGCATAGCTTAGTACTAACATAGAAACCCACAGGCAGTTTGTCTCTAATTGCCACAACGGACTGCTGACTCAGCTATATTTTGATACTAATTACCTTTCACACAATGCAGAGGCATAGAAATTAACATTCTTCAAAACTAGAATAGAATTCTCATCCTAGCAACTAAAGAATTAACACAGGTATAACAGGGATCTATGTGCAAAGTCAAGATCCACACCATAGAACACATTAAATGCTATCAAATACATTTTAAAGAAACATTCTATGATTATTAACTTCCAAAGATTATGTTGTCTTAATTTAGTCAGTGAAAGTAGTTTCTTTGATAAGGGAATCAATAAGAATTAAAGCCTCTGTAGATACAAGGAAAAGCAATTGCATAAAATTCTTCATCTTTAGAACATAGTTTCACAACTTACAGACATGAAAAATACCAGAAAAGAACCTGACTTATTTGGAATCTGTGAAAAAAAATCTGTCACCCAATTCTTCAAAGTGTTCAATGTTTCTAGTGAAGAGGAAAAAAAGGCAGAAATACAACTATTTCAATGGCATACGCAGGTTTTCAGAAAAATACAAACAATTCATAAATCTTGCCACCTTAAAACTAAGTTAAATTAGGGATCCAAAGTAGGTTGATTTATTAGAGCTTTCTGCCAGCTTTTACTGACACGAGAAAAAAACCAAACAAATAGAAATATTCAGAGCATGTTTATCTGATTTCTCCCGTTTTTCCTAGTCCCATAGATAAACTGCTCCCCATAGGTCAGAAGTGAAAAAATCACGTAAATTTTGCTCTTCTTAAAACAACAAAAAAAACCAAAAAACCTTACAAACCAGTATCAGTAACAAGATTTGATATGCACATTGTTATATTACAGTCCTTCTATCGTATCTAAAATAATAATGCTAAAAATGTGTATTTATAGAGGTACTTTCTTCAGAGACAGAATAATTACTGTTTGTACATTATTTTAAGCAGAATGAAAAGAACTACAATCCACACATTTCAGTCTTTCACAAATACAACCTTAAGCCAATGCATTCAAGCCTAGCATGCCTTTTGATTATAAAGGTGTCAAGATAACCCAAACAGCACTGTGGTAGCAATACACTATCTATTGTAATGCCACCAAACATGACATTCATTTTAAGAAGAAAAAAAAAGTAATACACACACAGCAAAAAACATTTTTATCTCCCCCATAATATGCATTCATTCTAAAATATGATAAAATTAGCATACAGAACTCAAAGACAGTTTACACCTCCCAGATGAATTTAAATGCAGGTTCTCAGGATAACTCATATTCCAGTTTGCCCTTCCTTCCAACACAGTCATTTAAACAACAATGCATTAAGCACTGATATTCCTGAAAAGGCTTATAAAACAACTTAGACAATTACAGTAGAGTCATTTTCTCACCAAAAACCTCTCTGAAGTAAAACTAGACAGTACTTCAGAGGAACATACAAAGTTTATACTTGGTATTACCTTTAGATTGGACAACCAAATTCATGTAATAAGCAGGGTAATAGTTCTGCCAAAAATCCTTCAATCTGGTATAAATATGAACGTTACTTTTTTTAGGCTCATGTTTTAATTTCTTTGCACCACCTGTAAGGGTTAAGAAAGCAAGTGGTTAGCTATTTCTGTATCAGTAGGACTCCTACTGAAGGGCCAACTTGTAGATACTTTATAGAATGGAAATTCATAAAGAATGAAGAATGCAACTGTGAATATTCAAGCCCAAAGATACAAAAAATAATGAATCCTTTTTCACATTTATACAGCTACTACCAAGGGTCTGCCCAAACCCCGGAAACTATGGCCAAGAAATCAGTAATTTTTAACCACCTATTTTAATTATAAACAGCCCTTTGTGATTCCAAAAGAACACTCTTTTCTTGAATGAATACATTTTGGATACTATCTATAGCCAATTATATTGTGAGAGGACTGGAGAAAAACTCAAAGATTTTACCAGAAAGGTGCCGTAAGTGACAGAATGATAGACAGGTAGGTTTATTGTGATGGGAAAGATATGGGGACCTTTGATTCAATAGCCCAAGCTACTAAGCCCAGCAGGACAGGCATGACTTTGTCCCACTCATTTAGACAGTAATCACCCCAGAAAACTTTCTCATCAGATGCCCAGGTCTGGCAAGGCTTCCTAGTGGTAGTTCCCATGAGTTTGCATCAGAGGGCTTTGCTAGCTGGTACTCTGTTAGTTTTAAAGAATTAGAACTGTATTAAGTGATCAGTTTCAAGACAGTATTCCTAGAAAAGGACAATACTATTTAAACAAAGATTCACACCATACTTGGCGTGGCATTGAAAGTGCTTCTTACTGGATAGACAGAACAGCAATGAACCGCATCAACTTCCCGTAAGTGCTAGAAGTGGACCAACAGTAACAGAATAAGGCAATGTAACCACATTAGATCCTTTTTACATGGAAAAACTCAGGAAGAAGAAATGGAATAGAAAGACATTTAAATGTTTGATCCTTAAATGCTGTGAGAGACTGCAACTCCAATTTACTTTTAACAGGAAAAAAGGACTCCCAACATTTCCTGCCAAACACTGAGCCTCTTCTTATGCATACACTTAGGACTAGCACGTAGAACAGGCTAAGGACTAACTTTTTTTAATTCACACAATTTGAGGTCTTTCTTACCATAACTGCTCTAGTGGGAATATGGCAGCCAAAGAGACTGAACGTTAGGAAGCTGTAAACCAGAGGAGTCTATGAGGCTTACAGAAAGTAATTTAGTGAGTGTAGTACGTGAATGTCTTTCACATGTGCCAGTCACTTAACCATGAAAAGCTAAACTGAAGTAAACTAGACATAAATCCAGGCAAGGTGCATATACTAACTTCCTCATGCAAGCCAGCTTTCCATTACAGTTCTGAATTTGCCTCCTAGCATCTCAGCTGTGAACAGAAAAGACTCGTGTATGTTCTGAAGTCAAATATATCTTCCAGTCAAACCCGGCCAGACTTAATATTTCCAGTATTCCTAACCATAATGTAAATGCAAGAAGAAAAGTGATTTAACATTTATTTTTAAATTTACACTCTTAAACTTCTCTTCATAGAGTGAAACTTCAGAAAAACCCTTTACAGTTTCTTTAGTGAACATCTTTAACCTAATGTTATTTCAGTTCGCCAAACTTCTGTCGTGTTTCATTAACACCTTCTGAGGTGCTTCTGTGGCGTTTGCTTCAAAATGAACCATAATTCTGATTTTCTAATAGAAAAAACTCTAACTTCAAAAGATGTACTCACTTTTGTAATGACATCTGGCAGAACTCTGAAGACGTTGTTCTGTTAACTTCTAACTACAGGTAAGGATTAAGTTTATTCTGAGTAAACACAGTACAACATAGCATGTCACATGCCACACCATACAGAACAACCAAGCTACAATACAAATGCAATGAGTACTGCCATATTAGACGTAAGAAAAAGTGCTCTACATCATTTAGCCGAGTTGTACATATTTAGTTTTAAATCTTTATTCATAAATAGATTTCTCCAGACTACTCATCATTGTCCCTCAATATCCTCCAATTCCCTTGGGAAAAGAATGTAAGAAAAGCTGGGTAACCTAGGCAGAGGAGAAGGAGCTTGACCTACTACCACACAGTGAAGCACACTAGGAGTCCATTATCTGTTCAAGAGTGAGCCTTAAATATTTCACCTCCCTCTACCTATCTTTTTATTTTCTTCTCTCACTCTTGGTGAGTCTATAATAAATTATTCTTTATTTTGTGTGTGCCCAGTGAATAATGTCTTTAGGTCCAAGCAATAGTAATTTAAGTTAAACAAGACAAAGATGCAATTTCTTTGCTCCATTATTTTACTCCAATGAAGTCCTAAAATATATCCAAAATAGCTATTTAACATTAATTTATGACTGCCCAGATTTAAACATTAATATTTTTCCAGAAAAGTACTGTATTGCCTCTCACTGCAATAATTTATGTTAAAAGAATTCAACAAGCAATCCCAGCCTTTTTTTTTTCGGTTTTTGACTGTACTAGTGAAAGCTTAGAGCTCCTACATAGTCAGAAGAGGAAGCTAGATCACAAAACATACAGGGCTCCTGAAAAACAAACTACAGCCAAATCTGACCTATCAATGGGGGGTTTAGTCAGTTTATGTATGAATTATGTCCAGATGTGGACACCTAGGGCTTTCCTCCACGCATAATTAACTGATATCAAAAGGTTTATTTGATATTTACACAATACCATACCAAACACTATGTTATTTCCATGGACAGATTAGATCTGGAAGCAGTTCAGCTATTCCTACTCAGTTCATAATAGCAAATATTGCCAGACTTAATCTTGCTGTAACTCTAAAGTAAGCAGAGTGAGCTTCATTAGCCGTGCACTAACTGCCTACACCTGGGATGTGACGCAGCACCACCTAAATGAAATCAAGTTCATCAGTGTAAAATCCATTTTCAGTACTACCACAGTACAAAATGTCCTCCCCCATTCAGTGCCCTCAATAAAAAGTGTCCTTTCTAGTGATCAGCACAAGAGATACCCTATTTCTAAATTTGTCTTTCAGAAGGGAATATTTTACAAAAGGGCATGTCTCTGGCTATTTCCTTTCTCTTGGCAGTTCCCTAAAGAGCAAAAACGTAGATATTGCCACCAGTCCATTTACTCTCAAACTTCAGGCCACCATTGAGGAGGCTTATTCAACAAACCAGTACCAGTGAGAAGGAGGCACAGGGGTACACTGGCTGCGTGGGGGCCAAACCCAGCCCAGGGACAGCTCGGCTGGGTTACTGACTTGATCTGAGGGAAGCACAAACTGCTTCGAATTCTAACACTAAATGTTAATGTCTGGACTCATAATAAAGTGCTAGCTGCACCTCGTTTTTCTTTTTTTACTACTATGTCTAAATATTACAAGAAAGCCTTTATTAGTAACAAGTGAGTAATTCCGATTTTCCACCTAGAAAAAAACTGCAAGTTTTAAGGCAAAGCATGCAGCGTGCCCTTTCACTGACTGAACTGGATGGTCCTGACTGACAAACCAATACGTGCGTGTGGACTTCAGCCCGTTCGGTGTTTCAGTGATGGTACCCAAGCCATCGCCACCACAACTGCGGTGTGGGGAAAGTGGATGCGATAATCAAGCACCAGTCTGACTTTTTTCTGTCAAACACTGCAAATATTACCACAAGAAAACAGCCTTGTGTCAGCTGCCAGGGCCCAGGGGGAGCCACCTGCCGAAGGCCCAAGCCTTTGCCCTGGGGAAGGCGGTCGTGAAGCGGCGCCCCTCACCTGTGCCGCTCCGTGTCTCTAGGGGACTCGGCGATGTCCGGGCCACCCTGCTTGAGTCCTGGCCGAGGCCCTGCCCTTCTCCCGCCGCGGGGGCCGCCTCCCGCAGCGGACAGAGGGGGCGGGAGCCCAGCCCCGCCCTGACGGGCCCGGCTGCAGCCACTGACGCCCGCCAGGGGGCGGCCGAACCGCCGCCGTTGCTGCTCCGGCTCGCAGCCGTCGGTGCTGCCGGCCAATCGGAGTGGGGAGCACGCTCCGCCCCGCCCGCCCGCCCGCCGTGACGCGCTTCGTCCGCGCCGCTGCCGTGCATGCCGGGGCGGCGGCGGGACCATGGCGAGCGACTTCTACCTCCGCTACTACGTGGGGCACAAGGGCAAGTTCGGCCACGAGTTCCTCGAGTTCGAGTTCCGGCCCGACGGTGAGGGGCGTGGCGGGACCGGGAGGGAGGGGGCGCGGCGGGACCCGTTCTCTCCGCTTCTGGGAGGATGCGGAGCCGGGCCGGGGGCCGCCGCCGAGCGGGGCCGCCTAGCGCTGCCCCGGCGGGGGTTTAACGTCCGTCCTGTCTTCGCCAGGGAAGCTGCGCTACGCCAACAACAGCAACTACAAGAACGACGTCATGATCCGAAAGGAGGTAAGCGAGAGGCGGCGGGGAGCCGGCGGGTTCCTCACGCTGCGGCGCCGGCCCGCTGCCGGGTGGAGGTGGAGGTGGGCGCCTGTGCCGGCCCGCGCCTGCCTGGAGCGGGTGCTGCGTCGGGAATCAGCAAAGCAAAGCGCTGGTGTGGCGGTGTGTGCAAGTAGGGTAACCGCGGCAGCGCGCTGGGTCACGCTTGGGGTTGTTTTTTCATGTTGGAATGTTGTTTGTAGGCTTACGTGCATAAGAGCGTGATGGAGGAGCTGAAGAGAATAATCGACGACAGTGAAATCACGAAAGAAGATGATGCTCTCTGGCCTCCTCCTGACAGAGTTGGTCGACAGGTTGGTGGACAGTGTCTTTTCTAATTGCTGCTTTAATTTTTATGTCTTGGCTCGTTAGAAACGTAGCTGAACTTTTTCTTCAAGTCAGTATTGCTTCTAGCCACGAGGGAAACATACTATTTTAAAACCTGAGCAGCACCCAAACAGCAATTGAGTTGTGAGAGTTAATGATTCACAGACCTGCTGCATCAATAGCTTTATAATAAAAATGGAAACGCCATCATCTCAGTACTTAAGTATTTCTGTAACTAAGACCATAAAGCAGTAGTTTGAGTTCCTATAATCTTTTATTTTTCAGGAGCTCGAAATAGTAATCGGTGATGAGCACATCTCCTTTACCACGTCAAAAATCGGTTCGCTCATTGATGTAAACCAATCCAAGTATGTACTCTGCTTTTTTATGTTACTGTTGTTTTTGCATAACAATCTGTCGTAGCACTTGCTGATGACTAGGTACTTGTATTTTATATTGTTTCAAAGTACAAATCGGTTCCTGGGGGCACAAGTACCTGTGCTCCAGCGTAACATACCAAACGCTTTTAGACTGTGGCATTACGCGCTGTATTTTCAAACTCACTGAGCAGGTAACCTGACTGCAGGAACCCCTGTTAGGCATGTTCAGAGTCTGAACCAAACTGTCATTGGCCCGTCCACACCAACGTCTCTGGGAGAACCAAGATTTCTGTATTTTACCTAAGCTGAAAAGACTGAGTATCATGGTTTTTTAAATCTAAAGTAATGTTACTACTTGCTTTCATTATAAAAATGCACTGCTTTCATTATAAAAATGCACGCAAACTTGGAGTGTTTGCGTGTATATAAAAATGCGGAGCAATATAAAAATTGCATGCATATAAAAATGCACGCAAACTTAAAACACGTAAACTTGGAGTACAGAATGTTTTACCAATCAATGTAGAATGAAACAAGTCTGTTAATGTCTAAGATGACCTCTGAAAAGTCTCCCTATAGGCTTTGTTGGTTTTTTAATAGGTTAGTTCTATAAACTGCTCTCTTAGAACATCAATCTAATCTAATCTAGCCTTTTTTTCCCCTTCCTTCTGTTGTGCACCACAGGGATCCAGAAGGCTTGAGGGTGTTCTACTACCTGGTCCAGGACCTTAAATGTCTAGTCTTCAGTCTTATTGGACTACACTTCAAGATTAAGCCAATTTAAATCAAACAAACTGAAGTTTGTATTGCAGTATCGGGGTGGGTGGGGGGAGGGCGGCGGGAAGGAATGCTGTTTCAATTCCTTGCTGTTTCTGGCCTGGAGCTTTTATGTATGTTAGAATGTTTTTTTTACAAACTGTCAGTGACTGTCTTAATAAAATGGTGAGATCTGTATTTTTAATTTATAAGTTCTGGTGAGAAACTGACTTCCTAAGGACTTCCTGACTTCCTTCCTTCTTTTATCATGGTATGTTCAGGGTATGTTACTTCACTTGTATCACACAAAGTTGTATTTCACTTCTGTATCTATGCAGCAGTAGAAAATGGAATTAAGTCTGGCTCTGTGAAATGAAACTTTTGCCAGCTGTCAAGATAAACTTTTGTAACTATCCCGAGTTGGATATTCTGTTGGCCAGCTCAAATACGTGAAACAACTGAAGCCCTGACTCTGCACATGATAACTGGTTATAGCAAAGGTTATAACAAGCTGCTGCTGTGATTAACCGTTTGCCTTCAGAGCAGAACTAGACAACAGGCCACCTGGGAGCCATCCACGATCCTCACTGATACTCCCATCCTTTAGAAAAACGGAAATTAAAAGCAGTGTAGAATATATTTAGTTTAAGTTCTAGACTAGCAGATCTGTTGTGCAGAATTGATTAAGAGACTTAGAGGACCAAACATGTCTCAACTTCGAAGTGGTAATTTTTGTAAAGCACTGTGGGAGACCCCCACAGTCGTCTGAGGTTCCCCACAGGCTCCGAGGGTGTTCCCTACGGCAGCTCTGCCAAACTGCGCCCTTACTGTCTCTAGCACCTCTTTCTGTTTTTCCTAAATCAGTAGCCACTGCGATTAAAAAAAGATTGTGGTTAAATGACTTTTTAAAAGGTAAAAACATCTAACCCCTATCACCTCTGCCACCACCTCCCACTTTCCCTCCTCTCGCCACAGGCACCCTCTCCCTGGGCATCCTCTGCCTTTCCCGCCAGCACCCTCCTTCTGCACACCCCCCCCCCTTCTGCTTTCATCCCCTAAACCGGCCGCCCCGCTCCCCGGGGCCCTGCCGGCCGCGCCTCCCGCCCGGGGCCGCTCCGGCGGACGGCGGAGCGGTGACGGGCCGCGCCGGCGGGCGCCATCTTAGCCGAGGGCAGCTTCGGCCTCACGTCGGCTTCACCCCGGCAGAGAGCACCGGGAGGCGGCCGCCAGCTTGGCTGAGGGCACCAACGCAACGCGGTGGAGGGTGGAGGAAAAAAAAAAAACCAAACTCCACAGGACTAAAAACACGCAGGAGCGGCTTGAAACCCGCAGCTGCTCCCGCGAGAGGCGGGACGGGGTTGAGGGGGGCCGTCAGGGGAGTTCCGATAGTGCAGCGGCCCCGTGAGCTGCCGCGCAGCCTGCGAGGCCATGGGGGTAGGTAGGAGCCGCGGCCGGGCCCAAATGAAGCGGGCCGAACTGAGCAGAACTGAGCTGAGCTGAGCTGAGCTGAGCTGACGGCCTCTCTCGCTGCCTCTTGCCTTGCAGAGGATCGGGCTGCAGCTGCGCGCCACGCTGGAGAACATCACCCGCCTGCGGGCCGAGGGGGAGGACTTCCGCTGGTACCTCAAGGTGCGGCGGGCGGGGGCGGCCTCGGGGTCTTCGGGAGCAGGGGAAGGCCGTTCTCGGCGTTAAGAACCCGTTGGGCTGTCCAGCGGGGCACCTGGCGATGGAGGCCTGTGGTGTTCAATGTCACATCACTCAGCTTAAAAAGCGATGTCGTTTTTTCCATACAGTGCAAGCAGGCTGCTATGGGAGCAACCAATGTGATGGTATAAGTATATAGACATGTATGCGTTAGTACATACGTGACATTACACGTTAGTTTGCAGTAATGGAAAGTCTTAAGTTCAAGTGTTGGTCAGTGCTTCCGTTGGTGAGGTAATCCAATATCCATTGGCAGGTAACCCAGGCAAATGGCGAGATGCGCTATTCCTATCTTTTATTTCGTGACGGTGCTTTGTAACACATTTTCCATCCAACGCACAAAGGACAGACCCTCTGCGGTGGGTGTACCTGCCAGGTGAAGTCAGCTAATGGGCCTACCGGGATAGACAGCACCTCATACCTGCCTCCGGCTCCTCTCAGCTGTGAAACAGTGGGGTTTGTGACTCTGGGGGGCTCACATCAGCTCCTTCAGCTTTTTAATCCCTGATTATTGACAGCTTTAAATTCTCTGATTTATGTTTATTTTTCAGCTGAAATGTGGGAACTGTGGTGAAGTTTCTGAAAAATGGCAGTATCTGCGACTGATGGTATGTTTCCCTGTTGTAATCTGCATCAGAACAAAAATGAGAAAACAAACCCGCCTCTTACATGCAAGGGATATTAGCGTCAGGGATATGATTACTTGCACTTTAGATTAGATAGTATTTTAATAGCTATATGCATTCAGGAAATGCCGTCATATTCCATATTAAAAAAATATTTTGGAAACTGTTAATTGAAATATGCCTTTGGAATGGTGACTGTTGGTGACAAAGTATTTACGTTTGCTTTGAAAAGCTGCCTTTCTGTAAAAATACCATTTGAAAACAAATTTTGAGGTGATATGAGAATAAGGTTGTGCCTGTAGCATATTTCTCTGATGCTGATGGAATCTTTTTGGAGAAGTTAGGTAATTCAAGGTGAGTTAAGCATGCTAAATTAACATTTGGAAACTGAAAAGGCAGGATAAAATTTGGCAGGGATAAAAGAAGGTTCTGTTCTTAGGAATAATCATCCCTCTTTGCTGCATACTACTGAATGGTAAAAATATATTTTGAGGAATTAATGGAACATGCCTATATGGACAAGACATAACTATGCATTATTCACTATTTTAAGTCTAGAAAAGAATTATTCTTTGATAATCACAGCCTTCTGAATTACAGATCTCTCTAGTTTAAAAAAAGCCTTCTCGTTGCAGTATTTTTAAGAAGTTAAAGACCATTGTTGTAAAAACTACTTTACCTTTGCAGAGGTTTCCAGTGGCTCAGCTAGAGTGCAGTTAAAAATGATGTCTCTGTTGTTATGGGTTTTAGGACAGTGCTCCCCTGAAAGGAGGCAGAGGACGCGCCACTATGGTGCAGAAATGCAAGCTGTGCTCCAGGGAGAACTCCATTGGTATGTGCTTAGAAATTTAAGAGGCAGCACCCATTTTACACTTTTTCTCCTAAGTTTATTTTTTAGTCCCAATTTTTGCTTGGCACTGTTTGTAAAGAGCATTCACCAGGGATTTTTTTTCCTTGTACACTGGTCCTTGAGTTCACAACAGGTACATTCTTGTCATCATGCTCATGAAGGAGACAGCAAGGCCTCCTGGTGAGTTCAGGTTTCTGCATGAACGAAACTCGTATCTGTAATGTCATTTTACAAAAGCATGCAATTTTTTTTTGCATTGGTAGGGTAACAAAATGGTATAATGTAAACTTCTCAGGAGAAGTGAGAAAAATTGAATTCTACCTTTTGAGGGCCAACTGCAAGAACCACTTGGGTATTTTGTTTCTTTTACTTGGTATAAGGAAATTTCTTCGAAAGAAGAAGCTGGTGCTTGGTTTGTGCTGAATAAAACTGAAGACTCACTTTTACACTTCTGATTGATTATTTTCTTTTTTAGATATTTTAAGTCAGACAATCAAACCTTATAACGTAAGTTTGTTTTCTCTTTTATATAATAAGTGAAAGATAAATAAGCATTAATAATATTTGGAGTTTTTGCTTTATCATCACATTCCTCTTTCAAGAACACAAAAAGCTGGTATTCTCCTCTGACAGAAAATTGTCTCTTGTAGGGTCCTGCACAGTCTCAAGTGTAGAATAATCTGTGATACGTTTCATAAGCAAAACAGAAAATTGTACCACTCAAATTATAGGCGATTATATAATGCCCATATTAATTTCCTTTTGAAGGCTTCCTTGTGGCAGATTAAGAAATTCTAGCTAATTACCACCTATTAAATGAGCCCTAGGATTTTGCTGTCACTCGGGACATCAGAGTTGATAGTACTGCCTTTAAAGCAATTCATTCCTAGACTAATGCTTGTCACTATCTTTCCCTATTAGATGAAAACTAATGGTATTCTGACTCAATTATAGGCTGAAGACAGCGAGAAATTCAAAACGATAGTGGAGTTTGAATGCCGAGGTCTGGAACCGGTTGACTTTCAGCCACAGGTGAGTTCTTATTCACGATTTGCTTCTGTTTTTAAGAGCCCTTTTATAGACTCTAGAGTGATAAAATACACACGATTTGAAATGGTACTGCTCTTCCTGGAACGTCCTAGACGCCCCCAGTTTTCCATCCTCTCCACAGTTCTTTCTTTTACTTCATTTGACCCCCCAAAAAACCCCTGCAAGCAGCTAACAACTCTGGTATTCTTTGTGCCAGTAAAATCTAAAATTAAACATGCCTTGGAGTTGTATTCAAATTGCCTTACAGGTGACTCAGCACTGCTCATTTGAATTCATTTGAAAGGCCTTCATTGCTCAGGTTATTGGAAAAGAGAGTCTTTCCCAAAGGGGAATTGCAAGAGTGCATAATTAGAGTGCCACATTCAGGAGAGCGCCACTTTGCTTCTTGGTATGTTATGGAGAGTAGATGAAGTTCAGGTTATGAAGAGTTTTCAGTGTATGGCCTCTAAAAAAAAAATCAAATTTTCTTTGAGATTTGACATCACCAAAGCCCTAGGAAATGAATATTGGCATTTTTCCATTTGAAACTTGATCAGACAAAGACTGAAGATCAACGGCAGTTAAAGACTCTTGCAAAGCACACCTCAAGGTTCAGAGTTAAAGGACTTCTTCAGGGCCAAGCCAGTCTTCAGTGATTCATTTGCTTGTGCATGGTCATGCCGTATGCAAGCTAACTCCCTACTATATTTAACCTGTTATTCCAGTTGGATTAGGTGTAAATAGATTGACAAATATAAACCTGTCTTATCCTTCCCTCTGACTGTGACACTATGCTAAGAAACAGACCAAAAAAGCTGATCCTACAAAGAATTTGGTATAAATAAAATCACTACTGTAGTGTGCTGCCAGAGGTCCTCTTTTATTTATTTATTTATATATTTAAGTGAAGCCTATCTTTTTGAGGAACAGAGTGGTTATCGGTTTATTCCTGTTTGAAAGCTTTGCAGCCAGACCTAAGAACTTGCACTTCAAGAAAAATCCATGAGAAGACCGCACAATGTAGGAGATGTTTATAGCTCTGCATCCTAGCTGTCAATTTTATTTTTATCTGCAGAACAAAGACTTCACAGCTGTAATAAAGCTTTTAATTTAATATTCTCAAAGTTTGGTCTGTGCACTCTATTGGAGAGTACACTTGAATCCCTGAGCAGATATTTCAGTGAATTTTCTGATGCCTAAATAAGTATATAGGCTCCTGCAGTCCCAAACAATTCTATAAACTGCTTTACATTTGACATGATCCAAACCAGCCTGACTTCTCCACAGCCTGAGATCTGGCTTTTGATTAGCACCAAACATAGCACATGGCCATAGCATTATTCTGTTTTCTTTGTATTTTTTGATAGACATAATACAACCATACCTGAAGTTAATTTAGAGTGGCTTAATGCTTGCATGTCTTATTTAAATTACAGTAGTTTTCTCAAAAAAATCATTTGAGTCTGATAAAGGAGAAAGTATCCTTTGATTCTCTGATATAAACCCTCTTTTCCTACCTAGTAGCAGCAACAAATTCAAACTAGGTACGTGTGTGTTCTAATAATGAGCAAGGACAATTTCCCCCCCCCAGTTACTTACCTTTCTTGTTTAATGTGCTTAAGTAGATACATCTACTGCAAATCTGATATATATTTGGTTTTACTTGAGGATAGTTCAGCTCCTTTCCTGTCTTTGTCCCTCAAGTGAATGCTTCAACTAAAAAATGGAGGTTTCTTTATAAAATTTCTCTTAAACCTTCTTAAGCTCTTTGCTTTCTGGCACAACCAATAGTTTCATTGGTAACAAAAGTGAGACAATTCACTGTGTTGTAAAGTCAATAGGCATTTTTGCTTTTTTGGTGCGTGTGTTTATGCTTTAGCTCTTGGTCCTTCGCCAGTCAGCAGAGAGCAGACAAGTCACTGAATGTCCCAGCTCCCTTCTGCAGAGATTAAACGAGTCTCTGCTCTGACGCCAAAGCTGTAAGAATGCAGGTCCCACTGAGTGTCTGGTACAGAAGCTTGTAATTCCAGTCACATGGCTTCTTTTTCCTTGGAGGGCTGGTGAATATCTCCAGGTGGCAAAAGCAGGACTTCTCTTATTTTTCTAGTGTTTGATCTATACTGCAGCTCTGCATTTTTGTCCCATGATGCTGATCTTCCTCTCTACCCCCAGCAGTTCCCTTGAGATGGGCTTCTGACAATTATATAAAGGCCATATTCACACTGTGCCTTGCAGATAGCTCTCCCATTGTTACGTCTGCCACACTCCGTGGTTTATTTAACTCCCAAGTGCTTAACCTTCCATTCAAATCCCAAAATATTTTAAAATCATGTGGCTTACTTCACACATTCTTACACAGTTAAATTTCTGACTGGCACTAGTGGGGATTTCTTTCAAAAAGGCAAGTGTAGATCCCTTGCAGAAAACCAGGAAGAAGCTACCTTTGCTTTTTAGCCATTTCTTAATAAAATTCTGTAGTTAGAAATGGCAATGTAAGAAACCTTCCTGTATGCTACAGAGGTGGCCAAGATTTTTAAGTTTACTTTTAAAACTAATAAAACTTAATTTACAGCTTGATAACTGTGAACCTGAAAACGAGAGCTGTTCCTGTAGAAGATAAAAAAGAACACCTGGTTCTTGTGCTATACCCCACTGATATGCTATTTCCTTCCTAGTGCTATCCTTTCCTTCACCTCTTTAAAAACAACAGTAACAACAGTGAAGAACTCTCCCCTTTGAAATGATTGTTTGGGTATACTGATCTGTTTATTTAGCCAGCTGATCCTCCTTTCACATAAAGCTTGCTAGTCACTTCTGTACCTAAATCCAGTACAGGCTGCTCCTTCTCTAGAGTGTCTTGGATTCTGATGATATTTAAGCCAAAACTATTAACTCTCTTCCACATATTCTTTCTACTGTTTTCTTGCAGTGTAAGGTTATTATGAAGCTATTTTAGACCTAATGCCTGTATGGATTCTGAACACAAATTAAGCTATTATTAGTTGGATGCTGCTACATAAACTTAGAAACTCAGATTTAACCTTATCTAGAATATTTGGAAATACCTTTTTGGCAGGAAAAATAGAGGAGCAGTGTTCTTTCATTTTACTCTGTGGTTGCTTAGATTGAATTTTCCCAATTCACAAACAGGGTCACAACTTTATACTGACCCTTAACCAGGAAAGAGCTTGACCATTCTTTCTACCTAATTTAAAAGAAATACAGTAAAGATTTGTGCTGAGTTACTTTCTTTAAACACATTTCAATGATCATATTTATTATTTTCTTGGTACAACTTATTCTTAAAAACTTACTGCAAATGTGTTTGCAGGCAGGGTTTGCTGCTGAAGGTGCAGAATCTGGCACACCTTTCAATGACATAAACTTGTTAGAAAAGGTATGTTGTCTTAGTTTCATTAGTAAATCTAATTATCTAGCTTGCTTTCCCTAAGTCACTAGTCCAAAATAAGTACCCTGCACATGCAAGACACTAGTTTTGCTCTTTCATGTAAGCACAGGAAGGTCATAGCTGGAGAGAGAAACTAAAATCAACTATGAACAACCAGCATTACTAACAGCATCATTTTAGAAGTACGCATTTGATAGCTTAGCAGCTGACAAACGTAGAAATGCAACTTCTTTTAAGTCACTCGGGAATTCCAGAGAGCAAACACCTGGAATACTAAATGGCTTGGGTTATTGAGAGTGGTGAACTGATTTTTCTAGGAAGATGCCTACACTTTTTCCTGTGCACAGAGATATTAAAAAGTAATATAAAGACACTGTCCTTCAAAGCTCAGGATAATGACTCCAGCATTGCAAATCTTCCTTGGCTGTCAGCAAGAATCTCAAGGTCAAATCTGTTCCCTGGTATCCTACTGGGCAGGGATCTGCTTGTCTGCTTACCCACCTGACTAAGGCATTGTAAATGATAGATAATCCTTTCATCTGCCGTGGTTGCTGTCTTGTCCATTACAGGCTGTGGACTACATATGAAAAAAAAAAAAATCATTGTTCAAACACTGAGACTGAAGCCCATTTAATTTCAGGTCAGTGCTCTTGCTTCTCTCAGATATCAGAACTTAGCTTAGTGACTGCACAGTGCTTTCCACAGAAGTCTAAGACCCAAACTTTGAGGAAGGCTTAGTTTCAGTTTGAATTCCAGGCTGTGTTTTAGACACTATTGCATTCTATCTTCTGTGACTAATACTGTGAAATCTTATTTCCTATAGGATTGGAATGACTATGATGAAAAAACAAAGGAATCTGTTGGAATCTATGAAGTTACCCATAAATTTGTAAAATGCTAAAGTTCATACCCCTAATTAATCTTGACACGCTTATTGATGAAGGAGCTGTAACCATCAGAGATGCAGTTTGCTCGGAGTTACTGTTCACATGGCTGTACTTCAGAAATAGAAACCTAAGTTGTACTTACTGTCCCCAGGACGTCCTAATAAAATATTTTCCACAGAGCATTTTTGAGATGGCCTCAGTATAAACTGAAAATAGTATCTACGCTTGCCTGAACTGTGCCATTTTCTTAATGTTGTCTTTTTTGGGAATATATATGGTTGTGATGGACTGTAGCTTAACTGCTCTATCAACAGTAACTACTTAGACAACTGTTCTGGTTTTGGCTGGGATAGAGTTAATTTTCTTCCTAGTAGCTGGTATAGTGCTATAGTTTGGATTTAGTATGAGAATCATGTTGATAATACACTGATGTTTTAGTTGTTGCTAAGTTGCTAAACCATGACAACAACTTACTGCCTTAAAGTTTTTAATAGCCTGTCACCAAGAAGAACCCACATTTGATTCTCTAACATAAGCAAGTAAGGTCTTTTCACTCACCATTCCTACCATCAGGAAATGGCTATGAGTAAAGGGACTGTGTTAACAATTCAAGCGAAAAGGTACATCTTTAATAGCTTTCTGCCAGTTCAAGTAAAGACACTGAGGTGAGTTTACTGAGAACACTTAATAACCTTGACTGCTATTGACACTTACACATAGCTGTTATATCTTCTGAAAATCTGAGTATGTCATTAAGTAAACCTCACTCGTTTCTAGTTGAAGACAGCCTTTCTACTTCTTGGCAAGTGTGCTCACAATCTTGCCAGCTGTTCTCACGTTTTTGAAAACAAAAAACAAAAAAACCCAACCAAAAACACAACCCCCAAAACCTTCTTTAGTGAATTTCATTCAAAGGCTTTTGGTCTGATTATTGTTTCCTGATACATTACTTCCTTCATCCCCCCAAATGATCACCTTCGTTTCTTTGTTTAAATGAGCAAGAACAATCATGGTATGTTTTAAAGGATTATTTTAAAACTTACAAGTGAAAAATAGAACAGCACATTGCAGGCTGCAGAGGAAACAGCCCTGACTAGGAAAAGTTTATAAGCCGCTGGGCTTACATATTTAAAGCATGCCTCTCCCTTTCCTAGCACTTGCAGTTCATACTTCAAGATACGGTATTGCTTACACTTACTGTGATAAAGAAAAAAGACACTGGGAGAACCTGGAAGCTAAGGTATCCAAAGGAAGAGTAAAGGCAAGCAGGTTTCTGAGCCTCTGAACTTCATCTGTCACATCCAACCAACATGCTCAGACTTTATGTTCTGCTAATACATTTGGTTGTCAAGGTCACAGTGGGCTGTGCTGAAAGACATGAGCTGTATTAGTTTTACACAGAGCAGCAGAAGCAAGCAGTTCAGCTCCAGAGAAAGACTCATCTTCCCAGAAGAAAAACAGAGTGGAAGACATCAGAGTTTAGAAGGCAGAGGAGTTCCAATTATACATACCATAATGAATTTTGTGCAAAAAGGGGTATCTCATGCAAAGGGCATCTGTGTTGTAATCCCAGCAACTTTGAGCACCTTTGGCTTCTTGACTGACAAACACCTCTTCCCCTTTTGCTACCACCCACTTTGTAGCTGGCAGAGTCCCAGTTGTAAACAGCACACAAGGAACTGTCTGCATGAGTTTCATCTTGCATTCACAGCATCGCTAAGTTTTATTGATGTCTATGCTCAAGCTCTCCTGCAATCCCTTCAGAGAGTTCTGGTAACTCTTAAGTCTTTAGAACTGCAACAAGCCCCAACGCATTAAAGAGGTAGCTCTAGGCACTAAAACTCTGGCATTTACTACAACAAATGACATAAAAAATTCTAGCTGATAGAACAAGGAGGAAACAGGAAAACATTCTGTTGAGGTTACTTTTCCACAGTAAGAGGATGTTTGGAAAGAGAGAACTCCAAAAGATAAAGTTCAGTGATTCTTCTTTTTTAAGGCACAAGAGCACAGGTTGACGTAGCAAAACAAAAGCAGATTATTGGACAGACTTCACGTATGGAACGGGAGAGCCAACATTACAGCACGCTTTCAGTAGTATTCTTTTCAACCTTTATAAGAAACATGAGCTATTGGTAAAGAGACTACCCACAGTGTATAATTTTGATATGGCAGTAAAAGAACTTTGTGGTTATTAATAGATAGCTTTATTACAATACAGTCTTTTCCAGTGACTTTAACAACACAGTTGGTGATTGCAGGTTACTTAAAGCCTCCCACTTCATTTTTTGTTTCTCAGAAAGCTGTTACAGTGGAAAGGCTTCAAGCAGTTGAGGCACAATCAGTTCCAATATCGATTCAAGTTTAAAGAGAAAAGTAAGTGTGACAAGTTAGTAAGCAAGCTTACTGCAAAACTCCAAATGTAACCACTCTTTCCTACTTAAAATTATTGCATACTTTTTTTTTTTAATCAGACAGTTTAAGAGTGGTATCACAGTGCTGTTGTCTGCCTGAACACTCTGAACACTCTGAACACAGATGTTCCGAGTTCATAAACTTGGTAACAATGCTTTTTATTTTAAATAATGTGTTTTAAGAACACGTGGATCTGTTGGAACAGATGGATCTGTTACTTAATTTTGATATTGTGAATGTTTGTATTTCCTGAAACACACATTCAAGGTCTGTACTTGATTTCTTTAAAATAGATACAAATTTCATAGTGAATCTAACAGTATTCAAGTTCAATGAAGATAAATGAGGCCAATTAAGCTGGGCAGTCTCAGCCACGTTGAACGCTGATTAGTATGCCAATTAGACGTGCTCTGCATTTTGTACTGCAACTGTAAAGTGTTCCAACATTTTTACATCTAACTACTGATTTTCTTGCCTTTTAAAACATTAAAGATATCTTCTAGAGACTTGTATATACACTGAAGGAATTCTTTACCATTCCTAGTTGGGTAAGAGGAAACATTACAACCTACCCAATCATCATGTACCTGATATCCTACTCCAAAGCCATCAGACACCACTGGGCCAAACCCTCCTAATTGCACAGCTGGGCTAACCAATGTGCTTGTAGAAATGATGTTGTGATTAAGCCGAGCGTAGGCTTGGTCTTGATAGAAATCAGGCAGTGCAATACCTTTGGATAGGGCTAAATAGCGCAAGCCAAAGAGATGTCGGTCAAATCCCTGACCTGTTAAAATAAAATAACAAGTATTAGAGAGATGACTAATTTTTCCTGAGAAGTAAACTCAATAATTTTGACATCACATTGGTTTTCAGCCATAAAAGAGGAGGTCTATAGAACTGGGGTTTATTTTCATGTTAGCCAGAATAATTTTTCAGAACCCAGACATTCTGCACTTTCAATGCACACATCCTAGGGAATGAGGGCTTGCTGTTTTACTGCTAGCCTCAACCAGGAATCATGGCAGTAAACAAAAGTGCAATGTTAACAGACAATTTTAATAATACATCGCATTCTTTGATTAACTATTTATCTGAACATATCCAGGTTGTTTTCAAACAGAGAAAGGCTTTCCTAAAATTTATGAATCTGAAGAGGAAGAGGATCTTGCATCAACAAAAGAAAGCAAATTTTAGACTCTATGGGGTAATGTTCAACAGTCAATTTTACTGAAACGATGCAACAAGTTATGCTTCTGGGAAGGACAATTCAAAAGAAAGCATTTAGAAAAATACCAGGAGTAGCACAGCCAAATAATCAGTTTGATCTGGAAGTTGTTAAAGCCTTTATCTCCTGCAGGGATAAGATAGTAACTCCTCTGACATAAAGCCAAAGTTCTTGGTTGCCTTGGGGAGTACAACATGTACTAAGTATTTATCAAATTTTCAAATAGCCCAGCTGCTATAAGGATAAAAAATAAGTATAAAAAACACATTAACATGTGTTCTCAACACGTTAACAGTGATGTGGGACGCACCGAGGCACTCTCCTCCATCAAGAAACAAGTCTTAGAGAACACATTTTAAACTGCAGCCTTCTGCTACCGTTTTTGTCAAGTTTACATTAACATTAGACCTCCATCAAAATTAAATTATTTAGTTGTGAAGTAAATGTTTACAGCAACCTTAACAGACATTTTAGTGCAAAAGCAAGAGTGTTTGATATATACTTACCCATAGCAGCTTCTTTTGTCAAACGGCCATGGTATTTTGAGCACTCCACTATCAACTTCTGAAGCTCTTCTGTGCTATGTTTGGACAGTTCCCTGACAAAAGCTTCCGAACACTTCTTTGTATGGATAGAGGCAGGACGTATCGTTTCTGTACGACCATGTTTGAAAGCTGCAGTACTACAAGACTCATATGTAGCAACAGTCTGATTGTATTGTCGAAGGAAAGCCATCTGGAAGGCAAGCTGAGCCACAGCATCTGGACTTACCTTCTTCTGCTTTAGGAGGTCCTTGCCCCCTTCATGGAACTGAATCATATTAACAGATAGTGCTTCTACGCTGGCATCAAATTTCTGTTTGGCTTTGGTAATTCCTGCTTTTAAGGCATCGTTCAGCTTGAAGTCAAGTTTCTGTACTGCTCTAGAAGAGTCTACTGAAGCGGGCTGGGACTGGGGGCTGATGGCTGGTGCCTTGGTGCTATCTTTAAAAACCTCATTCTGGAACCTGAGCACAGCCACACCATCTCCCCAGGAATGTTCAAAATTAATTCCTGCAGTGCCATCCTTAGTTATGATAAGATTAAAGGATTTGTCATACCAGCGATTAGCACCATCTCCATGCAACATAGTGTGGGACAAGTGCACAAAGTCTTTAATGGGAAAATCATCTAAACTTAAACAAAACACAGCAGAGTCTACTTTTTGAAGAGCTTCTTCATTGCCATTATCCAATAGATTCTTTCTCAGCAATGCCCACGTATCTCGGTTTTCACTGGAGAGGTAGCCAAGAGGGAAGGCCGGGGCTGGACTGTTGTCACTAAGGATGTATTTCAAGTGTGCTTGTATTTCTGAAGGTTTCAGCATATTTCCATCTCTATCAATAACATCAAATACATAAAAATTCCCATTTCTCAGTACCAGTAAATGTTTTGCCTTTTCATCTGTATAAAGCTCATCTCTGTTGAGTTTAGGCAGCCGTGTAGAATTGAAAAGCCTGAAGTACTGAGACATATCTAGGGGGTATGCATTGACCATGTAGGCACCAAACCAAGAAAGTGAAGAAGGCACAAATCGGATAATTTTTTTAAAGATCTGAGTGTCACTTTTTTCCGGATTGAGGTGAAAAACCTCTGGTTCAAGATAACCAGCCCTGAAGGTCTTCATAAAACGTATAGCAGAAACAGTCATGTTCGTAGCTCGTATGAGCTGATCGTTATATTCAGATTTCGGATCAGGATTAAAAGACATAAATGCATTAAAATTCAAAACAACAGGTTCACGTGCTTTTAGGTACATGTCAAACCAGGGACCTGAAAATGGAGAGTTGAAAAATACGTCAGAAGATAAAAGCAGCTTACTGAGTCCGACCAGAGGTTCATGTAGTCAATATCCTGCCTCCAACAGTGATCATGAATAAACGCCTCTTGAAGTGCATACAAACAAGACAAACATACCCAGTAATTTCCCTAAAGATGCTCCCAACCTCCAATTATGAAGAAAGGTACTGTTGCCTAATTGTAAAAACACTATATTTGGAGCAATCCATATCAAGAGTGTCAATGTCATCAGCAACGAGGGCCAGTTTCCATGTTTTCTATATGGTCAGTGCTAAACTATAACTCCCGCAACATACAATGCAGCTCCCCAGCACTATACTTTGGTGCACACCTCGCATTTGGAGTGGAGCATGCCTTTACCTACTCTTAAGCTATTAATTTCTGCAACTCTCTGTCACTGAGGGCATGCTTCTCTCTAGAACCACCTTTATTTCTGATCCAGTGTTTCCCTCACTCCTGGCAGCATTGCTCCATCTTACATTTGCTGTCTTACATCTCCGCCTCCTTCCTCTTTCTATCCACTAAAATGATCAGCACAGGACAAAACTCTTGATACCAATGCATTACCATGGGTCTCTGAAGCTGGGAAAAAGATGAGGTTAGAGGGGACCGTACAGTTATTCTTCCAGGCCCAGAACTGACTTCGGAAAGCAGAGTTACATTTGATACCCACAGGTCTTTTAGACAGTCTGTCAGCATATCAAGAAGCATGAATGTGACCCAAAGGTCTTGTGCTTGTCAAAACCAAGGGAATCAATCATAGCTCTAATAAGTAGTCACGCCTTTACACCTGCCTATGAGTAAATGAAAATCCTGGGGGCATAGGCAGAGAAGGGATTTTTTAAGTAGTTTTTATTTCATCATCATTAACAACTTCACGCTCAGCAAGCTCTGGTATTGCACACTGACTGGATGCAGACAAAGGAAGCGAGTGCACACCAACTTCCTCTCAAGGCAGCTGATGTATTAAAAATTACTATTCCAAGCCTGGTTCAGTCCCAAGTAGAACCTTCTAGCTGGACTGTAAGAAGGGCAACAGGTAACTCAAGGACTTAAGTTACAATTTTAATTCCAGGTCCTCACAGATGAGTAACTAGCATTCATCTACAGTTTTAAAACCACATCCATCGTCATCACATAGCCTTTTAACCTTGGACTTGCAAGTCCAGGGTGGAGGCAACTGTACGTACTTTCAGAAACCAATTTCAAGTGGAACAGGTCTTTCATGAGGCCTAAAAAAGAATACTAACTAAACAAAAAGGAATACAAACACCCCACAGTTCACAGACACAAAGCAGCATGCTGGTTAGTGTTGACAAACACCATAAAGCCACCAGATAAAGCCCCAGATGTTGTTCAAAGTGAATGGAAAGTAAAAGACAACAAACCGAACAGCAGCTTTTGTGAAATAATCTGGTATTCTCTACAGAATTTGTGGTAGCTAACACCCTTACAGGTAGTCTCAACAGATAGCAAGGATAGAAGTGCATTCGCTGGGCAACATGCAAACTTCTACTTCCATAGGTATTTGAATATTTCCACCTCTGTTGCTATCCATCCAATACTTTCATAAACAGACACTTGTATTTGGAAGTCAGTGGAAGCAATAATAAGGAAGAATAATCAAAAAACCTATATGCATACTCTCCCTCTCTTAATTTGTTTTTCTTTATTCTTACCTTCCTCTTTCTGTCACTCCTTTTCTTTTGCTCTTTAAAGTAATATGGTTTTGTAGACTTGGGGGGTTTTAAGCCCAGAGCACTGACCAATTCTGCCTCCCAAAGCTTAGTCATATTCTCTGACCCCTCCTCAGAGCTCAGTTTTCTTGCTAAATAACTTGGAATTATTTGAAAATGATTGCTTTTGTTTCCTTAAGGGAGTTACCAGTTAAGCTCCTCTATTAACCTAAACATAAATAGACAAAAATGAAAAAAGAAAAAAGATAAACCTTGTAAACTCAAATTTAAATATGGTAACTCATGAAAAAATGCCATTTCTCCAATATCCATCTGTCCAGAATTCTGGTATATAAAAGATAGATGATGGGCATTCTTCTCTCCACTCAGAATTTCCTCAAATACAGTCACAGGTAGTATTCACAGCATGTTATTCCAAGTTTATGGAGTACAGAACTTAAGCTTGAGCCTGTTTTATTTGTAGCATTATGAGCTGTCTGTTATCAAGCATGATGACCTACAGACTCCTTCTATATCCAGTAAGCCAACATACCTGTGATGTAACTAGTATGCTTGTTCTGATTGTCTTGAGCAACCAGTTGCTCGTGCAGCTCTCTTCCAATTCCTTTTTCAAAGTGATGAGCAAGTTCTTCAGTTTTCCTACAGCAATCAAGAACAGTCAAAATGCTGTCACAAGTCATATTTTTTATATGTAACACTTGGCTTTGAAGCGGCACATGATACTGCAATACGCATATCTTGTTTGTCCATACCTGAATTGGTCATCATTTAAAAGTGGTTTCTGGGCATTCAAATATCTCCTAATTGTATCTTCTAGTTTGGGAACCGGCAGTCTGAAGGAAGGGGAACAGAGAGACATGTGCTTTATGAGCAATGGTACTAATGAAGCCTGAGTTTCTTACACAGTAGTCTTTCTTTGCCTCCCCTCTTCCCTATCCTTCCTTATACCCCATATTAGCCAAAGGGCTCAAAAGTTTCTTGTGGAAGAGAAGAAAGGGAATAGATGGACATACGTCATCACAGCATAACGTTCTTGGAAAACAAGGTAGAAAACCAACTGGACCATCTTGTTACAAAGGTATTGCAGTGAGGGGTCTTAATACCTTACAGGGAATACAAAGACGTGAACCATTGCAAAGAGAAGCAGCTGTATAGAAAGAAGGTTTAGTGTGGTACCCACACCTGGCATCAGGACTTCCCCTCGCTGCTGGGTGCTGAACGTCTACTCTTTCTTGCAAATTTCCTAATCAGTATCTTTGTCATCTTCCTCTCAGCCTAAACATGAAAATGCTCTTCTTACTATAAAATAATCCTACTACACTCACAGAAGTTACTTTGCAACCTGAAGGGATGTTTCAGCAGTAGGCTTATAGTCATATTTACGCTTTAAAAAATAAAATCATTCCTCTCCACTGTGATGTAGGAAGAGCACATACAACAGAAGAGAGTAACACAGCCTGAGCGTGGCTATACAGAAACGGGAGGGAGGGCATTTTCTCTCCTCTCTCCTTACCGCGGACACCCCAGGGCCGCCGGCCCCACACGGCCACCTGCCGCTGCCGCCACCGACCTCTGCCCGCGTCCCCCCGGAGCCCGGCCCGCCGGGTGCCCTCGGCGACCGCCCCGGCGCTGGCAGCGCCGCTCGCTCCCCGGAGGACGCTCACTCCAGGCCTTGCCCCGGCCCCCGCCCGGCGGCGCCTCAGGAAGCCGAGGGACGGGCGGTCCCGCAGGGCAGGGGACCCGGCGGGCGCACCAGGGAGCGGAGCAGCGGCCCGTCGTACCTGGGCAGGCTCTTCTGGTAGTGCATGGTGGGCACGATGCTGCGGTGCAGGTACTCGGCAGCGCCCGCGCTGCTGTAACCCCGCCGCCAGCGCGCCGCCGCCGCCCGCCGCAGCAGCTGCCGCGCCGCCATGATGCCCGCGTCAGAGGCCGTGAGGCGCCGCCCGCGCCGCTCCCTTCGCGCTTGTTCCCCGAAAGCCGCCCGGGGAAGAGGCGGGCAGGGGGCTCAGGCAGACGGTGGCCAGGCCCCGCGGCACGGAGAGGTTCCCCCGAGCCTTCTCCTGCCCGGGCGGGCCTCGGGCGGCGCCGGCTCCTCTGCCCTGCGCGGCCGTCCCGGGTGAAAAGTCCTAGCTGCAAAAGTGAGGGTTGCAGCTAGCGTGGTGGTCGACGTGATTTCATGAAGCATTTTTTTATTATTATTTCCTTTGGAAAGTATATTCGATGCATGCTATCGAGGTAGCAAAGTTACCTGGTATTTGAAAATGTCTGGAGTGGGACAGTGCAACATTAGTTCAGTCCTCTTCTACATATGCATTAATAACATTTTCTGTGATCCTCTTGTTTTGACAGCATTCTTGTTCAGCATATAGACGCCACATATTTTTTTATCTTTTTTTTTTTTTTTTTGGTGTGTATCCATATGTCTTACAGCATTCAGGTCCTGCCTCCAAAGAGAACAGTTCAATCTCTCATGAGCTTTTTTACTCATAATGTAGGTGAGCATACATAAACATACAAATACTGTATTACACTATAAAATGTAATATTGTAAACACACAATTTTGTTTTACTGTATGGAATATTTTCCATTGAAACACTGAATAATCTTAGAATAATCCAGAAACTACAGAAATGTTTGGGTAAGAAAGCATGGTATGGTGAACAGTTATGGTGGTGTATTTTTATCGGATATTCACTAGCATAAAAATCAGCGTTGGGATTGAATGCAGACACGGCAAAGGAAAGGAAAGCAATCCCTGTGGCTTAGTCTGATAATCCTCTGAAAGTAAATTGGCCCTACTCTAATCAACATAGTAGTTGGAGAAAAAGTGAAATCATTTCACTTCCAAGATAATAAATGCCAAATGCCAGAAGGTGTCCTTGTGCGTTTCAGTATACAGCTATTTTCTGTTCGATGCATGTCTCTTATGCTACTCAGTCAGCCTTTTTTCACCATGAAAACAAAAAACCCAAGCCTGCTTTAATTAATGAAGTTCAGTTTCACCTAGCTTGCCCTGTTGTGATAGTCCAGTTCAAAATATTACCTGCTCTGCCCTTTAGAAAAACTGCAGCAACGTTACTTTTACCCATTTGAATGCATGACTTGCACTGTTCCCTTTTGAGGTTTGGATATCCAGACCCCAAATGGGGGAGACCGAGGAGCGCACTCAAACACCGTCTTTCTCCTAGGAGTGTCACTTTGTTTTGAACCAGTCTTGTTTTAGAAATACTACTGCATTCTGTTCTAATTTTCCAGAGCCCCCTAATCTTCTTCCAGGCTCTTAATGATGTAGTCGATAATAGGATTGTTGGTATTAATTTGGAACAATAATGCCAGCTGCTTGCTTGGTGGCTATTGGCAGAGGAGTGACCTTGTAGGTCAGCTAAGCAGAACTGGAAGTGCTTTGATCTGATCTATACAGAGCTAGATCTGTCCACCCGAACAAGAGGAGCGAGTGAATTCTCTCTCCATGGGATGCTGATTCTTCTCCAAAGAGCACGGAGGGCAGCATGGCAGTGGCTTTTGATGCAATCCTCGCTCGGATCAAGGATGTTTGTAAAAGAAATGGTTTGCTCATTCTCTCGGTGTTGTCGGTCACCATTGGCTGTCTTCTCGGATTCTTCCTGAGGACGAGACGGCTCTCCCAGCAGGTATGTGTGGCATGGCAGTGTATCACTATGGAGAAAATATCGTACTTACGTAACAAAAGACATAGCAACTTGCGGAATGTAAGGATGGAGTTTGGAAGATAAAAAGCACGTATGTGTGTTTGTTAAATTTGTTTCATTTCATTTGTTTGTTAATCTACACTGGGTCTTTCCACACATTCTCAAACAACACGTTTGCAAAGGGTTCTGGTCTTTAAGACACCTAGTAAATCTAGCATAAGCATATTATAATGTTGCAAGCATGGATAATAATAGTGGGTGTTTAAGCTAGATGAAATGTAGCATCTAATACAGACCTGTTAAAAACTGGTAGTGCAATATATTCATTGGACTTTATATTACTTTGGAACATGTACGTCTAAAGAAAACACTGGGAATATTTTTCATCATCAGATGCACAGAGATACAGATGTTTATACTACACCAATGGTATTTTGTATTAATAAATTTGAGATTTCCCATCATTAACAGACCATGTTATTAAAGTCACTTGAGGATTTCTCCTCCAGCATACTTCAACTAAGCTCTTTACAGGCACTCATTTCTTTCTGCTGTATTAGTCAGACAGAATAGAGAGGGCAACATGCATTGCTGAATGCATTGTTTGAGCACAAAATATGAATCTCAATTAAAAAATACGGCACTTAGTAAATGTGACTAAACTAAAACAATTCTTTGTTCTGCCACTACTAACTGCAGTCTGAAGATCTTTCATTTCCAAGCAGTAGCTTCATACACATCTAGCAAAACACACAAAATGCAGAATGAAGAGATTATTCAGGGCAACCTATTAACAGTAGTGCCCAAGAGACAGCAGATTTCATTTTTGTCTTCCTTTGTAAAGGAACGAACAACGTAGTGTGTTTTTGTTGAATTACAACACAATACACAATTTAATTAATGGTAAAATGATCTTTTAAAGCCTACTATCTTGGCCACCTTATATACCAAAGCTGCAGATTTTACCAATGTTATCAGATCCACAGCTCTAGCAGGACTCGAGAAGACAGATAGTCTTTATCTCAAAACAATAAGCATCTCTCCATGTATTTCTAGGAAATTAGTTATTTCCAGTTTCCTGGTGAGTTACTGATGAGGATGCTGAAAATGTTGATTCTCCCACTGGTTGTCTCAAGGTAAGTGAGGACAATGATTGTTCCAATAACTTTTGAAGTTTCTTACATGAGCCATGTCATCACCACTATTTTGGGTTTAACTGAATTAATGTGAAAGTGCCAGGACCCTTACTGACTTCTGTACATTCATATTTATAGAGGAGCTATGAACTTATTTTTTAATCAATAGGAACATTTATGCAATACCTCATACAGGTATTATTTTCTTAAAAACTCATGGGGTTTTTTTAAATTTATGTTTTCTTCTTTCCTTGTAATGGGAGGACTTTTTCCCTCAAGCTAACTAGAAGTTAAATACATGGAATAAGTAACGCACCTTATCAAAAAGCCTACCTTAAATCTAAACAATTGAAATAATACACCATACAAATAAGATGAAAAAGCACAGTTAATTTATAGTCTTATGCAGTATTTTGAGGGATGTGCTGTAGTATGATGAATATTGAAAAAAACCCAGTGTGTCCCCAGTGAACTAATAATATATGCCTGGCTTCAGGAGGAAGTGAAAGTGATTTCTTAGTACATTAAAGGCAGAACCTTTAGTGGTGCCACTTATTGGTGGCAGGATTTAATGATCTAGATCCTGGCACTGAGGGATGGTGCATGGTAGCTGCCTTTGCAGTGGGCAGGCATAATTTAGGATAGCTTTTTCTGTCCTATAAATTTGTCTTGTCTTCCAACTGACTACAATCACAAATACCAGTTGGATGGCCAAAAGCTCTCAGCCCAATGCTGAGAGAAGAGCTAAGGAGAGATGGAGAGTAACAAGGCTAACTTTACCTAACCAGATCTGAGAAAAAAAATCTTGCACTCTTTGGTGCCTTTCCTTGAAGCCTCAGCTTCTAGAACTGAATACATATGCCAAAACCTCACCTTCCATTTTAAGAAAAATATAAGTTTCTAGGCTTCAGATCACTGAGAGTTGCTTAAAATAAACACAACCCAGCACTAATTTTATTTTTAAATCATCTACCTTTACATCTACCTTCTCATGGTTTTTCACAGAATGAAGCTGATTCATGGTGCTTGCGTGCCTAGAACTGGCCATAGTATGACCATAGATTCATACCTGGTTCTGTCCCATGCAGCTAGAGAACATCAAGACAAAATATGTTAGGGTTTTTTTGAGAAGTGAAAGGAGAGTTTTCCAAGGACAACAAGAATCTCACATGATGAAGTGACATAGTAAGGACAGAAAAGGGTTGGAGCAGAGTCAGATTCCCTTCCCTAAAATGTGTAGTTCTTTAAATCCCTTAGTTTTTAGAGATGCCAGGAGGAGAAGCAGCACAGTGGGGAAGAGCTGCTCTGACACAGCCTGTGAGATAGCTCTAGGTTACCTACAGATGTGTCAGGAGTGAATCTCTGAGCTGCACAGTTAGAACTGATGGACTCCATCCTCTGAGAAAGAAAGAGAAGAAACTTTACAGATCTTCAAGGGATTAGCTCTCATTGTAAGACAGCATGAGTCTATTTCCCTGTATAACTAACTAACCATCACTTGCTATTGCATACTGAAATTTCAGGTTTTTGCAACCAAAAATACTCCAGATATAATTACATTCCTGTACAGTCCTTTTTTTCTTTTTTTTCCACAAGCACAGTATTTCCCACACATATATTTCATAAAATGAGTAAACCAGTGCTCTGTGTTTTTACCAGTCTGCATACACATTTAAACTAAATTTCTTTGTGGATTTGGAATAGCCTGTCCTGTGGGAGCAATGACATTTAAATTATCTTCTAAATTACTCTGTATTATTGTTTACAAAAGCCAGGGGTACAGCACCAAGCTCTAATTTTACTCTCCTAGTCGAAGTTAATGCAAGTTTTTTCTTGAACTAACAAGTAAAAAAAATACTTGTAAAGACAAGGGAAGGTGAGAAAGGAGGGTTAAAAGTGGCACTCAGTGCAAAATACACTGTCTCCAAGTCCAGAGTTTATCTTGAAGGGTTGTGGCAGAAGTAAAAGGTGGCAAGTGTGTGGCTCAGAAGACTGATAATAGACTAGAAAATCTTGCACTTATAGGTCACTAGCAGAAATCCAGCCTTAAACAGAAGTGGCTGAAAATGTGTACTATTCCTCTTTTGACCTGATAGAGAGTTAAAACAGGAACTTTGCAGATTGTGTCCATTAGGAAGGAGAAACTGATGATATGTCAGGTGTCTCTGATTGAACTGTGTTTATTTTAAAAGTTCCTTGAATGCAGAAGTCGTCAGTCGAACAACAGGAGACTTTCTTCAATGTACAGTTCCTTGTCTTACCCAGCTCTGTCCCAGCACTTGGAAGTGCTGAATACCAGAGCTCATGTACCTATTTCTGATATCTCCTATCACCTGTGGTCTTACTTTTTGTTTTCCCACAGACAGAAAAATATTGAAAAAACAACCACCAGTAAAACTAGCCTTCCAGTTTGAGCCCTTCATGAGCTTTTGTTTTTGTTGTGATGTGGACCTTCATGAAGGATGGGGGTTGATATTATTTCAGTTACCTGGTTACATAAACAAGCTTCATAGCATCATACAATGGCTCTAAAAGAAGTATATATTGATTTCCCCCATCCTTTGCCTGAGATTTAGCCCTGTTCATACCTATTAGTATCCACTAAGTGCCTTGTGTATAGAGTTTGCTCTTCTCAGTGGTGAGAACAGGTACCCACATACAAAAGATGCTGCTTCTATTAGCAACATAAAGAAAGAAATGATAACAAATAGTCTGACGGTTTGTATCTGCCCTAGGAATACTCAGTAGGGGAGTGTTACAAGATCTAATTTTAGACCCTGCAGTTACCAGATGTACAGCACTTATTTATGTATAAACATAAGATACTACTTTTAAACCTGGGAATGGGAATATTAAGAGAGCTTGGAGAGAATAGGAACCAAATCTGAAATAATAGTTACACACTTAAACTCTCTGCCTGAGCTCTTACTGCAGTTGGACAAGGGGATCTTCTCAAGAAGCCTGAAAGATCGACTGCAGGAGATCTGAAGTTCCCTGATTCTCTTTGGGACAGAGGCCTTGATCCTCATATGACAACTGCAATGTAAATAATATATTTTTTGTATTGCAAAAGGTTTCAGCACGTATCTCCGGTTTTCAAACAGGCACACGCATACATGGCAGTGACAGAGGTGAATCTTAGTGCATCCTGCTCTGATATTTTTAAAAAAACATGGGTCCAGGCATTCAGACAGACATCTGCTGATCAGCTGGCCCAAGGTGCTCAAGTTTGTGAAACCATCTTTCCTTCCATGGAATGCATTTCCCGGCGTGTGGAGGCTCATTCTGTATTACACCCTCTAGCCAGGAGGTGGCTCTGTCTAGAAGACTGAGGAACCACGAGTTCAGTCACCCCAGTGCAGGGAGAACCTGTGCGTTTGGGAGGCCGTTCATCCGAGGCGTTTTCTAATAGTTATAATTATAAAATATCTACTCTTTTTCGGTATGGTTAATTATGAACTCTTCCCGCCTCCCTCCCCCCAAGTCAATTGGCAGAGGTACCTGTGCATCGCTTTAGTTTCTCAACTTCTTAAATGCTTGAAATAATCAAATCTAATTGTCAATGTCTTTGTGCTGTGCATGAAGCAAAAAACTGGGAGAGGAGCAAACGCTCAACTTTCCCATTAATATCTTCTCACATTTGCTAATGATAATATAAACCCTCTGACCAAATCCTGTCTGTGCCAGCAGTGCCGGCCATGGGCGCCGGCTCGAGCGCAGGCCAGCCATGCTGGCAGGTGCTGTGCTGTAACTCACACACTGTCACCTCCCTTTGGAGGGTCTTTGTCCTTGTGCCTGTTCCCTGCCCCATCGTCTTCATCTCAGGTTACCAGTGTTGTACTGATCAACTTCCAGTGGGCCAGAAATTTCATTTTCAGTAAGCGTAATTGCATTGACTTAAGTTTTCTGGGGAGGCCATTGCTGAAACCTGATCTGTTTTACAACTTCTTATCTTGTTGTGACTGATGTTTTGAAGAAGCTGCAAACTCTGACTCAAAAATTTACCACTGCTGAGGCATTTATAATGCTTCTTTTTGGCATGGGTTCCTTTTGGTAGGCAGAGGGCTTACACTGTGGCATTTACCCCAGAAAGGAAATTCAACTCTCTGTTCAAAACCCAGAGGTGCCAGTGAGCCCGCAGTGGAGAGGAGGTCTGGCTCCCAGCACGCTGCAGAGCTCTAGGCAGGCAGAACCGCCATGTGCACCAGACCTCCAGTGTCTTCAAAGACTAATTGCAAAATGTGTGTGCTGCAGATCTGTAAGGCAGGTTGGAGAAGAGGCAGGGCTTGCAAGCCCCTGGTTGTTATTTCGAGATAATACTAGAAACGCACAGATTATTTCTTTCCTGTATTCAGCCGTATAGTTTCACAGACCTTACAGGAACCTAATTCTCTCTTTATCTTTATTTATGGAAGGGCCTTCCATCCCCTCTGTGTAATTTGAGAGAAAAATGAATCAAAATGTTATTAGTAAGGGCTCTCACATACACAGAGTTTGACTGCATAAGCCTTGCTTCTTCAGAAAAGTAGGCTAAAGCCAGCATTACACGGGTTTACACCAGCTGAACCTATTGAGTTCTCTTTGTCTTATATGTCTACCTGTATGTGTAATAGAATATTGCAGCCTTTATTTCAGCACCCTCCTCATTTATATGATTAAGCTTTTATCTGGTAATAGATATAGGGCCCAGTTTTCTAAGACTATGATTAGCAGTAAGCACTGAGACTACTTGTGGGAAAAAGTTGTCAGGGCAGAATTGAACTGTTCAGCTGTCTAACAGGCTTGTAACCCCAGTGAATTTTTTTTTTAGAAAAAGCAGTTTGTTTTGTTTAAGTTTAGGATAATTATTACATTTTTTATGTATTTACCACTAACTGTTTTCTAGACAATTAAGAAATAATGTTTAGCAGAGATTTGATCCTTTTCCATGTACAGAATCTGTTAAAGAAAGATTGTTCCCTTTATAGTTAAATCTAAATAAATGATTTGACCTGTGTTTTTTAAAATTATAAAGCTCGTTCCACTAAGTATGTTGTGCCTGATACAAGCACATATATGCTAATAAAATTTTATATTTATTTGAAGGCTCATTTGGGGGTAGTAAAATATTTGTTACTATTGGGGTTTTGTTGCTGAATTAAATACGATATGCTAAATATAGAACTGTCTTTCTTTAAGGGGATTCCTGTCCATAATGCCATCAGTTCCGGTAATCCCTTATCCTTCTGCTCAGATTCCTGAGTGGGTCATTCTTACTCATGCTGTTAAAGCCTAGTATTTAATTAGAACCTACTCCATTATAGTACCCTTTTCCCCATATCATTTTTTTCCACAGTTCTCTGATTTGGGGAATGCATTGGTGTTTTAACATCCCACTAATGAAAAATACTGTTCATTCTTTTTTAATGGAATTCTGTCATTGTCCAGCTGTACTGTGCCATACCAAATTTTGCCTCTCAGGACTCATTAGTTACATTTGAAGAGTTGACAACTGTATAAACTGTGCAAAAGTATGTGGAGATGCTCTGGGTGCAAGCAGATGTGAACTCACTTAGCCCACGAGCCAAACTGGGCAGACGGGTGCCAGATCCTTGCCGGAAGCCGCATAGCCGCATTAGCATGGCTTTGTGCCCAAGCTTGCCTGTGAAGGACTAATGTGTCTATATGGCTTCCGGACCAGCCTTGGCAGGTCATGTCTGTCTGCAGTTGTCTGTGCAGACTGTGCAGACCCTAACTTCACAGCAACAGTATACCCTAACTTCACAGTATAGTCTTGGGGAATTTAGGGTTTGGTTAAAAACATTCCGTGAGACAGACCATTAGGCTTGGGTAAATTGTGTCGTGCAGTTTTGCTTGCTGTCAGCTGTAGCTGGACCTGGTAATAGACCACAGACTGGAGATTATTTGTCTGTTTTACTGTTTAAGCTTACATTTGTTAGGGATGAAAAATTTGACCCAAGCGCTCAGAGGCCAGTACTGAAATTTACAATCTAAATCTTCTACCATGATTATAAGTCAGTGCCTGATATGGTCAATATTATGTCTATTCAGAAGGAAAATGCAGATCTCTAAAAGGCTATGAAATCTATCTTTTTTCTTATTTATCATTAAATTTAAACCAAGAGGACAGCCAAATTAATTCACTCAATAATACTGGTTTATGTGAATGACAATATGTGCAGTACTATTTCTTCTAATCCATTCCTGGTATTGAGAGATACTTTCTATGTTGTCTTGACAAATTCACGTAATTTAACTGAAGACTGAATGGGAAAGGATAGATAACATAAGCTTCTGGTGACTTTTGGCTTGGTCTTTTCTGCTGTGTATGAGTTAAACTATTCCCTCTGGTCATTCTTTCCTAAATACCAGTCATTCTGTTCTTATGCTTGTGCAGCTGCCAAACTGGGGCATAATCAAGTGCAATCAAATTTATGTACTGTATTATCTAGTGAGGTGTTGAGGAGCAGCTGCAAAATGCTGCCTACAGCTCTCTGAGGAGCCTGCTCAGAACAATGTTTTATAATGTACCAAAGCAGCTGTATTTTCCCATAGAATTAAATTGCTCTTGGAAACACAGGGCTTTTTCTTCACATTATTAAACTCTGGACTTTTCCCTCTATTTCACCTGTGTTACCTTGCCACTAGAAAAATATTGGCACTGGGAAACAGAGGAGGGTAAACCTTCTGCTGGGTTAGTATGGGAAAATCTGTGGGGTACCTGAATGATAACATAAGGTGCGTATAATGTCCCATTTCTGAACTACCTGTCATGTGTATCACTGTAATGTAAATAATAATAAAAATACATTTCACCCCAGTGAGAACAAGCTGTTAGCCCTTTCCTAGAATATGCGATCTGCAGCCTTTATTGTGGAGAAAGTCAGTCTAGAGGTGTGAGTTTTAAGGAGATGACTAGAGGGGATAAATATATTTACTTTCAGAGTGAAAAGCAAAACTGTACTTGGATGAAACTGAAAGGGAAGGATTACCCAAGGGTAAGAAAAACTGGTCAGAGAGCAATCATCTCACTCAACATCATTATACTACTTTAAATAATCTATTTCACTATTATATTGCAGCACTGATGTCAGATTACCCCAAAGGTTCTCCAAAGGATGCTTTGAGATTGCTTGACCCTGTAGAGGAAAATTCCATTCTACCTTCTTAGGAAACCTTATTAAGAATCCCTCCTCTGTGCCTCAGACATCTTCAGAAGTTTCACTACATTATAATCTGTAATATTACCAATGTTCTTAGCTGTGTTTAGGAATACAGAGTCTAATGGTCAGATCCCATACTGTCTTCTAGTGTTTTCTTTTGCTTGTGCAACCTAGCGGTCCAAACTGTTTCAGTGAAACAGTAACCCTAACCCTAACCCTAACCCTAAACCTAACCCTAACTCTGTTGCAGAGTTATGCATGTCATAATGACAAAATTGGACCAACTCAGTACAAATTATTTAGGCAGTGTCAGTAGGGATCTAGTGATGTGCAATAGACATCTATGGTCACAAAGTGAATGGGTGCGGAAAGCACTGAAGTGATTACAAATGGGGTATGAGCAGTTTGTGACCTGACAGAATTTTTCTGTAGTCCTCTAAGGGCTCTAAAGTACTTAGTGTCTTGCAAAAGAAACGGCAATGACATGAGAAGCTTGAGGGGCTGGCTGGATTCCCTCTGTTTCCTTAGGATAGAAACATGTATGATATATAAACAGTTGAATAAACCTGACATTTGTTTATAATCCAAATTTGTGCTTCAAATACTTTTTCCCTTTTCTTAATCTAAAAACACTTGAAAGAACTGACGGAACAGAAAATCAAGTATTATTAAAATTCTTGGCTCTTTCCACACGTATGAAGCTGCACATCCATATTTAATAGATAATTTGTTTTCCTTTGCATCCTGACCTTTGAATTTAGGAAATACTTTCTTTTTATCAGAACAGCTAAATTCAAAAAGCCAGCCTGAATTCTGCGTGAGCTATACTATAATGTTTCAGATCTCCTTTATCAGTCAGCGATCAAAGGTTGCTGTTCATCCCTTCCAGCATTCACAGATGTGTCGCAGTAGCCTCGCATATTGGGCTATTTGGGAGGAAACAGTGATGGAATAGCTGTTGGACATTGATCTTCATTGTGTGCTGTACAAAGTCCTGCCTTGTTTGCATTAGTCCGTAAAAACAGATTTCCTATTGCACACTAAGAAAATACAAAGCATGACGTGAATTCCTGGCAGGATTTTTGCTATATATGTCAGTTTATCATTAACAGTTACAAGTGTTAGATAATACGGAAAAGGAGATCACAACATTTTGGGTAAAAAATAAAACTTTTATGATTTTATAAAGCAATATTTAAAAAACAGAATCTCAAAAAGCTGCATGTTATGATGTACTGGAAATTTAGATTTGGTTTATTTTGTAGATTTCAGTTTCTTTTCCAGCAGCCTATCTGTAAAGTTAAACACAATCACTGCAAATAGTGTATAGCAGACGGTGAGATCTTCTAACATATTGTTCATTTGCTGCTGTTTGAAAATCAAGAGCCGTACTTTCCATCATGCCTGTCACCTTTGAGCTTCCATGGTGTTTAGTAAAATAGCTATATACTGAGGCTCTTAGAAAAGTTAATTCACATTTCAAGTGCCATTTATGGCTGATAATCTAACCATACAGAAACTGCTGCATGGTCCTATTTGTTAAACAGTTTCCACTTTCGGTATTTGTTTTTTTTGAGCATAGACACTGTTTTCATTTATATCAAGATATCTAAACTTTAAAAATGCTGTTTCCTATTACTTGATTTTCAAAGGAGACGAACCTTAGTAGCCCCTTGGACCTTCAGGAGGATTCTAGACTTCTCACTTCCTTTGAAAATCATGCTGTAATACTATGAAACTTTTAATAATACATGACATTGGGGATCATTCCACTGACTACAAGTGATCATGATAGTTCCTTAGTTGTGTTCAGATCAGCAGAAGCCTGTTAGTACACTGGTAGTCTGCAAAACTATTGAGTCTGAGTAAAATTCACAGAGAGCCTAGGTGTCATTTTATTGCCTGTCTGGACTGTACACAAACATACACCGAAAGAGTGTTCATCTGTACAAATGGGCTGTCCTTCTACAAGTGCACAACGTGTACCTGATCCAGCTTAGTTTGGGGTGTGAACAAGGATTATTGCAGGATTTTATCTTCCTGTGTACTTAGACAAATGGAGTCATGCCACATGAGAGGTCCTGGTATCACTCAAAAGTGGGTGGATGGGACTGGAGGTGTAGGGTGGCACCAGCTTCCAACCAAGATGCCACTCGATTGTCTGTAATATGTATACAGGTACAGACCAACAGATGTGCTAACTAGCTGTTTGTGCATGTCTGGGCAGGAGGCGTTTTGTCCTGTGCAGTGTGATATGACATCTAGAGATGAAAAAACTAAACTATAACATATCACTATAAGTAAGGGCAGACCACGTGGGGTGAAGCAGAGACAGGGATGGGCTACGGTCCTCCCACCAGTACCACTGTCACTCCGGCATGTCATGAGAGCAGCAGGTTTCTCTATTGCAGCCGTGGCAGTGTGTTGCTCTGTAGGTATTCTGTCATGTTAGAAGAAAGCAAAAGAATATCCTGGAAAGAAAAAGTCATTCTGATCCCTTTTCTCACTGCTGAAATAATTTTAACTACACTAGAGACTAAGAGCAAAGTCAAGCATCAAACTATAGAAAGATCCAGAGAAAGTTTCTTATCTCTTTCCCTCATTACTGTAAAGAGTTTTATTTTCTTTGTTGCAAACTGTTCCTCCATAAATGGTAGCTCCATGGAAGTGAAGCAGCCTGTCATGAAAGCACAGATAGCTGGGCATAGATGAGGAAAAGTCTTGATGATCCATTGCGATACAGAGATCACTTCAGGCACATCTTTCTTCACTGCAAATTGTTTGTCTTTATAAATGAAGTGCCTTAATTTCTCTGTTTCCTTGTCTATAAAATGGAGATACTGCCTTCCTGTATGATAGTAGGTTATATTAGTAAAGCATTTTAAGATGATTAAATGGCTTGTGCTATGGAAATGGAGATTATTACCATGTTGAAACTTGAAGGCACTGACCTTGACAAAAAGGTAAGCGACAGCCTGCCTGCATGATCAAGCAGCATTAGCGAAGCGAGCACTTCACTTTCATGATGCTCAACTGTAATATAATCATCTCTAATGTAGCTGTTAGAGGAGCTTCCCAACCTCACTGGGAGAACTTGCTTAGGAAGGTCTTTTCTACAGCATGCAATTACAAAATGAGAATGCGAGGGAGGGTACGGGATGAATGAAAACAAACATGATTCTAGGAACAACTGTTGGTGGTTAATACTTGACCATTACTTCTTGACAGGATTAATGTCTTTCTAATCACACTAATCCCTTCTGATAACTTTATCCATAATCCATCTATTTCAAACCAACATCCAGATGGCTTCTGGTGGAGAGGAAGACAAAATAAACATGCAGAATGGGGTCTTAACAGCAGCTTCTTGTATTTCCCCTTTCTGAGGATATAGGTTTTGATGTTGAGACAAGTCAAAAAATGTGCTTTTTATCAGAGACCAACAGAAAAAACTAGAGAATTGCAGAGAAGATAAAAAGTTCTATTTTTATTTGTAAATAAAATATTTCATAAGTACTCTGATGCTTATCAGTGACAGCCAGAACAAGCCTAGAGGTGCTCATAAGGGTTTAGCTACTTGTTTGCATGGGACTAATTAGATTTCCAAGATATTGAAAGAATTCCCTTCCTCATTATGTCAAAATTGCTATAGTAGTTTTGGGGGTTTTACGCGGATTTCTCTCAAAGCAGACATGAAACTTACTACTTAATAGTTTCATTGGTTTGTACTATTATCAATATTTTAAACAACCTAGTAACTGACTTTACATTTTTAATGAGTCACATATAATAATAATTTCTGGAGTTCTTGAGGTCTTCCTCTTCCCTTCTAGTTTCCCCTTAAAAGCTTAATCTAGGTCTCATTAGACCTTCCACTGATCCTGGCTTCGCTCTTCACTCTCCTCCCTCAACAAGGACCCCATAAAGAAATAATTTATCGTAACCTTTCATAAATCACATGGAGACTGCCCAAAAAAGTAAACAAACTTTAATCAAGCCTTCCTAGATAAAATAATTCAGCTAGAATTTTTTTTACTATTGGCAATGAAACAATTAAAGTCTTAGTGAAATAGTTGTCTTAAATATCTGTCCCACTAAAATGCTGCAAGTAAATAAACTTTTTTTAATTATTGGCCATATTCAGCTTTTTATCAAAATGCTGCTATTTGGTTTACTGGCTTTCTGACTTTCTTTCTCCAACAAAAATGTGTCTAGATAGTTCAGAGAAGAGACAAGACAGATTTGGCTGCATCAGAACAACTTATTTCCCAGAAAATAAAGCAGAGTAGATTTAGAATTACTTAAGTCCCAGTAAAAAAGCCAAATATATTTTACTTGTTAAGAACAAAAAAATCAACCTTAGAAAGATTGTAAACCTGAAAATATTGTGAAGCATCAGGTTTGCATTGTATAGAGATCTTCAGATTATCAAAACACAACTTTGAAGATGCTTGAAAGCCACAGACCTATAAGGACCATGGGACAGATAACTTGCACAGATATACAGCAGATACAACAATTTTGGAGGCTATTCTTCAAATCATGTGTAGTCTCTGAGAATGCACAATTTTATCCAAGATTTGTTGGATAAACAAGATAAAATAAAAGAAATGAAGCAGACTATTCTAGACAGCAGAAAGAAAAGCCACAGGAAGATGATTTTTACATGTGATTGGAACAATCTATGCAGGAGATAAAGAGGTCATGGAGCTACTTACTTTATTATGGTGTCTATTATTATATCCAGCACCAGATGTTTCAAAGCAAGGTGCAAGAAACCTCTTAAATCATAGTAATCAGAGATTTCACTTAAATCCTGCACTACAAGATTTAATATCTCATCCAAAACTCATTAACAGATATTTTGGAAGCCTTAGGCTTGACATAATTTTTTGTTCTATACAAACTAAGAAATGGTCCCTGAACACGAAATTAGACTTCTGTGGAAATTTTTTTGCCAGACTGATTAAATAAGTGAGATGTACTGTAATTATTCAGAAAAGCTGCAGATTGTTTTTCATTGTCTTAATCCTGTTTTGTCCATTTGGCAATCATTAAAACATGTTATGGAAGCTATTCATGAAACATACATGTGGAAGCTACCTAGCTACATAGTAAGTCAAATGATTTTAATCTATGAATCAAGTATCTGTCCTGTTATTCCAAGCCTAACTGGATTCTGAAGCTTGACAAGAATTAAAGGTACACTGTTTTTCATACCATTGTGTTTCATGAGAGTCTAGTAGTGGATGTCATGGGGAACATCTCTGTTCAGTCTTAGAAGAAGCTTGGGAAACTGTTGGGGAAGTTTTTATGTAGCCAAGAGTGTCTGATGAAAATTAGATTTAAAGGGAAAACCTGAACATGATACAGTGATCCTAAGTTAAACCATCTGGAAGCTTATTCCTCCTGACTTCCTTATTCCCTAGGAAATAAGAAAAGTACTTTTTCTTGTCATTCTTTGGCTATGTTATGTGAATGTTAGAGCTCTAGAGATCAACAGTGAGGAACTCCTGTGATGTAACTGTGTATTACTTACTTAATACAATAACTGTGATAATCAATATGTCTCTTCATCTTTATGTCTCCTGTCCTGTTCCCTCTGACATCAAATGTATGAAGCCAAATGGAAAATAGTTAATGAGTGATTACTGTCTCATACTAGTTACAGGCATTTCTTTCTAAAAATGATGCTGAGCAATTGCTTAAAATGACACAACCAGTATTACTCCACAGCCTTTGGAGAATTGCTTCCACTGGTCCCTTCTTAAAACTGAGCATTGCAGGCCATGAAAAGCACAGGGCTTTGTCTGAATCCAGACCTTTGTTCATGCTTCTGTCACACCACAGTTACCCCTGTTGCACCTTCATAGTTAATTACTTTTGAGGACTTTCTCATCACAGCATGAACTGAGCATGACTTTATCTGGTGACAGGATAATCTCATTACAGATTATGATCTTGTTAATGAATATCCCCAAGACAGAGCAATCTCATTATTAGCCCCCTCAGGATTTGTCACCTAAGAGCCAATGTATTATTAGATTCTAGCTGCACAACATCCCCCCGATCCTAACGGTCCAACATCTTGAGCCTGAGGTAGCACCCCCAAAGGCACATGAACCACTGGACATATTTAATTAGGATTTTTGTCCTTAAGTAGTTCTGGACATACTTCTTAGGTGAACAATCAAGGCAGTTCAAGCGCTATGTGCAGGGTTCATCTCCCCATTGTTCTGTAGAACAAACACAATGCAGCGGCATCAAGGACAACGGAAACAGTGTGGCTTTACCACATTGATAGTGGCTTCAGGGCAGTACCAGGAAGAGAAGTGTACTGTCTGTCTCCTTGGTAGTGCCCTTTCCAAGTAATCACTGCATGGTGTCCTCCCTACAAGTTACAGATCTGCTGGTCAACAGCCAGGCCTTCATACCACTGGTGTCTATTTCCCTGCATAATATATCTATAAAGAACACTGAAAATTATTACCATGAAAAATATCCAGCTAGTTAAAAATCAACCTGATTTTCATTTTTCCTTTTTTTCTGGGAAGGTTGGGGGGTGGGGGTGGAACAGTGCTGAAGCCTAGTACAATATAGGTATCTCCTTTGGGCATCAACGCGCTGTTGAACTGGCTCAATGCCTGTGAAACCTCAGCCTGTGAGAAGAGTTCAGTCCTAGAAATCTAATAACAACATAGAGATTGTTGTACAGAAAAATAACACATTAATTTGAGCTAAATGTATTTAACTCAACTGTTTTATCAAAAAAATGTTTTAGAATATTTACTGTTCCGTATGGACCCATCCAAGGGAAATGCCAAGGAACTAAGTATCATTGCTGCTACCGTTTTTTTAATATGCAGTGCTATGTTTGTACACAGTGCTGTGTTTGTACACAGTGCTTTACAGACACGCAGAAAGGTGGAATTTTTATCAAATAGGATGATAAAAGAGAGGGAAGAACAATGGTTACAAGAGTGAGAGTTATTGAGATGCTCATTTTCTAAATGATCAATATTACAGTGCAACCAATGTTTTCCTTTGCTCCTATAGTGTTAACAAAACCCATGCTAGATGGGAGATTGGCAATGCAGAAAAGCAATACATTTTCTTAATTAATCTAGTGGATAGCAGGAACCTGAGCACTAAATCCCACCCATTTGATTTCATTAAATCTACTATAAAGGTTAAGCTGCATTTTAGCATTGGCTCTAGACAACCTCACTCAGCAGAGTGGGGTCAAGGAGATCTCATTCAAGGAGGTGCAGCTTAGTAAATGACTGTTTATGAGGAAAGGCCTGATAAATGGCTCTGTTTTGATTAGAAAGCCAGACAGTGGAGCACACCAAATAGTAAATGTGGTGTTTTATTTCACCTGCAGTTTTCTTGAGATTTATGCTTTGAAGAGTTTACAGAGAATTATTCGTAGAATCATAGAATCATTTAGGTTGGAAAGGACCTTTAAGATCATCAAGTCCAACCGTTAACCTAGCACCGCCAAGTCCACCACTAAACCGTGTCCCTAAGTACCACATCTACACGTCTTTTCAATACCTCCAGGGATGGTGACTCAACCGCTTCCCTGGGCAGCCTGTTCCAATGCTTGACAACCCTTTCGGTGAATAAATTTTTCCTAATATCCAATCTAAACCTCCCCTGGCGCAACCTGAGGCCATTTCCTCTTGTCCTGTGCCTTCTTACTTGGGAGAAGAGACCGACCCCCACCTCTCTACAACCTCCTTTCAGGTAGATGTAGAGAGCAATAAGGTCTCCTCTGAGCCTCCTTTTCTCCAGGCTAAACAACCCCAGTTGCCTCAGCTGCTCCTCATAAGACTTGTGCTCCAGACCCTTCACCAGCTTCGTTGCCCTTCTTTGGACACGCTCCAGCACCTCAATGTCTCTCTTGTAGTGATGGGCCCAAAACTGAACACAGTATTCGAGGTGCAGCCTCAGCAGTGCCGAGTACAGGGGGACAATCACTTCCCTAGTCCTGCTGGCCATGCTATTTCTGATACAGGCCAGAAGCCCCACACAACACTGGTGTCACTGGAAACTCAAAGTCTCAGCCTCGGGTCACTTGGAAATAGCGTCAGAGTCTATGTCAGAGCAGCCTGGAGCAAGTTCAGGGACCAAACAGTGCCCTGTCTAATTCGCCTATAAAAGAGGGTCAGTGGAAGCTAAAGCACTTGGCAGCCTGAGCTTGCAAGTTCCTTCAAGTAACTAGGATCTCACATGGCAATTGGGAAACATCCCTTTAGACACCAAGGCTACAGCTTTAGTGTTACTGGCAAGCTTCTAAAAACACTGATACACAGGCAATTCTGAGAGAAGCAGGTAGACTGCAATAATTAGGAAATTAGGTTTTCAGTCGCATTAATGTTATGCAAAAGATACCATATGTGTTGTGTTTTCTTTCCATAGCTTAATGTCTGGGCTAGCAGCCCTGGATGCCAAGACTTCCAGTCGATTAGGTATCATAACCATCACTTACTACCTGTGGACAACATTTGTGGCTGTGATTGTGGGAATAATTATGGTCTCCATTATCCATCCTGGTGGAGCGGCACAGAAGGAGAGCACTGAAGAGGGTGGAAAACCCATCATGAGCTCTGCAGATGCACTGCTTGACTTAATCCGGTAACTACATTAATTCTTTCTGCTTTCTGAAGGTAACATTTTGTACTTAACTTCATGAGGAACTGTGGCCTGAGGATAAGTTCTGAACCTAAGGATGAACATTTTGTTTAAATCAAGGAAAGAAAATTTCAGAAGATGATTTTCAAGTTATCAGATGTTTATACTGGCTGTTTCTAGTAAAATTTAAATGAATGGCCACCAAATGTATCAGAAGTACTAACAACACGAGGACAGGGGGGGGGTTTTACCCCCATAGAATCACATGTAGCCTGTGGAGCTCATAATGAAATCTATTATTAAGGCCAAGGCAGTATTAAAATGTAATGTTAATTTAAATAAGGGCAGACAGTTGTCATAGGCAAAACCTTAAATATAAGAGCTGAAATACACATTTTTCAGGAAATAATTCTTAAAAGTGCTGTTACAACTGCTCATAGTAACACTCAGATGAACAACACAATTAGAAAGACCACTGTTGTGATCTTTTTATTCCTTATTTTTATCACATTACTTGTTCTGCTTTGTGGCTTTTTCTTGTTTGTTTTACTTTGTTTGGCAGAAGGGTGGGTTGTTCTTTCAGACCAGCATTAGAGCACTGATGGCATTTTTATAGCCTTGCCTGAATATCCCTCTTTGTCTCAACATTTCAGGTGCTAGAGGGACTAGTTTCCTCACTGAACATAGTATGTGCCTCAGATTTATTTTGCCCATGCAGAAAGACAAAGTTTTGCCTTTGTTTGGTAGTTTCTCCAGCTGGTGATCTCATACCATATTGAGCAGGGGCGTCTAGGCCCAGATGCCCGTGGGCCAAACCAAACACGAAGAGTTCTCTTTGGAGTTTGACTTACTAAAATTAAAAATGTTGCACAGTTTGTCTTTCAAAAACCCAAGTTCCTGACCCTGACAAGGCATCAGCACACCAAGTACTTTAATTAGGGTTACTGGGACCTCAAATCAGAAGGAACTGGGATGAAAAGCTTATAAAAATCTTTTTTTTCTCCTCCAAGTTGCACTTAGCCAGGCCATCTGAAACCCGCATGTTTTCCTATTGTATCAATGTCTTACTGAGAACGGCCAAATTATATTAGTCATGGAGCAGCAGCTGAGCGCACTCTCTTTTGTAGCTTTCCACAAAACCACCATCTTCATCTGCAACGGGAAGATGCCCACTTCATGGCATCTGTATCTCCTCAGTGACTTTGCCAGGATATATGTGCAGTGGAATTCACGCATGTGTGTTTGTGACATAATGTTAAGTGACATTATTCTGCTTCTGCTGCATAAAGGACTATAATTCCTACACCAAGAGGAAGGAACTGAGGAAGTTACTGGAGCTTTGAATCCCTTAGTATGACACAGTAGCGTAAGAAGTAAAACGGAATTGAAGAAAACTGTAATCTTAATGATTATCTTCATAGTGGCAGTGTTTGGAAGCCCTTTCTGGCATGCTGAGCTGTTTCTAAGGCCTCAGTCTTAGACAAGTGAAGGCATAGTGAGACATACGATGCAACGTTACATCCAAACTGACCTTACAGCTGTCTCTGGAAAGGGTCTCCCTCACCATAGGTTCCCATCCCCTTCCTCACACCAGCCCGGTTGCTTTTTGAGACCCAGAGTAAGCTAGTTCATGGAGATGAGTCAGATGAAAAGTACTGAGGGGATGCAAAATGTAAATTCAGTTCTATAGTATTATGTTTACATAAAACGACCGAATGTCTGTATGACTGCAACCTGAGATCTGAGTTACAATCTAATCTCTTCATCTCTGTCTGGCTAGTCCCTGTACACCACAGGTTTAGTGGTGAGGTTTGGGAACACTTTATTCTGCTGAGCCTCATTGCAGGTAAAATACTGTGTCCTGATCTAAACATTTGCAAATATCATCTATAATTTAACTTTCTACAAACATTTACGTGAGCAAATCATAATATTTTGCATGCATATTTCAGGTATTCATGTTTCCAATCAGGCATGCGCTTTTAGTCTGCGAAACCTTAAAGTCTTCACTGGTTTGGGCAGATGTCAACAACGACAGGCCAACAACCCACTCTCATTACTGAAGCTTAAAAAGAGAGAATAAAGCTCTCTCCTTTTGCTGTGCTAAGCAGCAGTCACAGCTGCAATCTTTCTACCCTGAGTGCACAAACTGATGGTTTTTATTCCTCCACCACAGAAATAACCACATTTACTAAATAAATAAATAACACAACTGTGGGGAATGGGCTTTCAGCCTAGGCAAACACTATGGGTGAAATCCTGGCTCTGCTGAAGTCAATTGCAAAACTCCTAAATATCTATGTGGAAGTCTGGATTAAATATAATGATGTATATGCTGGTTTGAGCTAGAAAAGCTGATCCTTTAGCTCAATGATAAATCACTTCCATTCACAGCTGGAGACCATCTTTTTAGGCCCAGATTGGCTTATCTTCTCAATTCATTAATTTCCTCTCAATTTATCAATTGCACATGTGCACAGAAGTTTACACAGGAAACATCTGGTGTTCTGCAAATGAAGAATACTAAATGTACAAGTGGAGAGATGATATATGTGATATAATTGTGGGGTTTATTTTAAAAGCATGAATCTTGGCATGGTGATACATGTATTCACCCTCACTGATTTCAGATTTGAAGCCACTTTGAAATGATGAAATGCATTATTATTTCTTGTGATGTTATATATGACATTGTCAGGTCTGGAATTTCTGGCAGGGAGGATGTTGCTAGAAATTGAATTTCTTGAATTTTTGGGTGAGGATTTTGCTTTTAGAAGTGGTTTTAATCAGAAATTAAAGAACATACTGACTTAGCAATAAATGAAACCAAGAACTACTGCAGAGCGTCATGGTCATCCTAAACACCTGCAACATTAATCAGTAATTGCATTATTATTCTGCATTATTTTGCAGATGGTGCTTCCCCTGTATGTTTGTCTGTTATGTAAGAAAACCAGCAATAAAAACTCCAGTGCATATGACTTGATTAGGACATAACAGTGTGACACTGTACTGCATAATTCTGAAATGGCTCTAAACCTCACATCAACCTACTGAATTTCATGCCTCAAAAATTGTATCCACAAGTCAACCATTTTTTGCCACGCTAAACAGCAGTACTTGAAAGACTTCCTTTCTAAAGGGAACCCCAAGAGACTGGGGACAAGATCTGTGGATGTGAATCTGCCCCTACTTGATTTCGTCCTAGATTCAATCTGGACAGAGGCCACTGAATGCAGCATAATAGAAGTATTTTCAATATTCAATTAGTCTTTATACCTAAAATTTTTAGTGCTGCTTTGGCATTAAATGTGTGAATTTTTGCTTTAATCTGATCCAGCTTTAAACTAAATACATCTTCTGCTGTCTGTGGAAGATACCCATTTAACTAGGTAGTTCACGTTTGTACTTGTGCAGGAATCTCCCCTTCCATAACTTGCCGCTCGCTATCGGCAGTGTGCCAGGATCCGGGCTAAGGACAAGTAATTCACAAGTAATGCAGCTGTGAGTCTGAAGCTGTGCAGACGATGCTGTTCTGAAGATGCTTCTCTCTTTAGCTGCTGTTTTATTACTACATTGAGACAGATGTACAAATCTGCCTTAATTATATTCCAGGTTTCTGGTGCAAGCACTGCAAGGCTCATGAAATTATATTTTCTTCCATAGTTAAAACTATAAATCCTCAGGCTAAGGACCATCTTGTTCTCTTTAACGCACCAAAGTACCAAAGTAATGGATTTATTCTCATGATGTACAATACTTCTGTGAGGTAGGCAAGGACCATCTTCCCTTCTTACAGCTAGAGAACCAAGACATATGGAAAAGAAATTACTTCACTGAGGATTGCTCAGAAAAATCTGTGGTGCCAGAGGAAATATTCCTAGCTCGTACGAGACCTAGTAGGGGTCTTGTTCTAGGAATGTGGCTTTTGGGGCATCTCAGTGGAAGTAATAGCAGTGAATCAACACACATCTTTACCTTCTCTTTCCTGTGTGAATTATCGAAATTAACTCTGTACTATGTCCCCAAAAATAAAAGAGTGAATTTTTAGTAGCCTTTTGTGAGTTAAGGAATGAAGAAAGGCAAGATATCAATTTTTAAAAATAATTCAGACTTTGAGTGTTTTATTCAAAAGGACAAAATGGGACATACTTACAGGAATAGTGTTCAATTTAAAATATTAGGTGTGTTTAATTCTGCAATATATATTCACCTGACATGCACCCCCCTATAATTTGGGGATGAACATTTGTAAAACAAGATGTATGACTCAGGACCACACTGTTTACATTAGCAGTTAATGTTTCCACCCCATTCTGCTGCCGTTACCAAAATACCTTTGATTTAGAAGGGTAGATCTTGTTCCAACTTAAATCATGCTACTTGCTTTTGTCACCAAGGGAAACAAAATTTGGCTGATGAGATAAAAACAAACAAGCAAACACTACAAGCATGCACATGAGGAAACAAATCCCAGCCAAACTGGGGATTCACCCTCCTGTTTTATATAAGGCTGACTGCATGTGCAAATCTAGGCACCAGCAAGTGCCGAGTTCACATATATTTTTAGTCTTTGTCAAGTCTAACCAGACAGCATGACATCACAAGCTTATTCTGTTCAAAAGCTCCAAATAAAACAATTCAGTGAATACAGTCAGGATCAAATCATGCCTTAACCCATGGCACACAAATTTGTACATTTCTGAAGTTTACTGGAAGGCTGTCAGAGCATTTTACCACTGAATATTCAGGATTGCATCCAATTTAATAGCAGGTACCGGGAAACTCAATCTGGCTTAACCAAGAGAGGGGTTTTTTTTCTACCATTAATAGTTAGAAGAGGATATAAACACTTTAGAGGATTTATGTTTTCATGGGAATCCTGACCACTCTCTAAAATAATTTCCTTTCCCTCTTTTCAAGCTAAGGGCTATATTCCATTTTATAGAAATTGTGTTTCTTGAAAATAGGGCAGGAGAAACCCAATATCTGCTGTAGTTTGGAAAAAGTCCAGGCTGTGGAGAACCAGAAATCACACTTTTAAAAGTTTACAACTGAAGACTGAATTGTATATACACACAATAAGATATTTAAGACTGCATTAAATGATCCAGGGTTTAAACTATGAAAGAACTTTTTTAATAACTTTGCCCTACATTCATGTATCTTTTGCCAAAAGCCACTGTGTACTATGATAGAAATATTTATCTGTCCCCTATGGCAAACTACCATTTTTTACTCATTTCAAATTGCCAGTTTTCTTTTATCTCACAAAACCAGCCTGGTGCCAGCACTGCTCTGCACTGTATGTGACCAGATGTTCGCTTCTGGTTAATATTTAAGCTATTCAAGCTGCACAGAAGCCCGAACCTCAAGTATTTACAAAGGACTCTGAAGCCCCTAAATGTGTGGTTTCTATTTGGCACAAAAGGAAAACAACATGGAAAAAAGATAATTCCATGATGAAAACAACGCTGGGGGAGATGGACTACGAAGCAGTTTCTGCTCTCTGGTCAGGACGCCTTAGCCACAGAGGGGGATGTGCGTGGAGGCCAGGAGTTAAAACTGCATTAAGAAAGCTTTAACCGTAAAGGGGAATCAGTCATCCAACCTCCTGACAATTGGCCTGAACCTCTTCCAATGTAAACATACACTTTTTATGAAATAACTTTGCCTTGCTGGAACCATAGTGGAAATGCATTGGTCCTGTCATGCTACCTTTGATATGATTCAGCCTTTTCTAGATTCCTAAAGATGTGAGGTACTTGTGCTTCCACTCCAAAGAATGATTTTCTCAGAAAGCCATAGCCCTGTTGGGGCTGTGTCAGGACCTTTTCTTTCAGAAGAAGCAAGGTGAGGAGGTTCACCCTCCTTACTGGAACTGGAAGGCCATGCAACAGTGTCACCCTCAGGACAGATAAAAAGTACACGTGTTTGGCAAAATGATTCCACAATATGAGTTCTGCTCTGATCTGCAAAAAGACAAGCAAGACAAAATGGCTTAGGCCTGATTAGTGATTTTTGCATTCTGTTAGTATCTTTTGTAACAATAATGAGGATTTAAATGCCTCATTAGTTCTGCAAAAGCCTTCTTTGGCCCTTTTAGCAGGAGGTAGTAAGAGTGATACTGAGAAATGAGATGAGGCACTGGAGGTGTCTACTGATGTTCAAGATGCATCCTCCCATGGGCCCTGAGGTTCGTGATTTGTTCAGTCTTGCTAAATTAAATTTTGCCCTTGATTTTGGGAGTGCTAACCCTGATGGAGCCCACTGACACCAGCAGGAAGCTATTTCAGATGTATACCTATATGACTGAGGACAGGATTCGCATCTCATGTGGTATGGTAACAGTAGTGTGGAATCTACACCATTGATGATGATATCATGCAGAGAACAGCAAAAGCAAACGATTTTTTGAGATGTAGACAATGTCACTGAGAAAGAAGAGGCATCTGACCTCAGCCTATAGAAATAGGAACCACAGTGCTGTTCATGCTTGTGCACAGTTGTAAAACCTGGAAACTTTACCATTGTCATGTCAAGCTACTCAGACTCCATTTTACTCTCTCTGTACCCTTGATGTATAGAGTGACAGGGTAAGGTCTCAAACACTGAAGTATTAGAATACTGTTAAATACCCAGTATTAAAACAATGTTCTTGCAAGCTTGGCTATGCTAGTTCAAATTTGAGAGCAGAGTGTCCAAAGCTGGTTTATGCCCAGTGCAAATATAGGCCAATAAAACATTATGAGGGCACGTATGTAGCAGAAACCCAGTCTGGTGGCTTTAATTCCACAGCATGGGAGACTGCAGCCAAAGACTGTCTGGTGTGGCAGGGATTAGGTACTGATAACATCAAAGTCTGAGAGCAAAACCAGATTGCTGCTGCAGAGCACAGAGTGCCTCAGAGGGAATGGGTGTTCTGAGTCAAGGAAACGACATCTGCCATACCTGTGGCTGCTCTTACTCTAGAGCAGCTGGCCTGATTTCTTATTAAAAAGATCTGCAAAAGCTGAATGCTTTGAGTTAACAGATGCTGTAGTCAGAACTTAGAATGAGTATTTCAGATATTCAGTAGTGTAACTGCAACCAGAATTTGGCCCATTATTTCTAATAGAAGTGATACAGCAGCCATCAAACTGGCTATCCCAGTAGCTGTAGGCTCATGTTCTGTGGACAATTCAGCTAACAGCATGAGCAGTAAAACAGTTTAACAGTGCTGATATTTGTATCACTACTGTAGTTCTTAGAGTCAGCAACCTTCTGAAGAGGGCAAGAGGGCTTCCATGTCCTGGGGGCAATGCCAAGGCATGGCTTGAGCTGAAAAATGGCTTCCTAACACAATTCAGCTTCCTAAAGCAGCAGAAAACTAGGGGAGCAAAAATGAGTGAATATTGTTAATTGCTAGGTTAATTGCTGGGAGACAATGGAGGAGGAAAGAGGACCTCCCAGTTTTGGCAGTGGTAAGGTGCTAAGTAGTCCTACATGCAATGGGAAGCTGCACCCTCAGAACTGCTCCTTAGACCAGGTGCTGTCTATACTTGATATAAGTCTTGAGGATTTTCTTCAAAATCCATGGCTACCAAATTGCAGAACACATGTTGCCTTAGTCATACATACACATTTCTAACTCGATACATGCTTATGTCTGAATCCTCTTATCCCATACAGAATTAGGGAAGGACTCCAAAATTTGCTAGTAGAATGAACCAGCCTGTGCATCACAGCAGGATGTAGTCAAAGAAGGTCACTTGTGCATATGTGCTGCTATCACAGCAAATGCAGGCCAGGCATGCTGTGCCAGCTGTGGCTCAATAGCTCAGGGTCTGTAGAAGGTTCACTGAGCTGATATTGAAGTTTCATGCACATTCACTCTTTTAGCCTGTGTTGAACACTCCTGCTCTGTCTGGCAGAATTCCTGAAGCAGAAGATGCTCTGGGAAATGTTCTTCCTCAGGGCAGACAGTATTTAGCTCATATAACCAGAAATTTTTCATATAACCAGAAACCATATCTCTCAGTTTCTGTTTTACAATCATATCCTTGTCTTAGACCTAAATTTATCTGTATTCCACACCAGCCTCACTCACTGTTATTCACTATATTTAATTCCCTATTATTATGTGAAATTATTTTTGCCAGGAATGCTGAATTGTGCCACTGAGGTTAGAGACAGTGTTGCTTGTACTAGAGAAATGAATTCCAGATCACTTTAAGTTTCCCGCACTATTATTTTGTGTCCCATGTCTTGTAAGCAATCTGAAAGTAATGCTGGAAATTTAGAAGTATTTTATCTGCTTAGCTCTCTTAATTGAATAAACACAACAGCATTTATAGGTGGTGATAGCAATGAGTAGCTCAGCTTGAATTAGTACTTCATAAGTACTGACAGTCTCTTTAATTCAATATATGTCAGTGATAAACACAGTGCCTGTTCTGAGTGGAGACACGGCCTCACTTTATGATCCTGATACCATATCCTTGTGGGTAGATCTTTATCTTGTCCACAATTGCAGTAAAGCTAGTAGAGATCTGCAGGCGCCAGTCTGATTGCAGGCTGGATGCCTGGAAGATAGGTGGGCAGCCCAAAGAGAGATCGACAGGCTGCAACACCCTGCCATTAATTTTGTAATATGTTTGGGCAAATGCAAGTGTCTGGATTTTGTGCTGGACTGAAGCTCCCACCCCAGCTAGCATTCCCCAATGCTCAGGTTTAGTGGGACAGAGACCCACAGGAGGGCTGCCCCAAGGCTGCCTGGCTTTCTGGCAGTTGTGAGGATCCCGCCAGCCCTCCTCATCCCAGTTCCATGGTAAAAAGTCAAATCCCCCACTACCAGTCTCACTTCAGTCTCTTGTTCTGAAATGTTCCCAGGAGATCCCTGCCAAACATCCAGCTCATGGCTGGAAATACCAACGTGCAGCAAAACGTACCCCTAAAGCGAGAATTTCTCAAGTGTTTCTGAAGAGGCCTGACTGAACCAACAAACACTCCCAGTCATCCCCCAGCTCTGGGTGACAGTTTGATACTTTTTTCTCATTATTGTTTTTAGTCCTGTTTTTAGTCCTCCATTAGAGTTCTCGTCCATGAATTGCTCTCTTGAATGTTTTTAATTAACAAAACAGAATTTTGGCTAATACTGGATTTTTTCAATCCAAGTAAACCAGCTTAAAATAAAAAATAAGCTGAAGCTCTGGCAAACACATTCAGGTCAGTCCTTCACTAGATAAATTGTGTAACTTTTGGTAAAGCTAGTCTCAAAGGCTGGATCACAGTGCATAATATATTAAAAAATATTGGGAGAATTCCAGCATCCAGTATTAAGTGGGTAGTTGTAATTCCTGCAGGATAAAGAATGATAAAGAAACAAAATGCTTTAATCCTCCACAAATTTGTCTAACACTTAATCTAGCTACTAACCATATGATATTTCCTTTCTCAAGCAGTCTTAATTTGTTCTTAATTCTACTAATTAGGACTATAAAACTAAGGGAGAAAGTGGAAATCATCAGCAATTAAATTCATATTTCTTTGTAAAGCTACAGCTCATACATGACATTCATATTCAGAGCTGTGCAGGAATCCTCAGTGTGGATCTGTGCTTTCAGAATAATTCACATTCACACAGCAGGTCAGAGCACAATTGTCACACTAACACTGTTCACTCCTGTTGCACCTTTCATCTGATCACCTCCAATCACAAAACAAAGACAATTTAATACTGATGAAGCTTTTACCAATCTGGAAGCAGAATTCCCTTATGACACATAATAAGGCAGTAACCGTCTTTTCTCTCCAGTGCTTTCCTCCTATAAACATCCTCTCCATCTTCCCAGGTCCAGCTCCATCCAGATGTTCTTCAGTTAGTCCCCTTAGTCCCCTTCTGCCAAGCCCCCGGGGCTCAGGCAGAAGGTTGTGTCTGCATCTGATAGGAAAGCAATGCACAGCTGGCTGTTGTCTGTGTCTTGCTTTGGCTACGGATTTGACATTTGAACCAGAGAATCATCATCTTTATGGACGATTTGCAGAGATAACCTGGTGCTTTGCGCTGTTGTTATGAGGGTGAAAGCTCTGTTGATGGCAGCACAGCACTCGGACGTACAGCACTGCTTACAGTGGTGTAGTGAGTGTTCATCGCTAACCACATCACTACACAGTGTCTTAAGCTAAATCATTCCAATTAAATGCAAGTGTGTACAAAGGGACTGCATTAATTTCACTAAACCTTGCTAACTTAAGATAATTTCTTTATATGGAAAGATGGACTAGATGACCTTTAAAGGTCCCTTCCAACCCAAACCATTCTATGATTCTATATGGCCAAAGCTGCTGTCCTCTGCTATCCTGTCCCCGTAGTGCACAGCCATCATCATACCTAGGGCTCTTAAGCAGGATTGGTAAAATGGAAGGAGATGTTGCAGTGTACAGCTAGTGTACGCTGTTAGCCCGCAGGAATGCCAGGTAGCTGATCAGGCCGCAAGGGGTAGGTAAACTGAACTGTCTCGCCTGCGGCGAGAGAACTGAGAGAGGAAAAGCTGGGACCGTTAAAGAGGAGTAACTAAAGTGCTGCGCATCAACCTTTTATCTTGCCTGATAGTAACTTGTCTGTGTAACACTAGTTCGCTGTAAAGCAACAGCCTTACCAAAATGACATCTGATGCCTTTACGTGGCATGTCTGGTCTCACACAGCAGGCCAACAAAACCCTCTCATTTTCAGTCTTCTGTTTCAATCATTAGACAGTACTACTACCCTTTAATTAAAATTCTTCTCCCTCTGCTTTACCCTGAAAAGGATAATTAATTATCTCTTTGTAGCAATTGCTCTCAGTGCCTGATGCTACTGAAACAGAATCTACCTCATAATTTTAAGTGTGACCATAATATCACATTATAATCACTTAAAATAGCAATAAAATTGTTTTTTCTAAGCCAGTGCTGCACAGCATGCTCTTGCTGCGACTCCATTAGCAGCAAGCATATGCTGCTCTGCTGCAGAGAAAAGCAAGTCTGGAAAAATCTCAGTTCAACATGCATTTAACTGTGTATATATATAGCAATTATCTTGGGAATGAGAATGGGCTTTTCACATATCCTTAAGTGTTGTCCTGTCTTGGGGCTTGAGCAGGACTTTGAATAAAAAGTCTTTTGGTTGGAGAAATCAGGATTTTCTCCTTGCATAAATATATGTATATGAAAGCATATAATTGGGTCATAGGCTGTCACTGTCTTCAGCCCTGAGCTTCAGAAGCTTTGGGCTGAAAATAAATCAGTTCTGAAAACGATCCTCTTAGAATCACCACACAAATCTTGATTCCCAAATGCTGCACGGACTTTTTAGTGCACGGACTTTTTAGTCTGCAATATGACTTTTTAGCTTTTTTGCCCAATTATACTATGATTCCTCTTTGAAGCCTGTAGAGGGTGTGCTCTCCATTTCAAATTAGGATTGAATGTCTTTCTGCGAAGTAGTAATCTAGCTCAAACTGAAGTTATAAATTAGCTCCAGATATTATTGTGTGAAATGTTATGGACTGAGATACACAGAAAGTCAGAAAAGATGACAACAAGAGTCCCTTTTGGAATTAAAAATCTATCGGTCTCACTGCAGATCTCACAGCGTATGGTCATTGTCTTCCTCTGTACCTCAGCTGTGAGCAAAGATGAACCTGTTGGCCTCACTTCAGACTCTTATTCTGAAGCCTTAGAACCATATTAAAATAAAATTTAGCAGAGACTGTACAGCTCTAATATCAATTCTTTTAACCGGGAATGAGATCCTCTTTTTGAAAAGCAAACTGTTCTTGACCAAACCACTGCAAAGTCTACATCACTTACAATTTTAGTGATGAAAGTGTATCAGGAGGTACTACAGTTTATGAATTATCTCACAGGAGTATTTAGAAGTCCCAAAGTACATTATACCACCCAGGGGTCTCAGGAATACATCCCTGAACACTGACTCTGTCTTGAACTGCTCATTATCTAAGTAGGGAAGACAAAATACGGAATAAAGGAATATTCTCCTCCCCAGTTAGCAGATGGGGAAGGGAATGATAGCAATTATGTTGCCCCAGTTACAACATGGAGATTATGGCAGAGCCAGAAACTAAACTAGAGCTCCTGGGTCTCACTCCAGGTATTTAGAAGCAAGTCCCAAAACTTTAATTCTGAGGAACTGTCTCTCTGTTGAGCCTTGCTTAGTCAGGTACAGCCATATGGCATGAGTGGGAGAGAGTGGCAGGCTTCTGCACTTGTCCAGCCCTTGCTCTCTAGGAGAGTAAATAACTGATTTATCGTGGGAGACCCAAGACACAGTAAACAGAAGTTGTTTTCAGTTCTATAGAAATTATTCTTCTATTTGTTCATTTTTAGGAACATGTTTCCAGCCAATCTTGTTGAGGCGACATTCAAGCAGGTAAGTGGCTATATTCCTTTTACCACTGATGAAAGAGATGAGCCAGCATCATATAAAACATGTATCTTCATAAAACAGAATCCAGATACAGACATTGCATATTACTTCAGATACTTCAGATACAGATTACTTTAGCATTTAGGAATTAATGAGTCCCTTTCCGTTAGCCTCAGCAGCCTTGGTATCTGAAGGCAAAACAAGCATAAAATACACAGTGCGACTAGAAAGTAGACATGCACACCTCTGTCAGCTCCACCTCCACTTGAGGCCAGATCTTTGAGGACCTTGAGAAAGGTGCTGTAGGGAAGCAGAACAATTTATGCCAGTATGCCTAGAGCATGGTTTCTCTCACCATGGGACTGGAGCCACAGAGTAGCTGGAATCTCTTTAAGAGTGCACAGTAACACCACGCAAAGGAAGAAGAGAATACCATGTCCAATTAAAGTAACAAAATAATGTATTTGGGAAGCATCTAATTACTCAGACTAGAATTTGGCCAGAAAGCCTCATCTAAAAGTTCTGAGTGAGCAAGAAGCATGGCTATATTTGTTTCAACTGGCGGAATATTTTGTGGGAACCTTACCTCTGGTGAGATAAAGAGAAGGGCACTCGGAACCTCTAGGGAGTCATTCCCGATTATGTCTTATAGGAAAGTAGCTCTTTCAGGAGACGATGTGTTTGCTGCGCATGGGTCTGATTATGGGAAACTCTGATTTTGTCATGCTTTTCCAAAAATTCAACTGTTGTTACAGATTTTAGCAGCATAGGGACAGGAGCTTTCATTCTTCTTTTCATACTTGTCCCTTTAACATGCAGACTTGTTGAAATACAGCACTTAGGAGGTCTCATTAAACTATTAATTCCTGCTAGGATATCATAATAAAAACTATTTTGTTTTCTTTCAGTATCGCACCAAGAGTATTCCCATCATTAAATCTAACAAAGCATCATCTGAAAGCACCACTCGTCGCATTATAATATATGGAGTCCAGGATGAGAATGGATCCAATGTTCAGAATTTTGCCTTGGATATCACTCCCCCTCCTGAAGTGATTTACAAGTCAGAACCAGGCACTAGTGATGGCATGAATGTGCTAGGGATTGTGATATTCTCTGCCACAATGGGTAGGTTTCAGACATATTTGGTTTGTAATAATCCCAATGTCTATTTAAGAGAATAAGATAGGTGTTGGGTTGTTTGGTTTCTTGATTCACCTTTTTTAACTGCTTCTGTCTAAACTTTGTGGGGAAAAAGGAGAGACTGTTACAGAGCTGTTCCCCCAACCTTTCGAAGATAAATCTTAAAAATCCTTGATGACTTTTGTTCCATGCAGTTCTGTTTTCTGTGCATGCACTTACATTCTTTTTGTTTTGATTTTTTCTGGATTGTGTTGAGCTTTTATTTATGAACGATTTTTTCCTGACTGTAAGAAACACTAATACGGTGTGCTCAAAGGAGGTAGGAATTACTATACCAGGTCAGACCCATGGCCCCTCTGCCAATATTCTGTTTCATTCTCTGGACAGTAGCAAAAATCCCAGACAAAGTTTCAAGAAATTCTGAAATAAACAAGTCCGTGGCAGACTTTCTTTCCAAAACCCAAGAAGTTAGTACACTTCTAATGCCCAGAGCTCTAGGTGTTGTATTACAGGAATGAAGAACTTCCCGCACTGCTCTTGGTTCAGGGAGCATCAGGCCAAGATGCCCCCTGCTCTCGTGGCTGGACATTTCACCCCTGCAGCTGGCAGTCCAAGCAAAACCTGCTCCCAGACCAACTCCTTGGCTAAAGTTCCCCTCACCAGGCAGAAAATTACTTTAGCCCTGGAACCTGCCCTGTCTGTTGTTCTTACCCATTCTTAGTCACATTTTACCACATGATTAGTGTAGAATATAACTGTCACTGTGAGAACCCAACTCAGACAACAAGCCTCAGTGATATCTTGAATAAGTGAGCTACAAAGGTATATTGTTTTATCAGTTTTAAATCTGTGGATCTTCTTTTTGATTGAAATTTCTTGATTTTATTTTGCCATCCTGCAATGCTGATAGTTATATACCATCTAGTAACTTATCACAGTGGACTCTAAAAGCTTCTGTCTGGCTAATTTATTCAGTTTAACTTGCTGGAGGAACTCATTGGTGCCATGTGTGTTATATTATGTTTGTGGATTCGGAAAAGGGAATTTAAACAAACATGCCCTAGTTAATCATAAAGTTCTGATGATTTTTACAAGAAAATGCTGATCAAATTTTCCTTATCTAAATTTATTATTGGAAGTTAATCTGGTCAGCAGAGGTAGTTCCATGAAACATCTTTGACTGTATTTATTATATCATGGTTCATACCAGCACAAGGGGTCAAAAGTCAAGCCTGGAATTAGCAGATTTGTCTCTCTTCTTCAGTTTCTCCAGTGGGTGGTATTCCATATGCAACACTGCTGGAAACTGGCTGTCCCCCAGTTTGTAGTATTTTACAGTCAATTCCCAAAGTACAATGTCACAGCAAACACTATTCCAGCCAAAAAGTATTGGATATGAATGAATTACATGTGCTTATTAGGATCAAGGGCAATTTTATACTTCTGAGCACAGAAGATCATTCATTGTCTTCCCAGAACTGAATGTATTACTTTTACCATGCCCCTAAGTCTTTCTGGCCTGGGGCTCAAGAGATGGAAGCTGACAGCTAGTTTCTTCCTGGCTGACATACAGAAAATGTACTGCCAGTACTGCCACGTACAGCATAGTCCCGGCTGCTGGGTCACCTGTGACTGTATCAGCCACAAACAAACCTGAGACTCTAAACCCTCAAAACTTGTCATCTACTGGTGACTATTTCAGACCGTTGTTTTGAACAAAGGATGCAGCAAAGCATTTATCACTGTCTTCAGCTTTCTGCACCCCCCCAAAAATGGAAGCAATGAAATAGAAGACATGTGGCTTGAATCTCTGTGAAAGAAGAGATTCTTCCAAAGTTTTTATTTATCGCAAAAGAATGTATACAAGCCTTGGTGCTTGGTAACAGTTTTGCTCACTTTGGCTGAGTCTTATTTGCACAAAGGTCTTTTTACACCACTTTGGCATCAAAAACGGCGTTAGGGTGGGTATGAGTTCTTATTACCAACTTGATGCTGGGCTCAGCTGTGATTAGCTATACTACCTCTTCTCAGACAGTGTGCAGGAATTTCTGTTAGAGATTATGACAAGTAGCTAACAGTTGAGACATCTGATCTTTCTTTTCTTGGAAGAACACACATTATTTATTCACTACAAGGAAAATGTTTGCACTGAAATGGAACTTGGTACATTGGGCCTGCAGACAGGAGGCCCCAGTCCTGCCTGCTCCCCTGTCTCTGTCCCCACCAATAGCCACATGCTTAGGTAGGACACTGTTTTAAAGAGCAAATTTCAGTTATTCCTATAAAATAAAAGAGAAAATGTTCCTTCTTTTTTGCATTATACAGAATTAGAAGTTAAGACTCTTGTAAAACTGCCACCAACCAGGCTACAAAAGCTGAACTATATTTAATGTCCCGTTACCAAAGATGAGCAACATGCTTAATAAAGGAGTGTTGTTTTCTGACCTTAAAGTTATAGCTTAGATGAATATTAACAGGCTTATAAGCCCACATCTTGAATGCACCGTTATTGTGAAATCCCTGGATAAGCCAGCTGAGAGCCTCCCTCCCTGCCTCAGGAGGGGATTGCCCTGGAAGCGGTGCTGCCTGAGACCTGACTCGCAAGTGCAGATGTGGGCTCTGAGGGACAGAGCCCGGGCTCCTGCTCAAAGCAAGGACACTGCATATCCAGAGCAAGTGGCAGCACGCACCCCACTCATAGCCCCCTACTTCCTCATGAAACTCCCTTCAAATGCAGTCTCACTTGGTACAGCTAGCTTTTGAAGTGCTTCTTTGAGCAATTATATTAATCACTTATAATCCTTTCAGGGAGTGATGGCATAAAATTAATAAAGTAGGAAAAATATATCTATTTATATGCATTATTGGAAACTAACACCGTCTGGAGAGTATATGGTTAGATGGCACATCCCAGAGCTGTATTCTTTTCCTTTCTGAGTGCTGCGTGCACATAAATGGGTTTTCTTTGCTTTCTTCTTTGCTGGTTAGTCTGTATAGCAGTTTGGCTTTTCTTCACATGAACTTGCATTTCCTTATCTCCTGCAAGGTTGCAAAGCCTGACTGATTATGAGGGTTGGTTGTTATTACGTAGACAGACATCTACTAAAAATAGGATGGAGCCCTCCCATATTAACTCCCCGTTACCAGAACAAACCTAAATACCGGCTTTGCCCCAGTATTTATGGATATTTATGGATTCATGGATGCTGCCCAGTGGTACGCAGCGCACAGCAGTAGGGCAGACTGCAGGCAGAGATAGCTTCCTTTGCTAGAAAAATGTTTTTCCGTTTGTCTTCCATGGATCCCTCAGAGCAGGTAAATCCTTCTCAGGGCTCTATGAAAGACAGTTAAGGAAACAGGCTTGCTACCAGAGGGGCTAAACCTACAGCACAAAAGTTTGTACCTCCACAGGGAAACTTTAAGGGAACTGCAAATGAAAAAAACACCCAGCTAGGGGAGAGAGCCCTGTATGGAGCCAAAGCATGTCTGTTTATACAGCACGAAGATCTATATTCATCCAGTCATCTTCCACTTAGTTCACTTTGAATTACAGCAGGGGGTGAAAGCACTGGGGATTTGCATGAAGGCACCTGAGAAATTGAACCTGAATGCCTTTGTTTGCAGGTATAATGTTGGGAAGGATGGGGAACAGTGGCGTTCCTTTGGTCAGCTTTTGCCAGTGTTTAAATGAATCTGTCATGAAGATAGTGGCAGTTGCTGTTTGGTAAGTAACTGTTTTAGTAAGAAAATCAGTATTTTTTTAAAAGAGTAAGAAAATTTCAACACAAGAGGATGCACAGAAATGTCATAAACTTATTTCCAGGGAAATAAATGAGGTTGAACGATCCTTAGCTGTGTGGGGCCTCAGCATTTGAAGGAAGATAGCTACACACACATCCTGTCCCTGGCTTGTACTGTCATTTTGACAGAGGCACCCTATATATTACTCCCAAATAACGAAACATGGTGTAGCTGGGAGTGTGTGTGCTGTATGCACTAGGGGCACTGCCAATCCTTGGGCATGCCAAGAGGCATTATAATACATCCAGCCCACACAAGGGAGAAGCATGATGAGATGCTCAAGCTGGTACTTCCATCCCTTACAGCACTGCTCCACTAGAAATACCAGCTTGGCTTCAGCTCGCTCCGGAGAGGGCTGGGCTCTTGTGCTGACGTGACTATACTGTTGTTAGCATGGTTGCTGCTAGCTTGGGTATCTCTGCACTGAACAGCACAGTGGAGATGATACACCCAGAGTGCTTGTCACTTGGGATGTCTCCAGTCAGCAGAATAGCCCTCAATGAACCATCAGAGGCCACGTAACTTAGGAAAAGCCCTCAGAGCAGTCCTAAATTACACTGAGAGCCAGCTAGACCTGCCAACCCACCTGTCCCAAAGATCAGAGGAATAGTAGGTGACAGCCAACAACAAAAACTATCAGCTTAGCATCTTCCGCACCCTTCAGAAGGTCCCCAAACATGGCTTAGCCCAATGTGGGGGGGGATCCCACTACCAGCACTCAGCCTTTGTTTCCAGCCACTTGGTCCAGTCTGACTGAACTGGGTCAGGGAATGATCGCTTAGTTAGATGGGTCCAAGGGGGTAATAATTTCTGGAAGGATGAGGGGGAAGTGTCAAGTCTCTGGAGATGGCACAGCTGCAAGTGGAAGATGGCTGGATGCCCCCAGGTTTGGTTGTGTTTTTTTTAATCTTAAGCTCTTTTGGCACCTGTGGCTTTGTGTCTAGCCATGCACAGAAGCACAACAGTTCTCATAAAGCACCTATCCCACATCTAGTCCAGAGAGGGTTCAGAAACTAACTATTCTTCTGCCTATATATCTGCCCCGAATCAAACTTCCAGGCAGTCCAAGAGTATGTCTAATGCATGTTGGTATTTCTCCCATGTCTTCCAAAGGCAACATAAACATTTATTTAACAGCTTCTAACTAAAATCCATGAACAGTTACATGAGCACAGACACATGAGCAGAGCTTAGGATACATTCTTGCTCTCCCCAGTAAAGGACCAGCCTTAAGCTAAAAAGTCAGAGCTGCCTTCTGAACCAAAACATTTTAAAGTCATTCCTATAACCTTGGCTGTGCTGAGGAGTACCCCACATAAAAGATTGTTTAGCCCAGTGCTTCGGGCACACTCCTCAAGTGTGAGAGAGAGGGGCTTAGTCTGATAAAACAATGGAACCCAGCTGTGCTGCTTCCAGACAGGGTGCTGTTACTGCACTGCTACTGGAAGGATTTCCCAGCTCATATTGTTTGATGGAAGTGAGCTATCTCCTAATAATGACCCTCTGTCTTTTTGCTCAGGTATTTTCCATTTGGAATTGTGTTCCTAATTGCTGGTAAAATCTTAGAAATGGATGACCCTTCAGCCATTGGGAAGAAACTGGGTTTCTATGCCATTACGGTGGTTTGCGGCCTGGTGGTGCATGGGCTGTTTATTCTGCCAATGATGTACTTCTTTATCACCAAGAAGAATCCCATTGTCTTCATCAGAGGGATTCTTCAAGCCTTGCTCATTGCTCTGGCCACGTCCTCCAGGTATCATACAGTTTCTAGACAGATGCAACAAAATACTTGCTAGATCCTTACTCCAGCTTTCTCTTGGGAACAGCACACTATAGCTGTAGTGGAGCAGATATATTTGTATCTGAACAATGGCCTGTGTCAAATTCACTGGTATATTTGTAAAAGATGTGTCTCTCAACATTTGGAAGTTATATGTGGGAGCCATTTGACAATAATGTTTGTCACATTGTTTTCCCTCAGTTTACAAATTATTGGACAAAAATGTTTTTTCTTAGAGCACTAGAAAGGAAATAAGGGTATTTTTCCATAAAAACAAACATTGTACTTCTACAAAGTTAAGATATATAAGGGACACACAGTTTGTCCAGACTTCATTTTTGGTATTAGTGGAGAACCTCCTAGTTCAGTCATATGGAAATGTTTTACCCTTTCTACTCATCTTAGTCTTTGTTTCTTGGTACATTAAGAAAAGACTGTGGTTGCAAGCTATTGTCCAGCACTGGGAAAGTATTTAGCTGTTCTGCTCAAGGAATAATATATTTTGCATCCTTTTTAGGGAGGATGTACAATGAGTTTTAACCATAGCTGAACAAAGGTACAGTGAAAATGGGAAACAGCTTGTGAACTGCTTATGAAAATGACTCCCAACACGGATAAACTGGTGCGTGAGAAGTGCTTGAAAGGGCTGGAATTGACTTGCATGGAATGGAGACAAGAACGACAACTAAAATAACATTTCTCTGTAGCCGATATAATGAAAACACAGTTTCATGGCATCTGTGGCTGGAGGCTTGTTACTTTGAAGTAACAAGAGCAGCTATACCTACCACTTTTTATGCAGTAATAAAAGCCACAGTACAAGCGGAAAAAGCCAGGTAAATAGGTCTCTTTAACACATCTTACATATTTATTATTTCTACTGTCAGCTGTAAAGGAAGAGGGCTAAAGAAAGGAAAAGATACCTTTCTTTTATCTCATTTTTGCTTTTGGATTTTTGAAGTTATTGTTGTTACTTTACAGAGAGACTGGAAAATACTAAATTCTTATCCAGATTTTGAAATTATGACAGCTAGTGACAAACACCTACCTTCATCTACCTAATTTAGACTTCAAATTAGTAATTAGTACAAAATCAATGATAAATTGGGAACATCTGTTTATAAAGAAACATAATGAAAAATTAAAAGGTTTTATTAACGCCCAAATATTTATTCTAATTAACAATAATGACTGAGGAGTACTTCATCTAGTTATACTTAAATACTGATCCCTTCTTCCATTTTATAATAATTTCTATAATAAGTTGAGCTCTCATGACTAATATATCCTTTCAGGCAATAGTATTGTACCAGCTTCTTATCTCTTGTGCCTCTAACGTTGCTTTTCTCCATAACTTCCCAAGCTCCTTGAGGAATAATTCATGTAATCTCTCCTACAATGGAGTGACCCACTTAGAAATAAAGTGCATTTGTAATTGGTGGGATTACAGAAGGAAAAGGCAGGAATGACATATAGACAAAAAGTTCTGGGAAAGCAGTCAAACAAATACTGATTTAAATAAATTCTTTTTAATAGTCTAATAAGGGCCGTTATGTAATCAGCGCATATGGCTTTCCACAGGGCATCATCACTGGTAAATAATTACTTGAGTTTTGCAGAAATCTGGAACTCTTCTGTGAATTATCTAAGTAAATAAATACATGGAGAAGTAACAATGTAACTTCCCTGGACTCAGATTAGTTGATGTCATTCATTTTTGCTGTAATCTTCTGCAAACCTTATTTTTGTTACAAAACATTACTTTGCAATGCGGTAATTACTGTCAATGCTAAAAGAGAAATAATCTCTAATTTACTGAAGGGATAATGAAAAAGAGAAAACTTAAGTTGTACTAGACCTGTGCCAGACTTGGGAAAAGAGCCTAAAACTTATCCCCAGCCCATTGGCCTGATTAGGCTCATTTTAGTTCTAGCGAGGTCCGACAAGGTAATTTGGGGCAGAAAGGTCAGATGCAGATGGCTGTTTCTCTCATGAGTATATGTACAGTGGTTAGGGCAGGAGTAAGCAGAGCAGAAGGAATGTATAGGAATTAAAAGAAAGGAGAGGAGGGAATGATTATTTCAGTACAGTTGGAAGGTATTGGCTTTCCACTATGTTTCATTTTACAAGGTGTTTTCATATATAACAGTCTGCTCCAAAATGACCTATAAAGAGCAACATACTGTGAAATACAAAGTTAAGAAAAAATTATGTGCTGGGTGGTGTTTTAAACTCTAATTAGGCTTAAATAATTAAGGCAATCTTTTTTATTAGAACATAAAAGGTTTGTAGCTTGAGATGTTGTCACATCCCCAGATTCAAGTAAGATACTAATTTTGCGCTCAAAGATGTTAGTGTTGGAAAAGGCTCATCAGGTTCATGTTTGACACACTTGACTATCTGCCCTGCTCCTCTAAGAATTCTGTTTCTGAAGAACTCTATTGCTGACAACTCAGTTTTTTTAATCTGTGCCATTCCATTAATTCTCTTTTTTTCTAGAAAAAGATAATTTTCCTTAAAAATCTAATCTGAATTTTTCTCTTTTTAGGGAAAAAGAGGAAGTTTTGTTCCTCGTTTTACCCTTAGCATCTACAGAAGAGTTTGGCCTTTTCTCTTCTTTTCTGTTAATAAGCAACGAAAATAACCAACTTTTTCACAGTATAGATCCCTTTATTGAGGGAGGTTTAATAAAGACTTAAAAGATTAGCACATATTCCACCATTTTCAAAAAACAGATTACTTTTCTTAATTTTCCCTATTTTGCATCAGCATTGCATTTTGTTTTTATAACCAATTTACTAGTCCTTTACTGGTCTGGAAACTTTCAGGGCTTGTGCTTGTTTCTTCATTGGATCTCATCTCCTTACTCTGTCTCTAGCTCTGAGAGTATCAAGCCACTTTACAATCACGAAGGGCCCTCTTTGCAGTTCATAATATATTCAGGTCCAGGTTGCTTGTGGTATATTTCGAGGTTAGAAATGTTCCAATGCCAGTATCATCAATCATAGTAATAAAAAGTCAGACATGGTATGTAGTAACCAAAATACACAATTGGATCTACAAAGGTATGCAGGGGTTTTGATTCCCCTGTTTTACACGAGTGCCTAAGTTGTATTACTACTTGGAGAAAATCCAACAATGGTTGGTTTGAGAATTTTTAGATCAGTTCTTTTTTTTTCTCAATTCCTTGTAGAAGCATAAGGAAGGAACATGCACGCTCTCTAGCAAACGTGAGCTAGCTTTTTTAAAAGACCTGCGTATTACAGTGATCATCATTGCAAAGCTTAACTTTTAGGCAACTTTCAACCACGTAGGATGCCTATGGTTCGTCTAGGAACCGAGCTCCTCATGGGGAGAGTTGGGCTCCTAGGAAAGAACCCCAAGAGCCATCGTGGCAAGGAGAGCTAGGCAGGCATCAGGCATAGCTATAAAGCAAAAATCTCAACTTACAGAACTGGTGAGAGAGAGGTGTGTCCCTCTGCTGAGTCTCTCCAACGTAAACCAATCCTTATGTGAGGTTTTCTCCAGCCCCATTTCCTTACCCCAAGCTGATGTGAGAGTGCTCGCTGACAGTGGGGAATACACAGGGAATTCAGCTTTCCCTTAAACCTCCTCTGACTTTGACTCTCCTGGGCTCTGACTCCCAGGAGAGAGCCCCTCTCCTGGGGATATCAAGTACTTCGAGATAGCACTCTCTCCCCTTCCACTGTGCAAGGAATAATTACATATTTATAGGCCCAGAGAGGGTGTAGCTCGGGAACAGAGCTCTGGCGCCAGCTGGCAGCTCAGCCTGTCAAGAATCACCAGCAGGACTTGCTACCAGAAGAGATTTAGTATCTTTATTGTCTGAAGCTAATGTACCACCAAAGTTAAGGTAAGTCCTGAAGAAAGGCTCTGAACTTACGGATTTGGGGCTTGGGCATGTTTGATGGATTTAGCTCTCTTTGCTCCTTCTTACCAGTGTGTATATTTTGCAAATCCAACACAGGCCCAACATGGTTTTAATGTTTTTCTGCTCAAATAGCAGTGCCTTGTGTAGAGATGGCTGAACTTTTCACCTTCGTTACAGTGAAAGGAATGGATACTCCACATGACTGAGCTGTTGTGAAAAGAACATGCACAAATAATTGGGGCTGGACAGGAGAGCTGCTTCTCCTGACAGTCAACACATCTGTATTTGGTTAAATAATACTTGCCACGGGGGCATTATATAACACTCATAATGTGGGTATTGGATTTTCAGATCATCTTAGAGGAGAACAAAGAGTTGGTTTTAAGCGTACTGATGTGTTTCTTGCAGATGTTTCTGTGTCAGTTCATGTCAACATCTAAAGATAGAAAGAAAACCACAGATCAGTGTCCTGATATTCATTCCAGCTAGTCTGCACCTGTGGAAAGCTTCCTTTTTAAGCTAAAAGTCAAACTGCAAGAATCAAAAACAAAACCATGCACAAACCCCGAGAATGTAACACAAGGGAACCCGAAAGCCAGTAAACAGCTGTCTCATGGCAATGATTTTATTGAATCTGAACGTTATTTCAACCCATTTCCCTTTAGCGAAAGGTTCTGCACCCCATTCTCAGTCCCGTTATATTTCTCCAGAAATCCCAATCACAGTAATATTTTAGTTTGCACATACATTACTGGAGAGGCAGGGACAGAGAAGGAGATCTCTTATTCCTTTGGTGCATCATTTAGGACACAATGAACTCGATCCCTACAACTAGCACCAAGTCCCTGCACCAGTCACCTGGCCAGCCAGCCCCTGAAGCCAAACCCTTGGCCCCAGTACAGGCTGGCTTTGGCAACAGGCACCCATAGCGATGTACACAGCTCCTCTTTACTACATCAGTAAGGTGGGTACAGCACGTGCTCTCATTGCCCACCTTGCCCTGCTCTGTGATGTTCAGGCCACATAGCTGTGGATTTCTGACTCGCTGCTTTCTTCCCCCCACATCACCCCTGATCTTGTCACCTCTTACTGTATTGAAAAAGCAGTATTTGGCCTACCGGCAAAATTGCTCTTGATTTTAGCTTTCCCCATTCCAATAGCATGAGGGAACTCCATTTTTCTAGGTCATCTTTCCATATCATTAATGAATTAAAGCAGCATCTTCTCAAGCAATTGAAGCAATTTTTATCTTCTCTGAAGACAATAAAACATGAGTTTTTCAAGGGGTTTGCTGCTTATGAAACACTAAGATCTTGGCTATTGCACAGTGTAAATTAAAGGCAGATTTAGCAAAAGGGAGATGAGATCAGTTTGTTGATTTTTTGGAGCAAATATAAAAATGCATTTGAATGATAAGATAAACAGAGCAGGCTGAACAGCTGTTCTTCCACAGTGACTAGCTGTCTTTGTGGCTCACACTAGTAAGAGCTTGGCCTGATCCAGCATTAGCTTATGCTCAGCCTCTGCAGCTGCAGCATTTTATCCCAAAATTGAGATAAGACTCCAAAAATGTATTTTTAATTGTAAGAGTTAGTGCTGCAAGAAGATACCTCTCCTCTTAGCTGAAAGCTTTAGGACAGTTTTTAAAAGACTTAACAGATTAAGATCAGTGCTTTAGAGTATTTTTTCCTCCTAATAAATGTTACATGTCAGGCTTTCATGTTACTGGTCCACTGTTTAACACTAGATAAAGCAGCTTTCAAGAAAACAAACCACCTAAGTTAACTGGAAAGACAAATTAAAGTATTTCTTTGAGAATGTTTTTTCTGCAGCCATTGAAATTATATATTAATATAACTAAAAAATTACAATAGGAATGTGGGAGGCGGGGGGGTGTGCCACTTTGTAAGTCACCAACAGCCAAAACGTTAAATAAGACACATATTTTCTGATATGTGCCAGATGATACATTATGAGTAAAAATGAACCATCATTGAACAAGACAACCTCTCCTAGGATACTCCATATAACTTTTGTCACCTGTAGTCAGGAGAAATTCATTCAGATTGAAACAGGTGCCGAAAGGGTAGTCAGACTTTTTAAAGTAGCAATCTTGTAAGAGAAGACTTTAAAAAGTCTGATTGGGTCAATCCACGCTGAGAGGGGACAAAACTGATTTCTAACAATACGTGTTGTAACAGCTGGACTGATTTATGCAAGCAGAAATGCATAAAGCAAATAAAAGCAAATTTAGTGTGAATTGAAAACAGTACATCTAGATCATAAATTAAATTTCTCATCTGAACAGTGAGTTCTGGAAAGTCTTTCAATAGGAATAGGACAGACAGTCCACTAGCTCTAAGATGTGGTGTCATAAATTTGAGTGAGACTGTATGTAGTAGTTGTCTGTGCTAGGAAGGTACAAGAATCTGTGACCTGGAAATTTGCTTCCTTTCAGTATCTTGCACAATGTTTTTCATCATCATTGCATTTACATTCTGCCCATTTTCTTTTTTATTATAATATTTAATAAACAACAAAACCAACATCTAGTTATGTGCCCTAGAAATGTTACTTCTAACAGCACATAATTAAAATAAAGAAGTACCTGACTCTGTGAGATAATGCACAATTTCAAAAGTTGAATTCTTGCAAAAACAGTGTCATACACTCTGTTTACAACAGTGGAAATAGATTTTGCTGGTTGTGCCATTGGTATTATGGGATTGTTCTGCACAATCTTTGTCACACCTCAACCAAATCAGAAGATGTCAGTCAGTTAAAATTTGCACATTTCACAGCTCAGGTCTCTGCCCTTAGAACAAGAAGACATTTAGGTTTAAAATTCTGGTATGTCAAAGTGTGGGCAAGGTGGAAAGGACTTGTAAGATTACCTTTTTCTCCTCTTTTTCCCTCAAATAAATTAGACAGGGTTTTGTTACAGAAAAGCCAAATGGCCAAGGAAAGACTGCCTTTAAAAACAAGTAACCTTCCACAACTGAAGTAGCTGCAGGGAAGGAGACAAGGAAATAAGTTTTGTAATTGCTTCCTGGCCATGCCTGTTGTTAACATCTAGAAGTGCTACTGTAGTGGTCTGCTCCTAGTTGCAGCTATGCCAGGGGTTTCACTTCTACATTATCTGTGAGCCCCAGCTGCACCCTTTATTTTGTGAACATTTTATGGTAAATAAGACACAGAGAATTTCAGTCATTCACAAATGAATGTGCGAAAAATGATAGACATGCCCAAGAGAGAAATGACACCTAATGTGTACTTTGGGGGGTTATGCTTTGCTGTGTTTGTTTTTCAAAGTAAATATTGATTAAATATTAGTACTGCTGGCATGAAAAAGTTTAATATATCCCAGTTACCAGAGGTAATCAGATTTCTATTGCTTCCTTGCCCTTTCAGTTTATTTGCATACTTGGAGAATTACTTTTGTCCAGATTTTCATGGTAGTGACTGCCAGGCTGTAGTAAATCATTCACCAGTCAGACTTTATAAGGTTATAGAAAACAGAGATATTGTAATGAAAGCATAGACTTGTCTTTTTTCTTTTGTGTTTCTATTGCAGGAAGCTACTTTTCCTTTCAAAACACTCTTACTTTCCTCAAACAACAGGCACAAATACATTATGACAACTCCTACTCATGGAAACACTTTGCTAATACATTCCTGCAAACTTGGGGTTATGATTTCAGAGCTTTCAGAACCTCTCTGTGATTTTGTAGGTCACATGTAACAACTGAGAAAGAATTTGTAGATTGTGGAATCATGGAATCATAGAATCATTTAGGTTGAAAAAGACCTTTAAGATCATTGAGTCCAACCGTTAACCTAGCACTGCCAAGACCACCACTATACCATGTCCCTAAGCACCACATCTACACGTCTTTTCAATACCTCCAGGGATGGTGACTCAACCGCTTCCCTGGGCAGCCTGTTCCAATGCTTGACAACCCTTTCGGTGAAGAAATTTTTCCTAATATCCAATCTAAACCTCCCCTGGCGCAACTTGAGGCCATTTCCTCTTGTCCTATGGCTTGTTACTTGCGAGAAAAGACCGACCACCACCTCGCTACAACCTCCTTTCAGGTAGTTGTAGAGAGCGATAAGGTCTCCCCTGAGCCTCCTTTTCTCCAGGCTAAACAACCCCAGTTGCCTCAGCTGCTCCTCATAAGACTTGTGCTCCAGACCCTTCACCAGCTTCGTTGCCCTTCTTTGGACATGCTCCAGCACCTCAATGTCTTTCTTGTGTTATCCTCCATTAGGAATAGGTAATGGTCATTATAAGATTTAGATATCAGAGCCACATTACAGATGTGAGGCTCACAAAACACAGTGACTGAGCAATCTGAACTGTCCAAACTAGTGGAAAGACTGTATTTCATGACTCGAGGTATGTAGATCACAAGTGAACAGAACATTAAAGACCTTAGTATCATGATACCAATATTTCCCCTATAATTACTTATCTCTTTAAAGAGGTAACTTTGGAATAATTTTAAAGGCGTTTGCTATTTTATATCTATTTAAATAGTCTCAGATACTGAGCAGTATACTAAAATGAGTATCATAGCAAGAAAAATATTTTGCCATTTGTATATTTTCTTCAGTGGTATTACTTATTTTCTGTACAAACTGATGTGCCATAAAAAATACCCCCTCACTCACTTGAATGCAGTTTAATTAATCATGACATATTAATGAATGTGACACCATATGGTAAAATGCAAAATGTTACGAAAAGGCTGATAAAATATAAAGATAAACATGCTTAGGTGTGTTACTATTTAAAAATGCATGCATCTTGTTGAAAATGAGGAAATTTATGAGCAGATAATATTTAATTAATTGCCTCAGTTAATGAAAACAAAAATCAGATTTTTTTTTTAGAGAGTATGAAATCGAGGGTTAAGGTTTGGAAGGGGTGAAGCTCATTTTAAAACAAATACCTGTGAAGGAATTATACCATTCCACTCCATTCCATACTGTTCCACACACATACATATTTATATCTCATTTACATATGTACACATTATTATATGACCTGCAATTATGTGATTGTTATATGATCACACAAGGGACATGGGCAGATCTGTCCCAAAGAGGAAAGGGGATTGTGTATTCCTGACTACAGGAGCTTGGTCTGTAGCTTTTATTTTCAGGCATGCTGTTGATAAGAAGATCTTTGCCTAACCCCTTGCAGAAATAAGAAATTGCTTATGCATTAGGTAGGACGTTACTGCATTAATGCATTCTGTGGCAAAAGAAGGAGTAGTTTCTTGGTCAGTTGCCCACTGGGATGTTTTAGAGTTTAACCAAAGCAGCATTCCAATCTCTTGTAAGCTCTCACTACCATTATAATTCATTGCTTAAACTGGTTGTCTAATTACTGTCAATATGCAGTGAGAACTGGAACAATCCCTAAGGCCATTTATATAGCATTTCCTTACAGTCAGTTAAGAGCCTTTCTTGCTTTATGCTTTTCCTTGGTTTATGGTTACTCTTGCTGTTTAAAAATGGCTTTCTATTTCAGAAGGCTTGGAAGGAGACTTTTTTAGAAACCGTAAGTGCACAACAGTTTTCAGAGATTTTACTAATAAACTGCACAGGGTGTTTCCCCTGTCTTGCATATGAGTGTACAATACTGTCTCTGCAGGATTTCTATCTCTTTTCTGAAGAAAGAGGGAAAGAGAGAACGACATTTTTAATTTGGGGGAAGCAAAATTTGCACTAACTCTAGAATTTATACATGTAACTGTGTTTATCTCCCTCAAGCAAAGGAGTGAGTTACAGGGCAAGTGAGTTACACCTGCATACCAAAGAATGAAGAAGCAGTGCTCACATGGTTAGTGTAAAATTTACCCTGCCTGGAGAAGGTTTGCTACAATTTGTTCTATTCCCCAGAAATAAAAATAATTCAATGTGTGCATCTCTCCGCTGTTTTGCAGCTCAGCCACACTGCCTATCACTTTCAAGTGCTTGTTGGAGAATAACCATGTGGACAGGAGGATTGCAAGGTTTGTGCTGCCTGTGGGAGCCACCATCAACATGGATGGGACAGCACTCTACGAGGCGGTGGCTGCCATCTTTATTGCACAAGTAAACAACTATGAGCTGGACTTTGGGCAGATTATCACTATAAGGTATAAACTTCAAATTCCACATGCTGTGATTTGCTTGTCTTGTTGAGTCTGACACTCTTACGATTCTTGTATGTAGCAATGTTCAGAGCGAAACTCATTTTTGCTGTTATCAAAGAATCCATTCCTTAGAGAAGGGTTCTCTTTAAGTAATGCAGAGATCAGGGACTGTACAAAGGGAAATTTTACTGGTGCCATTCAATAGAAGCATGTGGACACCAAGAAATGTGTTTCTGTTTGAGGGTAACTGTCTAATTTTTACTTTTAGGCAACCCATTGATAATTTACTAGGATTGGAACATTTTACTATTATTATTGGTGTTTAAAACTCTATTTTAAATGTCAGAACTGTTTTCAACTTTAGCTCTGGTTTGCATCTTTACATGAGAGGAAAAGGTTAAAAAAAATGCAAAACGCAAACACAAAAAATCCTATATCAGGTAACAGGGAATAGTGTGTGTTAGGAAGCTCTTTGTCAAACCTTGGAGCAGTAGGGGAACGGGGAAGGAGGACAGATGCTACTATTAGGGCAGGTTTCCTTGAAGATGTCATATCACTCAGATATTTTTGAAATGTCTTCTCTGCTGCTTGTTAAAGCAGAAAACTTCATCAACAACCACGCTCTCAGTGGGTAGAGAGTGCTATAGCTGCATATTCCATCCTTGAAAGGTCTGTAATGGATCCAAAAGACTAGAAGACCCAGCTGACCAATCACTGCCAGAATAACTCCAGTGGCTGCCAAAGAATGCCTCAGGGACCGAAACCTGCAGGTTTCCAGGGAACAAATGATTAGAAAAACATTCCTCATAGTCAGGGCCTTGTGCAACATATTTGAGATCTGCTTACCTACCCACCCAGTGACCTCATGACTTCCCCATTTACACTGCTGGGCCTTGCCCATCTTCTGCTGGACTTGAAAACCTTCATGACAAGAGGAGGAGAGTCCTGAAACTAACCCCAGATGACAGCTGAGGTTTGCTAATGGGCTTCTGGCAAGATCTGGTCAGACTAGAAGCAGAAGAAATAAATTGTGCCCATATGAGCTCTTGCTTCAGGCGCTCTCTCTCTCTCTGAAAATTATTGGAATAACCCTGTGCTAAAATTTAGTCTTCGGTGATTTTGAATTTGGAGATGTTTTTAGAATGTGGTCCCAAAATATGGCCCAGAGCATGAGCAGACATTACATAGACCTTGAAGTAGAGAATGGTGATTTGAAAAATGAAGGAGGAGGAGGGTCATAGTAAATGGAAAGAAGGTAAGTTCTAACTTTCTCTTAGCAGAACCCTATTTTATCTCTTTATTTTCACTCCCCATATTAAGTGCTAGTACATAAGGACCAGAAAGAAGTAAAGACAGTAGAAGGAAAATACAAATGAAGATTGGAAAAATCCAAGAAAGGAAAAGAAATAAAAAGACTGACTTACAGAAGAAGGGGGTAAATAGGAAATCACAGTGGATTCAGTACCTTGAATATCTGAAACCAAATTCTAACTGTATTCTATGGGCCAAACCTGCCCAAGATCTTGATACTTTAGGATCTGGAGATTTGAAATTCAAATATTCCTGAGTACCAGGATATTTTTGCCAGAGGGAAAAAAACTTAGAAAAATTATCAGTCTACTTTGCTCATAATCTGTAAAATCCAGGTTGACAGTTTATGTCAATATGATTATGCAAACCTAGATGTAGCAGAAAAAGAGAGTTAAGATCCTACTCGCATCAGCTGAGCATATTATAAGAAGAAACATCTGCATTAAGGTAAAAATTCCATGGAATAGCAGATGAGCTTGCCTGTACAATCTTAGTTAAACATTCCTATTTTTGCTCCCAATTAAGTCATGAGACTTTCTGGCCTGACCTGTCTTAGGAGGCAGATGCAGTCCTAATCAGCTAGCCAGTTTATAGCACTAATTGGAGAACCTTTTAATGTTTATTGTATTTATCTCTTATTCAGCATCTGAGCTTCTGTCCCTTCCTTTCTATCTATACTCTGCCTATTACGATGCTATTAGGATGCTATACAAGCTAACTCTTTCAAAACGTAGTTTTAAATCTTTTTCATTCCCCATCACACCCACATGCAAATGTATGTTTTTATTGCAGGAAAGGGCTCTAGTTATACATACTGATGCTGCTTTACTGGTACACTGTACAGCTGTGAGCAAGATACTGGATATCTCTGTGTCTCAGTTTCCATATAAGTGAATACTGTTACCCTCATTTTCCATCATAGGAGGTTGATGAGACTTAACTGTTTGCCAAAAGCTTCAAAATTCTGGATTGATGAATGCAGTGGATTATCAGTGTATATGCTTTATGTTATCCTTTTACAATTGTCAACATTCGTTTTTTGTCTTTCTGCTGGATGGCCTAGCTCTTGGAAGTGGCCAGATGGGCGGAAATTAATATATCCAGTCACTTTTGCTCCTGGAAAAAGGAATTAAATCCCTCCCCTAAAAATAGCAGTATGAAAAAAATGTTAAGCCTGCCAGGTCCACTCTTGCCCTGGTCTCCCATTCACTTCTGCTTGCCTGGCTGAAAAAATGGTGTGAAGGTCAAGTAAAAATACTTTCCAGAAACTGAAGAGGTACAGTCACATTCACGCTTGCTTCATATTTAGATCCAAGTATGCAAAGCCATGTGCTATGCAAGGACTTCACCCTTGGCCCAGCCTCTTTACCCTTGGCCTAGCCTCTTTGTGATGGATTGACATTAAAGGCCCTAGCTGCAGCCAGCCGCAGATTTGCCTGGCACAGGAACTGCTGATGATGACTCAGAGATGTCTGCTGGGAGCTCTGCTGCCAAGGGTGAAGCAGCGATGAGGAGTGCTGGCAGATTCATGGCACACAGCATTGCGTGGTGCCATGAACAATGAGAAGCTGACTCAGAGAAGCCCACAGCCTGGCTGCCCCCCTTTCTCTGCACTTGTGATATTAAGACATAATAGAACTGCCCCACCAGCACCAAGGCTGCAAAGGTAGAGGGTGAGAATTTAGCACTGGGCAGACAGTTTGGCCTGTTCTTGCTCTCTGACCTGGCTTCTGTCCACAAAACACTGGCACTTCTGTGCAGTGGCTTGTGTAAGAAGGATTATGGTTTAGGAAAGCTCCTGTAGAAACATGGTGTGGTTTCTTGCAGAGCAACCCATCACTGCTAAAGCTTATTCCTTTCTTTCTTTGTTAAAGTATCACAGCAACAGCTGCAAGCATAGGTGCTGCAGGTATCCCGCAAGCTGGCCTGGTGACAATGGTCATTGTTCTGACCTCGGTTGGGCTCCCAACAGATGACATCACGTTGATTATTGCCGTTGACTGGGCACTGTAAGTAACATTAAGCTTTTGAGGTTTCCAGTGTGGCAACATTGCTAAAAAGCCAAATGGTCTCCAGGGGTATAGTGATACAAATATACATAAAAGGCATGGGAAGTAATTATTTTGCTTGAAATGGTGCTAATGTGGCCTCAGATTAAATAGTCTGCTGAAGTGGACATTATATTGGAAAAAGACATAGACAAATGAGAGAGATTCTAGATAAGACTTGGACAATATGACCTACATGGAAAGGCTGAAGAAGCGGAGTTTGTTTAGTCTAAAACCAGAGCAGGCTGAAAGAGGTCACCACAGCAGTTTCTGATACAGATAAGATTGTCCTGAAGAGGACAGTGATCAACTGTTCTTCACATTTGCAGGGAGGGAGGATGAAGAAGTAGACCAAAGTAATATACCTTAAGTCAGATCACAGGAAAACTTAAGAATGATTTTTATCTAGAAGGATAGTCAGGCAATGGAAGTGGCTGCACCTAGCCACGTTGGAGAATGACCTTCATGAGAATTTTTAAGGTCAGGCCAGACAAATGTCCATCAGGTGCAACTCTGGCACCTTGCCTTGGACAAGGACAAAGGGCCAACATTCCTAGGAAACGTGGTTTGCCTGCACTCTGCTTATCAGCCCACTGACACTTCAAGGACATCATCTCAATGTAGTGAAGCACTCTGCAAAGAGGCATGAACCAGTGCTAAAGCAGGCAAGTACTCCCGCACCACAGATACCGCTCTGCCTGAAATAGCCATGACAGTACAGTAATTGTTTGTGGTGTATATAGCTACTACTACTGTAACTAGAACCATGATATAGTCAACCTGAATGTAATACTTGCAATGCACTGCATTAGCACTAATAATGTCTTCCTTTCATGACGGATCCTGACGCAATTCTGCTCTTTCCGATTTCAGTGCTAAATAGGCAGCACCAATTTGTAGCCCCCTGCGCAGGGCCATGTTTTGCAAGCACAGCCATTCTGTAGAGAGGTTACTTTGCTGCATCCCTAATCACTGAGGATTTAACAGCAGAGGCAGAGGCTAAAACTTAACATACTCAGAATAAGATTCATGTCACCCATGAGAAGAGCCACTTTAAAAACTCATAAGGAGTAGTTTATTTGAACTCTTAGCTTTTATGTAAATGTCCATAAATCAATCAAACAATTTTGAATAGTCTAGGAAGATGAATTGTAAAATACCGGTCCCTGGCTCATTAGCATTTCAATTAACTATGTAACTAGCGTATGCATCCACAAGGAAACAGTCCAAATTATTTTTTATTTGATCTATATAAAATATATCTCCATTAATACATTGGAGTTTTATTACATCAAGGTTCTGGGTAAAAATGTGTTACATGTCCATTCTGTTATATATCCTATTTTATTCAACTTTAAGCCACTGATTTTTTTGTACAAAGAATTGTGAGAAGAAATTATTTACTTTCCTGTTCAGTGTAATAGAATATTATTATTATTAATAGGAGTAATGAGTGTTGTGTTGTATGCATATTTTAAGACGTATTTTATTTTAGGAATATCAGGAATATCCTTCTGTGAAGGATAAATAATATCTCCTGTGGGCATCTAAACTTGGGAATGGCAGTTCAGATTTTAATAAAGCAGCCTTTCTAATGCTAGTCACTGAAGTTAATGCTAGTCACTCAATAGTTAATGAAGCACAAAAAAATCAAAGTCTTTTAAGCTGTATTACAAAAGCCTTTTCCCTCTATATTGCTTAGTTTTTGCCCAGCTCTTGCAACATCAACATTTCATTGTTTTTCCAGTAAGTCCTCCAGCATATATGGAAATTATGCTTCTTTTTGTCTTACAAAACTTTTCAAAACAACAGACAAAAAACTTTTTCAGGCTATAGTTCCAGATGGTATTAAAAAGTGAGCAAGGAACAGACCCAATTTTCTGTCTTTTGCAGATGACCTTTCATACAAAAAGTATATTTCTATATTTCGGCACTTGGTGGTTTCAAGAGCCTGCAGATGCAAAATGTCAACATGGTTGACATGATGAATACTTTCAATATTAGTTTTGGAAGTACTGGAGTATGAAGAATGCTTAAAGAAGGCTGGTTAGATGATCCCATGAGACTGAAATACCCATTACAATGCACTGCAGGTATTACAATTCATTTAGGTAGCCATAACACGTATGTGAACTTCATACCTTTAGCTAGTGCCTAGAGACATAAAGAAGAAAATAAAAATGTTTCTCAGCTAGTTTATTAAACACAAGGTAAAAATTTTGCATCTTTAATAATATCATCTAAAGCTAAAATACCACTGGAACACCTGGCTCACATGTTTGCACTGAAAGAAATGCCACTAGCAGCAGGTTGGCCTCTTTGTGGAGAAATGACAGTGACCTGCAGTGTGGTTCTACTCATGCGTAGTGCAGACTACTCCGAACACACAGAAACATGGAATAGAACTGATCAAACAACATGCCAGGCAATCCATTTTTTTAAGAGTTTCAGTATGGTGCACTGTTTCCTCAGAAACATTCTGTCTTCAGGAAAGATGCTAATCAGAGCCCAAAAGGGAGTGCAAACTCTTGAGCTCTGCTTATACAGCGTCTTCTCTACCACAGCTGACTCTTCGCACAGTCCAAAATTAACAACTCAGAATATCTTTCCAAGAATCAAAATTTGATGATCAACCAAGGAAAAAAAAAAGCCTATGCGTAACAGGGACATCTATCAATATGCGCTCTAACAGTATTTTTCCCTGCTTAACATATTCTTGTGGGAATTTTCCTCAAGGCAAAACCCAAAATCAGAAAAGCAGGAATTAGAAAAATGCATTCAGCAAACAAGTGTAGGACTGGGTCCTGGCGTCAACAACCACATCTAGGTGTAAGCTGTGGAATATTATTGCTGAAGTTACTTGCAATTGCATGTACAATTTGGGTAACTGCACACGCAAATAACCTTTCATGCAGGAACTTTCATGCTAATTAGGCAAGCAACTGCATAAACATTTGCATGCACAGAGTACATGCCTAAAATATCTGAAAAAAAATCAGCACACAGTTTCAATTCTTTTCTATATTAAGATACAGGATCAGAAATCTGAGCAGTGTTGATATTGGACCATCACTGACTTTAATAAGCCAAACATCTGGAGATTTCTGAACCTCCATTTTATAACCCGCATTTATAAATTAAGTTACCAATATGACACAGTTTTCAGATGTGTATGTTTTTCTTGGAAAACACGTATTTCAGACTTAAAAGCTATATTGTCTATTTTAAATCTCGTCAGTTTTACCTAATAGATTCCAAGCTGTTTCAAGTGTAACACTTGTCTATGACAACCACTTACTTTTGTGTATTTACAGTCTGTATTTTAATAGATTTATTTTTTAGACAGTGGGTAGAAGGTGTAAACAGGGAAGAAATGATCCCATAAATGAATAAATTAAAAATAGTGAAACTGTATATATACGAAGTACTGTCAAGCATACAAATTTAAATTGGAAAAGATGATAACTGAAAATGAAGAATCTTTAAGAGCCACTGGTAGCCATAGCAACCATAGCTTTTTCAGAAATGAACATGATTTAAATATGGTCAGTGCCTGCTTAGTTTGTGAGCATAGCTATTTAGCAATCTTCTGAATAATTTTGATTGTATTCTGCACATTCTACCAAGACAATAATCTTCTTAACTAGCACTTTGGTTGCTGAGATTGGGACCTTGATAATTAACACAAGGTACTGGTTGTACTGGCTGCCCTCTACTTTTATTGAATTAAGACATTTGCAGGACCAGCCTCCAAATCAGGCCATAATACTGGACCTTAACATAAAAACTCGGACGTAAATACAGTCTTGATCTGCTGTGTTAAATCTTTTTAGTGCTGAATCAGCTTGCATGTATGGGGAGGCATAGCTGCTCTAGTTAGCTCAGTTACAAATTCAAGTATATGGCAGCACAGGGCACTGAGCTCTGAAAAGGCCGGAAAACCCAACTGCACAGCTCAGTAACTAGTGGCTGCCCTGTGCCAAACTCCTTACTACCATTTCTAAAGTTGTTAGCTCATAAAAACAGCCAAACTGGCCTTCAGCTATAATTACTGCAGTGATGAAGGCATAGGCATGTACCCAAAGAGCCAACAACTTACTGTTACTATTTCATTTTCCAGAGACAGGTTTAGAACAATGATCAATGTCCTGGGAGACGCGCTGGCTGCTGGGATCATGGCCCACATCTGCCGGAAGGAATTCATGAAGGACAGTGATGAGGTAACAACGCCATGAGCCAGGGTGTGCCAGCGTGTGCTGTATTACGGCAGGGAACCTGCAAGCTCTCAGCCTCCCGCATTTGTTTCATCTAGTTTATAAAAGGTGTTTCAGAGAGAGGACAGAATTGGGCAATGTGCTGCTTAGTCAGATGGGGTGGAGGGGTCCTTTTCCATGAGGTCATGCAAAAAGCCACTCAAGTTCAAAGCTTGCCAGCCAGCTGCATCTGGCACACTGGGGCTGGAAGCAGGAGAAGCAGCTGCACTGTCCTGCAAATGCACGAGATTCTGGAACTGTGAGTCTTACACTCAGTACCCAAGTCCTGACCGGCCAGTAAGTCGTCCTTCTTCTAAAAACGTGACCAGCAACAGGGCAGGGTGACAAATGTCCTTGAGTATTTGTGTGTAGGGGGAGGTAAAGATATCTATGAGTGTGTATATGCATAATCAGTAAGCTCACAACAAAAGCAACTACCCTGGGTGTTTCAAGCCTCTGTGTTAGCATAATCTGAAGCCAACCATTGCAATAATTTCCTTTCTGGACTAGCAGAAGCACATTGTTCCATTCTTGACTTCATTCTCAGGCACCTTCATGCCTTCTACATTTCATACAAGTCCCTCCTTACATCTTTGTTTTTCCTTTTCTATATCTTATTCCATACACCACACATACCTCTGTATTCTGCCCCTGCCTCCCTCCAATCCTATGCTTTTTTCCTTTCCTCCTTGGCATGCATCATACAGTGTTTCCTTATACCAGGAACCCCTTCTCGTGCTCTTCCTTCAAATCCTTGACAAAGGAGATTCCTAATTCCATGAGCCCATCACGCTTGGAGGTGCTAATCTCCAACCATTTCAGCTCATGGCAGACTCGCACTACCTTTCTTCCACAAAGACAGAATAGTTTATGCAGAAAAGTTTCTTCATCAGGACTGATTTTCACAAGGCATGTTTCATTTCTGTGCATCATTTGTAGTATTCTACAAAGAACAACAGTATTAATAGCAAAGTTTTATTTCTATTATTATTTCTCCCATTTTACAAACAGTCTTTCTGGTAAATCCCATTCTTATGTCTTCCTGCAACATGCATTTACAATTCCTGCTCTTTCAAGTTTTAGATAGAAAGACAGGCCTTATCTTCTGAGGCACTTAGCACCTGCAGTAATTACTGATGACAGGATTAGGCCTGAATATATGGGCTACACATATACCTAGCTACAAAAAGCCTAAACATATAACCTAAAGGTAAGGTATGTAATCTGTTACAAAGCTAGAAGTGTAGTCTGAGTTCTTGCGTAACACAGGCCTCCTGACATTTCATGGCTGTATTTAGAGCTCAGTCAGAACTCAAGAAGAGATGTTTCAAGAAAATAAAATCCCTCCTAAGGGATTATTTAGTCATCCATTATGAGATTTTTCTTTGCATCGTGCTCTATAATTGTATTAAAATATACCATTAGTCTGCCATACGTTTTGGCTGCATAATTTGTGTTAGTTACTGTGTTAGTAATGTATACCCAAAGGCCAAGTTTTCTCAGCTGCAAGCCCACCTCTTTCCTCTGCCAGTATTTACGTCTTATTTTCCCTATCAGAACTTCTGGTTTGATTTAAAGGACACCTCAATATTTAACTTATGTCAATAAAATCCTCTATTTCTTTTGAAATAGTGCAAACTGAAAAGACAAGTGTTAGTTTATTGGGTTAGAAGAAAGGAAGACGACAACAACAAATACATACTGGTCTATGTAACTGCACTCAAGAGCAAGAACTGCCCAAAGCTCAGCATACTGGTCATTGAGAGTCCATATCTTTTGAACTTAGTCCTGAAATTCTAGTCTTTATTTACCCTACTTATATCACTTTACTGATGCAAGCAGTTATTACTGTGGGCATAAGTTAAATTACAGTTGTGACAGAATTGGCATTTTTATATACTTAAAGACACCTTCACTTTATCCAGATGGTGCAAAGATGCTTTAGTGTATATGAGAAACAGGTCCTAGAAGTCTATGGAGGCCTTAGATAATCCTGGTGAATGTAAAACAGACCACAGGCTTTCAAAGTAAAAATTCCTTTCCTGTTGTATATAGCAAACAGTGGCAGTATTCCAAATTTTAATGCTTTTCACATAGGTGCCATTGATCTGTGAAACTAAGCCTATTAACATCCATCAGATTGTGGCTTACCAGAGAAATGGCTGTGTGAAGACCATGAATGAATCTCGTGGACCAGAAACAGTGAAAGGGTTTCAGCACCACATACCCGTACAAGTGGAGCAAGAAGAAAGTCCAGTGGAGAATCACACTAAGAAATCCAACAGTAAAGACCACTGCACTATTGAAATAAATGAACTAGAAACAAATGTGTAACTGCTACACTCAGTGGTATCTCATACCCCAGTGACCTGATACCCAATCTCTACCTCACAGCTGGAAGAGGGACTCTTTGCCTTGAACAGGAAAATGTGGAATTATCGCCACCCTGCTTGTACTGGAACTAGGAGACCAGCTGTGAACATCAGGAAAGGCACACAGCTTGCAAGAGACATGGGCTTCTTTAGGTGGAAGATTTTAATACTGAAAAATTAACTAATGGACAACTACTGGTTTATTCTGCACTCATTTGACTCCAATATAGTATTTGACACTCCTTTGGCTTCTTTTTTTTTAAGTCTTTTTTATTTGACCCTTTTTGATTTTCTAACCAAAGCCTTTTTTTGTGAATCTCAGTAATTATGAACACTGTATTTATGTAGATCTTTTTGCTATGTGAAAATGTTTCAGCAAAACTGCTAAAGATACTAATTTTGTCTAATATTCACTAAATATAGAGTTCGTGCTTAATTTTAGAACAGAGGTAAGAAAATCACACTGATTTCCTGATCTCGAGGGGTTACATATATTACTAAATAACACTTCAAGCAGAGGTGAAGCAAAGCATGCATTTTTGCAAGAAAGCACATTAAGGTAATTCTGATGGGCAGCCTTCAGAGACAGGCATTCAAGTGTGATACATAACACGAAGAATTCCTAGGTCACTGCAGAGCACAGTTTGCCTTCCAAGTGCCAGATTTATTAACCTTTTTTTAACCTAACTCTTCAGTAGAGTCAGTACCATGCACATGCAGTGGCAGAGGCGATGTGAGCCCTAATCCATAAGCACTGGTGCTAATGTGTCCTCTCCTGTAATCTGTAGGTTGTTCTACTGTAATTATGTATAAACCCAAAGCTCAAGCTCATGAACCATACGCTTCATCCTAAGGGCAGACTGAACACAAACTGGAACCCAATGATGCTGAGTAATATTGGGGTTTTGTGAGGAGTTTGCTATGGAAACTGGCCCATTATTTCTCATAATTCAGTGGTTGATCTACATTGACAGTTACTCCCTTTCCACTATCTACTGAATCTTTCAGTTACAATAAAATCTGCTGAGTATGTTTCCAATATTTGTGATAGAGAACATTTTTAATAAACCTGCCATTTAAAAACGGGCTGTCTGTGCACTTCTACGATTAGCGTCTTCTTATTTCTCTGCCAAAATGGAAGGTGGAAGTGAGGAGACCTTTTGAAAAGTTGGGATTCGATCCAGAGATTACATACTAGTTCATACCAATACACTTGACATATTATATTTAGCTACTTGTGGCATATCAGTTTCAGATAACATGTGCCTGGTATTGTAATATGCTCCTCTCATCTGTAGAGAAAAAATAACCCAGTCAAAAGGGACAGTTTCTGCACTCACCAGAAGCAGAAGTGCTTCATACACATGATTAATGGTTTTCCTGGGATGTGCATATTCACCTCTTCTTTAAGGGCTCCTGTTCAGACTATTTCTTTTGTCATGCACTAATTAGTTGCTTCAGAGGGCTGTAGTATAGGTAGTTTAAATATCAAATGGTAAAGCCAGAAAGAACAGACATACATCTTATTTGCCTATAATTCCTCAGAAATTATGTATTAATTTGAAAATACATAGAGTTGGTAACTGTTTTCCTGATTTGATCCTAGAGTGAAAACAACAAACACAGAACACAAAGAATAGGGAAGAACTGAAATTATTCAGAACAATTTGCTCCTGAACAAGTCCTGTAATGGACCTGCTCTGCAGAGTGCCATTAAAATGAGTGATTTGGGAGAGCTGAGGCTGGTCTGTGCCTCTCTGAATGGGCAGAAGCGCTAGCTGACAAACACAGCATCTGATACTTTCATCTCAGCAGCACTGGCAGCTCCAGGAGGTCTCCCTCATCCTTCCCCAGCTGTCCACTCCTTCCTGCACTGCCTCCCCTCCTCTCCCAGCTGTACAGACCCAATTATTTATGAGGCCAGATGAAGAATCAGATGAGAAGTATTTTTAATTCAAACCAGTTCACATATGTTTTTAGCACAGTCCTAACAAACAGTTGTGTCAACACAAGTGAAGGGGTGACACAGGGACAAGAACAAGCAACCAGGGATGAAACAGCCTAAGCGGATGTGGAGAGGGCAGGGCTTTGCCAGCAAAGAGAACATAACATAAAGTTTCAACTTCACACAGTCAATTACAGCTATGTGAAGTGATAGTAAAATCCTGCCAGTCATCTATCACTTTACAATCACTTTGCATAGATAAAAATGATGAAGAAAGAGGCCAAGTAGATCCAAGATTTGGAATGAATATTTCCAAACTAAGTGGTTTTGGATGAGTCTGCCCACACACCATGCCAAGGTGCCATGGTCTGCCAAGCAGAAAGTGCTGCTAGCCTTACCACCACCTTCTTCTCCAGCCACCTACAACCTTTGGCTAACTACAAAGTGCAAATCCTTTTTGCCTGCTTGACTGAGACAGCTTACTTAGTCTGACACGCTTCAGCTTAGTCATGTCCCAAGAGGTCTAAGCCAACTCCAGTGCTAAAAGCTGCGACTTCTAAAAGGAGAACTTCAGTTGAGATAAAGCATCAAAGACCGGAAGAAGCCACCGGTTGAGCTACACAAGGCCTACACAATACAGAAAACAACAATTTTGCCCTTTACACTCTGGCAAGTAGGGAATGCGGAAGTGTTATGTGTGAAGGCACATTTTTATGGAATCAATAGGCTGTTTTAAAATCAGCCTTCTGCATTCAAACCCTATTCATAGACTGTCCAGTTTTACTTTGCAAATTTGAAATGCATTATTTTTTTTACATTATATTGTTCAGATCTTTAAAACTTGGGTTTTATAGCAACATGTGCCTCCCATTCACCCTAAAAATTACACCAATCATAACTTACCATTGTCTTTATAAATCACTGTCTCCTGTAGTTTGGAGCTACTGGTTGGTGTCTTAAGTTTTGCTTTTACAAACTCTTTTCAGGGCAAGCTTATTTTCTGTTGATGTTGTCTTGTGCCTTGCACCACAGCAGCAGCTGCAGCGTGAACCAGCTGGGAGGAAAGCAGTGGTCCAGTTTCTCACCTGACCTTTATCATTTGTGGTATCAAATACTGCTAACTAGAGGCCTACGGCACTTTAGTTCTTTGTTCTGGTAAATATGCATTTCTTAGTGTAGTGTGACCTTGACTAGAACATCTGAGTGCTACTACAGTCATTCTGTACTAAGAACACAAGACACAACTGTGGAGAGGTAAACACTGAAGTTAAAATAATTTTTACGGTAACCTTTCCTCCATGTTAGCTATTTTCTGTGCCTCATGGTGTTTGTTGTCAAGCAGCTTGATACATGGTGCAATTAGGCTAGCAGTAGGTTCCATGTCATATTTGCATGTATGGATCTGTTCACATTTTCCAGCTATAATCACACTTCCTTCCAACAAAAATAATGAAGCTGTTGATTATCAGGTTAGAGTGCATGCTTTGTGTTGGTAAATATGTTTCTCCTACTTTCATAGCATAAAAACAATCATGTGACCTTTATCATCTGAAAACTTTTATATTAAAAAAATAAATCAATCAACCAATCTATCACTAATTACAACAGTTTGCATGGAATACTTTCAAGTATATGTGGAAAGAACATATTTCTTAACTGGCAACATTCAACCTTATTTTGAAGTTGCCTCCCCCTGCTAAAAAGAAAGGGAACTTAGCCAATTAAAGTGTACTCAAGACACACTAGGGGAGAGTGTTGAGGAGGGTGGTGTATTGTATACAGCTGTGGAAGAAATAATTTGGGAAGTAACCCAAATTAACACATACTTATCAGAGACAGTCATTTTATGCTGGTTAATTTGCAACTGCATTGTTCTAGAGATACTACCAAGAGGAAAGAAGCCACTGCAGATTGTTGCAGCATAAAACATCATTAAAGACATCTTAAAACAGGTTCTTGAGGATTTTGCCAATGCCAAGGAAGTTCTGAAGTGTTGAATTGCTGTAAGAAATCCTTGAGCAAGAATAAGAACCGGGAGAAAGAGACACAACCCAAGCACTTACACATCCCACTAACTCCCAAGAGCTTTTAGCTGCCAACCCAAATATAGAAGTTTATGGAACTAATACAGTTACTCATATTCTCAGTTAGTCTTAATTGATGCCACTTAAATGACTTAATTGCAGCTAAGCTTATTTGTGTCACCTGAATATGTATGCCAACATACAAATAAGATGATCTAAATAATTAGCTAAAACATTAAATTGTAGACTCCCTCCATGCTATACTAGCAATTCTAAAGCACTTAGAAAATACAGTAACTCTGTAACGTCACCATTTGATGAGCTTTCTCTTTCAATTCTACAACAAACATTAATTTTAGTCCCTTTTTAACAACAGCAAACTGACTTGTAATACTTTCAAAGCAGACGGAAATCTTCATCTTCAAGCCAGATGGATAGTCTTGGAAATTACCTCAGTCCTTTCTGTGCTTTCCATAAAAATGAGGTAACTACTAGCAGAAGGTGGTTGATGTGTGCAAGCAAAATGTGTAACCTGGGAAATGAATTGAATCTGGAAAACTCAGGCTGCCTTTGATCTTGCCCAATGCTAAGTACTCCTGTGTCTGTGTCTCTACTGAACAACCAGGTGCGTTTTTACGTCAAGACAGCTATCTTTCATTACAGCCACAGCAGCGATGAGGAGTTGCTGGTTTTCCCCTCCAGGCACTAAGCTGGCTGAGATCACAGTCCTCCAGCTGAGGACTAAATACAGTGAGGAGAGAAAGCAATGTAGGTTTTTCCACAGGGATGCTACTGCTGCCTATCTTGCAGTGGGGGAGCACATCTTTTTGCAGTCAAGATGGCTCGAAAATATCTGACTTTACTGCATTTGAAAAAGAGGCCACAGAATACACAAATTTAATGCATCCATTCACTAATGGCCGAGCTGCAAACGAAACACATGTATTAAATTTCTCAGTTTAGCCTATGATTTCACATACAACTAAGGAGGCAACATATGCTCAAAATTACTTTTCCTCACTAACTACTTTGGAGCATACTGATTGATACTTCTGGAATTTATGAGAGGGTTTGCCCCACAAAACCCAAAATGGATGAGATCAATAGAACAGGAAGGGTGGTCACTGCTTAAGTTCAGTTCATTATTCACTATCTCAGACTTCTCATGTGATCTCATGGTCAAGTGACCACAAGAATGCAGGGTTTGCTTCCCATCTATAAACAGACAAAAAGTAGTTTTCTAATTCACCAGGGTGTTGCATGGTAAGGATAAATCAGCTGAAGACTGAGACAGTTACATAACACATTAAAGGGGACTCATATGATTACCTTGGATTAGCCACTTCTATCTCTCTGGAAGCACAGGATCACTACCCACAATATTCACAGGAATTGCCAGGCTCCTCTTTCAAGTGGAAAAAACTCAGATTCCATCATTTATAAGTAGCACCAGTTGCATCTCCATAGCCTAAAAGATGATATATGGGAATGGATTTGGCACAGCTGAGACTTTTGGCAGATTTCTGTCACAGGATATTTCAGATATTTTACAGGCTGTCAAAGTAAAATCATAGCAGTCTGTTACTGAGAGAGTGGTATTTTGGGGAAGGAATAAAGAAGGCTTCAGGAAGACAAGATGGTGAGTATTGCTAGGTGAAGAGGAAGCATGTTTAATCACTTCTCCTGCAGTAAAATCAGACCTCCTTCCCCTGCTGGCTAGGGATGGAGCGAGCCACCCCTCTCCTCACAAAGTTGCTTGCAGACAGCCACTAAAGACAAAGCAGACAGGTCTGCAGTTATCCACAAGCATCTGTGACTCACTGGTCACCCCTTCACAGCTAATTCTGGGCTGCCTCTCACTCACTGAAAACTATTGGAACAGACTATGCAGTTAATGGAACAACTCTTCCTTCTCCTATTTGTGATACAATTAAAACCTATTTGTACTCCCACAAAGACTTTTGGTGGTAGGGCATGCTGTCTTTCCTTCCAAACTAGCACAGAGCATTCAGTCCAGCACAAGAACAAGCAAATATTGTTGCTGAAGTGTTTTCAATTAAGTCATTACAAAACCCTAGACTTCTCACGGCACTGGGAATTACAGATGTGCTGAGGGTAGGTCACAGTTCTGCTTTTCAGGTTCCATCATAGTTTTTGTTCTGTAAGGTAGAGAGTTCTGCATCTGTGGCTTTAAAAGCAGTCATCTTTCATCACAAAGAGGTATCTGCATTTCATTTAGGAATTAAATGTTCGCTTGTATGTGTCTGCACACAACGCTAGCTGAAAGCCAGGATTTGACCCACCACATGAAACTTACTGTAGTTAATTGTTGCTTTTGAACTTTCCTAATAAGGATATAATATCTCTAGCTTTTTTTAGCTTTTTTTTCCTTCCCCAAAGAAGGGTATTTTAATAAGATGGAAAAAGCAGGGGAAGCAAAACAAGAAGTGTTTTATGTTCACAGATATCTCACATTACATCTGCTACAAATACTGTATGGGCTAGATGGCAAAACCAAAAGAAAAACAAGACTGACCTTGAGATGTTTCATTATGATTTCATTGCTTCTAGTGGTTTTATTGGGTTTTACCACTAGCCTATTAAAAACATGTGGAAATTATAGAGAACTAAGTCAAACTGAGTATTTTCAACCCTAATCTTCCATCTTCTTTTCCATTTAAATACTTTAAATAGTTCTTTTATATTTCATGAGTTTTCTTGAAAACAAACTCAAAGTACAGAGATTTGGGTAGTCTATAGTTTATTGATGGTTTAATCAGTAAATGTATGATCTTTATTTTAGAATAAATCACCCAGTCTTCTGGGTTTTTTTAATAGAAGAAAGCATTTCTCTGACATGAAATCCTTCCTAACCAAATATCTGGGGAGGGAGGAATCAGAATGGACAAGAGGGTATCAGTCCAGCACTGTGGTTGGAGCTAGCTGTAGCAGAAAGTTCGGAAAGGAAGTCTCAAAGCTCTCCGATGGAGAGAATTTCCACTGTGACTGCTTATTCCCTGTTCTTGTTTTCTCACTGGTGCTGTGCAACAGGACTAATGAACAGATCCATACTGCACTTTTTGTGCAAGTAATCTGCAGCTCTCCAGAGTAAATTTCAGAAAAGGTATTAGAGATTATCTGCATCCCAGACGTTTTGTTCATCCCCTCTCTGTAAAGTAGGTGGGAACGACCTGGGAGACTTACTTTGGCTGTTCCTGCTTGATTTGGCATTGGAAGATTCACTTTGGTTCTTCTTACCTGCTTTACAGAGAGAGTAGGAACAACCAAAGTGAGTCTTCCAGTGCCAGATCTTTTAAGCTGTGGATGATGAGGGTGCCTCATGGTGCAGCAATTCTACTGTCTTCAGCACATCAGTAAAGTGCTTTGGGGTTTATCCCACTGCTGCATTAAACAGACCCGAAACAGAGGTCCACCACAAAGAAGGGGAGAGATCTAGAGTGCTATATAAGTAATTAAAGTTAATTTTAATCCTGTACAAAAGATATATCCTAAGTAAAGATTTTTTAACGCTAATTTCTTTGATGACTGTCAACAAACACGCAATTATAGCCTAAGTAATAAAAGCATGAGACTTCACTCATCTCTTGTCTGAAACTGAAGCTGAGAATACTGCAAATCAATCTGAATTTTTATGGGAAGCAACGTTCTCTACAGTATCATAATCATATGCTAAAAACAGATTCTGGAACTACCATGGGGAAAACTTGAGATAGCCTGTACAATTGTGCATTAAAACAGCCTTTGCCTGATTCAAAACCATTTAAAGAAGGACTTTATTGATGGACTGTTTAATGTCCTTGGATACTACTGAAGAATTTTTATGGAAACAGTTTGTATACTGGATTATTAGAACACATTTATCATCCCATGCCTCCACATATATCTCACAGCTGGCTGACTTTACAATAGCAGTATGAATCAGAGCTACGGGGCACACCAATATTTTCCTCACTAAAGGAAATGGAGTTCTGTAGGGAATTTACTCACTGTTCTTATATTAGCAACATAATAAAGCAATTACAATGATCTCCATAAATTAATCCCATTAGAGAGTGAAATATCTTGAGAAAACAAGGATAAATTAATATTATATAAAACTCTATATATGTTTAAGTTTTTAGGACAACTATTCCCAAACCCAAGGAGAAAGACTCACCAATATTACAGTATAGAGTGAAATCAGTTAATAGGATATTGGACTAGATCATGGAAGCTTTCCAAGAGACTACTTCCCATCAAAAATATTATTTGTAAAATATGTCTTTATTCTTATTACTTTTTTGTAAGCAAATTTGTAAAAAAGTTAGTGGGCTCAGCCAACATGGTGACAAACAGCACCATAACCTAAACTCTGACCACCAGGAACCACTGTCAAAAGAGAACAATTGTGAAGTTTCGATCAGACCCCTCCTGCCTCTCCCCTCTGCATGGACCACCAAGGAGCAGAAGAAATGGCAGTTGAGTCCCAGGGAGGAGGACACTTCCTGTTCTCATCCACTTTGTTAATGCAGGTCCGTAGCCTCACTCCTGCACAAACCTAACTTCTGCTACTCCAGATCCTCAGCCTTTTCAAGAAAAGTCCCCTCTATCCCTCTTGCAAAGCAGCAAAAGAGGAGGAGGGGGTTTGTACCACAGATTCCTTAGGAGCAGGCTTGCCAGCCCAACTTTTCAGCACCTGCACAAGTTGGAGGATCCTTCCCCCAACAGCCCTTTTAATGGACAATCCTGTAGTATTTCTGGGAGGGAGCTAATGAAAATAATCTCCAAGTCCCCAAAGCTCAGAAGATACAGCAGATCTTCACCCCGGTGTGGCTGTCTGACCCAGAGCCAGCTGCAAGGAGGGTGGCTGGCAACCCTCAGAGGAAGCAGCCCCGCAGAGATGCTGCACTGCTGCCAGAGGTCTGCAGTTGGCAGTTCATTAGGAGCTGCCGACGCTCCCCCAAGGGAGCACTTTGCAGCCTTTCTCCTGCCCCACCACATCCCCGTTCAAATTTGGTCAAAAGTTTTCATTTGGAGTTTTTTTTTTCCTTAACTCATTTTTCCTTAGAAGAGTATCTACTTACTGTGTAAAGCACCTCTTTTTCATTAAACATAACACTAAAACACCAAACACCACAGCATGGTGTGGCGAGGCCTTTGAGGCAGAGCAGGAGGCCCCTCACCACACCACAAAGGTGCTTCGCCCCCTGTCCCTCCAGCCCCTCACCCTGCCTCCCTCCCTGGCAGCATGGCCGCTGGTGTCCCCCACAACTCACCCCTCCTGCCAGCCAAGGCTGGGGACATCCAGTCACCTGCAAGGTCATGCTGTCCCTTGCAGAGGGGCTTGCAGGGCGCCATCTTGGAGGAGGGAAGGCCTTGGCCTCATGCCACCTCCCTCCCCACAGAGGAGCCGCCACAGCCAGGGCCTCTCCTCTCCTCACAGCGGGCGGGACAGCGCCAGCGCCTTTGTGGGGCCTTTTTGCCCGTTTGGGGCAGGAGGAGCCTCCACTTCTGTGAACATGGGGAGCAGAGGGAAACAGGCTCCCCAGATCCAATCTGACCCCCAGCACCAAAGCGTGGGCCCTAAGGCCCCTCCCAGCACCCAGGGAGGGAAAAGGGGCCATAACCCCCTTGTGGGGAGATAAAACCTCTGGGGAATATACAATTATCCTTGGCCTTTTTTTCCCAGAAGCCCCCAAATAACAAGCCCCTGGGGTTACCTGGAGGGGAGCGGTGCAGGGCAGGAGTGAGGGGAGGGCATGCTGAGGCGGGAGCAGGAAGGGAGCAAGCACTGGGCGCCCCAGTCCTCGGGAGGGGACATCCGTGGGGGCAAGGAGCCCGAAGGAACGGGGACGAGAGGGAGAACAGCTGCAGAACGGCCTGTCCACATTGCAGATGCAGCCGGGCTACGTGCCCACCGTCTGAAATAAAAGCTCATTATCCAGGGGCTATTTTTGGTGCCCACTGAGTTCTTGATAGCTCACATGCTGCATTTGTACTCCTGTTCCTGTGAAAAATCGTATCCAATCTCAGAAAAATCCCATTCCCCCCCCCATTTTGTGCAGTATCCTCTGTAATGAGGGAACATGGCCTTTAAAAGAAAAACAGCAAATAAACTCAGACCTGTTTGCATACAGACCATGCATGAATACCAAGCATGTGCAAATGCATACTTAGGAATAAAGTTGCTAACTGAATATTTTAGACTTCAAGTTTTCACTATTCATAAATCTATCTCAGCCTTAAAAGCTTTCTATTCTTCTCTTTCCCAAATCCAAGCAACTCACAGGAAGAAAGTTACATGGAAACAAGGATTGTGTTGTCTCTTTCTGGCCCAACTTTGTGACCTAAGGAGAGGCCAACTTCCCAACTCCCGTAATTTTCACTAAAGGAACAATAAAGTTGGACACTGTTGCTGGGTCCTGCTCCAGCCAAGGTCTGGGTTGGACCTTTGGATTACAGGTACCACCCACAGCCAAAAAAATATGTGGGCTTAGTCCTGTGGACTTCTGACTCTTCCTCATGATCTCTCATGGAGCCTCTTATTCCTCTGAAAGAAACAAACAAACTACCATTTTGGTTTGACAGTTTTATGTCCAATGTCATAGGTGCTGATGATACCAGATAAGTGAGGAATCAAGCCTGTGATTCTGCCTCATCAATATCTTACATGACAATCAAAAGACATTCCTCTTGGGGGGATTTGAGGGTTTTATTGGGGGAAGGGGTGTCTTTTTTATTTTTTTCTTTTTTTTGCTGCTGGGAAGCATTGTAAAGGACAGACTCAGTGTGCAATTGTTTTGAAATAAACTCGGGAAAGGATTTCCTAACTCTGCTTGGTCTACGGGATATGCTTCTTCAACTGTAGATGGGTCTCCTTTGGCAAAGGCTGACACTTGATTAAGAAGTTTAACAGTGTATGTATCATCCTGAAATTTTGGGCCTGATTCTACAAGGTGCTAAAATATACCTTCCCTCCCACATTCACCACATCAGACTCTCAAGTGATTCAAAGAGAGTCTGGGGCATGTGACTTCTCACAGAATCACAGTGTAAGGGACTCAAGTTTAACGATAATCAAACAGTTCTCCAAAAAACTGTACAGATCTCCATATTCTCAGCTTGTTCAGGAGTGTAATAAATTGGTCTGTTTCACCAAAGACTGGCAAAACTTCCACTGGGGTTTCCTGGAGATAGCTAATTGATGTCAGCTACCTTCTGCAGACATTTTACATCGAAATCGATCCCTAAAGTCAGTTGGTAGGCTATTTTATTGCTCAGCTGTATAGCTGATATTCAAAAATGTGGGGTTTTTGCAATTTTTAGGGCCAAGCTTTTATTTTTTTCAGGAAGCAATCTTTCCTTCTATGATTCACGATCATGTTGAATTGTCTAAGGTAGGAAATACCAGCTTGAAATTATTGTCATGTGCTATGGGAACCCAAAGGGAGAGTGTGGAACTAGATCTTCTCCAGCAGGAAAAACAGATGGTAAAAAATTAAGCCAACTGTGTTTCCAAGTAAATCCTGGAATGCGGTATGCAAAACAACACGTGTTCAATCAGAAATCCTCAAAAGAAAAGACCATTTCCTCAAGCAGATTAGCTACCTCAGATGAAGGACATTATAATCAAATAAGCAGTTTGCCATCCAGGTACCTCTGTAAGTCTTCTTTTCCTTGGTTTCCTTATTTTCCATGATTTCAACAGGAGCTGAGAATACTCAACACCATAGAACAGCCTTTAAGAGAGTATGACAACAGGCACTTTCTCCAGATTTGAATTAAACAAAGAAATTTCTCTTGACACTTAACAGTTTTCTCCTAAGACAGCCCACACTTATCTCTTTTGCTTCATTAGTCTCACTTCTGACTCTTAATGTGAATGATACATAATATGTGAAAAATACTACCACATATATTAAACTGCATACTGTTACTCAGTCTTCTGGACATACCTTCAGAGACATTCATGCAACTGCCACATGGGCAAACAACAGCAAGACAGAAACTTTACCAAAGCTCTGGAAGGCAGACATACAGATTTTTTATATATATATTCACAAGAGCAATTGTTCTCTCTTAAAACCTTTCTAAAACAGGCATATACTGCAGGCTTTGGCAGTAGAGATAAAATATTATGGGATCCAGCCTTACTTTGTTTTTCTCATCCAAATATACACATTGTTATAACAGAGGAATAGTTGCATTCGGAATTATTACTGCTGCTTGATGACCAAAATGCCTCATATACTGCTCCACACATGAAACTACTGCACATATCCATCTTGCCTGATCAACAACAGCTTCTTTGGGGTGGAGGAAAAGAAAAGAAGCATATACATGGTTCACTTAAAACATAGTGACAAAAACAGCATTTGAAGGCATGTGTTCAAAACAGTCCCATATTGTTATTACAGATGGAAACAGTGAAGGAAGAGAAACAGAAGAAACAAAAGCCAGCTTTTGTGAGTTCCAGAGCAATCCCTTATGATCCTGGGTCTTATATAAGATGATTTGGAAGCTTTGGAAAGGCATTCAGGGTCTCTCCCCGAATAAGGCACTGTAACACACTGTCTTCCATGAGCCTGGCCCAGTGCCATGACAGTTTCTGCGTAATTCATTGCACGTTTTGCTAAGTGTTCTCTGTATATCTATATAGATATATACACATAGACTTATATGTAATTTTCCATATGCTTTCCTGCAAAACATCAGAAAAACAAAATCAATTACATAATGGAATACAGAATTCAGAACATGCTAAACTTAGTACCTGCTGACATGTTGCACGTGCCCCAAACTAAACCAGAGATGTGTTGATTTGGAAGTTATATGTACTCTAAGTCTGTAGATATAAATTATTTCTTCTCTCACCAAGTTTTCATATAGCCCAGCCAGGAGGTCTAATGTTTGACTTTCCAAGTAGCTTCTGCCCTTGTCAAGCCCCATCATCGTTTCAGCATATTAGCACTATTCCTAGTACTTCCTTGTGTCATTCTCCATGACAAAATGTTGATTTGGGACAAAACTAAACATTTTTTTTCAAGTCTTAGAGTTTAGATCTCTGAAAGTAGAGGGTAGTGTCCTGAACCTCATCATCTTTCAACATAAAATGCTTAAGAGATGCATAAAGCAGACCCGTACCCTTCTTACGGAAAAATGCATGTTCTTCAAACATCATTCTCCCTTCATCTTTTCTTCTGCAGTTGAAAAGAAAAGAGGTTCAACTCGAGAGATCAAGTGGCTGGCCAGATTGTTTATGGAATACTGAGATCTTAATTGCATGATTACCAGTCTGGAATCAAAGTCAGCAGCAATCAACCTGTAACTGGCCAGAGGCCTTTCAGTGAATCTGGGTGAAGTGAGCAATGAACCCTCACCAAGACTTATCAGTAGCAAAAGCACAGGCTGTTGTGAGAACTGGCTATCCTGGACCAGGCATCAATCCAGTCCTGCATACCATTTCCAAAAGTGACCTGAAGTAGGTATTATTTCCATAACTAATATGCCAAGTATACTATTATCTTCCCACTCCGAGTGGTCAGTGATTTAAGGACTGCTTGAGATAGAGGTCATAATCTCAAAGCCATGTTTAACAGACACCGATAGGTCTATCTTCTTTTAATTTGTCTAATTTTTTTAATCCATTTTCAGCTCACATGGTCTTCTGCATCAGTAAGCTCCACAGTTTGGTCTTTGTTTTCCTTTTGAACCAGTTGCTTAAAAATATCATGAAATAACTTTTCATTTTTTGTTATCAGAACTAGTAAATAATGACCTTCATATTTACCTATTGTGTCTGCTGTGGCCATAAGCAGAAGCCACTATGAACAGTCCGCTGCCTCTGACAAAACACAGATATATATACTGACTCCTTCATTTTACAAAATAACGTATTTTCAACCCTTTCTGATTCTGCAATTCCCAGTCATGTTTTAGTGAAAGTCTTTAAGTCTAGGGCTCAGACACCCACTTGTTATGTTTCAACCATACTTGTAAATTGGAATTATTTACATAAGAGTCTGAGAACTGGGTCCTTAACTAAACTACAGTGGTTACCTCCCACATGATGTGCTTGTGTGAGTTCACATTTTATCTCAGTTCTTCTTCCTCTTCCTCATCTTCCATTTCCTCTTCTGAGTCGTCCTTATTCTTTGAACTGTTGCTGAATTCAAGGTTTCCTTCAATATCCAGTACCTGTAAGTGCTTTAGGTTTTGGAAGGTAGTTTCCTTCAGTGCTCCAACTGCAATCTTATTAAACCTTTAAACAAACAAACAAAAAGGCTTTCCTATTAAAATAAGCCCCTTTTTATATCCAACACAGAAATGAGGAGTCTAGGCAGAAACCATTCTGTAGAGTTACTCTAACTTACACTGGCCCAAGTCACTCTAACTTTACACTTACCCACAACAGCACTCTCAGAGTACTGACTCCTCTGGATGGAAAAAGGAAGGGAAAACAGGTGCTGATTAGCAAGCAGGCAAATGCAGTGACTGAACAAAGTTTGCTCACAGCACTCTCTATCATCACAAAGGACCTTGCAGGAAAATACTGGAAAACATTAAGTATCTCCCACTGATTTCTAGTTCACTGACCAAACTTTAAAAAAACTCCTACCTTTCCCTGCCCCAGCCCCTCTTCCCCCTTCTATAATTGCATTCTGCAAGGAAAAAAATCATAAAATTGGAATTCCTCCCTCACAAACTCTTTCTCCTGGTATTCTGCTTTCTCCTTCCCAGAGAGGAAAGGCATCTGCTCCATAGCCCACATTTCAAATTCTAACTTGCTTTTTCATGAGATTCTGTGTCACCCCGTGGTAGTTTAATTCTTCTCCCACGAAACTCGAAATACTAGTACAAAGTATCCCTTTAGAAACAAAGCACCATGCAATAATTTTTCATCTGTTATTTGGGTTTCCAAGAATATAAATAAACTAACCTGCAATTTAAGAAACTCTCACATATACTGCTTGGTCTGTTACTCTTGAACATGCTTAAAATCGTATTCTGTCTAATATTCCAGATGTATATTATTGTTTCACAGCATTGCAGTGATTAATAGCCTCTTATTAAGAAATACAATTTAGCTTGGGTGGAGTTGCCTCCTAAATATGTTAGCAAAACAGTTTTGCAAATTCCTTTTTTCTCTTTATATAGAAATATAGAATGTGTTATGTGGTTTCTGGTTTGCATCCAAGCATTCACTAAAATCTCATAAATGTGAGCAGCTGAATAGACAGACTGCTCTAATTTACACCAGACTTTGTAATTTTATTTGCTTGGTATGGAATCGTTCATCCAAAAAGGTATGATTCAGAACTATTCAGAACTATAGAGCAGTTTATTTGCATACAGACAAAATAAGGCCTTATTTAGTCTTGTGCAGCAGGCAGCCTAGGCTTTTTGAACACATCCATGGGACCAGCTTAATCAAATATTCTGTAGGGTTTCATAAATTACTTCCAAGCAATATTTTCAATAACGTTCCATCAGATTAAAATTTGATATATTACTGGGCCAGATTCTTGCTTCACTTCTTGTGGTATAAATCTTTGTTTAAATCAGTTACAATACTGTGACTTTACATTATATGTAAAAAAGGTCAGTATCTGTCACCTATGGATGAGGACCTTGTCCTCATCCAACAGACAGAGTAGGAAAAAAAAGAAAAGCTTTCTAAACATAGTTACATAACTGTCATAGTTGTAACTTGTCATCTGTTTCTGACAAAACTATCAAGGGAATGTGCACAACTTCAAGATCAGTCATACACGCCGCACTAGAGGGGGATTTTGTCAAAATCCAGGGCTAACAGACACAGGTGAAGCTGTAGTCCAACAAGTGGACCGTACACTTCCAGTTCACAGCTGAATATTGGAATATGACATTAATTTCCCAGAATTTCTAACATGCCTAACCCATTCTAATAACATGCCTAACCCATTCTAATAAGCACAGAAAGGACAAACTCTCCGAACAGAAAGAGCATGTTACGTGTATCCATGTCTTTTCTGAGCAGGTGGACATAGTTTCATCATACATTACTATAAAACAAAGTTGCTTATTTAGGAAGTTAGGAATTTAAATACTTTCTAAAAAGTAAGCAATTATAAAGTGGATAAAGAAGAAAGAATTTTGTGTGTTGAAGTGGAAATTTGACCTTACCTGAGGTAAATCCCCTTTATTTTGGGTGTGGATTCAAAAGCATTCTCTGAAACCGTTGTGATCTTGTTGTTCTGAAGATACAGGTATTCTAGAGATTCTGGCAGGTCTGATGGGATAGAGGTCAGCTGGTTGCCAGCCATGTCTAGTGACTGCAAGGAAGAGACAACAAGGGGTCAAATAAATAATTGTATTGAAATATTAGCAGATTAAAAAAGAGATTTAAGTTTGACAACAAATAAGCTTCCAAAGGATGGCTATATACACACACACCCCTCCTTTGGAAGTTTATCCATTGTTTTTTATATATATATACACACATATATAAGTCTATAAAAATACATATATATATGTGTATGCACTTATAAAAAACTTAGCGTTGTAACAGTACAGAAATGAGATGTTTATGCAAAGCTTATCCAGGACTTGTTGTGTTTGAAAATCATCTGGAAACAGGCTTTATTTTTCAGATGGTGCTTTGGTGAGTCTGCTTCAGATCCTCTCCCTTCTGCTGAGGTCAGGAAAATGACAAACACCATGTGTACACTGGAAACTGTAAATTGTCAGCCATGCAGAAAGGTTCAGTTTGAGTTCATGGTGGAAAACTGAAGTGATATTTACTGTAGCATAACCTAATTTAATCTGCCTCTAATTTGCATCAAGGTAAGTGTGGCCACGACAATTCTGCTCTCTTACACTACAATTTAGCATCATGATTTCACAGGAGACATCATGCTGTTTTGTTTATGAGTCCAGAGTCCAAACATTGCTTTATCTCTGTCCCCAGGCTTTAGCCTATGCCTGCCTAAAGTGAATTACAAGCAGACTGTGTTTCAGATATACATGGGAATTCCTTAGAAGCTGCTGCTGCAAACACTTCACTAGCTAAGGTTACGTTAGTTAGAGTTACATGTAAAAACACATGGAAATATTCTAACAGGGACCAAGGTATGAAGATATCAGGACTAAAGGCCATGATCATTTCTCAGATGAATTTTAAGCAAGGAAATGGATCAAAGTAAGTGTTGCGTTATCCTGTATTGTAGCATTTTCATAGCACGAGGCTGACATACCAGTTACACATTATTCACAGCTACACTTCTATAAATGATTGTCATGTTTTCAGTGGTTTTATTCTCCACATAATCCCAGTCTGGCCAACAATTATGTAAATGTCTAGCTTTGCGATTGCAGATAGTCTTCAGTGGTTTCCATGGAAACAGGGTGGACTGAAGCGTATGCTAAATACATGCACAATCAGGATCTTATGTGATGGTTATTTGTCAAATCCACTCCAGTGCAGCAACTCATAAACCAATTGGACAGTTAAGCCCTTAATAATAAAAAAGATTCATATATACCATCATGGAAATAACTAACAACTAGTAACGCTGTTCCAGAAAAAAAAGCAACAGCTAAAAATGCACCCTTAGTCTAACAAAATTTTAAGTATGTGCTATTATCTTAACCTTGTTTAATATGAACAGGGTTTACTATGGGGTAGGTACAACTAAAGGGCCAATGTTTGATTCAGCAAAGTGTTTCTCTGGCTTGACACTGACTACAAGGGAGTGACAGTAAAATAAAAGTAACATGAAGTAGCTACGAATCAGGCCTTTCAAGAAGGAAAGCTTGTCATTCCAACCAACAACTAAAGCTGCCTAACGGGTCTCATGAGCCATTTTTGTCTGAAAAAAATCTAATCAAGGTGACAGTGCCTACATTTCATTAAGCTACTGCAGTGAAACAATTCCAGCATCTGTAATTCTCAACAGCATCTTCCTTCCAGACTACTTGTCATCTTAGATATATTTGCACACACACACACATGTATCACCGAGGCACCAAACAAATGCAAAATGTAATAATAAAGCCATGGACCAAATCTGCAGCTGATGCAAACCAACAGCTCTACAGATACTGTTGCTGCATTGCTCATTTACATTAACTGAAAAACAAGCTATTGTTTATTCCCAGAAACACCAGAAAGAGAAAGGTTCACATAGATAAACGTTCGGATTGTCTGAAAACACACTGGGGGCCAGTGTGACATATGCTCCATGACCCGTATCCCTGATCTGCTCTGAGATGTACAAACTTTGCCTGTACAGTGACCTAACCATATGCACCATAGATGGTTGCCATATGACATAGGTAATACCTTTTACTGCAGGAAACAGGCTGTTGACTAAAAGGAAATGCAGACAAATCCTTCAGCCAGTCTAACAATTTTGAAAGGTCATTTTGCACAGCACAAATGTGATTGTTCTTGCCTGCCTTATGGTTTGTGTTTAACTTTCTCCAACAATTAAGCAAATGAGAAGACTTCTGATTGAATCCAGACCTCCTAGCTGCTCTCCAGGTGCCTGAGCCAGCTGAGCTGCTAAATCCTACAGCTTGGCCTGTCTGACTATAAGCTGATGTGGGGGCTTTGAGAATTAAGAGTGGTTTTGTTTATGCATTCCCTCCTCCTGCTGTCTCTCTTCAGAGCTGATTTTAAATCTTTTGGGAGACAAGCTATTTGAAAGGCGTAATTTCAGTTTTAATGACAACATTCACTAATGTTTATCTGAAAATACAGGACACAGTTAAGGTTCAGAAACAAAGATGCCTTTACATTTCCCAGAATTAGCAGTACATAGTGGACCACCACCCTGGGCAGCAGTGGGAGGTACCCACCTCCGGCACAACAACACATCATTTTTACTCTAGAAACAGAAGGTGTAGCACTTACAATGCAAGCCCGAAACATGAGCACCAAGCGCATCTAGTATTGGTGCTATACAAATTGGCTTAGGCAGACAGACGAGGACATCAGCATTACTAAAACAATTAGAGAAGGTGATGTTTCTACCTGGAGACTGCTGAGTTCTCTCCACGCTCTTGAATAAATGGAATTTACTTTCAGTTTATTGTTGCTCAAATACAGTTCCCGCAGCTTTGTCATCCCAGACAAAGTCCCTTTTGGGATGATGCTTATCTCGTTCTCCTTCAGCTTCAGAATCTGCAAGTTCTTTGGAAAGCCAAAGGGCACTGTGTGGAGATTGTTTCCAGAAAGATCCAAGGACTTTAGTTGCCTCAGCTTACGGAAGGCCTCCCGATGGATCTGGGGACTTTTGAGCTTATTGTAGCTCAGGTTCAGCTCTTCAAGGAAGTAAGTGGTAGCAAAGTCATTCCTGTTAATCTCAGAGATCTGGTTATGAAGGATCATAAGTGTTTTCACTCGCCGGGGCAGCCCACTGGGAATCCGTTCCAGCATGTTGTTGTACAGGTGGACAGTGTGCAGCTTCTTTAAGCCCTGGAAGGCTAACGGGTGAATACCTCGCGCTTTTAACTTGTTATTGTGGAGCAGAAGGTACTCCAGGTTCTTAATTTGGGTCAAGACATCTCTGCCAATCACCTTAATTGCATTCTTCTCCAGGTGGAGGAGGACGATGTTTCGAGGTAAACCACTTGGGATTTGTGAGAGGTTATTGCTGGACAAATCCAGATATTCAAGACTAGACAATTTCCTTGGGAAAGCAGGAAAGAAAACACTCTCCATTTAGATTCTGCAAGGTGAAATGATAACCAACTTCCCCTATGATTTTACAATCTTTGCTTTAGAGTCTTAACGGCACGGGTCCTGTTACTGCCCTTTTTTGTCTCATGATATGACTGATGCGGACAGCAAAATAGGGAGCTCCCATACTGCCATTAGGGATTAGGACTAGGTGCTGCCATTGCTCCCCAGCCACACTAGCAAGAGAACCTACTAGAGTCCACAGACATCCAAACTGCCGCCGGGCTGAGACCTGAGATCAGTTTTGCAGTCTACAGTTCTCTCATTTGACATCACAGATAGCAACATATGAGCAATTTCAGTGAACAAATACCACAAGAAAGATGCCATGGAAGCACCATTAAAACATAGAATTTAGCTCTTGGTTTCACAGAAACGTAGCCGGAGCATGAGTAATTTCTGCCTCTCTGAAAGTGTATATTGAAACTAAAAAGCAGGCCTGCTTTTTAGATGATGAAATATTACTCTTATGAAAAGCAGAAATGCTAATTCAGTGTCCTAGGCTAAGGTAGTGAACTCCTCCTGACCCTCCAGCATTATGGAAGTGAGTCAGGGCTAGAGCTGCTTTGTGTAAGCTACTGAATCTGGATTCCATGGACTCAGTTGAAGCTAAAATAAATCCTCAGACCAGCCACTTATACCAACTGGATGTGAATCAATGGTATTATATGCCAGGACTGAGGAGTCCTCTACTCCCTTGTATTTCAAGTCAGTTTCTCAGTTCAAATGAGACTGTAATCTGCATGGCACTACATAACCCACTGCAGATGACTAGAAAGTTTTCAGGAAATGCAAGAACTAATGCCTTACAGACTTACTGGTTACTTACACTGCTATTCACAGCTATCCAAGCATGCTCTGAATGAGCAAATATACTCTCTGGGTAAAGCACTTCATTGCTGCAAGTTTTAACACTTCCCCAGCTTGGGTACATCTCAATAGCACTATGCTGTGCTGTACAGACAGTAACGTGAGAGCAAGGAGCAGTATCCACCCCCTCTGCTGACTGTGACTGGTGCCTTAGCTATAGCCACTGTACTCTGTTCATCAAAATCTTAACAGAAATGGTATGTCCAACATGACCTGGAGGCAGACACAACACAGCTATAGTAAATTAGAAAGGGAGGTTTCTGGGAGTGGGATGCAGAAAAGGAAAGCACAGTTTGATACATTTTCATGTCTGGAGATCAGAGCAGTTTACAGAATTAAGTTATGGGCAGGACAGATTATGTGATCTGGATTTTCAGGTAGAACAAGGGGAGCACTCAGTACAAGCAGAGACACAAATGTTAACTTTTTGAAGTACTAAGTCCCACGCTAAATTTAGGACAGCCAAAGGCTATTTCTGTTGCACCAGTTTGTATCAAAGCTTTTGCAGCCATCTGGCTATTGAGCAGCACCGTTGCATCCCCTCCTACTCCAGCTATCCCTCTGCTCTGGGGTACAGCTGTGCCAGATGAATCCACAACTGTGTATCTGTGGCTGCTTTCAAGTCACCTTCACAGAAACACAGAAGTGGCTTTAGCGAAGATGAAGGTCTGGCCTTAATTTCCAGTGAACTACCCTTGAAACTGGGAAGTCCCAAGTAACCTCGCTTTTGACTGGTTTGGAAGAAGAGAGACCAACTTTCAACATTGCTCTAGGTGGCCTTTTCCCAGAAGGCACTCAGTACCTGGTGTGATTGGGTCTGTGGCAATCAGGGAGTGATGCAGTCTGATGTTCAGTGTTGTGTCTTTTGTATAAAAGTATTCTGCAGCGTGAATTCAAACCACTCACCCAGACCTTTGCTTTTGAATGGCAGCATCTGAATCTAAGTTTTTTTATACAGACTTAGCAGAGAAATGCATAACATCGTGCAGCTTTTAATAAATGTACTTTTTAAGATGTACTTTTTTCAGTAGATATACTACTGTCCCAGAAGAGATAGACAAGACACAAACAGAGGTTCAAACTACAGATCTCAGTCTCACCAGAAAGTTTCGTTGTCCATTCCTTCATTAGTCAAGTAGTTATTCTGCAAATATAGCTCCCGCAGACCTGTAAGTTCACTGAAGGCTCCTTTGGGAATCTTCTCTAGCTTGTTGTTCTAGAGTCACACCAGAAGCACAAAGCACATTATTTGGCATGAAACAACACAGGACATTCAGGTTCTGCTCAACTAACACCAGGCAATTAAACTTCAAAAGGGCTAGACATAAGATATTTCAGGGGCCATTATAATTCTGCTTAAGAAATAAATACAAATACTAGACTGAAATATTACGACCTATTTTTATTGATTCCCCACGGAATCTTTGGGCTAAGGAGATAGAATTTGCCCCCATGCTGGATGGTTTTATTTTGTATTCTTAGTCCTTCCACCTATGTGCAAATGTATAATGTAATCTAGGCAACTACCTCTGGAGTTTGCTCAAAATTTCTGCATTTTGTAAGACAAATTTCACCATAAAGAAGAATTAGGTTGGAAGCCAGCCATCCTTCCAGTATTAATGGCATTCCAAAAGGTACAGTTCCTGCAATGTAGATTCCAAAATAATTAGCCCTGTTGCCTTAGGGTGGCTTTGGAGTAGCCAGCAGGCAGACACGAACAAAATATAAAACTCAATTCCACTTAGAAATTCCATACAGGAACTGTAGGAATTATAAAAGGATATATAAAACACTAAGAATTATAAAAGGATATATAAAACACTGACACTGAATTTGTTAAACTTCCCACAATCCACATATACACAATAATGTGATGGACAGACTGGACTAGGTTCATGTGCCAACTACTATAAAGTGGGTACCACCACAGACAGATTTGGCAGAGTGTCTCAATGAATAGTGAAAATGAAAAAAAGATCTGTCACATCTAAGGAACACCTTTTGGACACTTTTGGTCCACTATTGGCTGTCTCTCATTTCTCATTGTCCTGGTTTTTTCCTCAGTCAAAATATCAAGGTAAATATTACCACCGACAGGCAGTGTACTTGAAAACAAAATGCTCATTTCTCTCTTCAGCTCCACTGCCCTTAACACATCTGTTGACAGCAGGAAAGGATACAAGTTCAAAGTGTAGTCCTCAAAGTCTGAGACCCCTTTGGGAGATAATGATTACCTATAAATGGCATTAAAATGCAGGGGACTAGTAACTTCACACTTTGCAGGGAAATTCCAGCAATTTACAGGATCAGACTGTTCGCCTTTACTTTTCTTCAAGCTGGAGAAGCCTGTGTTCTAGAAGACTTTAATGGGAATTAGTGGTGAAACCTTCAAGGGAAAAGAAAGCTGGGAGGCAACACAGAGCTGCCTAAGTCCAGGGGCTGATAACAGACTCCAGTCTACACACGTCCAAGGAGCTGTCAACACTACAAGCAAGCGGAACCAGGATTCCCCACCGCTGCAGCTCTCCCATTGTTAACAAGGCTGAGATCTCTAGCACAGACATGACGAAGTGTTTTTATCGAAATCAGATGACATGAAATTAAAAATGCTGGAGACTAGTTAATACCAGAACTTCTGCTATTGCACTATTGCTGGAGAAGTTGTAGCAGTCAAGATGATCCAAACCTTCTCTGTGTTGTCTGAATTGCCAGTTCAGTAGCAAACAAAAATCACTGATGCTAGGAAACAGTAGCCTATGTGAAACGAATTAGTGAGCAAAGCCAGTACATAGTGGGTAAGCAGCTGTCAGGAAAAACAGCATCATCAGTGGCAAATTTAACTGGGAAGCCAATCACTGCGTGGCCATGGAGAATGATCTGCTTTCTTGTACTAATATGTATTAATACCGTTATATGCAGGGAAGAGACCAACAATGCTACCACACAGGTATTTGCAATACATTCCCCTGAAAACACAGAAAAGCATTTTTGTCCCCTGTGAGCATTCTGTTTTGCAAAAACACACTGTTACTGATGAACAAAGAAGTAAGGACATGGGAGACAGCTACTGCTGAGGATATAGCAGACAAGACTTACAGTGGGCCTGGGAATGTTTCCAAGTGCACTGAAATGGCTTGGCTGTGTAGTTTGAATCCCATACAAACACAGTACTTGGTCACAGTCGTAAAGGAATACAAAACCTTGTTATCATTACCTTTAAGTGTAATTTATATAGTGCTGGCGGAAGATTCTTTGGAACATACTTCAAGAAATTGCTGGACATGATGAGTATCTCCACATTATCAGAGCCATTAAACATATTATCAGGTAACCCAGCATCTGAAAGTTTGTTGTTATGAAGATACACAGATCTGTTGGAAGGAGAAAAAAGATTAAGTTAAACACATAGTGAGATCTGGGGTTTTTTGTTTACCAAGAGAAAGCTGTTTAAAAACTATATTCCAATCTTTTCTTCTTTCCTTGAGATAATTAGATTTACTTTTAAAATGTGCCCTTTAATTTAGCAAGGGATATAGATGCAAAAACAAATGGTTGGTCCAAATACTCTCTGAGAAATTTAGGTCTGTTCAAACTCCAAACCTGTGTTTGAATACAAATTTCACAAGTAGCCTTATCTTCTTAACAAGAAACTGAGATTAAGTCTGGGATTGTGCAGTGCTTTGTAACAAAGAATGTCGGTGTGGTGGCCTCACTTGAGAGGGTTAGAACTCATATCTGATTAATAGATATGCCCTCAATTTTAACTTCTATTTGGAATAAAATCTGGGCTTCTTGGGCTTGCAAAATCAACCTGTAGATCTCTTAAGAAAGGGCTGTCTCTCACCCCTCCATTCTTTCTGCTCCACGAAGGCTGGAAATACCACAGTAAACAGTTTCTCTCCTACTCCTAGAACTCAGAAAGGCATAGAGTACTGACAGAAAGACAGAGCAGATTTACTCAATCTGGAAGAATTTTGTTTTTTAATGAACCTTTGGGATCAAGAGAAAGAGGGTTTCTTATTTTCCCTTTGCCCTTCTTACTTTTAACTTTTAATATTCACAGAAGAGTTTCTCCAATCATATTCAAAAAAACTCATTCATTCTTTCTTACACAGGTTTTAATTCAGTATAAAACAACTGACCCCATGAAGTTATTCCTGCTTTTCATTGGCTTAACTGCTAAATGAATTAATTTGACTTCTTTTTAACAAAAGACATTATAGGATTTTACTGACTTCGATTACCCTTTCCTTTCCTGTGTTTACCCCAAGATGCAGCAGGCAGCTAAAATGGTAGAGACAGGTTAAAACTGCAAAAGAGCACAGTGTCAAAGTGTGCTTTTTTACTAGTTCTTGGATTCTCTATCAGTTGCAGAGAACTTGGCAACATCTTTCTGGAAGGAAGGAAAGGCTCAGTATGGAAACACAATTGTGTGATCACACGCACTGCAGGGAGTTCAGAGCCACACTGAAAATATTGTTCACCCTCCATGGTCAGCTGTACTTTTAACTCACAAATATTTGTCTTTCTGAAAACCTTGCTTTCCAAATAATCAGTCTGAGACCATGAACTCTGCTGGGGCAAATGAACCAACTGAAACAACTGTGTTAGGATTTTATATCAGCAATCTTGGAAATCGGTGAGTTACTATTCTGATTAAAATTAGTGTTGGTATAGGAGAGTGTGAAAATCACTTCAGAAGAGTGCAAGAATTTTAACATTAAATCAAAACATAGCAGCTTCTGCAATTCAGATTAAGGAAGAACACACGTATAAATCTAGCGTCTTTCATGATGAGATATTGCCAGAAATCAGTGTGTGATTCAGCCTTTTCAGCTACCAAGAGCCTATGAGACTAAAGGCCTAGTAAGTACAGAGTAGCTTCAGCTCTCAACGAGTTCAGTGGGGACAGAGAGTTCTTCAGTTCGTCACAAGACTGGGCTCTAGGAGCTCAACTGGGTCGGCAATTATTAACTGCTTCCAAGCTTGGATGCATAAATTGCTACCAAAAGAGTTTGAGATGTCTTTGCAGGATTTAGATGTTGCAGTGTCCGTAGAGATTACTCAAAATGCCTTTGGAAAAGACCATATCTCACAGGAGGTGGTCTATGTGCATCTGAACTTGAGATGGGCCAATGTGCTGCACTGGATCCAGCTGAGAAAAATCACAACTTGAAACTAGCAGAGAGACCTTTGAAACCTGACCTGAGGGTATGAACCACTTCTGAAGGTGCTAAAGTGCTTAGCTTTAATATGGTTAAGTTATACTCAACTGCATTAGGTACTGTACTCTCAACCTGATTCTATTTTTTAAAATGAATGGACTATAATAAAACTAGGGATTTCTAAACAGTTAATCTCCGTTTTGAGAAACCAAAGCTGTTCCTTTCAACTCGTAACTGATACACAAATAAAATTGAGACAATTTAATTTTTATCTATGCAAAAGTGTCTGGCAGCTGGTAAAAGCCCTTGGAATGTGTTTGTCTGAGAGATTATTTGATCTTTCATGCTGAGAATAACAAACAGGCAGTTTCTTTCCAAAAAACGTAAGTAGGCAATAACATGGTTTAGCCAGATAGTTTCTTATCACTCACCAACTGCCTCCAAGCAGTGGCAGAACACTATTATTGTTTTACTTCCTGATTCCTTACCTCAAGTTTGGTTTCTGTCCAAATGTGAGCCCATATATCTTAGTGAGATAATTGGCTGCAAAATCTGCACTGATCAAGGTATTTGGTAGGAATTTCGGAGCCACTGTTAGCTGTAGAAGAAATATACAGGAGAATTCCAATTAAATGCAACAAATGTTTTAACCAAGTATTAGACCAGCAACAAAACACTCTCAAATTTATTTTCTCTAAGCAGACAAAAATAAATGAAACTGAATGCAGATAGCATGAACAAAACCAAATTGTCCTCACTCACTAATCTCTCCAGGAAGGCAGACTTTTGCTCCAAGATATGTGAATGTTTGTTTTGGTTGGAAGAGCCCTGTCTCTTTTTAGTGGAAGAAATCAAGAAATTGTTATTCACAGAGCAAACACGTTGCTTATTATTGTTGCTAATTCCTCAGTCTGCTGTGCCGAAAAAATCTGACCCACCTCACAGTGGCCTACTACTTACTCCCATATGAAAGTATATTGCAGGGGTAAGTGTCACTTCGTATGTCTGTTCCAATATTGCATCCATTTACGATGATCTTTTCAACTAAGGATTCAGGTTCCCAAAGGACAGGGATGCTTCTGAGCCAAATGATGGAATATCAAATGGGGCTTCAAAGCAAAGACCTACTGTACAGTGATACTCTGTTCATTGAACAAGTGATGCATCAGAAACAAAATACAGAAAGGTCCTGTATCCAAAACGTTATAGTTGATGAGAGGTATAGGATTTGATGTGTTTGCTCTTGGCCTATTGCTATTTTTATCAGTGATTTTAAAAAATAATGCTAGGAACATCTGCATCTGAACAAAAATTGGTGGAGTGAAAACTAATGATCAAAAAAGATCAGTTTTACAGAGCATTCAGATAATACAATAGCTAGGCTCACTGAGTGGCTGCTAATAGCCAAGTCATTCATCTAGAAATCAAGAATACAGGTTACAACACAAGCTGGAGGACAGTTTTCTGGAAAGCATAAACCCAGAAGATTTACGCATCAAGATTAAGCCCTTGGGAAACAAATTCTTAACACAGTGCTGTAGTAGGTATGATCCTTGAGTACATAAGCAGAAGATTACGGAATTGCAGTAGGCAAGTGCCATCACCGGGATCACAGATGTCCACTATAGTACCAAGGGGACCACTCTTACAATATTTTATGTACACTCTGAAAGGCTATTTTATGTACATTCTGAAAGGCTCTGGAGAGAACATCTTTTCTATGGAGATACTGAAGTCTTTGTCACCTAAAGCTTTGAGATCAGGATGGGAAACTCTGGGCAATGGAAGAGATCTGCCTCCTAGCTTGAAATTCTTTGAATCTGTAAAGCTTCTTCCTCACAGCACTGTTGCATGAAGGAGAATTTAGTCCTTACAGCCAGCAAGACACACCAAGATTCACATGATGAGAAAACATATTTTTTCAAATTTTTATTACAATAAACCTGTGACTGGTTATTAATAATAGTGTAAAAACAAAAATATTTAAAAGATGAACAATGAGTGAGAGAACAGACACTTTATTGGAGAACTGCCTAACCCAAGCCTTAAACTACATATTTACCTAAAGGGTGCCTAGATCTCTCTCTACTAGTTTGTCAAGTGTACACTGACGGACTATATCCATGAGCTTGCAATTTACTGGACTCATAATACAGTCCTATTTTTTAAAAGATGAAAGTACATTATTTACTGGTTTTCGTTTTCACCTGTGCCAAAACCTCCATCCTTAAGCCGTCTTAAATGTTTAATGGTCACAAACACAAGAAAGATCTTTCCCACAAATCACACTCCTATCAGTATTTCCAGATAGTATGTAAGCAGTGGAAATAGGCATTTTACATATTACTACAGTTGCCACAGTACTGCTCTTGGCTTTACCAGTAATCTCTCACCTCCTGACCTGGGAGATATTATTTCAGAGAAGTGGATAAAGGCACTCATCTCTGACTAGGAAGGTCTGACAGTGCCTCAGGAAGAAGTAAGTCTCTACCATGACATAATATTGAGAATTCAGACACAGGAAATAGACTTAATCACTTTCATACACTTTTCCCACAAGGAAAAGTGATTTTCAATCACTTTTTCCACAAGGAAAAAAAAACGCGTCATAGTTGTTCCCCTGCTGAGGGGAACAGAGGGTCCAATATGTCGGGCAGACCCTACTCTTAGGGAAGTCTGCTGCCTCCCAGGAGCCCGGGTTAGAGATATCACTAGGAAACTTCCTAGCCTGGTACAGCCCTCCAACTACTACCCATTACTGCTCTTCCATGTGGGAGGTGATGAAGTTGTAGTACATGGCCCAAGGGTGATTAAAAGAGACTTCAGGGCCTTGGGATAGTTAGTGAGGGAATCTGGGGCACAGGTGATTTTTTCCTCCCTCCTTCCAGCTGTGGGCAGTGACATTGGAAGGAACAGGCAGATCCAGTCTATTAACGCACGGCTCATGGCTGGTGTCAACGTCACAGTTTTGGGGTTTTTGACAATGGGGTGGCCTACACAGCACCAGGCTTGATGGTGTCAAATGGGAGCTACCTTTCTCAAAGGAGAAAGAGGGTCTTTGCCCAGGAGCTTGCGGGGCTCATTGACAGGGCTTTAAACTAGATGTGAAGGGGGAGGGGAAACATATCAGGCTTGCCTGGGGCAAGCCGCGGGAGGGCATGCAATGGTTAGAGGGATGGGGTGCTAGTATGGGCCCTCAACCTGTTGCCCAGGGAAGTGCAGGGGACACTGCACCACAGTCAAAGTCTTGCGGAGATGAGCTGGGGGCTCCTGAGGTAGTAGGAGCCAACAAGGAAACTTCCGTGGAACACCTTAAGGGAAATAAGGGGTGTTCCACTAGGAAGGTGACATGGCCAATAGCCCAGATGAAGTGTCTCTACACGAATGCACGCAGCATGGGCAACAAACAGGAGAAGTTGGAACCTACCGTGCTGCTAGAAAGCTGTGACCTGATTGCCATTACTGAAACCTGGTGGGACGAATCCCATGACTGGAGTGTGGCTATCAATGGCTACAGCCTATTCAGAAGGGACAGGTGGGGAAGGAGGGGTGGAGGTGTTGCCCTCTATACCAAGAAATGGGTAGAGTGTGAAGAGCTGTCCCTGAAGAATAGCCATGAGCAGGTCGAAAGCTTATGGGTAAGAATTAGAGACCAAGGCAACAAAGGGAACCTTGTGGTTGGTGTCCATTGCAGGCTGCCTGATCAAGGAGAGCCTACTGATGAAGCCTTCTTCTTCCAGCTACAGGAGGCTTCACGCTTGCAAGCTCTTGTCCTACTGGGGGACTTCAACCACCCCGACATCTGCTGGAAGAGTAGCATGGCAAGCTGTAGGCAATCCAGGAGACTCCTGGAGTGCATTGAGGATAACTTCTTAACCCAGGTAACAGACACCCCTACCCAAGGGGATGCAATACTGGACCTGATGGTCACCAATGCAAGCGAGCTCATCAGTGACATCAAGATTGGAGGCAGCCTAGGCTGCAGTGATCACACATTGGTGGAGTTCAGAGTCCTGAGGGATATGGGCCAGGTGAGGAGTATAGTCAGGACCCTAAATTTTAGGAAAGCAAAACTTCCAGCTCTTCAAGGAGTTAGTCAGTAGGACCCCCTGGGAAATGGTCCTCAGGGACAGGGGAGCAGAACAGAGCTGGCAGATCTTTAAGGATGCTTTCCATAAAGCGCAAGAGCTCTCAGTCCCCAGATGTAGGAAATCAGGCAAGGAAGGGAAGAGATCAGCATGGCTGAGTCAAGACATGCTGGTCAAACTAAAGAGTAAGAGGGAACTGCACAGGCAGTGGAAGCCAGGACAGGTAACATGGGAGGAGTATAGGGATGTTGCCCGCTTGTGTAGGGATGGAGTAAGGAAAGCCAAGGCGCAGCTGGAGCTGAACTTGGCAAGGGATGCAAAGAATAACAAGAAGGGCTTCTACAGGTATATCAACCAGAAAAGGAAAGTTAAAGAAAGCATACCTCCACTGATGAACAAGAATGGTGACCTAGTATCAACAGACGAGGAGAAGGCTAAGGTACTCAACAACTTTTTTGCTTCAGTCTTCTCTGGCAACCACTCTCCTCACCCCTCCCGAGTCAATGGACAACATGTTGGGGACCAGGGGGGTAAAGCCCCTCCCACTGTAAGGGAAGATCAGGTTCGTGACCACCTGAGGAACCGGAACATATATAAGTCTATGGGACCTGATGAGATGCATCCCAGAGTCCTGAGGGAATTGGCTGAGGTAGCTGCCAAGCTACTCTCCATGATATCTGAAAAGTCATGGCAGTCAGGTGAAGTCCCTGGTGACTGGAAGAAGGGAAACATTGTGCCCATTTTTAAAAAGGGTAGAAAGGATGACCCTGGGAACTACCGACCTGTCAGCCTCACCTCTGTGCCTGGGAAGATCATGCAACAGATCCTCCTAGAAGCTATGCTAAAGCACATGGAGGACAGGGAGGTGATTCGAGACAGCCAACATGGCTTTACCAAGGGCAAGTCCTGCCTGACCAACCCAGTGGCTTTCTACAATGGAGTTACCACATCAGTGGACAAGGGAAAAGCAATGGATGTCATCTAGCTGGACTTCTGTAAAGCCTTTGACACGGTCTCCCACAACATTCTTCTCTCTAAATTGGAAAGATACGGATTTGATGGGTGGACTGTTCAATGGATAAGTAATTGGTTGGATGGTTGCATCCAGAGGGTAGTGGTCAACGGCTCAATGTCCAGATGGAGATCAGTGACAAGTGGTGTCCCTCAGGGGTCCATATTGGGACCAGTGCTGTTCAATATTTTCACCAATGACATTGATAGCAAGATCGAGTGCACTCTCAGCAAGTTTGCAGATGACACCAAGCTGAGTGGTGCAGCTGACACGCTAGAAGGACAGGATGTCATCCAGAGGGACCTGGACAGGCTGGAGAAGTGGGCCTGTGTGAACCTCATGAGGTTCAACAAGGCCAAGTGCAGGGTCCTACACCTGGGTCAGGGCAATCCTCGGTTTCAATACAGGCTGGGGGATGATGCGATCAAGAGCAGCCCTGTGGAAAAGGACTTGCGGGTACTGATGGACAAAAAGCTGGACACAAGCCAACAACGTGCACTCGCAGCCCAGAAGGCCAACCATATCCTGGGCTGCATCAAAAGAAGCATGGCCAGCAGGTCAAGGGAGGTGATTCCGCCACTCTACTCTGCTCTGGTGAGACCTCACCTGGAGTTCTGCATCCAGCTCTGGAGCCCTCAGCACAAGAAGGACATGGAGCTGTTGGAGCGAGTCCAGAGGAGGGCCATGAAAATGATCCGAGGGCTGAAGCACCTCTTCCACGAAGACAGGCTGAGAGAGTTGGGGTTGTTCAGCCTAGAGAAGAGAAGGCTGCAGGGAGACCTTATAGCAGCCTTCCAGTACTTAAAGGGGGCCTAGAGGAAAGACGGGGACAGACTTTTTAGCAAGGCCTGTTGTGACAAGACAAGGAGCAATGGTTTTAAACTAAGGGAGGGCAGATTTAGACTGGATTTAAGAAAGAAATTTTTTACAATGAGGGCCGTGAGGCACTGGAACAGGTTGCCCAGAGAGGTAGTGGAGGCCCCATCCCTGGAAACATTCAGGGTCAGGTTGGACGGGGCTCTGAGCAACCTGATCTGGTTGAAGATGTCCCTGCTCTTGCAGGGGGGTTGGACTAGATGACCTGTAAAGGTCCCTTCCAATCCAAAGCATTCTATGATTCTATGATTCATACACAGTGGCACATTAAAGCTTTTCTCCTGAAAAACAGTCTATTAGGTCATAACTGTTATACAAAACAAAGGGCATGGCTCAGATATGTGAAATGAAAGCCATCAGAACCACAAGAAAGAGGAAAGAGAAAGAGAAGTTTCATCCAAAAAGAGTTTTCACTTGCTCACAACTTTGCTTTGGCATTTCAGCACTTAGTCATGAGACTAATTGATCTCCCCCGGTTGACTGATTGAAGGATTAATGCTGGATTGTCGTAACTGTTAGCAAAAATAAAGTTGCCTGAGTAGCTTTGCCTAGCATATAGCCTACTAAGTAGCAATTTGCATTTCTCCAGCTGCAATTTTCTTGCAGCTTTACTGCTGGATCTTCCTTCCCACATGGCAGACTGTTTCTCCATTGTTAACTAATATGTTAACCAATGAACTCAGAAGGATTATACAAAAGTTATTACCAGTTTTGGAACAAGTTTCCTTGCTTATAACAACCTTTGATATAAACAGAAGTACTGGATCCAGGTGAATCCTGTATCACTTTGGGGATACAGGGAAATGTAAAACTTTCTGTCACCAAAATCACTAGCTTGTAGTAAATAATAATGACAGCTCAGGACCTTGTCTACAGTTCAGTGAAAGAAATTTCTGTTATTAACAAGGCTTACTGTGGATACTGCATGATAGATACAAATTATGACAGTAGAGTGAAAAATTAAGAAGGAAACTACAGCATCCGTTCTTTACTTGAAGTACTTGCTACTCATACGCCACAGAAGGCTTTTAGCCTATTAAGATGTTTCTTTTCTCCGACCAACTATGCTAGTTTAACAAAAGATAATTTAGCTACATCTGATGGGATCACAAGTGAAGATAAAGCAGCATTAAGATAATCCATAAAACAAGGAGCAAACTACCAGCAAATCCTTGCTCTCCTCCAGACACCACAGCTACTTGATCTGCAGTGTTTCCTGCTGCAGAGTGGATGCAGTTTGAAGCCAATCTGGTTTGTCCTGGCTTGTGATTTATAAAGAAATGTGTTATTTTTGTGGGTCCACAACTTCTCACTATAACTAGTTCTGACATTCGCTGATGTTTGCATTTTCTTTTGGGATCTTTTTCTCTCTGCAGTAAAGCCAGAAAAACCAAATACTTTGTTTTGTCACAGAGGGAAAATTGGAGTGCAAAGTTCTGGAATATTAGTCACAGTCTGGCTTGTTCCTTTTTATGGAGTTATTAACTGCCAAGATTGTTATATGGAAATGGTGCTTGAAAGAGAGAAAAGAACACAATGTTACTGTACTAAGGAATGGGTTCTATTCTCAATCACTCCATACAGAAATCTATGGAGTGATTCTGGATATGTCTTGGCCTGACTGAAAACTGAATGTGGCCACATGTATATAAACAAAACATCAAAAGGTCACAGATTTTAAGAGGATAATAAAATATATATACAGACATGCATATAAATACATATATATAGGGGGGGGGGGAGGGATGGAAGGGCAGGGTTTTTGTAGACAAAAGAAGCTCTGCCTGATGTTTTAACTCATATTTTTCTGTGGCATCCCAGTTCCATCTGTAGCAAATATTTATGGACAATCACTGGGGGGAAAAAAAAAGCCATAATGGGAACCACCCAGCTATCAGGGTATGTGAGAAGTTATTTCATTTTTCAGCCTTGGCAGGAAAGATGTGCTTCTGTTATGACATCCAGCTTGCGTCATTAATAGGAAAGCACCTAAGATCTTCTCCATTAAAAAAGAAATTCAGCTCCTACCATTGCAGCTAAAAGAATAAATTTATTACCTGCTCAGTTTCACTGTGTGTGGGTATCCCCCCACATCAAACCTCATAAGAATGGGAGTCAGGGAAAACTGGATAGCTTTTTACAGATCTTGATGGCTCAAACACAGGTATTAGGATGTGTTTGTTCACAAAATTTTCAACCAGCCTCATCTGATGAGATTTCCAGCATTTCACATCATTACCCCACAGCTTATTTGCATACAGGCAGCTACCAACTCTGTGTGCAGCTGATCCAAAGCCTACTGAAGACAGTGGTAATTTATAAATGCACGGGCTCTCTGCACCTCCCTACACACACAAGGGAAACCTTTCACCAGTTGCACAAATAAGTAAGTAAGCGTTCAAAATAGACTGGCATGTGTACCCTCTAATTTTTTAGCATGCTAACTGATTGTCTTCACCTTAGATGAACCTGCATTAGAATATCACTTTAGCACAATTTTACTTATGTAGGATATATATCTTAAGAGAATTGAATACTTGCTTGTTTAACTTTCAGAACCCGATTAGAAAAGAACTCTGAAAGCCTTGTGAGCCTCTTACCTTATTGTTTGCCAGGTACAGGTAATTCAGGTTCTCCAGATGCTCAAATGCTTCCTCTGGCAACCCTTAAAAACAGGAATAACTAATCAGTGACATTGGCACTTATTGCTTCTCTGAGTGAAAATACCAGAGGGTAGCTTTCTCTCTCACATAATACCTTTAATGTGAGATTTAAATATTTTTCATTGCCACTGAAACAATGACTCAGACCTATTGTTGTCTTTGGTTTTTTTTAAATTAAAAAAAACCCCACAGACTGTGGAGAGCAATGGAAAACCATTAAAAATCCTAAACATGAAAGGCCTGTGGCCAACCCCACTGGCAAGGATCAGGTACAGAGCTGTGTAGACTTGCTATATGGCTGATTATCGGTGCTCGCAGCAACCATGCTATCTGAGGAGTTTCTTTTGTCATTTGCTCATGAATCTGCAAATAATTTTTCTTGGAAGGACATAATCTGAGGTGGTTTAATGATCAGATCAATCTGATCTATGACCATGATGTTGCCAAAACAACACCAGTATCTGCATGTCATAACCCTTCCCTTGTTCTGCTCCCCCACAACCCAGATAGCCACGCAGTAACCAGCTCAGAGAGCTGATCCAACTCCAAGCTTACCCTCCCCCAGTAATTATTAATTTTCAGCTGAATCACTCCACATCCAGCTGATCACACAAGCACAATTGCTTTCACAATAGAAAGGCTGCAAATAACATTTTCACCTGGCACTTAGATAACCATAAGTCAAAGGTGAAGCTATTTCCCACGTCAAAACGTATTGGAAACTCAGGGCTGCACTGAAGCTTGTGAAAGAAATATCAAGCCCCAAAGGTAATGTCACAGTCTGAGTCTATTAGGCACAACCTTTCGTGTGCTATGTAAGAGTGCTATGTTTTGGGTCCCATGCATAGTATGCCCACATTCTCAATAAATGCTGTTCTCCATCATTGGAATAAGGATAGCAACAGCATTCAGAGCAACTGGGTGACACAAGTTAACAACAATTATATCTTTTGTATTGCATATCCTCCTCCCTTACTATTTACTCCAATTCCTGTTTCTTTTGCTTTCCTTGCTAACCCCTTGTTGAGCATCTCTAATAAACATATGACTTAGCAAGCAAAACCTGCCTACAAAAATCAAAACGGTTTTAGAAGAAGGGCAGAAGTTGCCTTATTTGTAATATATATCATTTAAATTCAACAAGGACTGAACTGGACTAAACTGCATTAAGTGACTGACTAAACTGAACTAAACAAGTGGATTAAGAAACAAGGTCAGTCAGAAGGAAATCATTCAGCATGTAGACATTTCTGGTTCTCAAGTGCATTGCATTGATGTGCCTGTGGGACTGGAGGGAGTTTCTTGGACGAGAAGATCTCACGCCACAGTACATAGTGCTGCTGCCAGGTCTCCTCCACTGGTTCAGTAAGACTGCATTCTTATACACTGAGTACTATGTTTCGGATGATAAAGTGCCTCCATGATCTGTGCGATGGCCAAAGGAGTGAGGCTTATAGCTAACCACTCCAACCAAGTCAATCCATCACCCTGTGGCTTTCCTTATCAGCTGTCACCCGTCTCTGCATAAGCTGGTGTTGTGGAGGCACAGGCTCTGTCCACTTACCTTTTGAAGTCAGCCTGTTGTTTTGCAAATTGAGAGTTTCCAGTCTGTAAAGACGAGCAAGCTCTTCTGGAAAGATTTCTTCTATCTGGTTATTCTAAGAAAATGGAGAGTATTAATCATCAGCAAAGTAATCCAAGAAGGATCCCAGTAAACCCAGACTGTGAACTCCACTAAAATTTGGAAATGAACCTACCATGTCAAATCATTGTCAACAGACTTCTCTCCTTAACAAGCAAAACTCAGATCTCTAAACCAAGACATCCAAACCCAGCAGCATTTGAAGGCTTGAACCGAATTCTGTATCTTGTGCTTATCTCCAGAAATATCTGGCTTATGCACTGGTAGCACACAGAGTGTGATTATGCCTGGCAAGGGCTATAATCCATCTGCCACAGCCAAACCTCGTAGCTGCACCAAAGCATTTGCTACAAGGTTGGCACTGTGGATTTCCAAGTTTATTACTTCTGTTATTTATGTGTTGTTTTAAAAACAACTTGCCATGGGCACGGAGAGTCAAACGGGGCTCACTTCCTCTGGTTTTACTGTCAGGGGTGACTGCCATCAGATTTTCATTAACATGCTGACTAACATTTTGACCATTAAGAAGTGATTCTAGTGTTTTAGCTTCTAGGGGACTAGTCAAGGACCCACTGTGCTGGAAGCCAGGCCAATACACAGAAAGTGACAGCTGCTGCTCCAAAGCTTCTCTGCTGTTGGCAGTAGAGGTGGGAGCCATGGCTAGCACACGCCTGGGACGGATCTGCTGAGGAAGGTGCCAGCTTACATTACAGCTTTTCTAACTCTGCTGCGCTTGGATGGAAAGCTCTGAAGAAAATCTGCAATTCATCCATTGAACAGAATTGGCAAATAGGAGCAATAAACAAAAAGCAGTTGGTTAAGGGCCAAAGAAGCATTGAAAAGCCTGGAACTACTGACGCTGCTCAAGAGGAGGAACGGTCACAGGGCTGCCACACTCCAGCCCTGCCCACATCCTCAGGTGTCAGAGAACGGGCAGGGAAAGGATGCCTGCCCAAATGCTGGTCATAGGGATCAGTTAACTCATAGCAGAGCATGGAAACCTGCTGACAATCTAGGACAGACTGCTTCTTCTACCTGAAACTTGAATCTCCTATCCTTACATGCCCTTCTCCTGAAAAGACATGACGTCTCTGCAGCGTAACTATTTGCTGCAGGTGTGACTTTCCTGGCTAAAATGACCCAAGAATCCCCAGGCCGCGTGCAGCCCAGTGAGCACAACACCAGCTGTCTGGGTGTCCCAGGCAATGCCGCTCACTGTGATGGATGGCTTCAGCCATGTTACGCCTGCTCCTTGCTGAGTCCACGGGCTGCAGGGAGACACAGGGCACTGTGGGACATTGGTTGGGTCTGTGTCTGGACTGGTACACTGTGTTTACAACGTTTTAACAAACACGTAGTGAAAAATTCTCATTAATGAAATAATTTAGCCCATCCTTGTCAAAGCCACCTCAAAATGAAAGGCCTTCACCAGAAACAGTAATTATTAGTTTGGACAAAAATTCTTCTCTTAGAGCAGGGAGAGAATAAGGAGAAAAATTTCCCATCTTTTTTCCTCCCCGGACCTGTGGGGAGAGAATCAATGCCGATAACCAGGCGCCTTTGTCGAGTGCAAGCGCTGGGCCTGCGGCACCTCCCGCTTCCAACGCGAAGCCGAGGAGCCGCTGAGGGAAGCGGGAAGGAGCCGGGCCCAGGCGAAGGCAGGGACGCGGGCATGCGCGGCCCCGGGAGACCCCAGAGGTGGCCGGCGGCCCGTCTGGGAGCCGGGTGGTCCGCGCCGGTCCGGGATCCCGCGGCCGGGGCTCGGCTCCCTTACCTGCAGGGAGAGGTGGTTGGTCAGCTCCGGCAGCAGAAGCGGGAACTCCTTCAAGTCGATGCCGCCGCAGTCCACGACGCCCTCCTGGGTGCAGCCGCAGTCTCGTGGGCAGGCGGGGCCCGGGCCGGGCGGCCGCCGCCGCTCGGGGGCGCCCTCGGGGAAGTCGTTGTCGGCGGGCGGCGGCAGGCGGGCGGCGGCGCAGCCCAGGGCCAGCAGCCCCAGCAGCCCCAGCGCTAGCCGCGCCCGGCCGCCGGCGGGCATCGCCCCTGAAAGCCGAGAACACGGCGCGGGGTGAGGCCCCGGCGGGAGAGGGCGGCAGCGCCGGGGCTCCCGAGCCCCCCGCAACCTCCCGCCGCGGGAGCCCGAGGCGCCAGCCCTGCCGCCGCACCGCGTTCCCGCTCTCCCTGGGTGCTTTCACGTGTTCCCAAGGCGGTTTGGCGACGGGGATGGGACCGAGCAGCCCAGCCCCGGGCCGCCAGCCGGGCGCTGCCCCTCCGGCCCGACCCGCCAGCGGGTCCCCGGCTGCAGCCGGCGGGGCTGGCAGCGTCCCCTGCACCGTCCCTGACTCCTCGAGTTATTTATTGCTTTTTTCATATTGAGAAACGCCAGATGATCCCGGAGGTTCATAGGGGAGGTTATGCAATGTTATTTCTATGTAACCGTTGGTCGTACTGTTCCTCACAGTTTTGCACAAGGAGGAAACTCTTCTCGTTAATGTAAACAAGGTATGCTGGGGAAGAGTGACTCAGGCTGTCAGGATGCCTCTCGGAGGGGCTGCTTCACGTGCATCGAACAGTAACAAAATCTCATGGCTACTGAAAACAAAATGGGCTTCCTATTGATTTTGGACAGTGCTGATCTGAACCTTAGAGGTCTGGCTAATGTTCAGCTTTTATCTTCCTGGCAGCAGGTTAAAATAATTCAAACAGAAGTTGAATATCTGCTGGACCGGCCAGCTGGCCCTAATCCAGCCCCTCGGTCTCATTTGCTGCCCTTCTCAGATTTCATACATAATGATTTGCAGTAAGGGCTGGTAATGGCTTGTCTTTTATCCTTTTGGCTATTCTTCGCAGCAGTATTCAACAGTGATGAGAAATTCTTATTTAGGCTGATCTTTTAAGGTGAAAAAGCACAATGGATTCATGACCTTAATATGAAATAAGTACTCTGTTTACCTCTGCCAGCCCAGGATCCTTCTTTGCATCAGAAACAAGAACCTCCCAGAGCCAGACTGGCAGCCGTCAGAACTGGCACATCTCCATCTGCATCCACAGGGCTTTGCTGCTTTGCACCAGCTGAAACTCTGTCTGGGGCTCTCACAGACTTTGGGTGCTTGGGAAGCATTGGAGAGATCCTGCTCTCAGTCACAGCCATGAAAATCTTAAGTAATTTCTTTAAACACTGACTTATACTTGAAGAAATGGGAGGAGGTGGGACTACAGGACAGAGCATCCCGAGACATGGATGGTTTTGCTTTGGTCCTGGTCTTTGCTACCAACAAGCTGGGTGATTTTAAGCATTTAACATTGTTTGCTTGATCCCTCTTCCCCCTGCTCCACTATTCCACAGCTTCCATATCTGTAAAAGCTGAATATAATGAAATTAATCTTCTTTATAAAACATTCCAGAGATCAGATGGTGTTCCTTATATGGTAGCTAGATATTAATAGTGAGATCAAAATTGGCCATATGAATATGCCAACAGTGGATTAGTAAAATCCTTAGTATTTGGTGATCTAATCTCAGAAAAAATTTCAGAAATCTTAGAGAAAATAATCTCAGAAAGTATGATATATCAGATCTCTAACAAAGTATTTTTCCTATATATCAGCTTACCCTTAGAGATACTTACAAAAGAAACTAAAGAAAAAAACCCTTCTGTATGCAGGTCACAACCAGCCCTGCTGTAACAATACCAACACTGTTCCCATAGCACACAGTTACATCACAGTTGGTATTGGGCTCTATAGATTGCAACATGCTGACTTTTCCACATATATAGGTGAAAAGATGTTAAAAAATTAACTTGAAATATTGTATCTATTTCACACTAAAATTTCTGAGGCAATCTCACCCCATTGTCATCAATATGCATACTTCTGCTACAATGCCTTTGAAGTGAATGCTGCTCTGGTGCCACAGGGAGACACTCTGGATACAGACACATCTGCTTGCATCTGGAGTGCAGGCAGTAAAACCAGGCATGATTTTGATTTTCTTTTAGTTCAAAGAAAGTCTGAAGTAACTCACTCCATTTAAACTCATTCCCATGGGCCTGATCCAAAGCCTTATTAAGAAACCTTATTAAAGGAGTAGCTCAAAACCCACTAGAAAGAGTCCTCTTCCCTTGCTGTCAGCGGGCTTTGGATCAGGTCCTTCTACCCAAAGACTGAAGTTACACTGAAACCAGTTCAGGGTTTTCTGTGGTTGCATCTTTCTGAGTCCAGACAGAACCACCACTGATTTCTGCACTTTGCTGCCACACAGCACCAGAGGCAGGGTGCTACAAAAGGCACAGTCTCAAGAAGAAGCTGAAGTTTCAGGGGTTACTGTATGCTTCTCAGTGATTACAGTTACCTCAATAAACAACAGAATCATATTTGAAATATCTCATCTCTGTATCTGTTATTCTCCACACACATTCTCACAGGACACACACACACAGATGGAAAAACATCCTCTCCTTCAATATCAACAGGTTAACTGAGTTTGTTACTTACATTTAATACCCTTTCTAAAAGCTGCAGCTGAAAGCCAGGCTGCTGGATGTTGTCTGACAACCCATCATTTAAAAAAAAAATCAAGTGCTGAAAAACTCACCGTTGCTGTCAGAAATCAGGTGAATGGAGAAGAACATTTCTCTTGCCCCCACAGGCTCCCTCGGCTCATGCCATGTCAGTTACATTCGCTGAGCTCAGAGCGAGTCTCCCCTTTCCAAGCCAGATCCTTTCCAGATGTGAGCAGCAGAATTAGAGAGAGTAATAGGCAACCCTCTACCAACGAGAGTTTCCTGCACTTCCCAACAAAATCGGAGAGGAATTTTCCAAAGTCACCATATGGGAAAATGTGAGTAGGAAAGAGGAAGCAGCTATAGTCTGAATATAAAGACTTGGGCAAGAAACAATCTCCCATTGCTTTTTGTCAACAATTTGCAAGATCCATGAGAGATGCCAAAAGAAAGCATGCTGGAATTGACAGAAGAGAAGCAGAGACGGTGTGTGCTTTAGCATTTCATTGCAGGATACTGGAGCTGCGCTACCTGTTACTAAATCTTTAATTTTAGCTGCATTCAACACAAAATCTGAATTCCAGGTGGGAATGTCCTCCCATTCCCTGGGGGTCTGGTTCAAATTAGCCAGGAACAGACAGATCAACAGTTTTTCCTGCGTTTCATCTCCCTCCCCTTTAACTCCCCCTGGTTTTCAACCATCTTCAGGGATCAGAGGTCGATAGGCTGAAACTACAAAAGTCTCAGAGGCAAAGTCCCCAAATTTGATATAACACCCCATCTACCAAATCTCTTTTTTTATCTTCTAAGCCCCATATTACAGCACTAAACATCAAAACAAGCCTCTGCCACACACACACACACACTCAGCCCTGGTCATGTTTAGCCCAGAAGCTTCCCATTTCTTATTTCTCCCTTCTCGGTAAAAAAAAGAGAGGAACATGCTGTTTATAACAGAGTGCTCTAAGTGCAGCAATACTTCCAAGAAAGCAACATAGCTTTTTGTCACTGACAGCAGAGTTACTATTTTAAATATAAAGCCACCTGTTTTGTGAATGCCCCGCAGCGGTCCGTACAGTACCTCCACAAAATCTGCAGAGGATCTGTCCTCACCAAGAACACGACCTTCTTGCTGAATTCCAAAAAAGGGACACTGATTCTTTCCTCTCGACTCCAGCTGAACTAAAGTCTACAGCAATTAAGTTATTTCCTCCCTCTCTTCTTCCAGGCTCATATCAACTGGAACTGATCCCCCTCTGTGCCACGTGTAAGTTTCAAAAGTTACTGTGGGAAGTGTGTTTTTACTAAAACAAAAACAAAACAAAGCTGGCTGCTTTTTCTTAGCGATTCAGAGATCCAGGATGCATTTGCCTGCTACCCTTTCTATATTACAGTACCCCGACTCCATACAACAAACTTTACACAAGTGTTTTCAGGAAGGAGAAAAAAAGTGTGCTTATGTTGGGGGACCACCCCATCTTACCCCAGTCTGCAGACGGGAAGAGGAGGAGTAGGGCAATTACCTGGCTGACTATTGATGCCAGAGCAGCCCACAATGGAGAGGAAGAGAGCAGGATTCACCCTTCCCCAAAGTGCATCTTTATCTGTGTTTTTGTTGTCTAAGTATAGTACTTAGCTGTCACGTAGTATCTAGAGGTACTACAGGACATTATAAAAAGAGGGGCATTATGCCTCCTTTAGTGGGGAAACAGAGGCACACAAGTGTCATAACCAACCCAGGATTATCCAGCAGGACAGAGCCAGTACTAGAAACCACATATCCCATGTGCAAAGGTAACACTTACAGCCTTACACTATGCTACAAGTTACCTATATAGGCTGTTTTTTTCCAAGCTTTCACTTCCTCCACATCTTACCCTCTTACATCAACACATCCCAAACTCGCAGTCTCCTGGAGATCCAGGCCCAGTGCTGCATTTCGATCATCAGAACCCACAATACCCACGGGAAAACCAGAGCTGGAGTAAAACCTATCTAAAGGCATTCTGACCCACTGCTAAGCCAAAGGCTATGCCCTAGCATGGTATATGGACTCAGGCAACCACTGTTTCCATCACTACAGCTTTCTGGTGCTTTCAGAGTATTGCTTTCACTGCAATACTCACAACCTAGAATTAGTTGCAGGAAACATTTCCAGTCAAACTCGAGTCTTTGCACTCTTGCATGTTCCCTGCTGATGCGTGACAGCGGTGGTTGCAGCCTAAATGAAGAAACATTTTCAGGTTTAAAAACTGAAGCTGAAGACTCAGTTTAAACTTTGGTACAATCACTTCTTCAGATTACACAGCTGGCAGAGCAACAGGTCCTTGGGCAAACAACTGCTAGGGTACTTCACTGAACAACTGGCAGCTATCACAGAACGCATGTGCCACAACACACTGTAGTGCTTCTGCAATGGGCCTGGCACACAGTGCACTTGTGCAAGACCCAACCTTCTGCACTAGCTCCAGCAGAAAAAAGCCCCAGTGGTGGTCAAGGACAGACTTTACTAACTTGAGCTCTTATTTTTCAAAGATACTCTTGCAGACCTCAGCATAAGGACATGCCCAGGGCCAAGCTGCAGTATGCAGTGCACTGTATTCCACTACTATAACTGAGAAAGCCGGACAACATACTAAGTTACACCAAGGCTGCACTTGCCTCATGGAACCACGGAGGATCAGGACAGCACAGAGGTAGCTCAAACCCATGAGACCTGCTTGGCTCTGACTTTGCAACTATTGTCACTGTCCTAAAGAGATTATAGACTAAATTTAGATGTGATATGATAAACTCAAATAACAGACACCCCAGTCAAGCAACAGCATGGCAGAGAACAAAAGGTATAAGCAAATCTATTGAAGCATGAGCTCCACGAACAGTGGTTCTACAGGCAGCTATGCATCAGCTCACTTGTGATCAGCATGGAGTGAGGCATGAGGCATTCAGGAGATTTAAGTTTTAATGTATCTTAAAAGGTAATAAAACGTCCTTTACTCTCACCTTTATTTACCTGATTTAAATAAGACTCTACAGAAATACTGGCATTCCTGAAGTGTCCACTGCTATATGCTGATACTGTGCCTTTATTTGAAATGGGAGAAAAAAGCCCATTAAAATTCTTTTAAGTAACTTGCCGTCATTTGCTTTAAAAAATGAATAATCAAAACACAAAGAATAAAAGGGGATTTTGTCTCCAAAGCAGGAAGGGAAGTATTTTTCAAACCTAAGTATGCACAACAGAGCCTGGCCATGAGCCTATTGGCATCTGTGTGTTGATCCGAATGAACTTTGAGATGTCTGTTCTCCCAGAGGACATGTACTGTTTAAAAAAAAAAAATCCATGACTGCTTTTAATCTACCTGAAATATGGGATACAGACACAACATATTTTGTACTTGTTTTATACTACCCATGTTCCTTTTAGCCTGCTGCAGCATTATTAGGATATTTCTGTTCCTGTATCACAGTATATAACTAACATTTCGCAGAGAACCCACCCAGGGCCATATAAAGCCATCTGCTTTTAAGTTAGCAATGAATTCTTACAGATACAGGGTACAGAACAGCTCACTGTCACTCCAACAAATTACACTGCTGTTTATTTAAGTAATAAAGAAATTTGTTCCAAACAGTTGGGTTTTTTTCCAGCATTTGTTCTCCACATGTGGTTTGCTTCCTCAAGTGTTGATTTTTCATAGTTATGAGACTTTTTCCTGCCCTTTATCCACCAGGCTAATTGCATTCTTATTCTTTTCTGTTTAACGAGAGCTGACATTCAGCTCAGTGCTCTGTAAAACAGGAAGCGATGTAGTTCCTGTTCCAAGGAGGTAACAGTTTAAGCTGACCTCAGATGAATTGGACATATGGGGAATGGACAAATCCAGCCTTGTGATTATTTGAAATTTTTTCTATTGTGAGAGGGAAGATGTAGTCAAGTCCCTTTGTCCCATCCTCCCACATCCTGAAATGGTCTATCACCCAAAAGAATAGCTCCCTAACCCAAATGCCACAAACCATGCTCAGCTGCTCACAACCTCCTCACCTGAGCAAACTAATCTCTCTCTGCTGCTTACCAAAGGGATCCCAAATTACCTCCTACTAGGAGGACTTGCTTTACACAAATAAAGCCACGATGAGCCACCTGCCAGATTCTCCATTCCCCTTCACAACACTTGCAGTTATGAACACCTGTACTAGGCACTCTGTCTCACACCCCCCCATGAAGTTATTCAAGAGGTAAGGTCAGCCCCATACAATAACATTCAGCTGCAGTAACTGCCTTCCCTGTAGACTGCCTCATCTGCCCACGGATATGCCCTCATTTATCCACAGAGAGCTCTCTTGCAAATATCCAAATTCAGAATTTCGTAACAAATTCCTATTTGTTATCCTCATCAACATAGGAACTGAGATTTCTCGAAGGAGCACATTTTCTTAAGGAAAGGAGCCATGTTCTGACCATCAGCTTTTCTTCTAATGACTCAAATTTATTATTAGAAAAGCAGCAATCACTTTTGAAAACACATATGGTATAGACTGTGTAAGTGTAATGTACTGCATTGTACCTATTTCTGACTAGGAAAAGCAGCAGGATTGAAATACAAAACTCAAGTAAAAGTTTAAAAAGAAAACCTGTGCTCTAAAACCAACGCATTCACTCAAATTCCTGCAAGCCACATCTGCTGAGTCAGGTATCGCTCTGCTCACTGGCTCCAACTCTGACAAATCTATTTGCTTCTCTTCTAGCAATGAAACATGTTTTACTTTTTTTCTTTATTATGAAAATTAGTATCTGAAAGAATTATATGAATTTTGCAAAAGAAAGTAAAGATATGATATACTTACCAACCTGACAGCATCTTTGGCTGTCAAATCATTAACACATTTATCACAGCTGGTAAAAAAACCAACCAAACAAACAAACAAAAAAAAAACCAATAGCTGCAAAGGGTATTCACCAGAGTCCATGAAGGAAAAACAACCCTCCCAAGCATTTTAATGTCTAAAGCTGAAATTTCCTCATGTGAACTGGAAGTCCAAGAACACTAAACCCTCTACCTAGAAGATTAGTATTTTTTTTTCTTTATGCAAGGCCTTTGAAACCAAAAATGTGAACTTTGCTATGTTCAGTGACTAGCCACCTCTTGGGATCTCTAGCTACCCTTCTGCCCTCCAGGAATCAAGTTAACATAACAGAATTGCAATAACACATAAACTTCAGAAGAAAGGCTGATCTAAAGTTACAGAGGATTTTAGCTGGAGAAGAAGTGCTTAATGCTGCTTGGTCAAGAGAGCATTATGGAGTGAGAAGAAAAACCTTTGTGAAGAGATTTCTGAAATGGTACAAACATAGGTAATGCTTTGAGTTACGCAAAAAAAAAAGTAACAGAACTTAAAGATAATGTCAAAATCTGCTCTGTATCACAGAGCATTGCCTACTTCCTCATGATGATGAATAGGACAAATGATTTCTGTCCACTGTGGAGTTTGTTTATTCAAAGTTCTCAGATTCTAAGACTGCAGAATGTAAATGGAGGATCTGGGATTTTTAGAAAAGACCCCCCAACACACACACCTCACTCCCAGAAAAAGGAAAATTAGAAAAAGTATTATATAATATTTTAAACATTCTCAGCAAGTTATGACACAAAGAAAGCACTGAAAGTGAAGGAGTAACACAGGACAGATGTCTAAATAAGACATTAACTGATAGATGGGGTAAATAGACGACTTGTCCTTTACTCCATCTTCTTAAATACTGCAGAAGGAGAAATACAAAATTGACTAGTTCTCTTACTTCCAAGCAGAGAAAGTAGGCTGTGCTAACCTCTGCATTACTCCCTCTAGCTACAATCAGTAAGTGAACTAAACATCTACGTTTAATCTGGGATCTTTCTGTTATAATGACACCATTTCTGCAAGTGCCCAAACCCAAGCAAGGCAGTATCTGTCCTATTCAACACTAACCTAATGCCTTGGAAAAGATGAACAGTGGGGTGATAAAAGTTGATTCCTCCAGATATTAAAGATGAGGGCGGAGTACAAAAGCTGCAGGCAGGTCTGAACACTGAGTGCCTGGACACTAAAACAGACAGTTGAAATTCAGTATAAATAAAGCAATGAATATGGAATAATAAAAAAAAAGTGGCAGCTTCACAGTGCAGAAATAAGCACTGAGTTAGTATGAAAGAAATGAGGCCCCAGTTTTGAGAGATCTAAGAAAACATCAGCTCAAAACTAGTAGTGGTCAGAAAAGCAACTGGGGAAAGAAAAATAAAAGCAGAAAATGCTCTTGTATCTTGAAAGCTTTTTAACAGGACAATCGGAATGCAGTATACAGGAAGGATACATGGATGGCCAAAAGGTTACAAAGGCCTCTCCATGTGACACAGTTAAATAGCATGTCCTCTTCTTTAAGCTGTGAAGCCTGGAGATGATAGAGCAAGACTAGAAATACCAGGAGTGCTTCAAAGCTGTTCACTGTTTCTTCCAGTTAAAAAAAAAAAACAACCAAAAAAAAACCCACAACAAAAAAGCAACTAAAAGGTATAAAATAAAACTGCAATGTATAAGATAAAAAGGAATAAATTTAATTCCACATGACGTGTAGTTAAGCTACAGAAATTCTTCACCCATGCTAAAAAGCCGTCAAGGATTCAAAAAGGGACTGAACAAACTCATGAAAGACTATCCACCAAGAACTTTAGATACAGACGTACCACTTCTGGCTCAAATTTGTGAGCTGGAAAAAGAAAATTAAAATCACTGGCAGCTAGGGAAGTATTCTGGGTAAACAGATGTTTGGGCCATTTTCGGTCTGATTCAGTACAGCTGTTCTTACTGCTCAGTAATCTGCTAACCATTCACACCAGATAAGCAGAATGATTGGCTTGAATTAGCTAATCTTTATTATGATTTTAGTTCCTCAGTCATGGCCCACATGTGAGGATGTGAGGTGTATATACTGGACTAAGATGTAGTTTATGGAGTATCTACTGACAATGCCCAAGGAGGAAAAAAAGAATGACTGCAGGAGCCCTTCATGACAATCTATATAAAATAGTCAATTCAGAGCATTAACATGAAATCCACATTTACAAATCCAAAGAAGCAACACACAGAAGGACAGGAAAAGTATATTTAATTTTCTATTAAACTTCCAACCAGAATACATCTTCCCAAAACAGAAGTTAAAGCTTTTACATTACTGATAAGAATTTCATAATGATCAACACCAGATTTTCTCAGGAGAAAACAGGTAAAAGGTTGGTTGTACTCCCTCTCTGCTCTCCTGGCGAACCTAATCTTTTTTCAAGGTGAAGTATTATCAAATCCTGTGAATCTCAAAGCAATGTTCCTAGTTCCTACTTACTTCTGGATATTTTGTTTATTTTTAAATTCCAAATAGTAATAAGAAAAGTATTTTATAGCAAATTCCTAAAGCCTATTCTAAAAAACTGCTGTTAGAGATCCCCTTTATAAGACCATTTTAATTTAAGCAGCAGCAAATTTGTTAGAATGGAAATCTGAAAGCATTTGTATTACCTGCTATTACAGCTTTTAAAAAAATGCAACCCATTTAATTGATATGTCAAACTATTTATAACCTTCCTCACTTTCTTCCCAACTAACCTGAACAACAGTAAGCAGCCTCATTCAACTCTTTTATAAAAAAATTTTTCATATTGATTAAAACAAAAATTGTCACAAATACCCACCATATACCATTTGTAAGAATTAGTGCCTCAAAGCTTAGCCTACAAATCTTTGCCACAGCAAACTGATGGAATTTATTAAGAGAATTAAGGTCTCTAACCACAGGATTTAGGTGAGAGAGGTCCAATCAAACCCACCCTGCGCCATATTATTGATAATGTCTAGTTTCATTCTACTTTTTTGACCAGAGGATCAAGTACTGACTGTTTACTCTAATGACCTCAAAGTTTAGCTTTGCCTGGCTGAAGTTGTAGATTCTGAAGTTTCATTGCCATGCCCATGTTCCCAGAAATCTTCAACTTGCCTTGAAAGAATGCCTAAAAAGAAAGAAAGATGATATGAAATGCAATACAACATATTACTCAAAATGCACCCCTCCCAAAAGTTATGGACTATTATGTATGTGCAGGTCCTGGCCTGCAGTTTTATAATTCCAACAGTTCTAGCAGATATCTCACATTCATTAACAAATGTATTCTCTGACACTAGAAAGTAGAATAGTAAACTGAGGAAGTTGTATGCTTATTATCTTTGTGATACCTAATGAGAATAAACTTGGTATTTCATGTTTCTTGCATTATCATAATGATGGAACTGTATACAAAGCAGGGCAGAATACCCAATGTTTTGGTGATGACAGTTCATAGAATAAAAGTTCACTATTTCAAATGAAGATGATAAAGCAATAGTGTACAGTAGATGCCACAACTGATTTCTTACTCAAATACCCCCCAGCCATTACCGATTTTGTTAGTGATTAATTCAGTTTTACAAATCTAGTTTGTGAAGCAGACACACTAAAGATTTGGGTTTTTTCCTCCAGACCTTGTAAAAAGATGAACTGCATGCACTAAAATATCCAAATTGTAGATGTAAAATTGTAATCGCTTCTGAATTTCCTACATGTACATTACAACATTTCTATAATGTGTTTTACCTTCAAACTTCTCCTAGACACAATTTAGTTTGTGAAAATTCTTATTTACCCTGTGATTACCAGACCAAAAACTTAAAAGAATGTTACCCAGAGCATTTCAAATTTAGAAGTACTGAACAACAACTTAAAATTAACTTAAACATCTGGTTTACTTGGTTTAACTTAAACAACTGGTACACTATGGCTGCTTTTGACACACTGAGGAATAAAAAAACCCCCAAATAATCATAGGCATTTAGTGGATGCTCACCTCAATTTCCATTTTTCAGCATCAAGATTACTCCTTACACTAATGCCAGCTATGAGCATAAAGCCCTCCAAACAGAGGGCCAACATTCCTCCCTTCTTAAGTCACACTGCAAACACTAGTTTCCCTCTCTTCTCTGCAAACCAAGCACTATTATATCCCCTTCTGGATTACCTACAGGATGTCTGAGATAATATGTGCCCGTTCAGGAAAGTAGATACTGTCTTTCTTGATTAATGTTACTTTGGCCAATTTGTTCAGAGAAAGTCAGAAACTGTCATTTTTCAGATCAGCCATGGCAGTTTTGGAGGAGGGGATTTATTTACATGATTTCAACTTAAACACACTCAAAAGAAACAAACAAGTCAGTCCTCTTATCATCTCATCTTTGCTATACTTACTGTCTGAGGATTCATTTTGCCAGTCATGAGAGCTAACAGATCAGTGTCAGCCATTGTAATCGTACAATCCGCCTTCTTATCTGTAAGATAGAGTTGACTATGAAGATTCAAACTGAGAGATGAAACAGTAATAGAAGCTGCAACTCCATGAAGAACCTGTTGATACTACAGGGTAGCAAAATGGTATCTGAAGTACATACAAATAAGGGCCATTATAAAAATATCAGCAAGACATCATCCAAGAGCCAACAGGCATCTGTGCCACCTTGTAGCACAGACCATCCCAACACTACTGAAGAAAGATGGACCTTTCTGAAAGGTGCTAAGCAAATTCATTCCTTGAAAAGAAATGATAATCTACTTGTAATCAGATAGAATGTTAATTGCAAGAATTGACAATCTTAAGTTTTATCAAGCTTAAAATTGCTAGTATTAAGATCAACTCAGAATAAATGTTTTTTCCCCTGTGACACTCTCTGAAGATACTCATCACTGAAATTTCAGGCATTTCCTGCCCTCTCCTTCAATGGGAACAACATGTGCATTCTAAAAGGACTCATTTGAATCAATTCAAATCCATAAGTTTTTAGAATCTTCTTACCAGAAATAAGCTGAAAACTTATTTTAATAAGCTCTGATAGAAATATAACGTATATACCAAAGGACTAAAAACTGCATGCATCTTTTCCTAGAGTCATCTTATTATTAAACTTAACTTTTTGAAAAAATGTTGTCCATACAACAGAAAACAGTACTTTACTTTTTGTAGTAACTTAGATCAATGAATTCCAAATCAATCCCCCTGTCATGTTTTTGACTAAAAGCTTTATGATGCAGGTTCACAGATACATGAGATTCTGAGGACAGACTGTTGTCTTTGGCTTTTTATTTACATTTCTAGGATGCATGACTTCAGATACACGACAAGACATTTCATGGCAAGGGTACAAATCCTTTGTTTCCAGTACTTTTATGGAGTTCCCCACCACCACCCAGTCTGTGTCTTATTTATGTCTGCCTTTTATAAAATGGAACTTGAAGTTTATGTCAGCTGGTACAGTATTGAAATCAGTCAAGTTTTATTGCTTAACTAGCTGCAGAGGAGAAGTAACTTGACAAGATAGACTGGCTTACCACCTACCAGTGTCTCCAACAAAGCAACTGAAGAAACAGCTACAAATTACCTCTCTGGCCCAAATTTTAAGAGGTGGGAACAACAAAACCCCTGAGGTTTGTATTTGTTTTTTTTTTTATTATTCTGATTCCTGTAAAAGTCATATGACAGATCTGTCTGGAGCTCTACCAAAACATGCAATTATCTAGACAGAATTCAGAGTAGCAGACGTTTAATTCTTGGTCTGAAACATCATGGATTAAAAGTGCCAGTAATAAGAAAAGTTTAAAATTAAGGTAGCTCTACACCACTTCTGCTCAAGGTCACTATAGCTTAAACAGGATATGAATTTATATTCTCTTAATTAGTTTTATAATTATAATTATAATTTATAATTATAATTAGTTTTAGTTAAATAAAATAGCACTGACCTGAATTAACTGCCACAGAGCCTTTACCATTTTTCACATCTACTATCCAAGTTGCTTCTTTCCCACCAGGACCATCTTTTATTTTGAAGGCAAAGACTCCACCAATTTTCTTGACAAATTGCTCTCCTTCCTGTAATGACCATGTAATGTGCAAATTATTCATTTACTTCAAAATAATTTTAAAATAGTTTGAATTAAACAGAAAGTAATTTTAAAACCTTTATCCTTTCTACTAACATAGAAATACCTACTTCCCTCTATTACACTTCATTTAAACAACTATTAAAAAAAAAAACCAAACACAAAAAGCCCCCACAAACACAAACTATGACTATCTATATTAAAATCTATCAACTAAAAAAAATGACCACTGTCCTAACAGTCTCGTCTTGCTGTAAGTCTGACAAAATGTGATTTCTTCTTCTCATCACACTTACAAAACAAGCAACAAACACCAAACACAAACTTAAAGTTTCTTGTGTTAGCAAGCCCCTCACATACAATCTAAACTTGCCTTTACTGAAATACCCTTATGCAGGTAGGAACTGTCTGGGGAAAAAAAAAAAAAAATCTAAAATCACGGCACAGTATAGAAAGATTTCCGAGACAGTGAAATTCAAAGCTGTAACACTTGTTTCAATAAGCAGTACTGAGGAAGTAATTGATGCTACTATATTCCCATCAGGTTTCACACATGTTCTGTCATAAATTAAAATCCTGTTGTAGGTAAAAGAAGTAGTCAAATACCTCTTGGAGCTTCTTTTCAATCTCTTTGAAGACCAAATGTGACTTAAATCCATCAACAGCTGCGCTGAGAGGCACAGCCGCAATACGGCCGGTGCTGAAATGAAAAACCCATTCATTTACATACCTTTAGTCACATTTTCAACATCTTCAATTCAACATCATGAATAGGCCTAACACCAACGAGAGCAGCCACGCTGAAACACTTTAGCAGTATAGAGCAACTATATGATATCAAAGTGAAGCTTACTCTCTGATGGGCTGACAGCTTGAATTACAATCATTTCAAGTATCTAGATATTTTTACATGGAGAGGACACCAATTTTATAATGAAAGTAAATTGTTAATCTTGTTAAGATAAATCAGCAAACACTACTGTCACACCTGGTGTGAAGAGAGAGCAGCACAGGCACTATCTCTGAGAACTACCTTTTTTTTTTTATTTTTGGCAAAACAAATCCTCTTTTCATTCCCAATTCATGTGGGTCTCTTAACAGTCACAAGAGGCACTAAGCATTATTCCTGATTCTCTGGAGCAGTCATCCTGCATGGCCTGACAGTAGCATGAAACCTAATTCTTCATTTCTGCAGCGGCACCCAGAGCCGAAGTAAGTATAGAGATGTCCAAAGAAATGGCAATTCAAGCAGCAGGAAAAACAAGTTTACAATTATTACCATCTCTGGGCAGCAGAGTTCAAATCTGTGGCCAGGTTTGATATTGTTAAAGTGACAGAATCACTTAAGAAATAATGTTACTAGAACTTATTTGTGTGGTACTAACACTACCCTATAGATGTATGCTAGGGTAGCAATAGTAGGGACTGTCTCATCTGAAATCAAGGCTGTACTAACAGGATGTAAAATCATAAGGTGTCAAAAAAAAGCAGAACTGTTTAAAAGACTAATCCAAAAGGGATGAAGTCCTGCTGTCATTTACCTTGATGTACATTCTTGTCAGCTGTTACTAAAGCCCCTGATTACAAGCTAGATCTGAATCCAATGATTAAGTCTACGTGCATTGCTGTAGAAAAAATGGTACAAAATATCTTCATAAACAGGAAATGCCACCACCTTTCCCTTAATTACACAATACATAACATCATTCAATTACATAAGCGGTGTCTGAACAGATTAGCCGCACTGTTTCGTTCCACAGTCTGATATACATTGATGCAACTCCTTGTGTCAGGTATCTCGCACGCACAAAGCCTTTGGAAGAACCAAAGGTTTTTCAGCTTCTCTAATGTAAGATGAAACTAGTATTGCTAAGATTTCTCCGTTTTGAGTTGTACCTAAGAAAGAATTTTAAAAAGTCTTAATACCAATGAAGGTGAAGGGAGCTGTAGTAAATTAGACTTGATTTCTTCAGGAGAAATATTATCTGTACATGCAAAGCTTTTACCTGACAGGAAGGCACTACTTCTAGCAGTACCCTCAAGGTTAACAGTATACAAATAGCAAGATTCCCTGTTTCATAAAATTACAATATTTTTAAAGACAAAGCTCAAAGCAATGGAAAATAGTGTATTCCCTATAACAGTCTTTTCCCCTCTGATTTAAAACTGTGTACCAACACCCACTTCCAAGTTTTGTGAGCATGTTTGAAGAGAATCCATGAGAAGGCATGATTTTTCCTGTATCACACCTATTTTCTCATACGGTCTAACCTCTTACAGATTACAGAAGTGATAGGATTATCGCTTCTGACGCTGTACTACAAAAAGTTTCTGCTGCAGCCCTTCAAAGTTAAATTGCTTCTCTCATTACCTCTTCCACAGATTATACTGTCACCTCCCAGGAACTGTACAGGTCTAGCTAAAACAGACATTAGAAATATGAGTTGGGAGGGGAACATTTTTTTCTAGAAGTCCAGCGAGTCCATGATAAATTTTAGTGTTCACAGGTTTTTAGAGCAAATATAAAGTATTTGCATTAAGCTTTAAAACCAAAACCACAATACCCACAAAGAGTAGCTCAATCTTTCTAAGCAAAGCTGAAAGTGAAAACGTAAAGGGAACTGTATATTTTAAAAGTCTCTCCTGAAATTCCAGTATATTTACAAATTTTCAGTATTGTCTCTCAATTCCTGTCCACCCTAATATAGAACTACAGCAGACTGCAAGACAGCTTCACAGCAGTGTTCTCCTCTCACTCTGAAGTATGCTACAATTGCAAGTGCAAATTCTTCAGCCAGGACTCGACAAGTAACATGCCTGAATTCTAACGAGTACTTAGAATACCACATGTGACATACAGCTGAAAGCAATTCTTCATGAAACCAAACTAGTAACAATTTTAGCAGTGGGTATCTCTATTCCCATGGATGTCTTGCTTTTTTTGGCAAGTCCCTAGTTTCAATTAATTCATTTTAATGTGGCCTGTTTTGTTCTTGGAAGGGCTTTTTTGTTTTGTTGGCTTTTTTTCCTCCAAACATTAGACTTTTCCATACAGGAAATCATGCGAGCCATTTTTATGGGCCAGTTTGCTCTCTTCAATAACTTCTAACTCACAGTGCATATTGTTTATCAGGAAGAAGACACTGTGTAAGTTATAATCACTGTATACACCTGCAGTGCTGTCAATACACAACAGTTCCAACTGCTGAGCAAGTTTTAGTTTACAGCACAATTTCTTCTTTGCACAGAGGCAAACAGTAATTCAAAAAAAAAAAAAAAAAACAAAAACCCAAAACTTTTGAAACACAAAGATATGGGAGCAGTGTCAACACAAAGTGAGCTTCGTTTACACCACTGCTGAACCCACGGTGAAAGTTTCCAATGAGAGCATAACCAATACCGGGACACGAACACTGAACGAGCATTTTCATTCAGCAGTGCACTTTCTTGTGCTCTAGAGAGACACAGCCTGAAAGATGACTATTTTATAAGGTCTTTCAGTTCAGGTAGCGCTTTGTTTCTCCTCAAGAAGTCAGCTACACGCAGAGGGCAGACCCTCAACTGCCCCACCGCTTCTTCTCCCAGGGCATCACGCAGTGGAATCGGACCATCTCGTCTCGGTTAAGCGCTGTGGGCAGCCACAGCCCCGCGGGGCTCTCACCTGGCCGCTCCGGGGAAGCCCATGCCGTAGAGCGTCACCACCGCGGCCCCGCCGAGGCCCAGGTTGTGCTGCAGCGCGACCTTTGCCCCGGGGACCTGCCTCCTCCCGGCCAGACCGCGCAGCTGCCAGCAGAGTTCGGCGCACTGCGCCAGGCCTGAAAAATCGAGCACAGAGCGCCCGGCATGGGGAGAGGGCCACGGGGGGACCCCCCTGCCTCCACTGACCGCACCCCCGCACCCTGCCCTCCCGGACAGGAGAGGAGAGAACAGAAGGGGATTTAAAAACAAATGAGCAAGCTTTGCTCTCCCCGCCAGCTGTGAAGATGGCCAGTTTAGTACTGGTCCAGCAAAGACACTTGGGAAGTTGCAGAAGAACTGGTCATCACAGAAGCGATGCACGCTCTTGAGTACGCGCAAGTTTGAAACTCAAAGTTACCCATTTTTCACATTTCTACAAGACTGCACAGAGAGAAACTAGATAAAGCTACTGCCTAAGAGGTCACGTGCCTGGACAGACAGTGTGAGCTGTCTTAAAAAACTCAAATTCTCCAAAGGTCCCTTATCAAACAGATGACTCGGCATTGACTTTTGAATCTCCAAGACACAAATACATGACACTCATAAGCATTTTAAAGTAGTTTTAAGTGCTGTAATAGCTACTCAAGGCACCTCAGAAGCATTAGTAGAGCTCACCTCACCATCTTGGCACCTATCTCAGAGTGGAAATCTGAATTCAACATTAGTTTACTAAATCTAACAAACATAAAAATGCAACCAAAGATCTTCTGGAAAAATGTTTTATTTTCTTTGCAATACAAATGCCTACTATTAAAAATGCCCATAATAAGTATGTATTATACTACAAGGTAAGAAAAAGCCCTAGAATACACAACTGAATTGTGATTAAAATTAGTGCTGGGCACAGCTGGTTAAATGAAGTAAGGCACATACCACAGGCATATTCCATAAACTTCCCTCCCTAATAAGATATTAAGTGAATACATGCAACAGGATTTGAGAAAGTTAATTCTTGACAGCTCAGATACCTAGAAATATATTTTCTTGGGAGGCCCAAAATGAAGGTGAATCCCTTTTCACTATAGTCCTGATTTTCAGATCACATTTACCCTTGGCCTCCCCCTAATATTCTATCAGCTATTTCTGCAATTACGATCCAGTTCCATGCACACACATTTTTTCTTCCCTCCATCATCCACAGACCTCCATCCCTTCCTCTCCCTTCCCCTAGACAACCGTGTAGGCCTTTGGGCAAGGCAGAAGAGGAATCTGTATTTTATGCACCAAATTTTACGCACTGCCAAGTGAAACATTACAAAGACAATGTGTAAGAAGTTTTATAATGCCAGTCATAGATAAGAAGTAACAGATTTCATTTACACTCTCTCAGTCTCAAGGAGAACATGTTCGTGGTACCTCCTGCCCTGGAATGGTTTGGAAACTTAAGATGACCGATACGTCCTCTGATTAGCATATAGGTAGCCTCAAGACTGTTTTATAGTGAAATTAAGCTGACAGTCTGTAGACATGTCATTTTCTGCATTTTAGTGACTCTTCCCCCCCACCCTTGGCAATAGAGGGAGGCATGAATACCAGTAATTGCCTCTGCATTTATCACTCTGTAACGGACAAAAATTTAACGCATACCTAGCAATGGAATACTCTCATCCTGTTACAGATACCCAGAGTCTCATTTATCTGGAGTGTTTTTCCTCCAAAGTTTCCTAATACTTCCCCCCTACACTAACTGCAGATTATCTAGCTGTTACAGCTGTTTAGCTTAAGGTCTGTTGTTTTACAAGGTTTCCTCTTCTCCAGTTTTCTGACAACTTCTCATTTCCAAATAAGGAAGGTGAATTATCTTCACAAATCTAAACACATTTTATCCAAGAGCCATCTCATTTGGAAGCAAGCGTAGCAGTTTAAAGAAAACAAAAAACAAAACAAAGGAAAACCTGTGTTTCTGGGAAACGGTGACTAACTGAGCTTCTGTTGTAAACATCAGATAAATATTTTGACCTCCAAGGCTTAACAGAAATAGCTTTTATTATAGCTAACAAGGGTACAGGCTATTCAGATGCAGTAAAAATCTCCAAAATCTGAATTTTAAAGGATGGCAACATACAAAAATCGTTATTCAAACTACATTCATCAGAAGTTGTACTATTAAGCAATTATTTAGAAAAAATTTAACCTGTTTTGCTGGTTGCTTTAACAACAACAGAAAAAGTAGCACCATAAAATTAAGTAAGTGCTAATGATCAAATTCCCACTCCAGCTCTTTTACTTTGAGCAATCCTGCATGGTCAACCTGCCCTAATGCGTGCATTAGTTGGAAATGAGAATCAAGTCCAGAGCTTCCTTCTAGTCTTAGGAAGCCCTCACGTTTCATACAGACAAATACCAGTGGGAAGCATCTGCCTGCTCAAGAACTGTATCTCGTATCCAACTGGCATGACTAAATGAAATGGTTTTTTGCATACCTGTAGCACCAAGCGGATGTCCCTTTGAAATCAAGCCACCACTAGGATTAACAACCCATTTTCCTCCATAAGTATTGTCTCCTCTGTCAATCAGGTCACATGCTCTTCCTATAAAACAGTATTTATAAAAGAAAAATATTCCTTTTTTGGTTTTAAGTGTTTTTTCAATTTTACTGTCACTTACCAAAGATGCTGCATGTCAGTTAAAACCTAGGGAAATACTACACCACAGATTTTACAAAGAGTAGACTGAAATTAGCCAAACTACATTAATGAGACTTGCTTATACTACTGGAGAAAGCGTAACATGGAAAAGACGTAAAAGGGCTAGTGTTTTGATACAAAAGCTTTTTTAAATTTGCTGTTTTGTTGATATACAGTATTATGATATAATCCATATAATGAAGCTGTTCATTATTTTATTAATGAAACTGCAGTGATAATTATGTTTTTTGTAAAAGAGGGGTTAGTCATAATTTGTGACCCTCAGGACGTGGGGGTCCTGGTGAACACAAAGTTGAACATGAGCCCTTGCCACAAAGAAGGCTAACGGTACCCTGGGCTGCATTAAGACATTAAGATAGTAAATAAAACCACTCATAAGACTAATGCTTAGAATTGCTTAGCTTTCCAGACAATTATTTCCCATGCCTTCAGCGTACAGCTCTCCCCTTTACCCAGTCCCTTACTCCTTTATTCTTGTACCAGCTTCTTCAGCCTACGTTATTAACATCGAAGTCTAAAAAAGATCTGCCACATTTCCTGTACTTATAACTTACTTCTGCCATTAAATGAGAATAGCAGGTTAGTCTTGCACATCTAAATCCACAGTGTGGTTTATGCCATTTCACTGATCTCTATATCTAATTAGTCTACCGTTCCAAGATAAGTTTCGCATACATTTAACGTCAGACTGACTGAAAGGTGGTGAAAATTGCACTACTAAATTACCATACACAAGACTTATTGGTCAAATAGACAAGTACCATCAGGATTCTTCTGTATCTTCAATTAAAGGAATGAAGCTAAAAAGCTTAATGTACCTATTTAAATAATGTCAAACATTTACCATTTTTACTGCAGATACCATAAAAACACAGCAAAGAAGACAGTAAAAAGCAAGCATTCGAAGGCAAGTATTTGAAGACCTACAAACACATTAAAAGTCTTCCTGAAGATCTATGAACTTCTCTCTTTCAGTGAGAAAGCTTAGACTTAATACAATACACCATCTAGTGATAGAGTATGGTATTTTCTCAAAATTAATTAAAAACAAATTAGAGAAAGATTATATCAGATGATTATGCAAAGCAAGAATACATTCAGAGTTTAAATATATCAAATACTGAAGTAGCAGTTCAATGCATTATTTACTTGAAATCAAACAAAAACCTCTCCAGTAGAAAATTTTAATGATTTGACTTACATACATAGAACTAAACTCCACTGACATTTAACCTGTTGTAAATCCACTCACTTCAATGAAATTAAACTAATCTGGACAGATTGTGCATTATTATGCAGTTGACTTCAGAGACATGTTCACAACTTGCCAAGAACTCTGTATTTTCAAAGGCAAAGATGTTTCAAGATTTAAAAAAAAGTCATATCAAAGATAAGTAATTTGGTAAGGCCCTCTATAGGTAATTCTTGTCCAATTTTTGTCTTCTTAACAGTAAATACAAAGATGGAGGGAAATCTTGGGGTAGGTAAGTATATAGCCCTGAAAAAGGGGCATAATACTGAGAAAGATCACAGGAGTCCTTAATTTCCTTGCTCTGCTTGCTTAGAAGAGCCATCCCTGCACAAGCTAGCTGTATGATTTCTCGTAGTTGTCCAACTCTCTAATTTGCCTTCTATATTTCTTCAGAAATAACAGTTACACACTCATTTGTTAAACTAATTCTAGAGTTTGCAGGTCTTCCCTATGTTACTACAGTGGTAACTTGCTTTTCGCTTTTGTGAGGTTAGCTAATGCCTTTCAAATATAGAAGATCTGTCCAGTAGACAACTCAAGGCTCTAATTATATGAACAGATAAAAAGTATTTTTAATGCTTTCCATTTTAATAAAATAATGATCTCCATTGATGCTACTACCTTCTGGACAGAGTCCCAGAGCTTCATAGGTAATGAACTCATTAACTGAGAAACAGTCATGAAGTTCGATCACATCAACATCTGTAGGTTTTAGGCCTGCTTTTTCAAAACATTTTTCTGCAGCTTTTTTAGTCATATCATAGCCAACCTGCAACAAGTAGAAATTGTACGTTAAAATATCATTAAAGAAACATAGCTAGCAATTTCATTTCTACACTTAATTTTAAACATGCTTCTATATATCCTGCAAGTGAAAGTAACCTGTAGAAGGTGGCATTCTAATTTATTTTAATACATCACACATCACAGAATTTAATATTCATACAGTATGAATTGTACAGAAAGAAATAATACACTCTAAGTCTCATTGTTGGCATGTGGAAACTTTTCTGGGGAATATCCTCTATTTTCTCAGTCTTGCTCACAAGCCAAATTGCTCCTTTGCGTGACTCAGACCAACAGCCTTGAAACAAATCCTCAAACTGTCTTGCTACCTTTTTCTATCAGCCATCTGACTAGAATTGTATCTGAAATCCAAACAGAACATGACTAGAGTAGAAACTATTGGGTATTCTAATGGTTTGTCTTACATCCAATTATTTTAGTCAATTTGCAGTGGGATCCAAATTTTGCACTTCAGGTCTTTCCCTTCATTCTACTTAAGCAAGTCATCATGACGATACTCAACAGGTTATTTCAGCTTCAGTATTACACAGACATAAGTAAAATTGTTTTAAGTTTCATTACTCTTATAAACAGAAAAATTAAAGAAACGTGTTTCTTGCTGTTCAAATTGTTTAAAAAGTAGCCTTTAAAAAATTTGTTAAAACTAGGGTTTTGATAGCTTGTTTATAAATTTCTCACTGTTATTCCACAACCATACTCTTTGCTTACTCCACCTGCCCAAATTAAATTACTTTTAGATTCACCACGAAGTATAATTTGTTTGCTTACTGACATGGAAATGTCTACAGTGTCATTAGAGCTTGCAGGTATTAAAAAAAACCCCTGAGGAGTATCACGTTAATACAGAATTGTAAACCTACCATCTTCATACAACTGTTTTCTTCAAATGTGCTTGGATAATCAGTAACCATCACCTGGGCTAGAATTTCCACAGCTTTTGGTTGCAACTTATGCCTTTTCACAAACTCCTCATTAGTCAAAATTGCAGCTGCAGCACCATTTGATGTGGGACTGATTGAAAGAAAATAATGATGTCATAATTCTAAATTAGTAATGTCAATCTTTCATAGAATTATCTTTTAATACAAACCAAAAAACAAAAAGGACAAACAAAAAAACACTTTCTCTGGCTGATGCCACTGAAACTGTAAATTCCATCAGTGTTTGCTGGATACTTTCAGTAATATTTATAACAGACATTTGAAAAGCATGACATCAAAATAGAAACGTATCATGAAGGTTTCTCAATTAGAAAAAATCAAAGCTTCTACTTGGCTATAAACATTGTTAACAACAAGCCTTTGAGGAGTGTATAGGAAAGGCTGAAGAGAAAAACTAACACTTAACAGCAATGGATGCACATCAGTAAAAGATACAGAATGATGCAAGAGCCCCAAAGTACAAAATGTATTTCAGCTTACTGTATGATACTGTGAATGAGTATCTAGGTAGCGTTTGGTCAAGACAGATTTCACATTTGTTTTATTTACAAGAAGTTTTACCTAAAATAATCTGTAAATTTAAATAAAAGTCTGTTTGCATGTAAATTAAAATAGATGTCCTACCATATTTGTCTTAACATCAAGATTTATTTCACAACGCTAAGTCGTCTCCTTACCAACACTGTAAGACAGTCAAGAAATCAAAAATTTTGCGAGAATGCAGAACTTCATCTAATGTGTACTCCTCTTGGAACTGGGAATACCTAAGAAAAACATACAGATGCCATCTTAGTTTTAGCACAGCCCTTAGCAGTCGACATACTAATATCACACTATTAGGCAGCTATAGAGCTGTTATTACAAACTATAAGGCACTGGATATAAATTTATGCTGGGTATATTCTCATTCCATAATAAAGAATATACTCTGCAAAGTATTTCTAAAGATAATACTCAGTTTTGCGTGAATTTTTAAACAGCAATGTATGCTCAATACAGAGGTAGAGTACATTACTCACGGGTTGTTAGTTGAATGGCTATGATTCTTCCATGCAATTTTTGCAAAGTATTCTGGATTTGTCCCTGGAAGGGGAAAGAAAGCTGTGTTGAAATACTTTCCCAATACTTTCACTGTTTACCCAAACAGTGCTAACATAGCATTTTAAATATTGTGTCATAAGAATTTGACCTTTACAAGCATCTTTACAAAAGACTCATTGTTATCAAGGCTTTCCTTAGAACTCAACTTAGGTCTAAAAATTAGATAAAGACTACTAAACATGGTTGAGTTTTAGCTAACAGAACATCCTACTTGGATATTTAACACTTACTAACATAAAAATACAGAAAATAAGTGCATTTTATTTGAGGTATTATTATATTACTGAAACTTGAATGCTCATTTTCCTATCGGTGCAAAACAGCTGCAGTGAAATTTCCATATACTAGTCTAAAACTAAGTGCAAATAAAAGACGCTCGACAGGCCAGCCTGTTATCTTGGAGCCAATTCCCTTGTCTGGTGGGGGGGTAAGAAATGGCAGTGGCAGCAGCCTAGTACTATATATTGAATCAAATACCCGAAAGCTTTTGTCAAACAATTCAGTCCCAAGCCCATCTACCCATCCTAAGACACAAGGAAAAAATGCAGGAAGTTATGCAACCTTATCGCCCAGACCTTACAGAAGCACAAACCATACCATTAGCTTGATTACCAGACATTCTGTATCATAGCCTTAATTTTGTCTCCTGATGGTTTTGTTTGCCTACACATCACCAACCCTTCTGTAGATAACTCTTTATCCAAATGTATTCCCATATGCGTTAGCTGTAGATGTTGCAGTTGTAGTACTTGGGTAAAAGAAAGGACACTGAATGCTAACTTTTTTTAAAAACAAAATCCTAATATATATTTTTTTAATCACTTCATTAAAAGAGGACAATGAAAAAATTTATTTTAACATACCATATTTCTCCATATGTTCTTTGCCAGCGCTTGCAAACATCTGAGGTGCTACTGGAGCACTTGCTAAGCCATATTTATTTATCATAATTTCCAAATGTTTGTCAATTGGATTAGTTCTGTCTGAAAACTAAAAAGAATAAACATAGTTATAAAGCAAGTCATAATTTCCTTTTCTTTACAACATTGCCACAAAAGTGCCATTGATTTCAAGCAAAAGAGGTTTTTCTGATATTTTAACAATTCCACTAGACAGTATGTTGCATGTCAGTGACATGTTTTGAAGCATTCATAATTTCCCAACTATAAGAAAGAGTAAATAAGCAGAAAATGCTTAACATTATAATCACTGCACTGATCATGGCAAGGACCACTCCTATGTGACTTCCATCACAGTCACTATTTTCAGCAGAGGACTTCAGGTATTTTTCACCTCAGCTGAAAATCCTACAGTTAATATAGTTCCAAGTTATAAAATTAATACTGTACTAGTATTTTCAATGAAGCTTAGATGAAATATCATAAGCATGTTAAAGATAACTCTTACTCATTTCAATTGTAAACTCATTTAAAGTTGTTAAATTTAACATTTCTCACCCAAACCTCTGCATATATTATCAAATTTGGCAGTTCTGTAGTTAAACGACATATGGGCTCTAATATTGCTTGCCATAAGGCAAAATACAACAAAAGCCCCACACTTCTCCAGTAAAAACAAAGACGAGACAAGAAAGAAAGGTTTACAGAAGCCCTTAGTTTGTCGGAAAGTGTGCTAACTGGTCAACTGACTAAGCATCAACCCAAAAGCCAGAAGACCCAGATTCTTTCTTTGATATGCTGTGTCATTTTGAGAAAGACACATCAATTGCTCAATGCTTCAGTATTCTATCTGGTATTTTCATTATTCCCTGTTAACCTTGCCGTTAACATATTCTTGGCAAAATACTAAAAGCATGACCTACTACATAAAACCAATTCTAAAACATTCCATACAAAATTTCTATATCATAGCTGCAATCAGAATCATAAAACTCAATAAAAGTTTCCATGAATCAAAATAACGGTTTATTTTGTAATCATCTACAGCAACATCTTAAAGCAACTGGTATTTATAAGAATATGTCTCAGAGAATGAGGTGTATTTCATCCATGAATACAATGAAATGTATAAAGCGTTTCAGACACTTACACCTGAAGCAAGGGACCCTTTTGCCATCCTCTCAAAGCCAAGTGCCAGAACACAATCTGCCAAACCTTAAAATAAAATTTGTGGCTACTTAAAACACAATGTAATTATAAATGACATTATGTACTAATAACTATTCAATTACAAGAAATATACATAAACACCTACCAGCTGCTATTCTTCCTTTCTTCATTTTTGAAAGACAGTCAAACTGGGGTGGGAATGGTATTGATACAAACATATTGATACCGAAGAATGAGAGATCACTACAGGGTTTGGGTTTATTTTTAAACTGTTTGACAGCAATTATCTTAGATGACCGAGCACTTATGTCTCTGCTACAAATACTAGAATAATCATACAGAATGTTACTATAGTTTTCATTACAGAAACATCAGCATTTAAGTGCAAGAAAGTATCAAAGTCCACACAGGAACTGCAGAAACAGAAGGAAACACTCATCTGTCAGTTCAAAGCACAGTCTGTCACAAGGCATTACTCTCTTCCCCTCCCTTCCAAAAATGTGTTAGTCTAGTAACTTCGAGTTAAAAAAAAAAGAAAAAAAAAAAGCTAAGCTTTTTAGCAGATTCTTCTCTCCTTTTCATCCTGCAGAGTCTAGTGTCTTGCAGTACTATAATGCAACTTGTTCTGCACTACTCCAAACAACTCTTCCAGAACAAACTTAACTGGCTTATTACTTACTAGGTTCATACAGCTTACGACATAGGAAAGGACATTTATATCCATATACACCATCTTACTGCATCACAGACATAGTCTCTTAGGTGCATACATAATGCTCTAGTTCATAGTGATAGTCTTACTCTTTTAAGTGCTTGGTCTTATATTTGTATATACAACTGACCAACCTTTTCAGCTGAGTGAGGCAGAAAACACAATTTTGCCTATGAGGACAGGACATTTACAACTCAGAGTACTCGCACATTCACTAGTTCCATTCTTCATTCAAGTTATATTTATAGAAATAGAGAATATGTATTACCCAGCCCCAGAGCAAAACAACTCACCTCCTTCTACTAGTTGTCTGGCCATGAACAAAGCAGTTGATCCAGTAGCACAGTTGTTGTTAACATTAATGATAGGAATGCCAGTTAAACCCAAACCATGATAGATAGCCCGTTGTCCACAGGTTGAGTCACCTTTACACAGAGACACAACATTAAAATACGGTACATACTCAAAACGTAGCAAAAAGAAATCCCACCATGTATGTGCAATGCTACCACTTAAACTGTAAACTTGAACTTTTGAACTGTCATCTTGAGTATGTCTCTCAAGTATCTACAGTACAAGAACCTTAGAAACAAGATGAAAATCATCAGATTTTAAAAACAGAAGTTTGTCCTGCTTCTGTGGTAACAGGCCATGAATCAACAGAAGGTAACTGGACTGGACAGAAACATCTTAGAGGTGCAGCTTGGAAGCTGCTACAGGTATCACAGCTGACTGACCCTACTTCAGTTGCCATAATACAGTCATTAATAGAGAAACAGGAAGAAAGTTTATGGAAAACTCTCTTTGGAATGGAAACAGATTTCCCCATAATAGAAATCTGACTTTGACTGCTTTGAGAAATACATCAGGCATCTGTGAATTGGAGTGACAGGAAAAGGTTCAAACCAGTCATTTAACACCATCTACTCTATACAATAAGCAGTGACTGCAAGTTAAAAGCTTCTGCTGAGGGTGTCTACTAGAAATCTGTTTGAGGGTTGTGCTGGTTTTGGCTGCGATAGAGTTAATTTTCTTCACAGTACCTAGTATGGGGCTGTTCTGGATTTGTGCTGGAAACGGTGCTGATAACACAGAGGTGTTTTCGTTACTGCTGAGCAGTGCTTACACAGAGTCAAGGCCTTTTCTGCTCCTCACCCCACCCCACCAGCGAGGAGGCTGGGGGTGCACAAGATGTTGGGAGGGGACACAGCCGGGACAGCTGACCCCAACTGACCAAAGGGCTATTCCATACCATATGGTGTCACACTCAGCATATAAAGGTGGGGGAAGAAGAAGGAAGGGGGGACGTTTGGAGTGATAGCGTTTTGTTTTCTCAGGTAACCATTACACGTGATGGAGCCCTGCTTTCCTGGAGATGGCTGAACACCTGCCTGCCCATGGGAAGGAGGGAATTAATTCCTTGTTTTGCTTTGCTTGAGTGCATGGCTTTTGCTTTACCTATGAAACTGCCTTTATCTCAGCCCATGAGTTTTCTCACTTTTATCCTTCCAATTCTCTCCCCCATCCTGCTGGGGGCGGGGAGTGAGAGAGCACCTGTGTGGGGCTTAGTTGCCAGCCAGGGTTAAAAGGACGACAGTCCTTTTTGGCGCCCAACGTGGGGCTCAAAGGGCTCGAGATAACAACAGGTTTGATTGGAACGTGCTAGATTTATAGCTGTTAAGCTATTAATCAGCTGGTTCCTGTGCTTGCCATGGGGCTTGCTTGCCTCACTATATGTTGGAGTCTAGTGCTCATTAGTGGCTGCTTTTTGCTTTCACTGCTTGCTGTACTGCTGCATGCTGTATTGCTGCACTGCTGATCATCTGACTCTGCTGTGCCTGGGAACATTCTGATGAGAGCAATGGCGACGCGCCTGGGCTGGCAGACGGCCAGGGCATCGCTGCTGTTTCTGAGCTGCTGCACTGGACAGGCTGGAACTCCAGTGTGAACTCGAGTCGAAGGGACTGTGATCTGTGGATGAGTCCACACAGGAGCAGGACACCCCGAAGCGTCTGTGGCTGTGGATAAGCCCATGCCAAAGCAGGTACATCTTGAAGCATCTGTGGCCATGGTTATGTCTGTGCCGCAGCAGGTCTATCTCTGAAGGGATTGTGGCCCTGGAGAAGGTCACACTGGAACAGGTGCACCTCAAAGTGACTGTGGCTGTGGATAAGTCTATGCCGCAGCAGGTATAGCCTGGAGAGACTGTGGCGCACAGATAAGGCTCCACTTGGAGCAGGTACACCCCTAAGGGACTGCAGTCTGTGGATAAGTACAAGCCGGAGCACAGGCAAGGGGAGGAGTTTACTGCAATGTTAAACCCTATAACCTGGCCCAAAGGGACCAGGGGTGGAGACTGTAATGGAAATACCTTTAAATTATTGTAACCTAGGATTTGAGTTGTACGTTATAGGAATTACTATAGCAGGAACCACCTGAACCAATGGAGGACAAGCCTTACAAGAAGCAGCGCAAGTGCAGCAGTGACCCAACCTGAGCTGGCTTTGGTTGCCCAAAAACTCCACGCAACACACGTCTCCTGGCCTCAGTGACCACTGTAACAGATAGAGCCCAAAGTCATGGACTAAATGAACTCAGTGGACATTTTGTGGAAATTTCACAGACATTTCACAGGGACGGTCCATAGACTAGGGGAATGATATCTGTGTATTATATCAAAGGATGGGAAGGGTGGTGGGGGTTAATGACAATGTATTGGAGAGTGTGGGACCTGAGTGTGACATAAAAGGTATGGAATAAGGGGTGGAGAATGTGCTAGTTTTGGCTGGGATAGAGTTAATTTTCTTCACAGTACCTAGTACGGAGCTATGTTTTGGATTTGTGCTGGAAACACTGTTGATAACACAGGGATGTTTTAGTTGTTGCTAAGTAGTGCTTGTACTAAATCAAAGACTTTTCAGCTTCCCACACTCTGCCAGGTGCACAAGAAGTTGGGAGGGGACACAGCTGGGACAGCTGACCCCAACTGAAAAAAGGGCTATTCCATACCATATGGCATCATGCTCGGCATATAAAGCTGGGGGAAGAAGAAGGAAGAGGGGGACGTTTGGAGTGATGGCGTTTGTCTTCCCAAGTAACCATTACGCGTGATGGAGCCCTGCGTTCCTGGAGATGGCTGAACACCTGCCTGCCCATGGGAAGGAGTGAATGAATTCCTTGTTTTGCTTTGCTTGCCTGCATGGTTTTTGCTTTACCTATTAAACTGCTTTTATCTCAACCCACGAGTTTTCTCAGTTTTATCCTTCCAATTCTCTCCCCCATCCCACCGGGGGGAGTGAGCGAGTGGCTGTGTGAGGCTTAGTTGCTGGCTGGAGTTCAACCATGACAAGGGTCCTGCTGGTAATGAAGGCAGGGCAGCACTGTGTTGGTATGTGAACAACTCAGTTTTGTCTACATCAGCTGTGAAGCATTATTCTGAAGCCTGACTAATGCATCTACTGTCAATAATCTTACACAGTACATTAAACCATGGTTATGTTTCTATATATGTCCATAGGATTCAAATAGTTATGAACCTCTCACAGAGCAGATCTCATCTATCACTTAGAGTTGAGCCCAAGCAGATATTTCTTATGTGCTCTTGGGCTGAAAGTGCAAGCACACAGTACATGTTTGATCCCCAAAATACCCCTAAGGAAGTGTCTTCAACTCAAAAGCAATGGATAAACAAATATATCCATTCCAGTGTACACATAAAAAAATAAAAGAATTTTCAACTCTATTGGCATAAATGTTATAATACATAAGTTTTGCACCACTTGAATAAATATACCACCTGATCTTGCTGAAAGAGCTGCTTGTATAAAACACGTTTGCAAGACACAGTTTTACAGAAGTCTTTCCATAGCTGTGACTAGAACTGTGAACTCCACAAATATACAGACATAGATCTGCGATCACTAAAAATAATAATTTTTGAAAAGTTTGAGACAGTTCTATAAACTGATGCAATTAAATATTATAACCTGAAATTGATGGGATCCCCCATACTTTTTCCACACAGATGTCTGCAAATGTCACGGATGTCACATCTCAATCAAATTACATTACTTACCATAAACATAACCCACACATGCCTGTTCCACCGCTGAATAAGGAATCCCAGCATCAGCTAAAGCCTTCTGGCCTGAAAAAAGTTTAAAAGTTGAAGAAAAAAAAAAAACCAACTCACACAACCATAACAAGCAAACCTAGAGTAGTATGTATGATTCAAGCATTCACAAAACAAGAGAGAGAGCTGTAAAATTCCTTATATGATGTGAATGGTTAATATAGTCTTGCATCTTAATTCTCATAAAGACAATTTTGCAGTATTTTGAGTTCTGAACAACGTCCTTTATTGGAAAATTTCATGCAATCAATTTTGTGTTCATGCACAAAAGTTGTTTGTCCCAATTAAACCATGTTTGAATAATATAGGTACGTATGAAATCATTTAAGTGTCCAATTCAATTTTAAGCTATCCTTCTGACTTCAGTACTGGAAAGCAGTGAGTTGAACAGGTCAGTTATAGATTTTGTGAAAGTGTTCTTTTTTATCAGTTTTAGATTTGCTTTTTATATGTATCTATCTACTGAACAGTAGCTGTTCCTTTATATGTATAATAAAAAGACTAACTGCAAAACTTAAAATAAGTGTCAGCAATCAACCTAAATGCTTTCCTTATTATTAAATTACCTGCCTCCTTAGCCATGTCAGGATAATCAACGCTCTTCTCATTAGGCTTTGTGAACTGAAAAGAAAAAGTTAAAAGGAAAAAAAAAAAAAAAGGCAAATCAGTGATATTTAATACATCTTTTGCTCAAATTGGTATATTTAAAAGCTTTATCTTTAACTTAGAAACAGGTTTGTGAACAATCCGTTTTAAATAATGCAAACAATTTAATTGACCCAAAAGTGCATGCACAAAATCTGCACAATTCTCAAGTGCTACTGTCAAACCCTGTGATGGCTAAAACCAGAAAACAGTGCAATTTTATGGAAGCTGAGGACCATTTTTGCTCAGTCTTAAAGAAGATCCATTACTTGTATGGAGACGGACAATAACCCTGTCCAAAGCCTGTGGGTGGGACAGAGAACAACTGTCATCTTCACCGATTCATTATAATACATGACATAATCTTCGCTAAGGCTTTGATAAATACTTCCCTTCCACTTTATTTTGTTATACTCCTATTTGTAACAAGCAAATGCTTGTTCTTTGTACAGAACTTAATTCTACATGAGCCTCCCTTTCCCAAGCCTTATTCCCCTTTGTTACAAATCATATCGTACCTTACCCCTCACCACTGGAGGTGGTATTTCTATTTTCTTTGTAGTATGACTCATTAGAGTCCACCAACAAATACATGTGTTTGGCATTTTTACATCATTAACAAAAACCATCACTGCTAAAAAAAAAAAAATTCTCATACTAACTACTTATAGTTCTACAAATTATTTAACCTTCACTGTTAGTATATAAAAGTGAATTTGCTACCTCCTTATGCTTACCTCCCCAACTCCAGTCTTTTGCAACACTTAGCTGTACTTTCTGTAATGCCTCCTTTCCTTAATTTAGACAGACAACCTTCGTACTGAAGGTCATAAGAAAAATCAGTCAGTGAACTGATCATTGTAAAAGCCTGTAAGAGCGATTGACATTACTTGGGCTAACAAAGAGAGAAAAAAGAGTATTGACAATTTCTCAAATCACACTAACTGGTAACTGAGATGATCCGCTTTTGAAAATGAAAGGCATCATGTGTGGAACTGACAATTACACAGGAAACACGGACTGTTGTTTTGAGAAGGTATACCAATTTTTAGAAGACATTACATCATTAAGATTAAAAAAAGAGAAAGGATACAATCCTAAAAGACTTCATAATAAAATGCTTAGGATGGTGTCTGACAAGTTTTAGTTGTCTCTTCCATGCTACTGTTCCTTCCTTGCGCACATCACAAATGAGTTTAAGGTGAGGTCCAGTAACTTCCAAAACTACATTCTATGATCCAGTCCAATAAACACAATTAACAGAATGAAGTCTTTTACCTTTTATTTCCTCCCCATCACATCATATGCTGGAGAAATACCCATGCAGCAAAAAAAAAGTTCTTTAAAAAAGGGGGGTGGAGGGGAGGTTCTGACTACTCTGGCAAATATCAAACTCATCTTGAGTTTCATCCACTGAGATAAAAAAGGTTCCTTTAGCTTTTGCTCCTCTTTGAAAATATGCCATGCTGTGTGAACTCTGTGTCGGAAACCGAATGCCCAGCTACAGAAACGCATCAGGAGAGTCTCTGTAGGGCATCTGCTCTGCTGCCTCCAGCTCCCCCCGAGCCCACCAGCTCCCCGGCCCTTCAGAGCGAGGGGACGAGCCCTTGACCAGAGGTTGCACTAACACGGGGACGCGGTCTGGCCGTTTTAAGTCTGTGATATCGACCTGCTCAACGGAGCTCCACAACGTTTAACTTGGCCGTCGAACCCGTCCTCCCTGACATACCAACCAAAGGTGAACTTTGCGTGGAGGGCGGCGGAGCCGCTATCGCCCAGGCCTGACCCGCAGGCCCAGGCTGGCACCGCACGCCTCTCCTCTGCAAATGTCCTGAGACAGCAACCGTATTTGGTGAGGGGCCTTACCCCCACCTGGGGAGGAAACGCACGGCTCCCACAACGCCGCCTCCTCCCGGGCCCCCCTCAGCCGCCGGCGGGGCGCCAACACGGGACGCCCGAAGGGGAGACGCCTCAGGAGCGCCGCCGAGCCAGGACCCGCGCGGGCCGATCCCCCACACACGGACGCCGAGTTTCGCTCTGCCCTCCCGCACGGCCTCAGCGCGCAGGCGGTGCCGGGGAGGGCGCAGGCCGGCGGCGCGGAGCTGGACCGGCGCGGCGGACAGCCCCGTACCTTGGTCATACCAACGCCCACCACGAACACCCGGCGCTGCATGATGGCGGCGGCGGCGGGCGCCCGCGCGCGCCCCCTCCTCCCGCGTCCGTCCGGCCCAGGCGCCGCCGAGACCCCCCGCGCGGGCAGCGGCGCGCGACAGCAGAGCGAAGGGGCGGGGCGAGCACCCGGGAGGCGGGGCACCGCCACCGCCTCCCCTCCCACCCCTCTTTCTTAAAGGCACAGCGCGCCTCTGGCCGGCCCCCGAGGCCCGGCCCCTCGGTGCCCGTACCCGTACCCGGCGGCAGCGGAGCCTGGGGAGCGACGCCATGATGCGGCTGGGGCGGGCGGGGCGCGAGCTGCTGCGCTGGGGTGGCGGCGGGCCCCCCGCGGCAGCCCCACGGCGGGGCGCGGAGGTGCTGGTGGGCGCGGCCGGCGGGGAGAGCAGCGGTGAGTGCGGGGCCCCCCCCTTGCAGCCCGGGGTGCGCGGGGACCGCAGGGGGCCGGGGCTAGGCCCCGGCGCTCGTTTAACGCCCGTTCCGCGGGGTCCGCGGAGCTGGTCTGGTGCCAGAGCGGGTTTCGTGGTGCGGCAGGGAGGGGGCGTGTGGATCTCCTTCGTTTTACCAGTTCCTGGGAAAAACGCGGCAGCTCCCAACCTGACGTGAGTGGGACCGTGCGTGTGCCCAGCCCTTCCCTGGACGTCTGCTCTGCTAGGCCTTGCTGTCCCTCGGGCAGGCCCTGGACACGCTCGAGCTGTCCCTACAGCAGTGCCCGGACATCTTGTACCGGCCCCCGCCGCACGGGGCCCCGGGGCCGCCAAGCCTGCCCTGGCTCCAGCGCCCTCCCAGCCCCAAAGGCGACCGACTGCCTTGCAGGGTCCGCAGCAGGCAGGTTGCTTATAGTCCCTTTGCTTTAAATTATGCCTTGGTACTTTTCTCAAGAACGCAGCTGCCGAATAAATAGCTAGATGCCTTTTCTTAGGTTGTGTATGCAGGAGGTCTCAATACAAGAAGTTCTGGTTTGCATACCTTAGATTTTTCTGATATCAGTAATGTACAGTGCTAAAGGTAGGGTACGACCAGGGCATGTCTGTGCATATTTATGCATGAGAGCCACTAAGCAATTTGAGTTTTGGTTCAGATTGCCAATATAATTACTTTCTGGTAACTATTGCAGGAACTTATAAACAGTTCTTGGTAGTTTTTCTAGTTACATATGTACATGAAAGTAGTTACCTGAATTGTGAATTTCCATTGTTTGCTGGTGCCCGCTGTTACCTGTGTCTTCCTTCCTATGCAACACATCTCTTGTTTATTAACTGGCCACTGGCATAGGCAGAGGAATAAAGACAAAGACCTTCTAGCAGAGCAGAAGGACCTGGCATGACAGATGCAAGGTGCATCTGTGCACCTGCAGCAGCAGCAACAGCATCTTGTGATGTTAAGGCCTGGGAAGGGAGCGGAAGTCCAGCCAAGGAAACAGATGTTTTTTCTCTCCACAGCATACAGAAACCATTGGATAATAATTTACAAAACACAAGTGTAAGGGAGAAGCAGGTGGATGTTGTCTTATTTTTCTGCTTGGACTTAGGAACTTTGAGTGAAGTCTTTTCCACTGATGAGCTTATTAACTTTAAATTGAATGAGCTGCAATTTAAAAATGTTCTGGAACACGAACTGAGAGTGACCAGTTTGTGCTGTTCTCATGCAAAGAGCAATCCCGAGAGGATGGTATTCTTCATTAAGGAATATACTTGAACACAGTAAGACTGTACAATAAAAACTAAATTAAATAACATTCGAAACAGAAACCTAAGATGGATCATTTGGGGTTTGGGGTTTTTTTCCATTCCTGCAGTGATTCTAAGACATATATTCTTGGATGTCATGTTCATTTTTTGAAAGTCTGCTTATTTATATTATTCACAGTGCTACTGAATTTTACAGTTGACCTGCATAACTGGGTTTCATAGACATGATCTACCACCTCCACTTTAAAAATAACTGATTGTTTTAGAATATACTTTATATGCATTTTCAGGAAAGAGAAGATGCAGCATATGCAGATATTGTTCCCAGTTGAATTACTGTGTCAGAGAATTAAATGAAGTATAACTGAAATTGTCTCCTATTACTAAGGTATTGCTGAAATCCTAATGAACCGACCCCACGCAAGAAATTCATTGGGAAAAGTATTTGTAAATGAAGTGAGTATGGGCCTGGCCTGTGAACGTGTTTGGAATCGTGACCATTAACTAAATGCAATAAGAATAGTTGTGGGAGATCTGAAACAAAAACTTAATCTCTTGCTGAAGGTCAGTGGGAGACTGCATTGGGGCAAGGCAGATTAGCCTGAAGAAAAAGAGGTCATGATATGTCTATACTGCAGTGACTTCAGGTGCAGACTGGACAGAGATATTGGAGGAGTTACTTAAGTTAGCTAACTCTGATGCAAGTTAATGTCCTCACTTGTGTAATTACAACAAACACATACTCATTGTCAGACCTTAGCAGATGATCTGTTCGAGGTTGATACATTCTACAGAAAGTCTGGCTCATGCCTGGACAGGAAGGGGAGTTTAAGGTACAGCAAAGCTTCATCTCTGGATGGAAGAAAAAAAGAGATGGGGAAACATGTCGTTGTGAGGCTGTCGTGGAAGGATCCTGCTGGCTCCACATATATGATTTCCAGGAAATTCCTGGCACCTGCAGGAAAAAAAAAGAAACTTTAATCATAGATTAGGAGCTTGCTATAATTTAGGTATATACATCCATATGCTTAAAGTTTTTCTTCTCTTGTTTGTACTCCCTCCCTCATAGCTGTTCAGCGCTCTGGAACAACTCCGCTTTGATGAGAAGGTTCGCGTGGTGGTGTTCAAGAGTGAGGTGAAAGGTGTATTTTGTGCTGGTAAGTAACAAAGGCTCTGCAAACTATTGCTAAAAAATTTGATGGCTCTTAGGGCTATGTGCTGATCAGATCATGCAGAAAAGCAGTTGGAAATGCCTGCTAAAAGAAAAATGGGCTGGCTTTTGTGTAGCGAATCACAAACACATTATCTCTTTTGCCTGTCTGCCTCTCAGCTTCAGTGATGAAGACGTGCGTGATGGAGTGAGCCTCACAGGCTGCGTGGTGCTATTTGTTTTCCATTTATAACCATCTTCAAGGACAGGTGCCTCTGGTATTGGAGTCCTTGGTTTCCAGTTTTATGGATTATCATCCTTATATACAGTGATCAGTGCTCAGTGAAATCTGTTCGAAGGGCACAGAGGAGCACCCTAGCCACTGCTCCAGCCCAAATGTCCACACTCCAGCTTCCACTGACCTTACTTAACCAGAACACTGTATTTCAAGACCTCTGAAGTGGTCTGTCCTCTGGGATGGGCAGGAGGGAACACAGTTCAGGTGTCTTTTCCCTGTTCCTGAACTCTAACCTTTTTCTCCTCTATTTAGGTGCAGACTTAAAGGAACGTGCAGAGATGGATGATGCAGAAGTTGGACACTTTGTTAAAAGGCTGAGAAATCTCATGGATGAAATAGGTAGATTATTATCTCAGTTGGGAAATTTGCCCTAGACTGCCTGTACTGAGACATTTAGAAATGCTGCAGGAGGGGAAGGATGCTAGCCCCAGCAGGTTATCTGTGTAGGAGTAGCTTCCCAAATGGCTCCATCTTATGCCTGAAACAAAGATCTAATTAGAATTGAATACCAACTATCCTGCTGCCACTCCAAGAACAAGATGCATTTCAGTACTGCCTTTTCCATGATGAAGAGCAGAACACACACATGTGTGTAATAAGTACCTGCTATAACAAAGCATTCTATGTACACTTCTATGTAATCCTTGGGAGACACTGCTAGACAAAATGAGCCATGTTGGTTGTCCCACTTTTAATACACACTCTGAAGCACTCACGATGATGACCTGAGAACATGGATTTTGATCTCTGAATGGATTTGTTGAATGTCAGGGGTTTTGTAGCTACAACTCCCCCACCCTTTTTTTTCCCCCCAAAAGGAATATGGACTTCTGCAATTGATTTTCCTCCCCTATTTATGAATTGCTCTGCTCTCACTAGAGAGGAATACCAAAGTGAAATCTGACTAAAATACCAATCAGAATTGCAGTAATGAAAAAAACCAAACAACAATGTAGAGGGAATGACCCTGTCTCACAAACCACAGAAACAGTCGGGGGGTGGGGTGTGGAGGGTTAGTCCAGGTAGTTACAGCACAGAATTAGCACACATCTGAAGCTCCCTGCGTATTTAAAAAGGTATCTTATCAAGCAGCTAACTCAGGTTAACTCCAGGTACCTCAGGTTCCTCAACTATGAGGTGACAACAGTGTTTACCAAGTTCAGGAGCCTTGGCTAACAAAAGCACCGGAAAAGCTAATCCTCGTAACAGTGACTAGGGATGGTGTCTTTGTTTGGACTGTTTAACTGCGATAGCTGGATATTCACATCATACATTTGCAAGGAGACAATTCATCCTGTTTTCTGTTGCAGTACTTTGTATTTGCATGCTTCTTTGCATGTAAGAAGAATGTTTTGCATTCTTCTTACAGAGAAGGGAGAAGTATGAAAAGACACAGTTTCTACTATGCAGAGACAGACAGAAAGTTTGTGGCAGAAGAAAACTAATTCTTGAACAATTTTGAATCGGAGAACTACTAAAAGCTTTAGAATTTAAGCATTTAAATTCCAGTGGAACAGAACTTCTGTAACAAAACTATTAATCTGTGTTGTCTTCTCTAGCTGCCCTGCCTGTACCCACAATTGCTGCAATAGATGGCTACGCATTGGGTGGTGGACTAGAACTGGCGTTAGCTTGTGACCTTCGAGTAGCAGGTTTGTGTGTTGCTTAATTTAGGATTCTTCTTGTAATCGGTGACTAAATTTTAAAGAGAACTCACATGCATGATAGCTGACTGTTAATGGAATTTAGTAGGCTGAGAGAGGAACTCACACAGTTCAGGAAATGACTAGGCATTTGTCCAGAAATGTGACATTTAGTTACTATTGGGAAAGCAGTTTCCTTGCTTAAAAAGTAAAGCCTATTTTTAAACAAGATTAGGATTCCTTCAGAAAACTATTTATTGGTAGGATGAAATAGTTATTACCATGTAATATTGGATTAGCACTCTGGCTAGATCTAATCTTCCCTACTTAAATCAGCTTGGAGTGGAAGCCTTCCTTCTTCTGTTTCCATTCTTCCATCCATTACATTTCATCTAGGCTGGACCCAAGGTTCATTTTTCTGGATAAAATTGCTATATTAGGGGTAAGCAGCCATACTACACAGCCCTCTTCTGACTTGAGATGGACATTGATTAAGCACTGTAGCATTCAGACTTTCTAGGTACCTGGATAAATGGAGTTCCAGTTCAGTATTGACAGTCTGTAGTTTTATTAATCAGTTCAGTATGGAAAATTTGTAGTTATACAGATAAAAAACTAACTAAACCATGTATTTATTTTTTTAATAGCTTCATCAGCTAAAATGGGCCTTATTGAGACCACAAGAGGGCTTCTTCCTGGAGCAGGTAATCTTAATTAAATCTTCAGTCTCTTACTTTCTCAGCTGTATAGTAAATATTTTGCCATTAGAGCACTTGAAGTGTTTTGAATGTAAATTAGCGGTAGCATCTTACAGTGACCCAAGAGACCTATGAATCCAGAGTTCTGTTCCAAGCTCTGTCTCAGACTTGCTGTGAATTTAGGAAAATCCCTTTACACCTTTTTCTGTTTATCAAAATCCTCAAAAGAATACTAATGCCTTGCAAAATGTTGACGTATTCAGCTAGTAGTTATTAAAGAAACACATGATCCCTTTGTTTTTCAAACTTCCTTGTTATATAAGGAGACAAAATACTATTGGGTTTTTTGGCGTTTCTCAGAAATGGAAAATGGTGGTTTTGCTGTTGTCATAAGGTGGAACCCAGCGCCTGCCCAGATGTGTTGGAATAGGTCTTGCAAAGGAACTCATTTTCACTGGTAGACAGATTGATGGACAACAAGCCTTGTCAATGGGATTAGTAAATCACACAGTGCCACAGAACAGCGAGGGAGATGCAGCTTACCAGAGAGCATTAACTTTGGCTAAAGAAATCCTTCCTCAGGTAAGTGTAGTATTCATGCGGTCAAGGTAAAGAAGGCATCTCTGCTTCCCTTAAGAGAGAGCAAACAATTGAAATTCCTTTCTATGAAATATTAAAGTCTTGGTTCCTGATGTTTAAGTCTCTTAACTCTGTCCTTTTTTGTGAATGCCATTTCTGTAGGAACAAGTGTTAACATCCAGCTGCTTAACTCATAGGACAGTTTTACCTCTCAGCTGCGGTTGTGCAGACCTGCAGGATATATTGTAACCTTGCACCATGTGCATCTATTAACTGTAAATAATGACAAATTGTTTTTTAAAAATACTTACTAACTTACTGCAAATTTCTGTAGACTAAAAGGTCAGTTGGACGTAGGATAATAATATAACAACTACACTATTATGAACTGATGTGGCTTTAATTATTTCTAAATGTTTGTTGTGGTTTGGGTTTTGTTTTTTTTTTAATAAAGGCTCCATTTGCTGTGAAAATGGGAAAACTGGCAATAAACAGAGGAATGGAGGTAATTTTTTTTTTTTTAAATACTGAGGTAAATGAAGCAGATGGGCAGCTCTTACAAATTACTACAGTATAAATGTTTAGAACAGACAAGTTATAATCCTTGTTTAGACAAGGCATTTAAAACCATTTCAGGGGTTTCAAAGATTTTCTTTAAAGACAAAATTAATACGGCAGGATTTTTTTCTATAGATGCTAACACTGTGGTTCTAATACAGGAGTGAATCACCCACTACAAGTGAATGTTTATTGATTTGAGGGCTTGAAGTAGTTTTGAGGGCTACACTTCAGACACATCTCACTCCTTCCCTCTCATCCCCAGGTTGACATTGCGTCAGGGATGGCTATTGAGGGGATGTGTTATGCCCAGGTAAGTTACCTTCGGCATACATTCATGAAAGGAACAACTCTACATTTTCTAAAGCCAAATATTCACAGTGTCCTCTTATATTTTCCTCTCTAACCAACAGCTAAATCTAAAGGTTTGAGAACATACTCGAGTGCAGTTCCAGATTTCTATTGCAGAATATTAACTGTTGTGTCATGCATAGCTGCCTCTCTCAGCCTGCCTGAGACCAGAGTCCTTCCTTAAATACTCTTCTAAAGTATTTGTATATTCTTAGTTTCAACAATGTTAATTATAGGATGAGCTTTACGAATGGCATTAGGTTTAACAAATTAAAAACCCAGATTCTTCTGTAGTCATTCTTTCTGACAAGTTTTGAGAGCATGCACCTTTCTCAGCTAACAGAACAATGTAACTGCTGTGCCTCTAAGTGTATTTTAAGATGGTAAAGTATTAAATTTATGGAAAACTGTTTTCCTATATAGTTCTCTGGCCTCTGGTCTTTGTCTCAGATGCTGTGCTTTACACTGCAACCCAGTCTCTTTATTTTCCTAATTGCAAAACGTGGAAGGTGGAACTTAACGTATCATTGAAAGAAAAGCAATCTTACTCTTAGACCACTACTGCCACTACTTAAAAACACATTGGACTTGTCAATGAAAAACATACCACTGGTTCTTTTTTTAAATGTAGAATATTCCCACAAGAGACCGTCAGGAAGGGATGGCTGCCTTCAGGGAGAAACGACCACCTCAGTTTATCGGCAAATAACGCTTCCTAGCATCCCCTTGATTTCTTGAAGGCAAAGGAGGACTGAAGAGGACCCACTGATTTCTTGGGATTATTTTTACGACTGCACTCTGTACTTATCTCCTTGCCTTGGACTGCATTTCTGAATACTCCACTGGATCATTTTGCTGTAAGAATTCCCAAATAAAGATTTAACTTTGTACAGCTGATCTTTTTAAAGAGCATACATCTTAAGTCAGTGGTTATGGCTCTCAAACAGATGTCAAGTAAGGAGTATGGAGAAGCTTTGGCTCACCATAAGCAAATTAAAAAAAAAAAAAGGCAGAAAACATGCTGCATCTAAACATTGATAGGAAAAAGAAAAATCACTCTGAAGAATGTCAGCTTACAAAGAAAGCAAGCCTTCCTGAGCTTGCTTCCCATTATCAGTGCTCTTCTGACTAATCAGACAGAACAAGTGGTATTAACACAGAGCAATGGTGTTTCACCCCAGATCTGCTGTGAATAGTGCAAAACACTGAGCTACCACTCTAGCTGAGTGAACTTACATCTCTTTAGTATCAGTGCTTGAGAAAATGCAAGGCCTGTATGTGCACATATATATGGCCACCATATCAGTCTATGCCAGACATCTCAAGCATGTCACCTCTCTCCCATCACCTATTTTCCTCTGTTGCCTGACTGGAAGCTGAAGTTATTTTCTCCCTCTGCTTAGAGGTTCTCCAGCACTGAGACATGCCAGACAATTTAGCTGTATGGCTTCTTGTTTCCCCAGACCAAGGCTTTCAAGCAAAAGTATAGAGAAATGTATTTTTAGTAAATACTTTATATGTTATCAAAATACACTTACAAAATGTGGCTTACCACATTGGAACTAGGCATCACTTCATGCTATGATAGCCTCAAAGCATACCACAATTTCAGTTGTGCCAAAAGTTAACCGAACAATTCTGTGGGTGAGGTAACCTTACCAGATTATACATGTACAAGTTTCCTGTGTAAAGATCTGCAAAGGTAAAGCAGTCATGATCTTCAGCCTTCACAAAAAAAGATAGCAAATGCCACAGGTGAAATACAAAAGTTTAAAAGTTGTTTCCAGAATTATTCTACCCTGGCAGGAACTCCTGAAGCTGCACAGGAATGTGAAGAGACCTTTCTGTAACTGGCACATACAAGTAAATTTAGTGGACTTATACCTTGTAGGCATTCATACTTTTCAGCTTTAAAGAACTCTGCTCACTGTTTGTTTGCCTGAAGCATGTGGGAACAAAACAAGAAGGGTATGGAACATCATTTACAATCTCTGTGCTTGCTGGTTGCAGAACTTTATGAAGTGACATCTTCACCCTCTGGACTGATGCCAGTATCACATTCATTTTGTGCTGTGCGTAGCAGTAGATTTTTTTTTCTTCCACAGTTTTAGTTAAGATGCTTCAGCAAGTTCTCCTGTTATTAGGAAAAACCAGTACTGTAAGGAGAGTTGTCATCTTTATTTTAAAATCTTGTAGCAATTCATTTATATTCATTCTATTAACAGCAATTTTGACAAGTTTTGTGTTCCATTTCATGTAACGGAAAGTTCGTAGCACAAGTACCATAGCAGACATCTCAAAAGGGTGGTGGGTAAAGGCTTGCAGGCCATTTTTCATTTTTTAAACCACCTTCATAATTCAAAGCTACAACCAATTTAATTTATTTCTGAATCAAGAAAACTGTATATAACCAGATACACACATGAAAGTGATGCTAGCCAAATTATACCTTTGTACAAAAAGCAATTACACAACATTGATTAAATTACTGGATCAGTACCTTTTGAAGTTGCTGAAATACACAATAACTAGATTACTGAAGATTAGAGGTGATGTTTTTATTTGAAGGATGGGAGTTGGGAGGGGGAAGGAGTTAAAAATAGTAAAATATGGTCATCATGAAGAAGCCATCCCTGCTAGTAAGCTACCAAACATAAGTTTTCTTTTTAAACTCAATTACCAATATATTTACAGAGTCTCTGAATATCAGTCAGTTGCCATGGAAATACGGAGACTAACCAGATAAACAAAAACAATACCTGAAATAAATCTGAACAGACATGCAGTTTGCTTCCATCACTTGTATTTTACCAGGCATCTGTATGCTGTGCAATATGTTTCATTCAACACATCATTTGAAACCCATAGGTAACCAAGAAAGAAATAAGGTGTTACAATTAGCATCTTTATGTAAAATTTCACACTCCACAAAACAATGAAATTGACACAGGGCTTACATAAAACATTGGGTGGTATTTTGCACTGTGAGGACTTGGAAATATAATTCACTGCACAATACTGACAGAATATTTACAGAAAACAGAGCAATCATTAGTCTCTTATAAATAAGGTGACCAAATATCCTGGGCCTCCTATCAAGACATGCAATCCCCTTCACGATGAAGTCATTATTTTGCTCCAATGAGCCTTCTCCTTTCTCTATCAGTATTCTAAAAACAAAAGAAAGATATCACACACAACCAAAAGTAGTCAAACAACAACAAAACCCCCTTCTTGTTACCAAGTTTAAAATCTCAAGCTTAGTTCATCCTTTTAGTATTGTGTCTCCTTTTAATCCTGTTTCTATTGCTTTACTTTAGCAGGTTTCCCCTTTCCCTGATGCAATGCCGATCCCCACCTTATTAAGAGTAGGGAGGACTCCGGAGAGCTGAACTGCAAAAAGGCATTGTTCTAGCAGTAAGGAAAACAAAAGAACACAGCTTGCAGGCAAAAGGAAAAGGAAGTTGAAGACCCCATTTGTGTTTAGAAGGGTTATGAGACAATGGACATTTTGGTCGCCTTAGTTACAAGTCTCATTGTAACCTGCATGCATGTACTTTTGTTTTAATCTGTAAAAGTGTTGAATCTCACAACCACACACAGTTCTATTCAAACACCAAACTGGTAAACAGTGTTATGAACAGCAATCATAGGGATAAAATAACGTTCTCTCCCAGAAGTCACAAAACAAGATATTCCTAGAAGTCTTTTTTTCAGATGTGCATACTGATCTGTACAAGTCCCATCTCTTCGTAGCCAGCAGTAACCGTACAGGTATGACCAGCTCAAGCAGTGACCCTTTACAAGTTGCATATGCGGTTGCCATTAAAGTTGACATTCATCAAAGGTTACCATACATGGTTCTGGGTACCACAATTATCGGCAAATCACTTTAATGGTGACCACTATATTACAAGTTACTCCAACTACAGACACATCAGAAAGGATTATTACAGAGACAATACTTTACACTCCTAGACCTGCAGCTTTCAGTTTGGTTTATTTTGTTGCTGTTTTCTACATGGAGGTGGTCTCCCATGACGCATAATGTGTTTTTCCAAACTATCCAGGATGGCAATTGCAATCCTTTGGACATGTGGATCAGTCTGGACGTTTTCCTTGATGTTGTATAAGTGCTGTAAACCACCTTCTTCAATTAACATGCTGCAGTACCTTGCAGCTGCAACAAGATTAAAAAAAGGGAATTAAAAAAAACCAAGTATCTAGGGTAAATGTAGCAGATACTGTAAACACTGTTTCAAATCCACTTTTGTCCTCCCAGACCAGGCAACATCTAGGACACTCCATTAAGTACCTACAGAAGTGCATTTGTACTTCAACACGTGACAACACAACAGAGTTGTTTGGACAGGACTATGATTGTAATCAGGTCTGTTTCCATGTCTGTCTTAGCTGACTGGAAAGTGCCTTATAATATGTGCAGTATTCTCTCTCTCCCCCTACCTCTTCTACAGGCATTTTAAGTGCACATATTAAATTTTAAGAAATGGGAATCAGAAGTACTATAGTATCTGTGAGTACCTAGGTAAAAATATCACCTTTGCCAAATACCTCGGCACAGAACAGTTACCAAAAAATGGTATCCAGATATACCACATCATTTGTACAGGCTTGCAGAGTGAATAGGAGAGAACGGTTTGCCAAATACTATTGATGGTGGCCTTAACTAGTTACAAGTTGCTATGAATGCCTTTTCAGGGATAAAATTATGCTTTTCTTTCCACTTTCATTATTGATTTTAAAAAGTTGAAAGCGCACCTACGTCAGTTCCAGTGTTACTACGTGCGGGGACCAGCTATAAAAAGAGCCATACGTTTAATGTAACATGCAAGCTTCAGAAGTTGTTACCAAAAGGTCAGGATGACCGTAATGCAATCCACAGAGCATTACCTCCAATGTGCCCAATTTCACCATTCATCTCAGTGAAGCAACACCAGAGTTGTTTAAATGCTGACATTAAGCATTTCACTGGGGATCACATTTACTGCAGTGCTACCAGTATTTTAGTTAAGTTAGCTCATTGTGGTGGATACGATATAGAGAAACAGCAAAAGGAGAAAAAAATAAACAAGAAAAATCAATCCCATTAATTCCAGACTACTTTCACCCTTATCTAAAAGAGGAGGTCAAAATAAAATGCATCTCCTCTCCAGGACAAAAAGCCTTCTTGATGCCAAGCACCAAAAGCTGAAGATTTTCCCCCCAAATAAATATCCATATTTCAGAATTAAACACATTTTCCCTCAGAGTAGGTTATTACATTTGCTACCAAACATTTGGTTTCTCCACAACTTTGTCCAGAAGCTTCTGGCACCAACTACTACCAGAACTAAATTTCAGGAATACTGTCTTGGTCTCAAATCAGGAGCACGCCATCCAAGTATTTCCAGCCTCTCCATTCTACAGAGCAGTTACTCACTGTCAGTACAAACCTCTGTGGCATGTTGAAAGCCCAGAGGTTAGGGCAGCACAAAATAAACACTAAAAATAAACAGAACAAATAGGACCATACTATGTTAACAGGGCTGAGGCACAAAGAGGGGGAGAAAGCTTGCTTTAATTTCATTAATACAGAATTACAGGGTCTTAATCAAAAACTGTTATCCAGAGACTGACCAGTAAAACACCTTTGTCAGAACAGTCCCACTTCAACATGGGAAAAGTCCTCACAGATCTCTGGACAGTGTCTCATTACAGTTACAAGCTCTATGAAGAGTAGGAAAACAGTACTTTATGTGCAATTATATGCTATTCCATGTTATTGTTTGGTCCTGAATAGATGTCTTTTCACTGTAGCATTAGTGATTTATAGGACAGGGATAAACAAGCATAGACATACTGCTGTCAAGAAGATTAAAAAACTGGCACAGAAAATACTTCTAATACTTTAGAGGAAAGCTGCTTTATATCTGGTAGAAGTTAATGACAATACACACATTCACGTCATACAAAGTTATGTCAAAAATTAAAAAAAAAGCATTAAAAGCCAGGAAGGTTTGTCCAGTCTTACATGTAGGTATGCTCAGGGGATTTATTTCCTTTCCCAACACTTGTGCATTTCATCACATGCTCTCAAGTCATTTTACAAACAAGACATTGGTGTTCTCATTGTGCAGATGGGAAAGACAGATTAAGAAACTGACCTTCATGTCATAGCAAGTTATTGCAAAAAGGCGATTAGAGATGAGGATTACCTAAAACTTCTGTTCTGACAGTAAGAGATAGCTACCTGCTACAATCATTGTCCTTAATTTAGAAGACGTCTTGCCCATTATTAATATTTACATTTCTGAATAAAAACACCTGTGCAAGCCAAAAATGTAGTTAATCTTAACACATGTCCACATTTTGGAATTAATACTGTGCATTTAACAGTAAAATCCCAGTAAATAAAAAGGACATAATGAACTTTTATTACTCTTTTCCTGCTGCATTTCGTCAAAGCCTAAATGTAGTTTCTCCAGAGGATTAGGAGCGAATACTCTAGGAATTATTATTTTTGCCACTTCCTGCTAGTGAATAATATGCTAAGAAATAAGAATTTTAAGGGTAATATTATCTTAATACATACGATTTTTGCTGCAGACGTGCTGCATGGCCCACACTGCCCATAACTGGACACCAGGTGTCATGAAACAGCCAAGTAGCGGAAAAAATGGATTGAAAGACCTATAAAAAAAAAAAAGGAGAAGAACAGCAACTCACTTTACTACTAGATATTATTACTTCAGAGGTCACATGTTGTCTACTCATTCAGCTACAAGTTTAAGTAGGAGAGACACTTGATAAACTAGAGTTTTAGATGCAGCAGGCAAGCCTTTTAATGTTTAAGACAATTACTAGCAAAAATCATGTATAGTGGATATGTAGTATGCTTTTACCATAGCATTTGGATGCCTCCTGCTCCTTAAAAACAGGAGTAAACCAGTGGAAATTATAAGGATTAGATGGACAGTAATTATCTAATTGTACTTTTTGGCCTTAAGCTTCTTTATCTAGGACAGTAGTGCTAACCTAGTGCTAGCCACTATAACTTTACTGGTTAATCTTTGCGTCCGAGTCTTTTAGACATGCAGCTGAATACCTTTAATAGAAAAGCAGGTAGAAAAACATTATATTGCCTTTTATAGGAGTCCCTAACCTTCTTTGGTCACAAAGGGAAAATTAACATGCTGTATATTTTAAGCCAATAGGTGTTTTTCCACTGGACAAAACCATGTCTCACTAGCAGCTCGCTCTACTTTGGGAACAAGTTTTAAATCTAGTTCAGTTTATTTTCCAATCTCTAAGTCAAGACAATAGTTACCTGTAAGCCACCATCTCACATTCTGGGGTTGGCCAATTCAAAATGGCAGAATGCTGCAAAATACAGAACCAAGAACACTCATTGTTAAATACAAACATTGAAAAAATATTAAAGAGTATGATAAAATTCACCATCATTTCTGTACCAGCTGTTCAAGGAGAGATGTCCTCTGGCTGCGACTTAACGTCCAGGCCTGCTCTCCTCGAGATATCAAATGAGCAATAATCCCTGCTGCAAAGTAGCTAACTTCCACTTCCACACTGTGCAATAATTTACTGATGTGGTCTATAAAGTCCTTCCACATTAATTCAGAATGGAGTTCTTTAACTTCAGCTATGTTATTCTGGAGGGGGAAAAACAGAGGAAAGAGAAAATATCAACAGAAAGAATACGAGATGACCAAGATAAACATATAAACTTGAATTATGTTGTGCAAGTAAACACTAAACACCAGGATGAGATCTTCATAGGTCCAGGTGACCACCAGATGCCAAAATACTACTTTTGCTTTTGAAAACTTTTCCAGTCTAATGCAGGAATTTGCCTCAAAACAAAGAGGTTTTCTCATAAGTAATTTTAGGCCATTAGCATGCAGATTACACTAAATTAAAGGCTAGTTTTAACAAACACACTCAATTTCAGTAAACTTCAGCAGTGCGCAATTCTGAATTCCATTTATTTTCAACCTACTTTTTGTATTTGGACTCATCTGAAGCCTTACTCACTGCCCGTTCTTAAAAGCTCTTTTTGTTTACTGTAACCATCAATTTCAATATAACTAGTGCTTTTGGAGAATTGGTACAACAGTCCAAAACAATGTCAATTGTGAATAATGCACACTATAAGGATTAAAGAAGAATGTAAAAATATTAGGCAAGTTTTCAGATTAACATGGGGTAAAAAAAAAAAATACCAGTTTTTAAAAGTATATATTTCAGTTTGCTTTGACGGGGTGGGGTGTGGTGTTTGGTTTTTTTTTTTTTTGTTCATCTCACCAGAAGTCCAAGAACTTTCTGTTGAATGGATGATTCAGATGGAAAAGACTGTGGAAAAAAGAAACAAACTATAGGTAACCATTTATGTTTATTATTGAAACAATGTTAATTGTAAACCTATGTTGATAATCCACCACCAAAACTGTACTCCTCACCTCTAAGACCCTCATGAAAAGTTCTAGCCCTTGATTCTCAATGAAGTGCCGGCATGTTGTTGGAGATTCATCAGTGAGGTTCCAAAGTGCACTCAGTGTGAACTTGAGGGTAGTATCTACAAGATTCTGATTTGTTTTCTGTTTAACTATTTGTAGAAGTTGCTGGGGGGGAGGGAATAAAAAAAAAAAAATCACAGTTATGATTGCGTATCAAAAAATATGTTAGCTCCTCTGCTTCTTTCTGCACTGACTGGGGTAATGCACAGCTATCATTCATATGCAGAGTAAAGATCTACATGTTTGGGACCAAACTATACAAAATAAAACAGCTATTAAACTTTTTACCTTCCCTTTGAACATGGTTGCCTGCTAGAGGAATTTCTTTGTTTTCACCGTAATTACATGTTAATTACTATTACAGATGGCACAAAGCCATCCACAGAACTCTGGACCACGTGAACATTGACAGTACTAACTATTTACTTCAGATACTCTGTTTTTGAGCATCTTTCATCTTATACAATGGATTTCAATTCAAGAGTTGTCTTGCTATTTTGCTTTGTATTAATTGTATCAAGTTTTTCCACTTTGTCTTCTTTTCATCTATGCTAATATGTCTCATTGCCACTGTCTCTGATATTATCTCTAACAAATTCTCTAGGCTTTTCTCTTCTAAAAAACTTTCAAATTAATACAAGTTAATGTGTTCTTAGAATTCTGTCTACTTATGTTTATTTTGTATCTTTAGGAACACTGTTAGCATGAATAGCTGGAGAGGATGGTATTTTTGACTGTCAGGAAAGTATCTGACTTACCCTAACAATGAAGAGCTCTGCGCCAAGTTGAGCTGTTTGCTCTGTTGAAAGCTGGAAACAAACAAAACCATATCAACAATTTTTTAGACTTTAGAAATACTATCCTATCACCTCAAAGCTTAAATTTCGTACCTTTGCGGCAAGAATGGAAATTATGGCTACAGCCATCCTTTGCATGTTTTGATCTTCATGATTACACAGCCACTGCATAACAAGTTTGGCTGCTTCAAACCTGGAAGTTAAAAATAAATTTAATTTTCAGAAGGCTCATAAGTCTTATGAGACAATACAAAATAAACTGGAAGAAGTATGCCTCGTACCAAAAAAAAAAAAAAAAAGTAGAAATACACAGTGAAATTACAGGTATTGCATGAACCTCAGTCAGCTTTGAGTTGTTTGCTTAGGGTCTCTTACTTCTAATTATATATCAAAGTGCACAGGAATTGCCTCCAAAGAAGGAAGAAAAATTTGGCACAATCTTCTGAAACATCAGACCAACACACTTCAAAGCATTTGGGCAAAACATTTAAGTAGAAAAATCTGCAAAAAGCAATCCTATAGTTCCCCAGAGAAATCCTGACTTCTGTTACACACAATTAGTGATAGACCCACACAGGTTAAGTAAAAAATACCTGTATACCAAAGGATTTTTTTCAGACCTATATTCAGTTGTGAATTACAGGCCCAAAATAGTATAGGCCAGACAAATTCAGCACACTAGAATGATTTAAACTGAGCAAAACTGAGACCAGAAACAAACCACCTGAAGGAACAGACAACAAAGAAAAATATTCTGCAATACTACAACTCATTTTAACTGACATATAAAACTTGCCTGTTAAATGGAACATCCTGAAGGATTCTGTCACTGCATAGTGAAAGAAGGCAATTCTTCTGCAGCTATGAGAAATGAAAAAGAATTATTTCATCAGGCATACATATTTCAGAACACTTTCTTGCTGTGAATCATTAAACATATTTCCATGAAGTCATGAGATGTGGAGAAGCTTTTTGTAAGATCCACAAGACAAGGAATCCTACAGAAAATAAAGAAATTTTGTCTTTTACCTGTTGATGATTTGGGAAGTGTTCCATGGCCTTCAGGAGCAAGTGAGTGACATCAGCCAGAAGCCGTACAGGCATGCCTGCTGCTAAATCTTGCTTGGTTAGGTTAAAGACACACGCACTTGCTGCTAACTGCACAGGCAAGTTCAGGGGGTGATTTCTCATTCCAATAACCACAAGCTGAAATGCAAGAGTTTTGCCCACATTAGTTAGTTACATGTTTGCGCACACACCCCAAGAGTAATCCACTGTTGCTTGAGGCCACAACAATGACTCACAGCACCCAATTTCTGCCTCCCTTTTACTTAAGTGAAAAAATCCATCTGGTGTGATTTTAATTCTCAGGAAGAACATTTCCTTCTGCTCACTGATTCAAAGCTGACAACTTCTATTTCTCCAAGTTCTTTCGCACAGGTTGCGGCAGTCTCTCAAAGGAGATGCAGCATGGAATGCAAGAGATTCCTAGAAAGATGCAAGGTTTGCTCTACACACTGGGATAATAATCACCAAACCCTTTCGGAGACGAATGAGGTAGGACAGAGTTTCTGCAGTGTAATAGTTAACAACATAGTGGCTTGTTGTTTGGTGACTAGCCATTTCAGATCACATCCTAAGCTGCTAGGTCAGGATATATTTTTCGCACCTTCTTCCTGAATTATGTTTTTGGCTATGTATGTTGATTGTGATCTCACCTAAGAAAATATTTTTCTTGTTGATTATTGATTGCCAAAGTCTCTTTGATACTGAAGCCAACAAAATCAAGGTCACTTGTTCAACTTCAAAGAGGATAGGAAAAACAAAAATCATCTGTCCTACTGATGCCTCTTTTTATGATCAAAGTAAAAATTAAACCATTTCTGGTGTTCTAGACATGGAAAGCCAATGCCTAGAATGGATTTCTAAGGAAGATTCTAGGATTTTCCAAGTTAGAACCCAATATAGAACACTAACAATTTATTCACTTGCTATCATTCTGGAAGGTGACAGTGGAGAGAAATATCACTGAATGCCTTCCTTATAATTACTGCTTTGTAAGCACCAGCAGAAGGCACTGTTGTACCTAGGGAATAAGACTAGAGAGACCTTTGATTTGACCCAGTACAGATATGTTCCAATGACAGAATTCAGCATCTGAAGGAAATTTCATATCATATTCAAAATTACATGAAAAAATTAATTTAGATGCTACTAAATTTAGATACCATATGTTAGTCCAGATCAATTTTACTGAACATAAAATGCTACAGGGCATCTTTTACATCACTGTTGTTTAAATAGTTGTTAATTTTTATCTAACATTAATATTTTAATCTTAAAAAATCACACCCAAACAATGTAAAAGCTCATAAAATAATTTATACCAGGGTTTTGGGGATGGGCTCATTTTAAGGAACAATGCATGACAATAAAAACTATATTATTTTACCTTTAAAATTTCAGGCTTTGTTTTTTCCATTACATGCGTGAGGCTGAATAAATGAAAGAGTGCTTCTCTCACAAAAAAGGCCCGTTCACTGTAACGTTTCAGTGCTTCAGAAATCTGAGTTTCATTTGCTTCTCCTGACACCTATGAACAGAGAAATAATCTTTTTTTAAAGTAAAATGATCACATCTTGAACTATTTGTTCTTAAAAAGTGCAAAGCTGCAGTTTCAAAAGTGGTGATATTTTTAGCCAAATCCTTCAGTAACCAAATGATTACTTTATCTGGCCATATTAACCCAGAACTACACAATCTTCAAACATTCTTCATAAAGAAGAATCCACATTATAAGCCAAAATTAGGCTTCAGTCATGTCTTTAAGCAGAACTGTATGAAACCACTAAGTAAAAGTAGCACTTCATAACTAACAAAAGCTGCTTATGATGCATCAAATGTCTAAAAAAACCATTTGTAACTGAATGCTCTGTCAAATGCAGCTGATAAAGTGACGAAGATGGTATTTTGGCTGTAATTTTTTGGCTCTGGGTTCTAGCTCCGGCAATAAAAAAAGATTTCCATTCTTTGTCTACATCAAGTTTCCTATAAGCTATATCTGTAGCAACAGCTTTCCAGCACCATATTACAGAACTAACTCATGCTCTCTGCAAAAGAAGTAATTCTTAAAACCAGACTTTAAATACATGTGAAAACTAAACAATGAGCTAGGTGAAGACTGCATAAAAGCTATGAACTGTTGACTAATACAAGCTTAAGTTCAGAATATTAAATCAGCAACTAGCTGCAAATTTTTCCACTTCCCAATCTGCTGTATTTTCCATTTAAATATATTTTACCTACTTTATAACTGTAAACTGTATAACTGTAGATGGTTTGTTCCTCAGTCCTACTATGTAATGAATCATTGCTGCAATCACTGTTTTTTAAAATTCTTAGGGAAGCATGCAGAACTTGTTCTACTCAATGTGTCACATAAGGGAAAGCACATGTTCATAGATTGAAGTGTCACGTTCCGTGCATCCTGTATTGTATAGAGCCAAATTTTTCAAAACTTGCTACATCAGGAATATATTACAGCCTGGAGACAACTTATACCATCTTGGATTTTGTTTTATATTCTCTACTGATTAGAACAGGGCAGTCATATATACTGACATGTTTTGCAGCCAATTATACACTATATGAAGAATTTCCACTTGGCTTCATGTTCTCAACTACAATGTCTGCCTAGTGTTTAATCTTTCAAGAATTTCTATAATCAAATTTCACAGGACTGCTGTAAAGACAGTAATATTTTACTTCTACTGTCTCCATGAATGCTATGTCCTGTTTATTCTTTAGCAGTATCTACACTAAGCAGCTGAATATTTCAGTATAGTCACTAATGAATTTTAGGTCACACACACAAAAAAAAAAAAAAAGAGAAGAAAAGCAAAAAGACCCAATTGCTGCCTAGTCTCTTCTTGACAACTATGCCTTAAAAAAAAAAAAAAGAAAGAAATGCAAACTGCTTTTTGCTAACTACACTGCTACAAGTCCATAATGATTTTTGCATTACTAGAACCTTCTTCCTTCCTGCCTTTTCGTAGCATACTCACTTGTACAAAGCATGTATTCTAAATAGCAAGGATTATATTGAAATATTTTATACCACACAAGATATAATTTCCTGATGCCACACAATCACGCCAAATGGGAACTTGCTTTCTCCAACAATGCATGTCAACATTCATATACATTGCTATCCGCTGCGACAACTAAGTACTCGAGAGACTCGGCCATTAACAACCCTCAAAAGTTCCAGGAAAAAAAAAAATTATAAAATTGTGTAGCTGTGTTACCTCACTTGCCTATAACAACAGCATTCTGAATTTTAGAACTGAAGTGCAAAACAACTTGCACAGGAGACAGGCTGAACTATGGACACATTATGCAAACTCTTCCTCGTTCCCGCTGCAGTTTCCATCATCCTCATGGCACAGTAGAATAAAAACCTCAAAGAGTCAAAGATGATATACCACTGACACGTCTAAAACATCTCTCTTTCTTCTTTAATTCTGACCCCTTCATAGCAGGGACAGGATAGGCTCATTCTCCAGTAAGTACATGCATATTCTACAGAACAGGGAACGACGTCTTGTTGCCTGGCATTAAAAGATAAATAAATGCACTTCAGCAAACATCACCTCATCCTAAGGGGCTAAGTAATTTAGGATTTGTTCAAGAAGAGGAATTTTTTCATCCTAAGTAATTGCTTCTTATATGTTCATCACCCGAAGACCTTTCAAGGTGGGTAGAAATACTGTAATAGCAAATAGAAGTGGTGATGGAGTACAACAGCAGCTCAGTTATTAAGTTTTATTGTATCTGCTGTGTTAATCATGAACTGCTCAAAGCTTATGCAAATTGTATCTCCACCTCTTACGTATTGCTGCCTTATGCTAGACACTGTGCTGGAAACCAGAGAATATTATTCTAGTAAATTACTTCAGACTACACAAAGTTCTGTTCTCTTAGATCTCGTATGTTAAATTGGGATCTAAGGCTCACTGAAAAGGCACAGAACATAGATGCTTCTTACAATAGCATTATGTAAATTTAGCAGTTTCTGTGCCAGAATTAAGTAGGAATTTGACATGAAGTCAGTAATTACAATTAACAGTTAAAAAAAATGAACCTACAGCCTCCTTTTGAAACACCCACATACATTTGTTACAAATGATGAGTTCTATTTTTCCTTCACATTGTAATTTTTCAGTAAAATTAATTCCCCCACTTAACCTTTAGGTTTCCTTCTCCTGTTAGGAATTCTGAGTAGCCGGCATCAGTAGCTAGCAGTCCTACAAACTGCATTGTGGGCCGCTGCTGAATAAACGCTTCTACAGCTTTATCCGTAACGTGTTTTCTTCCAGAAATATCCAAAGACACAAGGTTAGGCAAGATATCTTTCTGTTCCAGTAAACGAAGTGCTATGTCTGATGTGAACTGTTTGTCATCTGAAATATCAAGGTGATTCAGGTATTTTAGTTCTCTTATAACATCCAGAATCTGTGTTGTGGTCATTTTCAAGCATTTCAGGTGATGCATGGTCAAAGACTTGAGTCGGTCTTTGCAGGTGAGGAGTGCTGTTATGTCAGTGACAGAGGTGTTTGATATATCCAGACTTTCTAATCTAGGAAGTGAAGCAACATCTGCCAAGTCCTCGTTGTAGAACAGAACATTGGTAATACTCAGTGCACGAAGCCCAGACAACTGACTGAAGCACCTCTCATATGGGTCTTCCAAAGAAAGAGTTAGTGAGTTCAGCACAAGGCATTGCAGATTTTGTTGGATCCATTTATTACTGCCAAGTCCACTTATAATGTCTGTGATTGTTATATCAGCATTCACCCCAGTAGCATCAAGTTCTACCAGCTTGTGATGGCAGAATGCTTTCCGGAAAGCCACAGCAGAGATTTTCGCTTTCCGGATACAAGCTCGCTTCAAACGCATCTGGTTGCCTCGGAAGATGCCCACAGTTCCATCATTCAGAAGCCCTGTTGGAAAACAGCATTAGCGTTTGGCTCCAGTGTTATAGAACACCACTTTTATTTTAAGAACCCAAAGGGTACAAAGTGTTAACAGAGAAAATTAATTGCAAAGTAGTTTGTCTTGAACCACTATGCCACGATCCCAAAATTTTATATTTGACATTCCACTTTTAAGATTACAATCTCACTTTTGGAAAATGCCAGGTTTAAGAATAGGACAGATAAATTAAGATGTAGTATATACACATTACCTGTTTGGTTCAGAACATGGAACGTGCAATAAAGAGAATGTGGATATGATTCAAAAACATGCAGACTACTGCCTGCATTTTCTGGATTTTCTCACTGAACTGGCTAGAAATGTGCTAAAACCAGAATTCCAAAGTTTCTGAAAGTTATTTTTCCCTGGTCACTGTTCCATTAACCTCAAGACAGTACCAGCAATCAATGACCAGTTCTTATCTTGCCTTAACTCAATTGAATAATTTAGCATTTGATTAAATTCCTAAGTAGGATCAATACACTACACTTAGCTAATTAAGTTCTTCTATATATCCCTCATGAAGAAGGTAGGAGTGTTGCTCAGAAACAAGCTGAATGTGAGAAAGAAATCTAAAAAGTGATTCAAAGAGGAGAAAGATGAGGACAAGGAAAGGGTGGGAAGGAGAGAAAGACAGCAATGAAAAAAGGAAATGCAACAATCTTGTCTGAGATTATTATCTTTTTGCTCTGTAGCAAGAAGACTGCATAAGTAGTCTTCTCTCATAGCATATTGGCAACATCCTAACTGAAATAATACATTTAGTTCCATGCACAGGATTATCCAAAACGTACTGAAAAAAACACCAAGATTTCATATTTGTATCTTATCAACAGAAGGATTACTGCTTTATAGAAAGCCATATGAGAAGGGCATGGTTGCACAAGCATGCACACAAAAGGAGTAGGAAGAACATGTCCTTCTAGTTTCACTCTAGAGGGTTTTAAATGTCAACACACCCGTTTTTTATCTTCTATCTTCAAGCATACTGAACATTGAAAAGAAACTGCAAATGCAATATATTTGAATAAAAACATCATTGCTACTACAGTTTGGATTTAAGTCACGAGCTAGTAATTGCCTCTGTAACAAAGTCAAATTAATACTAAGATTTGCAGACCTTTCTAAAGAGCAAACAGCTTAGACATTTCTGACCAAGTAGTCGGGGCATTCCTCTTTTGCAGAGAAAGCAAAAATATGGGGTGAAACAACTGGTACCCAGCAGAAAAATTAAATGTCATAAATAATTATAATTTGGTTAAAGTATTGCTCAATTACATCTTAATTTTTGCTAATCTTTTCATTTAAGGATCAAGGTAGGCTTTCTCGCTGGCCTACCTTAGCCACACCCTGTTTACCTAGCATGCACTTTTTTGACATACTGCACTCTGACACAGTGTTTGCGATGTTTCGGTGTCTAGAACTGTCTTCATCACTACTAGCACTGGTAATAAGTTTCTGGTAATTCAGTTTCCTTGAATCTGATTTCCTGGGACTACTCTAAATAATTACTTATCAGAAAGTAATGTATGTTGAAGATGAAGAGGTTTTTTGGGTTTGCATGGGTTTTTTTGTTGTTGTTCAATATGCTTCTTGTTGGTGGTTTGGGTTTTTTTTAGGACCAATCCTTGTTATATCTGTCTAGAACAACTTGAGAATACTAGAACACCACTATTTGCACAATAAGACCCAATCAAATCTGCACCTATAGGATAGGGTGCTTGGTCTGTTTAAAGAAATTTTTCTAGTGTAATTCTCATCTCTAAATAAAAGTCTCCAGGATCTCCAGGAATGGGTCTCCTGCCTCTTCTCTAGGGTAAACTATACGTTCACTCTTTTCATGCTAAGAAGCTTTTATTGACACAGCATTTTCCTTTGTCATGCTTAAAGCAAGGAAAGGAGAGGGAAGCCCTCTCCTCAAAGATGTGCTGACAGAGAATATGATAGGCCAGTACCTAAAATGTAAGAACACCACAATGTGGTTTTCACAGATGTTTATACTACTCTTGAAACTGACTGCTTTTGAGCAAATAATTCCACTTCAACAAAAGTGCCAAAAGAGGTAAGAAACTATTTTAATGAAAATCGTAAGATTATTTCCTAGTTTAATCACAAGGGCACACAGTAAAGGAAATTCAATTAATTGCTCTGCAGGAGATATTGAAATATTTGAGTGCTGCTAGAAGTAGTAGAATCAAATCTTTTTTTAAAAGTGATTGAAAGAAGATCTGTTGAAGAATATTCAATTAAAAGAACATTAAATTAAAATCATAAACCCAAGACAAAGGACTTTCTATTTAGAACTATCTATATGGCAATCGAACATTCAGCTGAAGCTCTGGAAAAGCCTAAATAACAGAAACTCTCTATTAAGAGATTAAGGAACACAGTTTTAACAGCTGCAACAGCAGATTCTACTAGAAAATACACCAGAACTGCAGTGTCACGTTCCAGTGAAATATTTTCAGTGATGACCCACAAATAATTGTTTTTACCATGAAATGCCATTGTCTGCAGCAATCGATCAGCCACTTCTTGAGGAAACATTCCCGGCTCCTGCAAGCATAGCGTTCCATCTTGCCTTTCTGTGCAAAACTTCTCTAGGTTGGCAGTCAGGAAATTCAAACAGATATCAAGTAAAGAATAAGGAGAAGCTTCCTCCTGTCATACGCAAAACACAATGAAACAAAGGAGATTTAGTCAAATCATTCTCTCTGTCTATGAATCTTCCGTTCCTCTCTAACGTTGTTTTTAGGCAAATCATTCTTTTTTGTTAGTCTAATTCTGATTGGAACACGCAAATACTACAAGAGGAGACATCATCCTCCTTAGAGCCACGCAAAGGTGTAAGTCAGGTCACGCGATAAATGACTGGCCAAACTGACGGGCAGCCTCCTCCCCCAGTCACCCTCAGAACCACATCCATTCCGGTCTGTTGTGCTTGAGCCCTGCTTGCGTTCACAGAGAAAGAAAACTAATTGCTGATAAGATTATTTGAATTGATGAAGTCTACTGGGAATTAATTAATCAAGACAGACTGAAAGAAGATTTAAATCAAATTTTACTTCTTGATTTAAACTATTTATTTTAATCTTTCATTTAGGTCAACCCACATTTGAAGTCTACTACCAACCTACATGAGAAATGTAGATAAATTTCATATATTGTCCAGAGCAATTTTTGATACTGAAAAGGGCAGCTAGAGCTTCAGATCAAAAAAGGAAACTCAGAAAGAACTATTATATTGCTGCACAAAATTTGGAATTGAAGCAACAACTATTACAGTATTCCTTCTGGTTATAGAAACCAATTTCCTCCTTTTTATGCTAAGCACTTGGAATCATCTATAGTCAAACCCTGGGTAAAAAGGACAAGGCAGACTATAAACTTGAACTTTTCCTTCAGAGTTTGAGATTGTACATTGATATATGAAAATCTCAAAGGTTTTTTTTATTCAATGGCTAATAATAGCCTACTGTTTTCAGTCACACAGATTAATCAACATAAAGAATGAGTCGCAGCACTGTGAATCATCCCCAGCCCTACACAAAAGAAGGCCGAGTGACTGGTACATACTCCCCCAGACAATTTTGAAAATAACAGCATCAACTGTTGCCAGATCTCATCTGTAGAAAAAATTGTAGCTTGCCTTCTATACTGAAAGTTCTGGATAATTTCACCTTTCTTTCCTAGCTCGTTTAACTTCTGTTGCTTCATTTGCCTAATGTGCTCACCACGAAGTACAGAAATATATAAAAGGTTACATAGACGAAATATAAAGAAAATTACACAAATAAGTCTTCTAAAATAAAGTGCATATATTTGAAGACTGGGGGGTACCATGTTGGGGCAAAGATGGAATGGAGCTTATCTTTAATGAATCATGTATTGACAACAATGAGAGGCTGCAGTTTAATAGCTCCTGAAGACTTAAGTACAGGTTTGGGAACCAGAAACTCCAAATTATTCAACTACAAGCTCTTTCTGCAGCTTTTGACATGCAACTTTCAACTCCTTTGACTTAATTTCGCTAAGTGCTTAATTTTTTTTTTTTTAAAGCTTGATGATTACATTTTATTGTTGAAGAAACAGGAGTTATTTTGTGATGCAACTTGCTCACATTACCAGAAAACAGCAATTTTGGCTGCCTCCAATCTTAAGCTCGTATGAAAAGGAAGCACAGAATTTGGAACTGTTAACATCTTTTGTTTCTTTAGAATGTGCAACAGTGCCTGAAATATTTCTAAAGAGAAAAAAATAAATAATTATTTTAAAATAGCACATTTTTTGAAGGAAAGGGGAAAATTTTCTTTTTAACCTGAAATTAATAGGCACGCCCAGGACTTATATGACACCTGCTGATTCAAACAAAAATCAGAATCCTTACTCAAAGGTGTATGAAGATTGTTCCCACTGAAGCAGAGACATCCTCATCTCCCATTAGATCTTGTGCTTCTAATTTTGATGCTTAAATATGACAAAAACAGAATACTGGCTCTCTTCATGCCTTCTGGCACTGTTCCATAATTTCTGCCAGAAAAGCTAAAACACTTTTATATATCAGTGAGCAAACTCCAATGAGAATTTTTCGCTTTGCACATTGGCTGCTAGCATATGATTCAGAAAACTATTTTTTCAACCAGTATCCCTAACTGGCCAATCTGTAATTTGGAGATATTGTTTTAATTTTTGTATAAAATAATCACTTTGGAAATCCATACAGGACATCTCCATACAATAAAGGAACAAAATCCACAAGCAGGGATAAATTACACTTGCAAAGAACACAGTACCATTTTTATTAACTCCACTTATACCAGTTATAGGAGACATTTGCAATGTTTCTCCAACTTGCTGCAAAAAGGCTGAAGAAACACACCTAACAAAGGCTCCCGAGGTAACCTGGGCAGATAGGCAAAACATTTTTATCTATATCTAATAAAGTCCCTTGACAAGCATCATAAAAACAATTTCCTAGACTGTCTGCTACTGAAATAGAACAGCTTGAATGCAGCCTGTAAACCTTTTATGTGAGCCAGCGGCATTCCTTTTCTCAACTTCTCTTTACTTAAGGAGAATATTGCCCAGTTAAAGACATCATAGTAAAAGTCTTCAGTTGTACTTAAGCTCGTACAAGGTTAGGATTTAAGTGGTCCTTTCTCTAGCTATGCTCTTGAATGTCAACCTGAAAACAAACCTGGCATTTGTTTTCAGCTCATTTCACTTTCTGGTTCTAATACTCGATGCTGTAAATGTGCGTCAACCACAGTGCAGGATTTTTATTTATTTAATAAAGATCATTCAGCAATATTTCAGTAGAACTTTTATTATGTATATTTGACTTTTTCATAGCCATCTTAACTATCTGATACTTCTGTGTAACCTCATGGTTTCTTCCATTCTATCAAATTAATTCAGTGGCCAGAAAATAAATATAGAAATAAATTCCCCAAAACACAGAATTACGCATTACATGACGCAAGTCTGGGTGTCTTCATTAGCTAAAACACATAAGAGTAATGTGACACATCTAAAATCAACTAGCTTACGGAACAGTAAAAAAAGTAGAATGATTTAATTTAGATGGACTTTACAAGGCTTATTTAAATTAATTATTTTTTAAAAGTTAACTTTATAAGTGCTTAATATAACTAAGGCAAACAAAAAAAAAGTGTCCAGGGAGGTGAGGGGGGAGTAAACTGCATGGCTACTGGCATCTAACAGTAATCCAATACACTAGTGGACTGAAATGCAATACCAGCTTCAGTATGATGTTACCCAGTTCAGCTCATAGCTCATACACTAGTGCAGTTGGAAAGGTTCTCACAAAGAACAGTATCCTCCACATTTTCTTTTAAAAACTCCTTGAATCAACTTTAAATATTGCTAGAATATATTTACCCTATATTTCAAAATGCAGTTAAAAAGAAAAAAGAGCTTAAATGGACATCTTAAAGTACTTGGAATAAATTAGAGAATCTTAAGCCCAACATTAGACCTAGATTAACTGGCTGAGTGCGAGTATAAAAACAAAATCCTGTTCCTTTTGGGAAGCATCACCATGCAGCCACCTGCTTATACAACAGTAACTAAAAAAAGAGACAGGTTTAACTAACATTTTCCATCAGTAATTGCAATCTAACTTTGCACAAAAAGTAAATTCCACTGCTGCATGCACCTTTTTCACTATAGGTATTGTGATCCTACCAACTCCAGCCTGAAAGATTCAGTTCCTTCTGACTTTGCATCTCAGACTCATTAAAAATCACATCTTTTTTTCCATAGGCAGTTTTTTATTTTTTTTCACCCCTCAATAAACCAGTATAAAACACTGGAAGGAGTTGGACTCGATGACACTTATGGGTCCCTTCCAACCTGAGATATTCTACGATTCTAAGACAAATACCAATTTCACCTCCAACAGAACCACTTCTATGATGTACTCCCCAATTTTTATACCCGATTGCAGACTCAGTATAAACAAAACTCAAATGTGTAAGGTTTCTCTTTGAAATCTCAAAGAAGGAGATGGGGTACAGGATACGGGACTTTTAAAATCATAGCTGTTATTTCTCTCAAAAAGTTAGCAGGAAATAAGAGGTAATTTATAGTGTTAATTTTTGGTCTTGGATATTCCATGTTTCTCACTGTTTTCCCCCTCTCCACAGCCCCAACACTTACTTTCTTAAAATGAACATTCTTAAAACGATCAAGAAATAGCAACTCAAGTAATGGTCATCAAAATTCTTCTGAGCACTAATAAAGGAAGGGAAAGGCACTGAAAAATAAACAGTTCAGTAATTTATGTTATGAACAAAGCGTTATGATTATCCTACTTAAATTAAATGGAATGAAACAGAAGTAGGCAATTTATTAACCAGACTCAAGGAAGAATTATGCTCAAAACTCAAATTTAACATTAACTATTATGGCACAACAAGTGGGAACAGACTGATTAAAGAAGCTAGTGATACAAAGTTGGCAGAGATCACGAGAGGTCTAAAATTAAATAGTGCCCCATTAAAACTACATAGTAAGGCCACATATTGCAAGATTAATATCAAGAACTTCAGATATGAGTTCATCAATCAGAAATGACTGGAGAGAAGAACCTGAATGATTTGCTTAACCACAAGACGACAATGTGAGGCAGCCAAAGAAGGTATCTTTGAAGGAGAAGCATCAAGCAAAAATAAGGAAGTATTATGTCATTTTCAAGACACTCTGAGATCTCATGGGGCTATTTATGTTAAGAGATACCTGCACCATTTCAATTTGAACATAGCAGCTACTAGAATGCTCTGGGGAAAAGCAGCATGTTGGGAGTAGGAAACAAAACCAGCTTTTCTTAGCCTAGCAGATCAAAAGGTGAGAGACATGAATGCTGCCTATAAATACGGCACAGTGAATAAAAACTACAGAAGGAAAAAAGCTACCAAGGTGAAGCACAGTGCCAGCACAGCAACAAAGGTGCATAGAAATGCCATGAATTAGAATTTTGCCATAAATTCAGATGTCAGTACATAGCTCCAAAACATCAAACAATGAAGTTCTACCCTAGTCCACTGAATAGAACAGCAGGCGCAGACGGTACCTGCTTTTAAAATAAAGATTAAAAACTTATTAGGGGATTAAATGAAATTATGCTTTTAACAACGAGGGATGAGACCAGATAACCCAGGAAGTTCCTGCCAGTCCTTTACAAGCAAATATGCACACTCATCTCTCAAACAGAGGAGCAATCAAAACAACACCCATATGTTCTGCTCTGAGGCCTGTCTTTAACAGAGAAAGACTGTTTCTCCACCGCCAGTTTTGGCCAGCTCCCTGCTGTAAGACCACGCTACTACACATTACACAGATCAGCAAGGCCACGTACCATGCATACCACAAAACCCGTGCTTTCGGAGGCACGGCTTTTTCCAGACAACCCCTGGACAAAGCAAGCCCCAGTGGGAAAAGTGCTGTTTGAGGGTTGGACTGCACCCAGACTGGGGGGAGGCATGAGCTGCAGGAGGCAGAGACGGCTGGGCTGTCCTGTCCTGCCCTTCACGCCGGCCGGCTGAGGAGCTCTGCCCGTCGGGCTGCCCCCCGCTCCTGTGTGGCGGGAAGCCGGCCGCAGCCGATGGTCCTCGACCCCACAAGGTGCTGTGAGAGGAAGCGGTCAGCGGCAGCGAGGCCGGGCCGGCCATCACCCACGCGGCGCTGTGGCGAGGCCGGGGCGCACCGGGCAAGGCTGCCGCTGCCCCTTCGCATCGCGCCGGGCTTGAACCTCCCCTCCGCTGGCTCTCGATCGCCCTTTTATATAATCGGTCGGGCGGCAGCCGCAGCGGTTACACAACAGCGAGGGCAGCCGGCCCGGCTCGGGGGAGGTGTGTGTGTGCGTGAGGGGAAGGACCCGCCGCAGCCCCGCCGGGTCGCTCCCGGCTCTGCCCCTCAGCGGCAGCGGAGGGATGGAGGGAGGGGGGGAAAGGCGCCCACCTCGCGCCCGCTCGGCCAACGGCCTCACCTGCCCGGGCGCGCGGCAGCCCCCCGCCTGACAGAGCGGGGCTCGCGGCGCCGCCATAACGGCCCCTTCCCCCGGGGCGGCGGCGCTTCACCTCAGCTCCCCTCCGCCGGGCTCTGCCAGCCTGAGGCGAGGGGCAGCCTGTCCGCTCCCGCTGGAGCGACGGCGACCCCCACCCATCCCCTCAGCGGCTACTCGGCCCCCGCTGCCCGCGGCTCTCACTCACCATCGCGGTGCTGGGTGCCGGAGGCGAGCGCCCAGCGAGCCGGGTCCCGGAGCTCGGCTCCTTTTTTTTTTTTTTTTTTTTTTTCCCCTCCCCCTCCCCGTTTTTTACCCCCCGACCTGGAAGTGAATCTGCCTCAGCCGGCCGCGAAGCGGTGCCGAGCCCGCCTCCCTTAAAGGGGCCGCGCCAGGCACACGCTGCCTGCTTTACCGCTGAGTGGGAACCTTAAAATCCAGGTTTAAGGATGAAGAGCGTAAAGTGCCAGGAGAGGGGTCTATTACTCAACAAAGAGCATTGGCCTCGCGTGTTATGCTGTGTGTGCGACCTTCCCTGACACCTAGTTGCTTTCATTTCAGAGCGAGGGTGAGGCAACACCGAAGCGCCGGTGAGTCTGTCCGAGCAGAGGCTGCTGAGGACTGAAGGAGTTTTATTAGCACTTCCTTGTCTTTAGGTAACCTCTCACAAGCAGGAATTCAACGTCAGCTTTATGCGTGTTGCTCACACGTTAACCTCTGTAATTTAAACCCGTTTCCTGCCCAAACTAGTTTCTTCTGGAAATACGAATAATGATCTCCAGTACAATAGGTTTTGCCACCTGCTTCGAACTTGGGGAGGAGCTTTGCTATAAGCTTTTATACAAAATAATTTCAGGTTTCGGATACAGTAGTAGTCATGAAAACCTGTCTCCCAACAAATACATGGATTGTTGTAAAGAGAACACAGTTATTTTTTGTTTTGGGATACAAAGTAAAGACTGATTCAATTACCCTGTCCAAGTAAAATGAAATTATAAAGAGTTTACTGTTAAGCCTTTTCAGGAATTGCTGATTTTACATACAGCAGCTTTAAATAATACTTGTTTGCAAACCAGCAAAACACATAAAGAAGCATTAAGGAACAATTGCTAAAATAATTTCTGATTCTGCCATTAGAAGATGAAAAAATATTCTACAAACATTATCAAACACAATTTTGCCTGTTTAGGGAGATGTAATGGCAAAGGTCAGTTATAGTCCCAGTTCTTTAGGATGTTGATGTAGAGACAGTAAATTACATGCTCAGGATCTGACAAGAACAGAATCAAAAGTCCTCATGTTCTGAATTTAACCACTTAAAAATCTAATCTGCTTAGAAGAAATAATTTATATAAATACGGAAGCAGAAATTAGCTTAGATAAGTAAAGGGAGGGGCTAGTACTGTTATTCTTAGTCCATTACACATTTCTTCCACCTCCTAATGTCTTTTGGAGCTTCCAGGCTGTTCTTTCCATACCTATTAACAAATTCACTCATTCACTCCAACCTGAGTATCACCAGATGTCTTGTCTTTACCTTCTTTTATTAAGAAGCAGCATTCTTTTATTAAGAAGGTCTTTACCTTTTTCTCATTCCCTCTGGATTTATGATAGGAACTATGTTGCTTTCTCCTGTCTGGGCTCAGACAGTGAAAACTTTCAAGCGACAGACTGATCCCTTGCTCTCCGTGCCCGTTCTTGGCCTGCCCCACTGTACTCAAGAGCCGCAGCAGCAGCAAGGGAAGCCTCGCTGCGCCACTTTGCTCCTAGTATGGAGAGGCTGTGCAGTTGAGTTGGCACTGACTCAACATCGGCATCAGAAACTGCAAAGACAAAATCCCAGCAAGAACAGACTCTTCAGGGATTTAAACCAACAAACTCAAAGAGTTTCTGCTGAGCCTGTGCAAACTGAAATTTTTCAAAGCCAGATTTTCAGAGAAACAGTACTGCCGGTAAAAAGCAGTTCATCTTCCAAAGGCCTTCTCCAGAACAGAGGACTTGACGCAAAAATTCTCAGATAGCAGTCAGCACAGCCCAAACTACGTACATCTTTCTTGCCTTCTCACAAACGTGTCAGTGGTTTTGGTGGATACATTTTGAAAACAAGATTTTAGCTTCACATGGACAACGTGTGTTAAATCCAACCCAAATACTGAAAAGTCTGAAAAGTTTTAAGAAAATACTTTAACAGAAGCTGTAACTGGCATTTCAACAGCACCTCCGGCAGGCGGTGCCACCAGTCCGGCCGGCAACTGTTCTCGCAATTAGCTCCAGCCGTTAATAGACAGACAGGTTTCTTCCTGTGGGAGCCTATGCACAGGATTTAACTGAGTTTTGTTTATCCCAAAAGCTTCACAAGCCGGCGCTATGTTACTGGGACAAAATCATCTGGGACAAAGCATTCTCAAATATTCTGTGAAATTCATTTTAACTCAAATATTCTTTGAAATTCATTTTAACTCTAAGAATTTTGTCATGTAAATTTCTAACGTGCTCAGAAAACTCAGTTTGTGCTCAAAACCACTGGAATTGGATAGTCTGGCATATTTTGTGCAAGTACCCTAATATCATGCCTGGCTTAAATTGATCCATAACTAGAGAACTAGGGTTTGTGGTGTGGTGTTAATTGCTTAACAGTCTCCAGGTGTTTTCAACAACCCTGGCACCGCCTGCTCAGAGACCCTCGGTCGCAGGCTTCCATCTCTTCCAAAAGCATCTGTAAGATCTTTTGTTGTACCACAAAAAGGAACGGTTGCTGATAATGGTCGCTAGCAGGAACTCCCCTGGTCTAAAATATCGTTGAAAATTATTTAGCTGTTAATCCAAGATGAAAACATGCAGGCAACAAGTTGGGGAATTGGTAAAGCAGCCCTGGCTTCTAGGCCGTGCATACTGTATTAATGTATACGGTAATGTCTCAACGTATGGATTTGATTGTCCTGAATAAGACCTCAGAAATACGTATCCAGTGGTGCAAAACTCTGAAAGTAAAATACTAAAAATTGCTTAAAACTTCTGAATTGTCCGTCTCTGGTGATCCTGTGAGGGAGCGATGAGGCAGTGCAGGCGCACACGGGAGCTCCCACCGCCGGGTGGTCTCAGAGCCGTGCCGGGGGCGGTGCCCGTCGGCACCTCGCGGCTCGCGGGGGCGGAGGAGGAGGCGGGAATCGGCGGCCCCGCGGCAGCGGGCTCGGCCCCGGCGGGCGGCGCCGCATCGATCGCTCGGCGCTCCCGGAAGGCGCTGCATCCAGCGCTCGGCGCTGGCGGGCGGTCCTGCGCGACGGCTCTGTCAGCTCCGGCATGGCGGGACTCATCAACTTCGAGGACGAGGAGGAGGTGAGGGGTTACCTGGAGAACCTGCATATCGAGTACAGCTACCAGTGCTTCAAGGAGAAAGACCCGGACGGTAAGCGGCCCCACCGTGACCCCCTGCCCGCCGCCCGGGGGCCAGTGGGAGCCTCAACCCCCTCACCGGTGCCTTGCAGGCTGCCAGCGCCTCGCCGACTACCTGGACGCCGTGAAGAAGGACTTCGTGGCGGCGGCGCGGGTGCTGCGCGACAACTGCGAGGCGCACGGGCACAGTGAGAGCTGCTACAAGCTGGGGGCCTACCAGGCCATCGGCAAAGGTCAGCCGGGGGTGGGCAGGGTGGGCAGTCCTGGCGCTCGCGTCGCTGCCTCCTCTTCCCCTCGGGCGCTCCCTTTCCCGCCCTCATACCTTCCGTTGTCTCTAAACCCCTCCTGCCCGCTGCCCCTGCCTGAGCCGCCGGTGGCTTGGCGCTGTGGTGGGGGCGTCGCGGGTTCTTCACCCGTAGCACAGAGGATGCCGGCCTGTGGTGGCCTTGCCAGCAGCGGGAACTCCTCTGTGTACGGGCGGCGGATGCCTGTGAGGAAACACAGCCCTTGCTTTGCAAAGGTGCTGAATACCTGCATTTCCTCCTGACCTTGAAGGAGGAACTACCTGTCCTGCCCCTTTTATGGTCACATAATAAAAGCTGGGGAAGGGTGCAAAACCTTAAGTTGCTTCCTTCTGAAGAATCAACTTTAGGTTAATCGTGTGTATTATTTTTTATAATGATGTCTGTATAAGTGGTAAGTATATCCAGTGCTGAATGTTGCTATGTGTCCTGTTCTTAAAATTTGGATTTCTTCTTGTCTTGCTGTTCTTGTTTAGAGAAAGTAAGGAAGAAATAAATTTACAGACTGTAACGCTGCTTATGGACACATAAGTAGGCCCCAAGTCTGCCCAACATGTATCTGCTAGTACAGTAATTGGAAACAGTTAAACTAGTGAGTCTTCTTCTGAATGACATAATACTTCCTTCCAAAATACTAGGAAGGAAGATGATATTTTTACTGTAGTTAAAAACTAGTAACAATCTCAGTGTGCCTATAGGTATACTGGCAAAATAATACTTTGCCTAGTGTAAGCTATTAAGAAGTCCATAGATGTACTAGTGGAAAGAGCATTTTGTGTTTTGGGGCTTTTTTTTGTCTACGTAAGGTGGTGTCATTACTGGGGAGTGGAGGAGGGCTTCCTAACTTGAAGACATTAGCAAAACCTTTGTAACTGAGACAATGATAATGTCTCTCAAGTCCTAAATTTTGTCTGTAGCATGTGAAGTGAGGGATGCTTTATTTCCAAAAGAGCTCTGGGAAGCATGCTGCAAAGCAGAGAGCTCCCATCTGTTTTAGCATGTCCTTCCAGTAATCTTTTGGTTTCTTGGCTGACAGGTGGACTCGACCCAGATTTGAAAGCTGCCTACAACTCTTTTATGAAGTCATGTGAGAAAGGTGGGAAGAAGTCAGTAAATGCGTGTCATAACGCTGGGCTGTTGGCCCATGATGGGAGAGTAAACGATGATAAACCGGATCCTGTTGTCGCTAGAGACTATTACACAAAAGCCTGTGATGGCAATTTTGCTCCTAGCTGCTTCAACCTCAGTGTAATATACCTCCAAGGAGCACCTGGGGTCCCTAAGGACATGAACCATGCTTTGAAGTACTCGCTGAAAGGGTGTGAGCTGGGACACATATGGGCTTGTGCCAACGCCAGTCGAATGTACAAACTGGGAGATGGCATTGAGAAGAATGATGCTAAGGCAGAGGATTTGAAAAACAGGGCAAAACAGTTGCATAAAGAACAGAAAGAAGCCTCAAGTTCTTTAACATTTGGGGAGTAAAACTGTCAGTTGCAGTTATTAAGACTGCAGTTTTAAATGGCAAGTGAACTTGTTATTAAATTGTGAGCATACAGTTTTCATTCATAATAATGAAATATCCTGTAAGTATTTGCATATGCAAATAAACTTCTATTTTTGTGGATGCAACAAACATGACCAACTCTGCTGTGCCTTTCTACATTTTTAAATACACAAGTTCTTAAGTGTATTGCTTAGATCCCTATTCTTTAAGGAAGGCAAAAACTTCTGGCCTTTTGGAAGTTTGTCCCCACGGTTACAAGTATGAAAGGCTCTGATGTCTAGCGCTTCAGTATTGAGGCTTGTGCTTGGACCAATTCTAACACACACACAAAAAAATCACAGTTGCAAGGTAATCCCAGCTTGGACATTCAAAACTGTGCCATCTCTCTTACAAGCAGTTGTGGAACTTTGGTAGTGTGCACACTTGGGTGGTCTGCTCTAAGGCTGCTTTGTACCAGGATGGCTTGAGAAACTTGAGTAGGTTTATTTGGTGAAGGTATTGTTATCCTAAGGTTGTATTTAGAGTTGCTGATTTAGTCACATTGTCATCATGCCATCAAAACAGCACTTGTAACTAGGAGAAAAAAAGAGATGACTTGTTACAGGGAGAAATAATAATTTGATATCTTGCTGACTTTTAAATTATACGTTTAATGTCATAATTTCACCTGAGAAGTTTTGATTTCTCAATTCAGTCTGTAGGTTTTACAGGCTGTTAGTATAATTATTTCATTTGTGCAAATGTTTATTATTTGATTGTAAATCAATGTTAAAGAATTATTGGATATACTTTGATTTCTAAATAATTAAGCATTTACTTGGAGTCAAGCCAAAATTTTCTTGTCCAAGAACACCTTCAGTAAAAAACTGGGTTCAGGAAAAAGGGCCAGGTGGGAAAGCTGTGAAGAAACTGAGGGGTGGATCACTTCAGCATACAAGTAAAAGCTGTTCTGTAGTAGTGTGCAGTCCTGGGAAGGAGTTGTACTAAGCTGCTGTCTTCTTAAATGGAGGTCTAGCCTACAAAATTGAAACTAATTTCTGTTGAGTGACAACCTCTGAATGCTGGTGCTTTGCCATTCGCACATTCGCAATGTGAGCTGCATCATGTGTGCGCTCGTTGATTTGAAATGCCCGTCTGTGCAGGCCCCTGCTCGGTGTGAGTGCCTGGCTCTGTCACAGACCTCGCTTTACTGGGATCACCGATTTGCACAGGGAGTGCCCGTGCAAATCCTATTGTTACTGGTCTCCTTCCTGCTTAACTTCATGCTTTGGTGTTATACTCAATCCGATGACTGCTTTTTGGTCCCATCTGCGATTTTGATACATTAATTGACATTTCTAAACATTGTGATATGAATCTTCTACAATACTCTTTTTTTTTTTTTTTTCCTTATGGTAAATTGCAGCTCACAGTTGCTTTGTATTATCTTTTAAATAAAAAATAGTATCTCTCAATCTGAAAAGAAACAAATGCCTTGGTAACTGAGAGTGAAAAATGACATTGAGAGTTCATCTACAACAGAGTTGGTGTGCACACATCCTGATGTGGGATGTGGCACTCCAGTGCAAGTGCTGGATGCTGCACTCAGTTGCTGGGTTTGTGCTATATACATTCAGAACGCAGGAAGAGGTTCTGTTAGAGCTGCTAACAATATGGGCTCTCCAGTCCAAAATGAACATTACACTTGAAGGACCAGAGGATAGTTCTGGATACTGGTTTGTGCTACAACCATACTGCTGAAAGGATGTCAGCTTGCTTGGCAAGTTAGCAAAGTACATGCATTTGTGTGCTTCTCGGCATGCCCAGCACTTCAGCTTGCACACAGCCATAGCAACAGCTGAAATTAAAGAATAATTTCTAACTAATTTTTACTATTTTTTAGGAGGAATAGTGAAGTAAGTATGTTGGTATGTTTCCTGCTACCTACTGCTTAAAAAACTCAGAACACGCCAGATTTGCACAAACAGCAGCTGGCTCTTTCTTTCTCCTCTAGGCTGTGGCTTAGAAGTCAAGTAGTTTAAGTCCTCTCTTGGTTCTTTCAAAGCTGTTCTTAAACATCTCCGTCACTGAAGCCTCACTATACTGAGAAAGCTTCGAAGTGTGTTAATTGATTTATGCAACTCTACTATCACTCTTAAAAGCAGCATCAACAAAGCTCACTACAAGTGTCTTGGAAGGAATTTTTTTTAACTAAGATGTTTTAATATTTCTAGATACAAAATTTAAATTTTACATTTATAGTGGATTTTTTAAAGGTAATAAATCACCAAAAGATGCAAACTGAGAGGAAAACCAGAAGATTAATCAAGTGTACAAATAAACCTTGATACTGTGTGATTTTTTTTGTTTTGTTTTGCATGTGACTGCCTTGAGAGATACAAGTAGAAGAAGGTCCTTGCATATATTCTACTTCAAATGTACTGAACAATATTAGCAGTCAGTTTCAAGATGGCTCTACATAGTTTTTATTGTGGAATTATATTGCCCCCAGATTTCCATAGCACATGAAGTAAGAATATAGGAATATTCTGTGGAATATAGGAATATAGCCTGTATTTTGAATATAAAAATCCATGGTGACCACTGGAAATAAGCTTCAGTGCATTACAGCATCAAACAGAACAAAGAGCAATCATATGCAGTGAGTGAGTTCTGAAAAATTAGTCCATAACATCCTTTTTTTTTTTTTCTCCAATGCAAATGTTTATAACCAGGAACTGTCGTTCTGTACTGGGCTCAGGCTGAATACCTTGCTGCCGTGTAAAGATTTCTGCTCTTCAGAGACTGTTGTGAATCCCACATATTTTCTGAGCTAACATCCTGCTGGAACAAGCACAGATTTTGAGCTGCTTTCACATGGTGCTTAAGTGTCACCACTTCCACTTTAAAACCATGCTTATTTTGCTCTCTTTGGCCACAGAAATACTGTCCTCTGCTTGTACTGTCAACTTTGTTAACTGTGAGAAGTTTGTCCAGGCTGCATGTTGATCCTGGACAGTGCCTCTTGCTGTCTGTGACCTTATTTCCAGGTCCAGGGGGGCATGCTGCTTTAGGTCCTGAGAGTGTGAAGCTTTTCACTGGTCAGTTTAGACCTAGAAACATTTAAGTCACATTCAGATGATGCCAAGCCCAAAACAGTAACGACCCTGTGTGGCAATATGTACATAGAGACATCGCTGCCTATAGATATCGCAAATGAAATAGGCAGGAGAGACAGAGGCAGGAGAGACAGGAACTTAATTAGCTCTGCTGTGCAGATGAGCTACGGGGGCTTAAGAGAGCTGCCCCAGATTGTCGTGGAAATAAGTAAAAGAGCTAGGAATTGGCCTAGATCTACTGAATTACAGATAAGTATCCAAGGCAGGAGATTCCCTTTCAGACAAGGCATGCGCACAGGTTTTAAATACCTTTAGCCTGAATGTTGTTTTTAGCATCTTGCCGACTGGTTTGTCACTGTATATCCGAGTGCCACGTGTGCCTGGCTGCTTTGGGATTGCTCTCCAACGTGTGGTGATCACTCCTTATTCCATTACACACAAATTTTTTTACTTTCCTGCCAGCTTCTGAAACACTAAGTTCTATTTTTTGTAATACAGATTTAGGGAACAAGGTGCTAACTGATCAGATTTTGGACTCAAATCCATAGCTTATATATATGCAAACTGTAACTAAACATACATATTCTGAAACAGCAGTCTAAGTAAGTAGGGCAGTACATGTAAATGCATTTGTGCACTGACATGATCCTTTATAATTTTGGTGTGTATAAATATATGCGAAGTTTGTGATGTGTGTGTGTATGTTTTGCTGTAAATTTACTGCCGATTGAGAACATGAATGCTCTGGCTACGGTCTGAATAAAGATACAAACTTACTATTGAAGTAAATTAAGTGGGAGAAAAAACACTAATTTGGCTATTGCCACAATTGAAAGCAGAATTGTTAGAATCTCATTGCATGCTGTCTCAGGCAGAGCATGCATGAACTAAAGCAGTTCTTCCAACTTAACTGCACTTTTAACAGACTTCTTGGAAAGGATATGCTTACTGCTGGAATAAAAACCCCAGCAGCATAGTGTAGTGATGAGATGGGTACTGCCACTGTAAGGACAGATGGTAGTATATGAAAACCATTCTTGCACACCGTGGGTGTAAGGCTTATGGCTCTTGTTTTCAGCAGCCTGGAAAAAAATAGCAGTGGTAACAAAAGTGAGATTAATTTTGCTGTTAACACAGTCAGTTATATTTTATGGCAGTTCAAGAAGGTAAAGCTCTTTTAGAGGAACACACTTTGCCTGATTCTTTGCTAGCTACTATTCTGGGCATTTGTTTCACTTGGGAAAGGTAAGTAAATGTTACCTCTGCAGAGTGTAACAGTCTAGTAATGAAACAGTTGGGAAGCCATGTGTACACAGTAAGCAATTACAAGTGGCTCAAGGCATTGGAGGATTGGGTGACATTTTAAGCCCTGATCTTTTTTTTGGGCTTGTAATGCTTACTGCCTCCGAGTGGCTTGTTCAGATCCTCAGTCCAAATTAACTTGCCACACTAGAGCAGGCTTTCTTCCACGAGGACTAATGATTGTCAGTGATCCCCCTGGGGAACTTCCAGTCAACACAGCAAACCGGCAGCTGGGAACATCCTGAATAAAAGTGACAGACATTGCAGATAATTAAAGCCACATGTAAAGTGCATGTTGCGGAGAGTGTTTTTTCATAGCACTTGAGAACTCAGAGACTTTCAGAGTTTAAATATTATAAAATGAACTATTTTCATAAAAGCTGTCAAGTGTGTTAGTACAGATAAGTTTATGAAGTATCATCCAATTTTGTACCACTGGTTGAAAAGGCAAACCCAAATTAAGGAAGGCTCTTTTGTTACACTAAAACACCATCAAAACCACTTTAAAGTGTTTTCAGGCTGTCTCTGAACAGTTTGCTACCTGTTCCAGACACACCTATATCTTTTTTATATAGATATCGATGATGCTGTAACAGATGCATTAGATGGGTAAGGCCCTCTCCTATTTGACTGTTTTCCCTCCAAAGTGACAAAGCATAAAAAAAAAAAGACCAGCCAGTCTCATTTCAGTATTATAAATTATATGTGGTTAATGTAGCCTATAGCAGAGACTATAGACTCTACTAATAGTCTATTCTTAACCTAGAGATTATGTTCAGGAGATGTAATCAAAATCTGTTAAGAGGTGAAAATTGTACTGCAAATCTTGGCTTATAACCATCTTGCTTTGATACTATGAGGGTATTACCAAAAGGCTGATATGTTCCTGCTCTTTCGTTTTTCCTGATGTTACAAAGGCTGAATTTTATGTCTGCCTGGGAAGAAAATTGTTCCTCCAAAGCCTCTGAGGTCATAAAGAAAGAGTGATAGATATGTGATCATAATAGCGTACTTGGAAATATGGAAGACCTGTTGATCTCTTCAGGATCAGTGGATTGTCTAAGAAATAAAGGAGTTTATCTCAGCTTCACAGCTCCTAAACCACTGTCTGCTTTCTCTTTCACTTGTTTGTAAGCATACAGCCAACGTCCTTTAATAAAGCAGCAATATACTTCAGGAAGAATGGTGACCAACTCTAATTAATTAAATAGACTTATGAATACATGGCTTTAAATGATGAAAGCATTCACTGCAGGATGCTTCCTGCAGCTGTGAAAAGATTGCCAGTGGAGTGCTGGTTTCGTACTGAGATGTAAAAAACACTGGCGCCGCATCGTGTTGTGTCATTAAGTGTCATTTGGATTAATTCTGGACAAAAGATGCTGTCCAGAAAAGAAGCCGCATGACGTTGTAGAAACAGAAAAACAGACTTGTTCTGGTGGTTCTGTTTCTGTGTTATAGTGTAATAAAAGCAGTTTTGCAGCTTGCTTACCTTTTATTCAGCTATCAGTAACAACTCCTCTCTGCAATGTGTGTGAAGGTGGTTCTTGTAGCTGTACACACCCACCCAGACGGATGGTCTGGGAGACTTTGTATGTGTAATTGCCACACCAAAAAAGCAAAATAATAGTGTTCCTTGTTACAGTACAAACTTTTTGTTCAGTGCGGAAAGAAATACACTCTGTCGGCAATTTTTCACTTCATCATGCGAGAGAGAGGAACTCTCCCAGGTAGCTCTTCTCCTCCTTTGGTAGATGGAGAAGGAAAAATTCCTCCTTCCCTTGCGCTTCCCAGCATCTCATCCACTGGACCTCAGAATGATACAGTTCTGCTCAGGGTTGGGCATTTCTGGGGGTGAAGCAAGAAGGCAGAGGGAGGAAAAGGAGTCATGGCACAGCAAGAAACAGATTAGAAAATAAGCAATATATCCAGTTATATTATTATTGCAATAATTTGTGCTGGGGTAACACCCATGGGTTCAATTCAGGTCCTGATCTTAGGCCATTTGTGTGCACCCGTAATGACACCCCCGATCCAGAGACCCACAATCTAAGATTCAGGATTGTACCAAGTCCCTAGTACATATTTCAGTATCAAACACTAGTATCCTGCTCTGATTTCCAGACGCTATCAACAATATGGCCCAGAATCCACACAAAACAGATTTCTCCAAGACTCTTAATAAGGATCAATTCTGTGCCAAATTTTCAATGTCTAATTTCGTATGCCATATCTGTAGCCTCCCAGTGCTTTCATTTTTCAGTATTCACACTTGAAGCAAACACAATAACCACTAATTACACTAATTTCAGACTACATAACATATTTCTAATTTGTTGTTATTGCCTTCTACTCTAACACTAGTTACAATTACCAATGGTATATTCGTTCCAAATATGACGTTTTATACTTCTTACATACACACTTTGTTTTACAGTCTTGTTTGTCATATGGTAATATGGTTTTGTAATACAGTCTTTTTTGTAATTCTTTTTTCCCCTAGATCAGCTAGTAAGAAATTTGTGTGGTATGGAATTATAAAATTAAGGCCACTTTGCAGTGGTGATTTCAGATGGGGATTTGTGAACAGCATAATTGTAATGCATACATATGCTCCAATTCATGAGTATGGTGGGAGTTCTCTATAAGATCTCATTCTGTCTATGCAAAACTGAAATATGGTGCTTTAAACATACCCTGGAGAGTTTTTCTTAGCAACTGAGAGGCTTCTGGTAAAACAGAAGACAGAAGGAAGATGAAAACCCCACACATTGATACAGCAGTTGTCACCCGCAGCATTCTAGTGCACTGCACCCTGTGAGTCACAAGAAACGCAGAGTTGCTTTTCAGCTCACAGAGCCATTACATATGGAGTTGGGGTAAGAAAGCCATCAAGGAAAAATGTTAATTGTTTGGCCATGATTTAATTTCATAACTTAAAGATGAGGCTAACCTGAATTTATGTTAGAAGTTCTTTATTCTGACAGTCCTTGTTTGACACTTAATGGCCTGGTCTGAGTATTTCATTGTGTCACAAATAAGACTGAAAAGCAGCGAGCTGGTTTCCTTCCAGCGCTCCTGCGACTGGAAGCACGCCATGTTCCTATAGGGCTTCCTGCCCAGGAAACTCTCATTGCTTTGCAACAACCTTGTCTGCAAACTCCTGTGAAGGAAACCTGTATTATCTCTATAGTACAGGAAAGGAGGACAACGCACTGAACGGCTATTGACTTATTTCAGGTCACACAATGTCAGTAGGGGCCCAAACTGATTATTCTCCAAACAATATTTAGCATGGCAAGGACTTGTCAATTCTTTACAAGCCAAGAAACACCAAGATGGGAAACTGGCCTTTGAATGTGTCCTGGTTTCAGCTGGGATAGAGTTAATTCTCTTCCTAGTTGCTGGTATAGTGCTGTGTTTTGGATTTAGGATGAGAATAATGTTGATAACACACTGATGGTTTAGTTGTTGCTAGGCAGTGCTTACACTACTCAAGGACTTTTCAGCTTCCGATGCTCTGCCAGGTGCACAAGAAGCTGGGAGGGGGCACAGCCGGGACAGCTGACCCCAACTGGCCCAAGGGCTATTCCATACCATATGGCATCATGCTCAGTACATAAAGCTGGGTGGAGTTGGCCAGGGGGCAGCAGTCGCTGCTTGGGGACTGGCTGGGCATTGGTCGGTGGGTGGTGAGCAGTTGCATCACTTGTTTTTTTTCTTGGGTTTTGTTCCTTTCTCTCTCTTGTTGTTTTCCTTTTCATTAAAATTTTAAATTTTTTATTATTGCTTTTGGGTTTTTTTTTGTTGTTGTTGTTATTACAATATTTTAATTATTAAACTGTTCTTATCTCAACCCACGAGTTTTCTTACTTTTACTCCCAATTCTCTGCCCCATCCCACTGGAGGGCAGGGTGAGCAAGCAGCTGTGTGGGGCTTAGTTGCTGACTGAGGCTAAACCACGACAGAATTGTTATTCTGATAATATTTGTGGAGTATTATTCTGGAAAGATGCAATAGCCACCTCAGCACAAGTGTTATTAATAACTGCTGAAGAGACAATAAGAAGCTGTGGCACTGTCAACACTGCAAGCAGTCTTGCTGTGCTACCTTCAGGGAAGTTATTTTGTGTGCCTTCTTAAGTGGAACATTTTCTCTATGGCATTGTTTTGCTTATTTGTTCTGCAGTTGGTACAAGGGAAATATATAGTATCTTACTTGTCAGGTAGGCTGAGATAGAGTGATGTTAGCTATCACAGGGACCCAAACCTGCCTCAGACTGGCAGCTCACACACCATGGTATTTATGATGAACAGACACTGGCCCTCAGAGAGATTATATGTAATTTGAGGTAAAAAGCTTTAGATCTTTTTGAAACTCTGAGCTTATTCAAAGTTCTTTTCTGCTGGGTTCTGTAAGTTTTACATGTTCCTCAGAACCCAGGGGCTGATACCAGAGGATGCCAGAGACTGACATAGTTACAAAAGCCACAGAGTGTGTAAACAAATTCAATACAAGGGATGGTTTCTATAGGAGCAGTGCAAAGGTTTTGTTATAGCAAACAGTAAAAACTTCCCACACCATTTAACAGTTAATCAAAATGTCTCTGCAGTGTACTTGGCTTTGTAATTTCTGCTTTCTGTGTATTACAGCATGAAACACCTAAGTGTGATATTTGCTGACTGTTCTGTGCATTGGTCCCACAACAGGCTATGGACATTTCCAGATCACACTGTCATGCCGTAGGGACAATGCTGATCCATTGATGGTTTAAACTGCAACACAAATTAAAAGCTCGTTAATATAGTTCTATAAATGATAGGAGATAGGTGATCCCTAGTGATCAGTTCTAATTCTCTATGAACTTTCTTTCCTAATCTAATGCTATCCTAATAAGTGTGTTAAACTAAAGCCTACGGTTAGAATGTATTTTCTTATGCAGTACCTGTATGTGTCTCTAGTGATCTTAGATAAAAATGTAAAGCATTCAGTCCTTTCAAATGCAGGATGATTTTGCCTTAGACATTGTGCAGTTACAAGTTGCAACTTAAGGCTATATTTATACCATAGCAGAGTCCTGGAAACATTTTATATATACTATTGTACCCATTATAATCATTGGGGCACAATTTCAAGCAAGGGGTATGATCTGTGATTTGAATAAATAAATAACCTCTGCTTGATTTCAATTAATATTTTCCCTCAGTATTTTGCAGTACTGAGCCAGAACACTTGCTGTCATCCCACAACCAGATACGTTGCAACAATCTATGAGAACTTCAAGCCAAATTGTGGAAAAGTTTTACATCTTCGAAGCATCAGTAAAACGTTGCCCTCTGGAGAGCCAAAGGTGAGGTCCTTTGTCAGAGTGCAATGCCAGCATCGCACAAAGAACCTGGGAAAATGGCATATAGAAGCAAGCAAAGACACTTGGTGCTCAGGAGCCTACTGCTAACACTACTGAAGAGCAGCAAGCGTCAGGCTGCTCACACTTAGTGCTCTTGAAAGGCATTAACATTTCCTGGGGACATACATAAGGTTACAGAAAGAAAGTTAGTAACATCTTTTGATGTTTGAGTATGAAAGAACAAAGCTTTTTGATTCAGTTCCTGTTCACTAGGCTGAATCAGAGATAGTGTGAGACTGGGAAACAGATATAACCTTGAAAACTAATTGCATTGAACCTTAATACTGGAGAATTTTCTTTCAGAAAGGTCCTTGTGCAATCTGGGATATGGGATATTTCTCTGCTTTTGTCATGACACTGCAAATTGATCAGATGAATGTGTGGAGAGGAATTGATTGAGTACTCTCTGTGCTTGGAGGCTTGAACTAATAAGTGACAAACATAAATGCTGTTTCTTGTTAGAAATAGCTATGTGCAATACTGCTCAGCCTATGAATATAGTTAAAACCAAAGGGACTCTGCACACTTTCTGCAGCACATCAAGCACCAGCTTGCCTCAGCTGGGACCTATGTGATTGTTTTAAAGGACTTGCTGGAGTGTAACTCAGCTTGGCCCAAACACTCCAAGAAGATAGTTCGTAGCAGAGCTGTTGAAGAAAAACAGGATCAAAACACTAGAGAGTCTGAAAAGAAGGGTGGGTTCACAACAAAAATGAGCCAGAATAACTTGCATAGCAGAGGAATTATTTCTAGCCATAATTTACCTGTCCTTATACAAAATGAGATCAACTGGTTAATTAATTCCAAGTAAATTCTATTTTTTCTCATTGCTCAATCAGTAAAAGAAAAGGACAACTAATTCAATTTGGCCTTTGAAGCATCTCCTGATCCCAGGAAAGCATCATATCAAACTGCTTTCTTCCCTGATGTCTCCAGAGTGCAGCAGGAGCTACAATAACACTGTGTGCAACAGAAAGCCTGCTAGGACTCCTTATAGGTGCTAGGCTACCTGTTTAGCTCTGGAGTTAAACAGATGACGATTTCCAGAGCTTGGTCCCAGGTATGTGTGTTCCTAAAGGAAATCATCACAATCCAAAGCCTATTTCGCTAATTTAACGAAGGAACCAGATCCAGATCATGGCATATTCAGATCAGGTCTTTCCCGGAATATAATCCCAAATCAGATCAAATGAGCTCTCAGATAGCTGCAAAGTGTCAGGACAACCTGAAACAGAAATAATTCACAAGTTCAAGATCTCCTCTGTTAATTCCTCTACAATCCATGTGGGGTGAAACTCCCAGCAGGAATATGCCCCTATGGCACCAACGCACGGCTGTTAATGTGCATTTATTAAATAAGGGCCTGCCCAGAGTTTAAACCCCTGGGGGGCAGAGGAGGTGAGGGCTGGGGCAGAAACATAGTCTTCCATCATGGGCTTCTTCACTTTCTATCTGTAGCCAGGGCTGAACAAGTGGGTGGGTGCACACACTCACAGAGGTCTGATTTTTGGAAACTGAGCAAGTTTTTTAGTTCAGACCCAGCTGTGCATTTATTTGATAGGATTGAAATAGCTGTTTGAAGCATTCCCAGAACCCATTAAAGGCTGAAGAGTGCCCCAGCACTTTAGATTGCAGGCAGTCTAAGTGCTCAGAATGGATAAAAGATTAGAGCTAGCCATCTATATTTAAAAAAACCCCCTCTAACCCCACAACAAAACCCAAATGTTCTCATGATCTGGTGAGCCTTTTGTGTGCTGTCCTCTCTACATGCTCTTCAGCTGTCTTTTTCTTATTTTCCTGTGGGAGGACTGTTCCCTTGGCTACCAGTGCTGGCCTCTAATAGTTGGCATTTGGGCACTCAGAGCTAACAGGATGAAAACATTGCTCTGTTTTTCTTTCATTCCTGCAGGAGCACAGGGAACACAACTGGACAGGTTTCTGGTAGGTAACAGCTCCAGGTGATACCACTGCATCGAGTTACGTGATTTTGCCCTGCTGCACCCTTCCGTTCCAGGTGCTGCTCTGGTAGATCTCTGTATTTCTGCTGGCCACTGCCTTGTCATAGAAGTGCTAACAGGAGGTGAGGTTTGGGGCTTGTTTCTCTGCCCTCCTGCACAGGAGATGGCACACACTACCTTCAGCTGCTCCAGCCAGATGTATTTCTTTTTAGCCACATGCATCAGCAGCAGCAGTACATCATGAGGCATAACGTGCACAGCCAGTCTCATGCTAACAGGAGAGGCAGGTCACAGTGGACACAACTAATGCCTGGGAGCTACAATCAGTGTCTCTTAATCTTTCTGGCTTTCAGTATTAAGGACATTGTTGCTTTTGCTATTAGAGGAATGAGAGTAGTCTTGTCTCCTCTTGAGACCTCAAGGTCCCACCTTCATTTGCCATCGAGTGCTCCATGAAACTCCGTTTCATTAAAGCCTCTGTGCAGTGACCTTTGCACAACAACCTGCTCTCTGTAGTCCCTCCATCGTCTGAGGCTGCTCTCATTTAAATTACCGTTATGCTGAGGGAATCAAATACATCTTTTTCTCTACTGAAGTGCCTGGAGCAAACTAATGTCCTTCTGCAGTCATGAAACGCAACAAAGGGACCCTGATTCAGAGGGCAAGGTGAGGCTTGCTGTCTCTATGGAAACTGGAGACCAGTCTAATGACAAGGTAGATGAGGAAGCAAGAACACAGGTCCATCAGGTGAACAGAAACCATCAAATCTCAGACAAAAGTTGAGAAAATGAGGCAATAAATACGAGTGGATGAAGAGTTGTACGCTAGGTAGCTGGGAACCTGGTAAGGACCCGTGGTGATTTGTAATCACCGAATCCTGTGGCACAGCAAAAGCAAATACTGACACCACTAATCTGTATAGGGAGAAAAAGAGGAAAAGTCACAAATACAGAAAGGCTATACTGCTTCTATATTTTTTTCCCCAAATTTTCTGTTGTGGCTATATCAGATGACAATATGAGAAAATCTGATAATTCAGGGACATGCCTGGTGCACATGCTGAACAACCTTACCTTTGTAAGCAGGGCTGCTGGCTTTGCCCACCACAAAGGCTCAGAGGATAGAGAAGGCAGCCTAGGGAGGAGGAACATGGGAGGCATTGGTGCAGGAGCTGCATTCCGGGTTTAGCTGTTTTCCAGGAATTTGTACCGTTCCTGCCTAGTTAAAGAACAGAGGGAAGGTGATTAGCAGGTTGGTTTGCTGAGCCTGCGGGACCTGCTTTGCATTTCTTGTTGGGAAGATGTGAGGGCTGAAACCTCTCTTTTCAGAGGCAAAAGAGATTAAACTGCAGGGTCTTGCTGCACAGAAAGTACTAGAGTTCTCCCTCACTTTGGCATCCAGGAGCCGTAATCAAAGAACTGTCCTGAATCCAAGAGCATGGAAGTGCTGGGGGTGCAGTGGGTGGGTCCATCCTGTTAGGAAACCAGCCCAGACTGTGACAGCTCATATCTTCCTATGAAACAAACTGATGTCTCCATTTTATGTCTACAAAGCCTCTCTCTGCCTGTTTTGCAAATGTAGCTATTTCCCCGTGGTCCAGTCCTTTGTGATCATCCCATGACCTGGGGCTCTGCTTCTCCTAATTTGTTCAAGAGGCACCACTTTCAAGCATGCCCCAGCCTTGTTCAGGGCACAGCAATGCACGCTCACACCAGGCGCTGCTCTTCAGCATATCAGCCACTGCTTACCAGTTTCCTGTGATGAAAACATCATTGTATTTAGATGCAAAAGTCATACTCTCTTCATTCTTGCAGACGGCACAAGGTACTTTTGTATGAATGTTCTCCTGGGGAAATCAAATTTTATTGCAGTATGAGTGATATTAAAATGCACCACACTGGGACACTAATATGCATATTAATAATGTATGTGCTATATAGAAACCTGGACAAATTGAGCTAGAAGGAGCCTTGCAGTCATGCAGGCAATTTCTCTGTCCCAAGCCAGAATTATCTGTATTTATCTTATCTGACAGCTATCTGCCCTGTCTAGCCTCTACTGGAGGCTCCACAATTGCTGCAGGCAATTTTTTCCTGTGTTTACTGATCCTTCCAGCAGAAAGCTCATGATTTCCTCAACCACCATGAATACAATGAATGAATGTAGTAAAAAGACAATATGCAAGAAAGCAAGAACAACCCAGCAGCACAGATGCAGGAGTCCTGGCAGTCTAAGGGAAGCTCTACTTGGTTCGAGCGTTTATTTAATTGAAGTTGACTACAGTAGCGTATTGTCCTCAACCAGGTGAAGAACAACAGTCCTTTCAGCATGCTGGGAAGTGCAGACGAGATGTGATTCCTCAGCATCAGAAAAGATAACTAGCAAAGGGTCACATAAAAATGCAGTTCATTGCAATGAAAGAGAGAGGCAGAATAAATGACAGTAGCCTCTTATACTAGTGATAAGGATTGGCCCAGATTTATTTTTCAACTGTGTCAAAGTGTAACTGCTCTTCATTTGTATGGTTAGTGCTGTCATTGCAATAACATGCTAAAATTTAAGTGCTTTATTTATCTATTGGTAAGAAAAGAGATGTACCTGCCGTGTGAGATGCTGCTATTTTCATGCCAGTACAAAGATTGCATCAGACATCCCAGCCATCTGACTAATATCTGGAATTAGAGGAAAGGCAAATAGTGGAAACCTGCTGCTCCCAGTTTCTATCCTAGGAGAGGTGCTATAAAGTGCACTACAGCCTGATTTTATTGAAAATACTTTTATCTGAAAATGAATGCTTTCCAGTGCTGTGGTCCAGTTCCCCAGAAAAGAGAGCCCATGGCAGAGTGTCCATTGCTGGCATGGACAGCCCTGCTCTGTCACCTCCCTGGGAAGCGCAGCTGAGAGGCCAAAGCTGTTGATCTGACTAAGCAGCCTGAGACGGTTTTCCAGCCCTAATCTGGTAAATGTGCCTCTAAAGGTTTGTTTGATGAAATGGAATAGGGAAGAATACATTGTCCTCTGCACAGACGGCTTCATATATCATTTTTTCAGCCAAAAACCTCCCATTTCAGACAAAGGAAATTGGAGGAAGCCCAGTGAGGACCATGTGAAAACAGAACTCATCCACCCACCCAGCTCAGTAAAAAGGCTCTTGGTGGGACCCAAGGACTCAACCTATTTCCTTTTAAGCACCTCATTTAGCAGAAGGCCTCGAACCCCTTTCACTGACACAATTCTCTTAGATTTCCAAGGGATAAAACACCAGATCCCATTTGCACATCCTGCCATTTCCTCTTTGCATTAGAACTCTGAGCTGCCCTTGCCAGGTCAGTGCTGCCTTATCACCCTCCCCAGAAGGGCTTTGGTCATATATATAACTGAATTAATATTCACTTCATCCCTCATGTCTCAGAGTTCACAATTTGAAATCCCAAATGCTAGCTTGGTAGCTCCAGCAAACACTAGGAAGGCTTGCCAGAATCTCTGTAGCTCCTAACCTCCTTGCTTTGGGCCTCCCAGGCACAGCCGTGCCCCCAGGGAGCGGCTCCGACCGCAGGCTGCTCCCCTTGGATGTAATTGACCCATGGCCCCAGTCGGAGCGCCAGGGGTAACGGACCATAGTTTCCATTTAGCTCAACATCATGATTTATTGACGCAAGTAATGAACGCAGCCTAACGAAAAGAAAAGCTGCAGAGACACGTTTTATCATTGACTCAAAAGAGAAATCAATACGTTTGTGTATATTAGCAGGAGCAATCGCCATTAAAAAGCAGAGGGAAGGGACAACTGTGTTCTTCATACTTGCTAGGATCCCATGGCTTTTATATTCTAGTCTCTGCCTTAAGTTTCTCTCTCAAAAGCTGATGGGCTCAGACAAGAGATCAGCCCCATCCACCTGCCCTTACTGGAAAACCACACGCAATTACCAGACCCTGCGGGGGAGGCACCTTCCTCAAAAGTACCTGGGAGAGCTGCAAGGAAGAGAAAGATTTAGAAAGATTTTTGCCTGTGAATGGTTCAGAGTGACTAGAAGGTGCAGTGAGGTTCAATTTGACCATACTGACACAGTACACGCTTGCATTTGCTCGCTTAAGAAAATAAAATTGCATTGATGGGGTTTGTGGTTCCTCTGATTGCCAGGAGATTGAATGGGGCCAATTCAGATCAAATGAACAATTTTAAGTGCAGCACTTTGTGCAGGTGTCCTTGTTAAAAAAAAAAAAATCAAAAGTAACAGTGTGAGTCATTAACAGCCTCTTCGTCTTGTGATCGCTGTGGTTTATTTTACTGAAATGAAAATTTATTGGGACATCACTGCAAGTAATTTCACTGTTTTTCTTCTGGAATCAAAAAATACAAAGCATTAAACTGGTGTGAGCAAAAACTCCATCAAAGAAGACAGCAGACATCACAGGAGTCCACAAGTGGCACACACTATCCTGGCTCTAGGATGCCAGTGGGTGAAGATTTGCATGGTTGCAATCTCCCCAAAATGCTGGTCATTATACAGCCTTTTTCTATGGCTAAATCCACTAAAAGAAGTGAACTGCAACATTTGCTGCAACAGCTACATGAGAAAATGGTGTATCTTTTTAGTGAAAACAAGGAACTCTCAAAGTGGCTGTGGTCATACATTGCATTTTGCAGCTTAAATGGCTGTGGTGGCAGGACTACAGGACTAATAGTAAGTGTGGTGGAGAGAGGAACATTAGCTGAGAAAAAGCACTTACCTACTACAGGCAGCAAAATCACCAGCAGAGACTCACTGCCAAGTTCACAAAGAACTGGAAGCCACAACTCTACAAAGGAACAGCACAACTGCTGTTTCTCATGGTGCATGATCTATAAAGCATCACGGCAGCCCTGATAATACAAGAAGTAGCAATGTGTTAACTAAGGTAGACAAGGTGTACATTAAGGGAAGACTTGAAGAAGACAGTTCTACCTACGATGTCAAAGTAATATTTGTATGTTTGCTCGTACCTCAGAGAAAAGGCTCTGGGGAGGAAAACCTTCTGTACTTGGGTAGCTACTCCAATGAACCTGGAGTACAAACATGGATTGATGATCACAGCAGAGAACAGGGTCCTCAGCACCACTTTCAGCTTTGGAAATGGTTACTAGAATCTGCCCTCAACTCCAGGTTACCTTATAGCTTGTGGTACTTTGGCAGAAAATCCTGAAAAACTTGTTAAAACCAGAGGTAACGAACTACAGGTGATGTGCTTTGTTTTGTTTAATCTGTCTTTAGCTTTGGTTCCTATATGCCAAAGAAATTCTTAACCCTTTTCTTTGACAGGACACACCAGACTCACCCTTACACTGGTGTTGCCGACAAAGCAGCTGGAGAACCGTGAGGGGTGCACTGGCTTGTCGTGCAAGGACTCACAAAGTTTCTCCTGCTTGGTACATGCCAGGCAGCCCCTGAGAGCAGAGGCACAGGCTACCCAGGGCGTCTGTTGAAACCAGCCTTCGTACAGAGAGGAGGCAAACTGACATGGTTACACTCATACCTCAACTTGCAGAGTAGACATCACTAAGTATATAAACACATTTTTCACTATATACTCTGTATATAAAAACATTGCATCTAATTGAACATACTCTATCTAAAATCAATTTTTACTCACTCTCTGCAAACTTAATGGAAGTCAAGATAAGCCCATCCGTTTTAACCCCTGAGACTAATGTTGCTTCCCCTCTTTCATTAACATGAGCTTATCTCGCTCTCCCTTGAACAGGAAACACATCAACCCTGAGGTCTGATCAGCAGTAATCAGAAAACATCCACACCTGTATGTAGGCAGTGGGAGGCTTTTCAATTAAAAATTGACTTTAAGAACATAATGTCTCTGTTTTGAAAGGACAAATGCATCTTTCAAGGAATACGAGCTATAAAGTTCATGTATGTGTTGTGTTTCTTCAAGGATAGTAATGCTACTAGAGAATGAAGTATCTTAATTGTTGAAGGCATTCATTTCTACTTTTTGGAACTAAATATATTCAATGTACTAAAGAAGTACTGGAGAGTTTTTCAAAGGGAGGATGATAGAACAGTCAGTGCTTATCATCTGTCCAAAAACAGGTCCCTTTTTTCTTGCTTAGTTTGGGATTAAAACACAGGTCCAGGGACTGTGGTGTGGGGACCCGCACCTGACACAAAAGCAGCCCAGAAAGTCCTGAAGCAGGGCTGTGCATGGCAGAGCAGGATGATTACTTCTGAAGACAGCAGAATGGTGAGGAAGCAGTGCCTAACTGAGATAAGTGATTTTTATTCATTCTGTTTCCAAGTCTTTACTATTTTGAATGCCTGTTGAAATAAAACATTTGGAAGAAAAATCATCCCTGATAGTTTAACTTTCTCACCTTTCAGTTAAATTCTAAGCATGTTTCTGCTCCTCGTTTGTCAAGTTCCCAGTAAAGCCAGAGGAAGGCAAGATTTAATATTCCTGCTACACCTAAATGTAAACTGTAAGCAGAATTATAAACAACATCTACAGGCCTCTTTCATATGCTATAAAAAAGCTTAGAAAAGTACATTTGTGCACTTCTGTTTCCTTTTCATATTGACTTTCACCTCTCTGCTTCTATTTCCCTAAATAGAAAGATAATAGTATTAATCTATTCCTTGGGGTTCTCATGAAGATTCATCAGTTAATACTTATGCCACAAAATGGAATAAGTGCTGTATAAGTGCTAAGCATCATTATTGTTCTCTCCCTCTTCATTAGTACATCATGCACATCCCAAGTAGACCAGATAAACACAGAAATTAACTGTCCTCAATGTAAGGCAAGTGAGAAAGGTAACATGACTGCTAGAGAGCCACTAACTAAAAATGTTTGCTGTGGGTGATGTCTGTGTGTAACAAAACAGCCCAGTAAGTTTTGCAGAATGAACTATATTTGCTCATTTGAGCAAGTTCTGTCTGCAGCAAAGAAGCTCTGAGAATACATCTAAATTAAATATGCTTCATGTTTCCGTGCGAGTCGTGCTTTGGAAACTACACATATAGTAATAAACACAGGAAACAAATGAGATCTGCAAAGAATCGCTGAGGAGGTTTCCAGATATTAGAGCGCAAAACCTACTGGCTGCTTCAGTTGGATTCCTGTTGAAGAAGCAGCTGCTGTGGGAGGGGACAGCCATGGAAGAGCAGAGGGACAGCTCTGCTCTAGAGCTCTGCGCTGGGGAACACCCTGTGCTGGAAGAAGCAAAACAGAAAGAAAAATTAAAATCAGAATAAAGACAAATTCCAGAAAAGAAGCCCAGTGGATTGCATTGTGGCTGTGGATGGCACAGCAGAGGTGAGCAGCAGCACTCCCTGTTCGGTCGGCTGAGCCCTCCGCGCCCCAGGCCCACGCCAGCACAGAGCCAAGGTGTGCAGCTCCCACGGCACACAGCTCCCACGGCACGTGGCTCCCCTCGCCCCACGGCTCATGGCAAAAGGGGGAGGCCCAGGAGCCCCCTGCACTGGAAAAGCCACTCTCTGCTCTCTCTATCCCACCTTCACTTAAGTGCTGACTCCCTTCCCCCCTTTTTTTCATTACCAACAAATATAACCCTTCATTGCCCCAAGCTCTACCCACCATGTGATCATTTACATCTTCACCATGGATCTGTAAAATGCGGCGTCCTGATCTGGCAATGTTTTACACTGGAGCACACAAAGGCGATGCAGTGTAAAGTTATCTCTCTCAGCTTAAAGACATGCTCTGTCTTGGAGGAGTTTTGTCCTGAGCTGCCATACTCCAAGCCCGATTTGCAAGCAGAAGCCCCTGCTCCCTGCAACAGCTGAGGGAGAGCCATGCACCCTGCTCAAGCTAAACTGGAGCATGTTGCAGCAGTGGCAGCTGCTGCACAGAACTGCGGTTTGCAACTGGCTCCATCTTTGCAACTACTATAGTGATTAATCCCCGTTTCCACAGTTTATTTGATGCAGGAATTTAGATAAGTCCCAATATCATTGGGACTTCTCATTTGGTCCATCTCAAAGCACCGCTGGTGGTTGTGTTTTTACACCTCTCCAGAGTACCTTGGCTTTTGCATTTGGAACAGCTTACCTTCACTTAGAAATTTTTCATAATGCAGCACGGTGTTATTTTCTAGCTGAGGCAGGCATGAACAGTGCGCAAGTACTTAAGCTGAAATAGTCTAACAGAAATAGGCTTTTTATACTGCATCACAGTCTGACATAGAAAATTGCCACACTTCTCTCATCAAAATGTTGCAGGGCCGTAATCATAGCTGCTGTCTGCTCAACCGTGCATCAGTGCCCAGCCGGGTATGTCAGCAAAGGTGCAAGGGGAAAAAGAGAACTTCATGCAGAGGTTCTGGGAATTGAAATCCCTAGTCTAGGGAAAAAAACCCACATATGGGACTAAAACCAGGCTGTAAAACCCAATTTGCTTTTCTTTTCCAGAAATAACAACTTCAGAATAGCATTCTGCTGGACATGACCTTCAGTTGAGGGGAGGTGACATTCATTCCTGCTTATGCAGATGGGAAGTTGAAGCACCTTTCCATGGAAACCCCACAGCCCTTTAAGAGTGGGTTTACTCAAGGGACTAACCCCCCGTAACTGCTGGCTGGAGTGGCTGAGCCCTCTGCACAAGCAGCTCTTCCCTGCATCCCTCTACATCACAACAGCCTCCTGTCCTGCTCTTCCAACCTCCAGCTAAAGCTGCTTCCTCCCGCGGTGAATCCGTGGTAGATGACTTGCAAAATGGCAAACCTTGTCGCTGAAGGATGTTAAGATGTGCCAGTTCTGTGGTGTTTTGTTCATCAAGGAGCATCTCCCGAACAGACCGATTAAAAGCCTGCAAGCAGGGAAGGAATAAAGATTGTGGAAGAAAAACAACTTCTCACAGCACCTGAATTTAGGGATTTGGCATGCCAGTTGGCCAAACTGAGGCCCTGTTTTACTGAGTTAAAGTATTTTAATTATTACCAGAGTAAAGCCCAAGACTTCTTCTCCCTCACCCTGAACCCGTGGTTCTGGGTACTGCAGAGACTCAGTGAAGAGCTCATCATACATAAAATGTTTGTCTTTTGGGTATGCCAAGATGGGACAGCTCATGCATCATGGTTTATGCTGAGGAAGGATGTGTCAGTAAGAGAATGCTTGAAACGCGATGTGCCTGTACATGCATACACTGGCTCTCCAAGAAGGCTTTAAATAATACTGTTTCACATGCACAGCATTCTCTAGTAAAGTCCCTTTTGTCCATTATCACAGATAATAAGCATGGTTGTTACCTCAGGTAAGGAAAACATGAAAGGGATGCAAAAGACTCTGCTTCCGGGCATAAATCAGTTCCCGAAAGGTAGTAACTTCCTCTGAGTTGCCCAGGACTGTCTTCTCTGTGGTAGTCCTTGTTAGATGGAGCTAATCCTACCTGCTTTCAGAGCCAGACCTCTGGAGCGTATGAAGTACTGATCTGAGAGAGCACAGCAACTCCTGTGTCCCTGCTGAGAACAAATAATGACAAGCTCCCTGCTACAGCACCATGGTGTAGTAATTCTGCACTTCTTAAAAATTATGAAAATCTCTGTAATGAGATTACGTTTGGAGAAGTTTGGCTTTGTCTCTCCTCAGAATGCTCTGCGGAGCTGCCAGATGGCTGCTGTGAGCAGTCAAACTGCTGGAAACCTGCCTGCTCCACGCCAGCACTGGCGGGTAAGCAGTCCTAACAGGCAAGGTGCAAGTCACTGGAATCCCAGAGGAAGAAAAACACCCTTCAGAGTGTAAATTGCATTAAAGCGTACCGAGGGAAATATGGGCTTTTCACGTTTGCAGAAGCCTGACAGCCAGGATATTTGGTTTTGTTTCCCACATCTGCTACAGATGTCTTATATGATTTCTTTCTCTGTATCTCTGTTTTATCTCCTGTCCTACATGGAAAATGTACCTTCTCCTCTCACAGTGGAGAAGAGAAGGTTGAGAAGGGCCAAGGTGCCTTCCCAGGTCTGCTCTTGCTTGAGTCCCTTGGGCAGCATCGCATTAACCGCTCTCTGCCTCAAATTGACACCCTTGCTGCTTCCTCCTGCATGCAATTGTCCTGTTACACAACGCCAGGATTTAGGATTATGATGGAACTGCGTCATCTGGGAGGAGGAGATGCTGGACTGCAAAGCAGAAGCAGACATGCCCTTCAAAGCAATAAGGTTTTACAGTGATAACCTGTTCCATTAGCTCAGGTTTCATCACAACACGATTACCCTTGTTCATGAAGTGCTGCCTGGTTTAGATTAGGCTTTATGTTAAACCCATGACCCATTTTCATTCTGGGACTTCAGAAAATAATTTCCCAGCTTCAAATTTTGAATTACTGAAGACAAATTGATAGTTTAAGTAAGGGTCCATAAACTGTATTTATATGGTGGATGCTGATCCCCACCTTCTCATTCAAATCCAGTCTCTGACCTAAGGGAATGTGGCCCACAGGTTGTGCTTCAAGTCAGAATTCAGCCTTCAGTAAAGACAAACTCACTTAATGCATTTTAAATGCAAGAGTCAAATCTGGCTGGGAAGAAAGCCCACATCAGCTACCAGTCTTTTACTCTGTCATATTATCAGACTGTGTGCTACAAAATCCAAGCCAGATGTGTTTATTAATAACAAAGATTTTATGTCTAGGAATATCTGGCTACCTGATGGAGTTTAATTAACCCTGGCACAGACAGCTGTCATAAAGAGTATTGAACCATTTCTTGTTCTCATCATTTGCCTTTCAGGAATGTCCTAAAGGAAAAGGAGGAAGGATTCATGGCGAATGCTGTCCATTAATTTGCCTGATCTTTTCCTTTCAAGAGGAATAATCACCAATGGGAAGCAGTGAAAACTGCAGATGGCATGTAAGAATAAGTGTAATGTGCATCTATAAAATAAAATGTCCATTTACCATGGACAAGAGCTAGTAAAAGAAACTCAGTGCAGCAGGCCACTTTTGCTCAAAGGTTTTGCTCTGATCAACGTGGTCAGAATCTGACCGTCAGAAGACAAAATGTTCTTTCTTTGAGCAGACCATTACATTGCTTTTTATACGCTCAGCATTTCAGAACCACTCGTTAAAGCAACCTAAACTTCTGGGGTGTTCAAAACATTTCCAGATAAGCAGAGAGACACTTTGCAGGTAAAGGATAATAGCAATTCTTAAAATGCAAGTTTGTCTTGACTTTTCATGTTCCTACTAAATTAACTGGTTTTCTTTTTTCTTTTTTTTTTTTAGTACGTGTTTCAGTAATGAATAAATGGTTTAGTGCATTTCTTCCATTCAGACTAGGCAAAAAACATTTAATCAATGCAATGTCTGGATCATATTCCACTAAAATAGCCATTTACAGTTTGTATGAATGTTTCAACCTTTCTGATCCTGAGGCACCTCCTTATACAACAGATTTTCATTATGCTCTAACATGCAGTGATGCAATCCCACAGCTCTGCTAGGATGTCACACACTGCTTGTGGTTTAAATGTTAAATCCTTCCCCGCTGCTACTCTCAGTTAGAGGTGCACCCATCTACCAGAGCCACCTCCCTCCTGGCACTGTGCAAATGTTTGATGGCTTTGTTGGAGAGCAGTAGGAGCAAGGAGAGCATCATGAGACAAAGTTACCAGCGGCTTTCATTATGGGTAGTCTTGGATCCTTGCTTTCTCATATCAGTACCAATGGATGTTTGCTTGTTTGTTTTCCTGCTGATTTCAGTGATATAGGATCAATACAGTATATGCATCGAAGTGCGAGCTGATCTGCAGTTGGTATCTTCCATAAACATTTGTGGGAACTGTAAGAGAGGGACAAAATCTTTATGCATCTCTTCGCTTTTCAGTGTTTACCTATTGTTAATGGTAAGCACATCGCAGTCTTGCCGTTTGGGATTCGTCTCACCTGCCTATAAATATCTGCAAGGCAGGCCTCTGCTCCAAGACATCCACCTGAGTCCCTTCCAACAGCAAATGGCAGGAACACATGTTGCTACAGGGTGAAATATCTCTCCTGGGCCAGGATGAATTGCCAAGTGCTGGTTACTGTCAATTATTTCCATTGGCTACAGGAAAAGTGTGGACAAATAGCTGAAACCATCTATCTTTTTGATAGTTAAAATAAGGTAAGACAAATAGCTGAAACCAGCTAATTTTTAGATAGTTAAAACAAGGTAAGACACATTTACCCTTTGCAGCTGTATCTGTTTCGCTTTGCTTTTAAAAGATCTGCTTGGTTTTACAAAATATAAGCAAGATTCTTGCTTTCAGGACAAAGCCAGGAAGATTAAAGAAGAAACTTCCTTCCCTCGTTGGCACATTCTTATTCTTCCCTAGCCATCTCTGCTGGGTTTTTTAACCTCCTTCCTGCAAAGCACCTGGCAGTGGGCACTCTGAGGTAGCCGCTGGACTGAAATGAACCTTCGCACGGGTTCAGGATGGAAATTCAGCAATTCTGAATTCAGCAATTCTGATGTTTGAAATGAATACTAAATCATTCACAGGCACACTGCTGAGAAGTTTACATTTGTCTATTCCTTGCACTTCCTCAATTACTAGTTTGAAAGAACATCTTCTGTTCTACCAGTCTACACTGCAGGGAGCCAGTGTAAAACTTGTGTTGGGCTGTTTTTCCCTTCACTGCCTTTTGCTTTTAACAAGAGAAACATATGCAAAACCCTACTCCTACCTAGTGCTCTATTTATGCGGCAATCCATAGCAGTCTTTAACTAGAACTGCAAACTGAAAGGAGGCTCTATCAATTAACATCATTGCTACCAATTATGCAAGGAAGAAGAAAAACCCTAGTCTTTTAAAAATAAGAGACTAATTGTAGCAGTAGTTGTTAACTGCAATTAATTTGCAGGACTCTCAGAGGAATCCATAATGGAAAGCCATATGTTATAGTCCCCACCTGATGCTGGGAGAGACATTGCCTTTTACACATACTTGCTGTGCTGTAACTATTTTGCTTGTACAGCAGGGTTTGGGTTAGGGGGAATGGTTTGGGTGGGGTTTTTTTGCTAATGTAAACTTAAAATTAGCCTAGTTCATATTTTAATTTTTTTTTTAACCTAGAACATTGTATGATTCCATCTTATTTTCTCACTTGTATTTACTTCTTTCTGGCTGAAGGCAGGTGAAGGGAGCTGGGGAGCATACAGGGAGGGGGACAGCACCCATACGTGCCACGGCTGTTCTCTGCTGGAGAGAAGTGACAGTCAAAACTGCTCAAGTATTTTACTGGCTCCCTGGTGAACAGTGTGATTTAAAAAGTATTCCAAGAGGAACTACAGGGAATTAAAAGACCACTGAGGCTAACAGCTCCACCAGGCCAACTTGTGGAAATGATTTCAAAAAACTGAATCAACAAGTCTATGGACAAACATGGTTGAGCAGGAGACTGTCAGTGTAGCTCTTTTAGAGAGAAGTCTCCTCCCAGATCTGTGCAAGCTCCTGGGAGACAAATCATGGCAAAGCATTTAGTAAACATCTTACCCAACCTCGTTACTAATGTGAAAAGCAGTCAAATGTGCTTTAAGACCAGGGAGGAGCACAGCAGGTAAGTGGTGCTAGAAACCAATGGGCTGTGGTGGAAGGGACGGAGGACACACTGCCTAAGTACTGTGACTGGTGCAAGCATCAAAAGCAAGAAGGTGGTAAGAGACGGATTCCCAGAAGAGACTGGGAGCAGGATTGTATAATGAGGTTATCACATGGACATGATGAAATAATTAAAAGTCACGGAGATCATGCTAAAGAAACTGGAATAATGCACTTGGTTCTTAAGCTTCTTAATGTGATCTTAACTATCCCAGTATCACTGATGTTCATACGCATAAAAGGATGCTTTTATTTTATAACAGTAAATGATTTGTTGGCTACCCTCCTCATCTGCTCCCTGGTAATTTAAATTAATGGCATTTATGTCTTTTCTTTAAAGAAATGGTTATTGCAGCTTTCCTATGGTGCCAAAAAAAGATGCCTATTGTTCTTCATGCTAACACTATCATTTTTAAAAGTCTAAGATGTTTTTTTATTCACTTGAACAGGGAATATGAATAGCAAAAGTGAATTACATTTGCATTGCATAAAATAAAGATGAAATCACTTTTGTGGAGTCTTGATATACACTTAGCAAGAGTTTCTAAAATTCCCATATTCCCAAAATGTACATATATACATTGAGGATCAGTAGCTTGTTCAAAGGATAATTTACTTCATTATTATTTATACTGTTTGGCCACTGAAATGATATGCTTTCTTCTCCTTCCAGTAAGATTCTGGGTAATCTGAAAGGATCATAGTCAGATGTTAGTTCCTGTGGATGTAACTCACTAGTCATCCAGTATCATAAGCTCTCTTGTCCCTTTCCCCTAGAGGGTAAGAATTTTATGCCCAACATTAAAGATGGTCACATTTTTAGCATAACTTGCAACGGCTCAGTCTTTATCTTTGGCTATCAATGGTTCAGTCCCATAGGAGGACTGCACATGATCCTTTACATAATCTGGCAGATGCATTAAAATCCTGATAATTAGAGCTAATTTTATAAATTCAGGAATAAAGTAGCCTACTCTCTGACTAACCATGCAGTACTAGGTACAGTATCTTATCCATCATTTATGCTTCTTTATTTCGTTCTGGTGATGAATTCCACAATGGTGATCAGAAATCCCAGCAAACCTAGAGAATTTAGGTACCAAGAGCCAGCAGCCTGGTGTATTCAGGGAGGTAACAGGAGAGCAGTTGTCAGTGGTAAGTGTGCATGAGGAAATGGCAGTACCCAGGCTTTACAACTGGACACCTTCTCTTGCCATCCTTTGGCACATCAGAATGAGACTTTCTCAGCTTTTTCATCAGTGGTAAAATGGAGAGATTCTCTGATTTGTTAATTGTCTGGGAAGAGGAAAAAACCAACATGGCTACAATTTTGTTGAACAATTTGGTTTTCATGATCTACATATCCATATTGCTAATTCATTCACATTCCCAGCTGTCCTTCACATTCCCTGTGAATTTACCTCACTCTAATAATTCAGTATCTTTTAAAATTTGACTTGAATGAAGCAATTTTTTTTCTCAACTAATTCTGATTATTTAGAATTTGGGAGCCAGGTATGACTTAGCATGTCACTAATATCCCTCAACACTCTTCAGTTTTCATTTGGCCACTGGGGAATTCTTTAGTGGCTGAGTGTCAGGTTTTAATTACATGGCTTTGTTTGAAAAGCTGTTTTATTTCAGTCCTTTACCCTTCTGACCCACATAAACAAAACTGGAAAACTGAATTGCTATTTGAAAAATGGGTATTGGAATACAACATGTGTACAACAGCAGTTCACGTACTTTTTGTATATCACTTAAAAATCACATGGTGCCCAAACTTGCAGCATTGTACTGTCCAAAACACCAAACCATTAGGATCATATTCTGGAATTGTGCTGAAGGAGTTATGATACAGTTTCTCTGATAATTGGTATGTATAATTAGGTTATATTTCATTTAAAGAAAGCACCTAGCAAGATGAATTCTGACTCCAATCACATTAATTCACATTAAGCAAGATTTTGGTATCTGGAGATGCAGCAAAGTGCTTAATTCACATGGTTTGGTGGAGAATTAGGTTACAGTCTGTTTTATAAACCTCACTTCAACTTCCTTAAGACTGGCCCATCTTTCTTTTCTCTTCTCCAGCTCCCTCCTCAGCTCTCCCAGCCTGTGTTTCAGGCTGGCTGTGAGCCATACAGCTATGGTAGCACGGTCCTGAAGCTGAGCAAATGTAGATATCAGCACAGAGTCAGGGCTTTGCTACCAACTGTTTGGAGATGGTACTTTCCTAGGAAGCACAGAGTAAGATCACGTCTGCTCATAAAAATGTATAGGCAGACCGTTAGACAACAAGATAATGCCAATTATTCCTCCAAATTACTGGCACATAGAGTGAAGCAGAGATTAAAAGCAAATTTGGCCTTAACACTCTGTTTATGTGTTGTGCTGTTCAGGGCTCAGCAAATGTTCTCAGCCAGCAAACCCACAGGGAATCTACTTACTCTGGCTATCAGGCCCAGGACCATAAATCATTGTACTAGAAATAAGTAGCAGTGAAAAACATCAACATTATTTAACATTGTAGAGCTCTTTCTCCAGAGAAAGTACAGTTGCTACAAGGATGAAACACAGCTTATGGATTTGGGATGTACTTGTGTCATGGTAAACAGAACCTGGGCTACCAAGTACATACGGAAGATTTTAGTGAGCCAACTTAGTGGGAGCTCCCTGTCGTTTTCTTAGCCTGCTGTGCTGACTCCAGCCTCCAGCTATGGATTGTACTTCTCTGGAGTCCCTGAAGAACTCTTCTGAACGTGGAAGCTTGGTGGGAAACAGGGCATCGATTCTTATCGATCCTCCATCTACACCTTCATCCTGGCTAGATGAAAGCATCCCTTGCTAGCAGTACCCCTGGGTATTTTCGAGTGCTGGTCTTGCACTGGAGAGCACAAACAGAGCAGAAAATGCCATCCATCTTTCCTAGCACAAAACAAGGACAAAATGTTTTCCAGTTTACTTATGTGAACAGCACAGCACCTTGGTAATTAGTAGTTTAGGGATTTCTCATTCTGCCAGGTTTAATGAATATCAGCGATGTTGAGGAATACTGCTGTGAATAGCCAAACACTGCTGTAGCTGTTTATCAATGAAAATTTTCAATCTGGGTTAGGCACAGTGCAGTTTGTCAAGCAGTACTGGGTAAAATACAAGTCTTGCTTAAAAAACAGACGGAGCACAGAGGAAAGCTATTATATACAGCATTAACTTAAAGAATTTGCTCTTTAGATATCATTTAATGTCTTTGTGAGGCATTCTATAACATTTTAGTACTGTTAATGCCACAGTATTTGATCAGTTTGCATAGTAACAATCATATGTTAACACAGCAAACAGTTTTGCTCTGTAATGTTTTCTCCTAAGATTTTCTCCTAAATCTATATTCACATAGGTACCTTCTTTAAAGTCTTTAGATAGGAAAGTAACAGCAACACAGTGGATTACCTCAAGTGAAACCAAGCCGGTCCCAGTTTTTACATGGATTCAAGCTTTTTCCCAGGTCCTGGTATTTTGCATTTTGGTAGCTTGATGTCTGCTTGATGTCTTGATGTCTGCATCAAGCTACCAATCACAAATAAAAAGCAGTCCTAAGCCACCCCTGGCAATAGAATGAGATGTTTACAAAAATAATGAGATTTTTAAACAACTGTTTATGTCCTTGGGGTTTGGGAGGGGAAAAGACCCTAGCACGCAGATTTGCAAGTCCTCCCCATCAAAGAGCAAGCAATATCTGTTCTTTTTTAGTTTCCAGAAAAATGTTTGTTATAAATCTAGGATTAAGGCCAGGTGTGGTCACAAACAAATTTGGGAAGGTGAAGTAATTGTTATTTGCTGAAAGTAATTGCTTCCTGTTACAATTACCATAGCAATTAATATAATTCTCTATAATACTCTTGGGAATAATAAAGTTACTGGAGAAGAACAGCAAACAAATACCTTTGCTCTAGAAAACAGATTACTACCAAACTAGGTTTGTCATATGGACAGCAGGAGAGCTGCATTGTCCTTAGCACTTCACTTTCTTGCTTTTAAATGCTTAGCTTAGTCAAAATTATGAGAGACATTTAAGTTGTTGTCACTTAGCCACCATGACTAGGTTCAGGAGCAAAGCACTTTGGAACAGAGAGTATTTGACTACTAAATATTGCCTCTACAGCATACCTAGGATCACCCACTTCTGTTTAGAAATGAAGAGACTGGGGCACAGAAAAACAATCGAAGTACCTTTTAAAAGTGTTCGCATTCCATTTTTCAAGCTACTAGAGGAGCTTTATCTTCCCCTGATTTCCCACGATCCCATCACCCACACAGATGAGTTTTTGAAGAAATGTTTGAGACAGTTAAGGACACAGGTAAGCACCTACGAGTGCCTCAAGGCATCTAGGTGCTAATGTCACCAAAGTCAACTGCAGTGAAACACCTACAGACTGCAGATGTCCCAGTGGACCTCCTTCTCTATCTTCACATGTATCACCTAGGTGCTTTTGAGTTTCAGTTAGGTACTTGGATGAATAGGAAGTTCTGAACGAAAAGATTATTACTGTAATTCTACATTTCCTGTAAATTATGGGACTTTGGTACTTCAAAAGTGGTAGATGCATCAAACATTGGTGACAAAAATATTATTCCTTTGTATAAAAGTACTTCAAGTAACTCCTTTTTCCCTCTCCCCAAAAAATCCTAACTCAGTTGGATTTTTAAAAATCCCACAGTACTTTCTCTGTCTACTCTGGTAACGTGCTGGAATGGCTGGGGAAATCACTATGGGGAAAGGCACTATGTAGCACCAGGCACAACAGAGCAGACATTCTGGCCCAGACCTTGATGCATGCCCACAGTGCAAATAATTAAATAAGTGCTAAGAATTATTTGAGAAAATAAAGCATAGAAGACAGAGAAGTGACTAATTTAGAAGGATCACAATACTTAATTAAGACTCAAGGCCTAATTCTGATATTGTTTAGAGCCATTCATACCAGGGGCTCTAAAAGAACCAAGGCCAACTTACAGAGGTGCATGTAAGGGCAGCATCAGGCCCTTTCTACTTACAGCTGTGACCTGGCAAAAGCACTCTTGAATCACAGATACAGAGCAGGAGGCTCAGGGCCATCCAGCATCATCCAAGAGTGAGTCAAGTGTGTATTTTCCTAGGAGTTTAAACGCAGAGTTGAAATATGTTTGACAGATATTACAGGAGCTCCCAATGGAAGCAGAAGCCCAGTGTAGCTGGTCTCAGAGCACTAACGGGTGAGGAGGCTTTTGCTCTGATATTCTAGCATCCAGCTAAACTATTCGGTTTGGAAGACTGAATAGAAGTAGCTGAAAATACCAGTAGCCAAGTATTTCTCATTACTTTTTGCTGCTGAAAAATGCAATGGAAAACAGAGGAAATTAATTTGGCTGGGGCATGTGATGCTTGCCTGGTAGTCCTTAAGTATTTTGTTCAGCCCCAGTACACAGAAAAGAAAAATGTCTGAACATATTCAGCGAGGGTCCAATTCTCTGCTTGTTGCACTAGGCAGCAAAGCTGTGACTGGCTGGAGTGTGCTGCTGCTGCCTGGGGAAGAGCAGCTCTTCTCTTGCTATGCCACCTTGCCTAATCTCTGGCACTAGTGACCTGCTTATTGATCATTCCCCAGAGGTTCAGCTTTATAAACATAATCTGCCAGGGATGCAGGTACGTAGCAGAAAGGGAGTCAACAGATATGAAGTGGAACCTGCAGCTATGGGGCCTTGGCAGCTGAAGAGCAATTGCCTCGCCCAAAGCAGCTCAAACCAGTAAGCAGAAGTGATCCACAGTAACAGCCAGATTCCTTCCATTGTGATAGCGATATCACAAAAGTCTATATTTACCTGAATCCCTCATTGCACCATCTCTAACCCTCTGTCCAGTCAAGTTCTTGGTTACATACCAGCTACGTGCACCTTGTGTGTATTTTTCTTCTTTACGACCCATCCACAGCTACTGTACCAAGCTGCCCTGGGCTGCTGGGGATCCTTCGCTACGCTGAGAGGCCTGTGCACTTCCATTAGCCATGAAGCTCAGTGTCTCCTTATGGAGCAAAGGATTTTGAAGTGTGGAAAAGGGCACAGAATCAACACAGACAGCAGAAGTCTAAGAAATGCTTACAGTCCTGTCTAATGGCACTCTTAGGCTTTAGAATATGATGTTCAGGTTCCGGAGACCTGCAGTCACAGCAGAAACAGTGAAGGGAGAAGTTATCACTTCCATGTAAACAAGCAATATTCTGTAAAACTGCCAACATTGAGAGCTAGTGGCTACTTAGGGTTTCAAGGTTTCCATGTCTAAAGTTCTTGTGTTTTGAAAATGAAATTAGTACAAGATCCAACAACATTCTTGGTATATTAGATGTGTATTAATTATATTCTATAGAGAAATAAGATGACATTTAAATTGTTTCTAATAATGTAATTGCACCATAAAACTACTATATTTCCTCATGCTAAAATAAGAAACAATGATTGTGATGATATTTTTGCTTTATTAAGAGATACTATTCTTTTTAAACTTATGCTCCTCATTAGCACAAAATAATGGATAAGCACTGATCCAATTCTCAGGCTCAGTTTATGCTTAACAATACATTAAGTCTGCTCCTTAACTGCCAGAGAAATGTGTGCTCCTGGGTGATTCCTTCCAGTTCCTTAAGCATGTGCAGCATTCCTGCCTCCTAAAAACTTGTTCTATAAAAGGCTGTTATGTGTCTTTGATACTGTGGGATTATATTCTTCCTAGTCATTAGACTGGAAGCCTGTGTGATACCCAAACATTTGTTAAAATATTCATATTCCAAATTGGTTTTAAGATGTACCTTAAAAAGCTCAGAAGACCTTAGATTCCAAAAGTTACTAGGGATTAATCTAACATTTTCCACTCAACCCCCAGAGTTTTAGCTACTGAACTGAACACAGTATTCCTGAAAGGGAAGGACAAATTGGAAAAGTGTAAATGTTAGGGGACGTATAAGCCAGAAGCCAAAACTTCTCCCTGAATCATCTTATGCTGTGAGACTTGAAATCTGCACACTGTTCCCTCCTGAGACAGAAACAAGGAAGAATTTGAAATCTGTAAGGCTGAAAATAACTTTCCCAAAAATCTTTCTCTTGCCTTTCTGTTGCCAAGTTAGACACTAGAAAAAGTACAGAAATGTGTGAACATTTGGATGTGAACACTTGACAATGTGTCACGCTGTCGTGTGATCTGCCATTAAAAGCCAGTCACAAGGGTGACTGTAATGCAAGCATTGCTGAGTACGATAGCATGAGCTTTGGCAGTTGCCGAAGGATAACATGAAAGCAACCTGCACTGAATTCTTTTGCTACAGCAGCACATCTGCATCCCCTCTGGATCAATAAGCCCTGGGTAGAGAATCTTTTTGTCTCACCTGGTCCTTCTTTTCCTCTTTCTTTATGCACTTTTCAAATAGCACAAGAAAACAGATGGTGTACCCTTGGCATTGCACCTCACAACTTTGTCCTAAATGAGCCTGAACCACAGAAATTTTTGCAGATTATGATAAAGCTAGACCTGGCTGTCTATTGCCCAGTGTCCTTGACAGGAGATATCAACACAATTTTACAGATTTTATCTCTGGTGTAAATGACCAGACAGACCAATGCCTTCCACAGGCTTTCCGTTATCTGATATATGCTGTAGAAAACAGTCCTTTCCTACTCCATCCTTCCCTACTGTGCATGCTTGTTGCTCCTCTATTTCCCTTTTCCTGTATGTTACTGTGTGGGATTAGCAATGGATGCTGAGCACCGTTCAAATACAGCCCAATGATCCGCCAGTGAACTCCTCCTTTGAATTCCCCAAGTGTAACTTCCAGATTTAATTTAGTCCCATTATATCACTGAAACAGAGTTCTGCACTTTCATTATTCTCTGTCCTGGCATATTTTATGCTTCCTCATGCTATTCCAAAAAGACATGCAAGCAGCTACACAAAGCATCATGTTTTGTGATGGTTTTGGTTTTGGCTGGCTCATAATTAACAGTTACCTGGTGAGTTAAAGCATTATTCCACACCCCCTGTCTAACACTACAGAATGACTGCTCAGTGCAACCACTTTACCACTTCTTTTTTGTTATTATTTAAGGTATTGTGGTATTCTGAATAAGTTAGAAAATTACTATGTTACTGCTACCACTGAGGACTCTTCAGCTCCTCATACGACTTACTGTTGCCAAGCTGATAAATATGAAACATTGCCGGTTGAAAACCTGTAAGGAACATTATTTTCCTCAACTGGAACAAGCTCTCCAGTTGTGACATATTGGAGGGATCTTTACTCCAACTGCCACCCATTAACGTGCTAATAAGCAGCAAAGTGAAGAGTCAGAGCCAAAACCACAAACCCAAAAACTCATTAAAACTTGAAGGAAATCACTTGCACGTTACTCACCAGTAAGGCTGGCATAGATTTGCTGGAACTTTATGATTTTTTTTTGTTTTTTCTCCACAGAGCAGATGACATTTATGTGAGAGGTATTTTCCATACTGACTGGGTGCTTTAAATCCATACACTGGAGAAAGAATAACAAGAGACAATGGTGAATCACCACTCATGAATGAAAAGTGGAGTCAGAGGGGAAGGGGGTGTAAGAATCAGAGATTTCCCCTGCAGTTCCAGAATGCCAGCCCCATAGTCTTCTACCTCCCTTTCACCTCCCTCCCCGGCACCCAGGCCAAATTGCTGTCAATAACTAACCCAAACTTTCACTCTGCTTTCCCATGAGTGACCTAGATTCCCCCCCCCCCCCCAAATGATCTTATCACTCCATCTTCAAAAAATGCAGTTAATACACCTGAAAATAGTCCATGATCACCTGCTACACAGAGCATGCCAGCGTCATCCCTCTATAGGCCCTTGCTGGCTGGATGTATTCCCAAATATCTGCCTTCTTCCAAGCTCCAAGGTCTGCCAAGGCAGCGTGTGTATCTGAATTGGCCAAACAGTAGGTCACACCACTCAGACTCCTGGTTACTTGAAGGTTTGTAGCTACTTATTTTCCTTATAGTCTCATACTTTCTACTTACTGCCTTAACATTGGAGGTGGGGCTGTGCTGCAGGTTTGGGATTCATATTCACATCTGAGAGGGAAAGGCTTCTGTATTTGAAGTGGTAGTTTAACGCCTCATAGGTGGAAGGTTAAGCTTTGAGAGAGGATTGGGTTTACAGTGAGAATTTCTTCCAGTCCCAGGTTTGCTGCTATTGAAAGGGACAGACATGTTTTGGTCTGCATTATGAGCAATTACTCTGCATCAGATAAAGTAAATTACATGTTAGACAATTAAATATGGTGGGGACTTTCAGGAATGAAATTTTCATATTCTCAGATTGAACTCTCAGATTTCTTACCTGGAAAGAAACGTGATGAAAAATGCAATTTGTGCATACCATTTTTGACTCTAACACAAAATGAACATCCCTAATGTGTTGGCTTAGGTGCATTTACCTCCACATTTTCCCAGCATGAACACAGCTTAGATACAGGCAATGCTATGCAGGAGGCAGCATGCTACTTGTTGACTGCTCTTTATATCTCCATCCTGGAAAGGTCTGAGTGCTCTTAAGTCTCTATCTAGTCAATAAGAAGTGAAGTCACTTAACACATTAGAGACCGTATCTTACAAACTCTGTCTGCTATAAAATCACCCCAAGTGAATTCTGGCATTTTTCCTCCATATAACCAAAATGAGAAGATGTTGCCAGGACATGACTGAAACTCAAGAGCTGCCAGAAAGGAGTTTGGGTGGGTCTAATCCTGCCAGGGGCTGAGTTCACAGCCTAGCTCTTGTGGGATAAGAAGTAGGTACTCCCAGCAGTGGTTACATCTATTCCCTCAGTTCTAGTGCAAAACCAGGCATTTCCCTTCCATCTGTGCCCCTCACAGACTCACACTGTTGTCATCAACACAGCCATGGTGTGTGATTGTCAGACTCTGAGACTTAGAATGGTGGACAGGTGGGCTGGGCTAAATTTTTCACGATGCTGATATCAAACAAGTATCACACTGCTCCCACATTTTGCAGTGCTATTACAGCTTTTGAAGAAGAGGTCAGTAGAAATTCAGAGGACTGTACCTTTCTTTCTTACTTCGCTTCTTTCTTCCCAGCCAATCCCACTGGAGGACTGGAATCATCCATGAACCCCAAAGCCTGTCACAGGGAGACAATGCACTTGCTGGAACCTTCTCCGTCTTTCAGAGATACTTTTTAGCATACAGGATTCCCTGTTTGAGCACACCTCTCTCCTGGGACCCAACAACTGCAGATGAGGCAGCCAATTCTGCTCTGCTGCTTTGCTGGGAAGAGACAGGGATGCGATGGGGAAGAGAAGGAAAGTGCTGCTTGCCTCCAGCCCTTCTCCCACTGAAGTGGAGGTGCCACACAGGGCACCATTACACCCCTGGGGAGACAAGAGGAAAGAATGAAAGCCAAGGCACAGCAAGACCAAGGCAAACCGCACCAACAGCCCCAAATGGAGCATGAGATTAGTATCATGATATGGATATGTCATGATAGTATATATGTCTTTAAAATCACAGTGTTGTTGTACCAGGTCTACCACTAGCTTGTGCTCAGGCTCAGTACATTCATCCTCAGGTGCAGAGGTAAGGATCTGTAGGACACGTGTACCACTTTACCCAGCTCTTCAAAATATTTAAATAGACCTCATGACCTTTGCTTTCCCAGCTCCTGCCTTCCCATGGCAACAGAGAAAATAAAAAACAGGAAATAGTCACAAATTACATGATCTAGTAACTTGCCCTTTAGAAGAATCATATTACTCAGAGGTGATCTGTACATGTAGTCATTAGAGCCAATAACTTTAGTAATTGATCTCCCAACTGTGGCTTAAACTGTTATTATTACTTTTGAAAAACAATGTATTGCATGAATGTATCCTGTACTGGAATCAAGGATTTCATCCTGCCCTCTCATCACCCTCCTACCCCAGCATCTGAGAGAAGAGACTTATTTTTTACAAGCTGCTTCAAACGGGCTCTGCTTACAAATTAACTGCTTTAACAGCTTTGGCTCTTCCCAACAGCAGCAAAAATTCAAATCAGAGCAAAAGGTGGGTGGTTTTAGCAGCCAGAGCACTGGCAACATTTCTGATCTGGATGTCAACTCTGTAGCAGCTCCTTTTCTTTCTTTTTTTTAATCCTTTAGTTGTTTTTATTTTTAAATATTTATCTATTCTTCTTTTTAAACAAAGCTTCAAGATCCTTAGAAAAAGGATGCGTGTTTTTCTATTCTGTGCTTGGATGATTCTCAGCCCCCTGACAGAGAATCCAGAGGTGCTAACAAAATACAAATGGATAATTAATCACCATAATTGTGGATTGGGTGGTTTTTATTCACTTCAGTCTCCTCTGTGGTGTTTCTTCAAAAGAAAAGGAAGGGGGAAATCTAGTAGAAAAGAGACGGAAAAAAACCCGTAAGCCTAAATGGGCTGCACAGATTTATGGAGAATTAGTTTAGTCCCAGGGACCTTGTGACATGAGAGTCCAACCAAACTCCATTCTTGGCTTTACGAAGTTTTCAAGCCCCCTCAATGCAATTATTTCCTTGACTCCCTACAGCCCATCCATTATTCTCTATAATAATGTTTTCTGAAACTCCTTTCCATAAACAACTATAGCAGGCACCAAGAAACCTCATTGTTCTTGATATCACGTCACATCACCAGTAAAACGGCTTATGGAAAATGGACTGTGAATGGAGATGGTTTCAATTTAAAATATGCTGACCTTTTACATCATTTAAAGATAAATCAAGCTAATGCACAGTGACATCACAGGTGGAAATTCAACCCCGATGGTGCCGGTGACAGGGGGGTCATTTTAGGGGCAAGATTGAGACAATCTTGCTGTGGATCCCAAACTGTTGGTAGGAAATGAGTCCCCAGAGGAGTTTCGCTTGCTCCTTCCATCAAATCCAGCCCTACACCATCACCTACCTGCCAGCAAGCAATGGCTTTCTTTGCCCGAGCTGCAGCAGCCAAACTTCTAAAAGCAACAGGCTACAAGCTTATTTGCCCTTGAACACACAGTTATGCAAGGAAACAGCACAGCTCTGAAATAGCCAGCAATGCAACAAAATGTGGTTCTTCACCGTGCATACTGAATACGGCGTTCAAAAGCACACACGCTACCCAGCTCTCATTAAAACAGACAGCAGCAATCCTCACTCCGCAAAGCATCATCCTGGGGGGTTCAAGCCCACAATTCTCATTATAATAGGTAAAATCACAGCAGTTGCATAGTGTAACTGGTAGTTTCAATGGCAAATTCACAAACAAAGTGTACGAGATGCACTTAAGCATATAAAAGCAATGCTTGCAGCAATGCTTACTCAATGTAGGACTGTATGGTGGATTTCTGGAGGCTGGGCAGATAGAGCTGGGCTATAGCTCAAGCCACGCTGACGCCGCCTTTGCACTCAAGCACGTGGGTCACGCTCACTTGGTCAATTAAGGTAGTCCAGTTATGGTGCTGGCAACATCAAATAGGGAGTATAAACTTTTTATGCTTTCTAGCTAGACCCAAGAGTATGTTTGACCCCCCCCATCCTCCCCCAAATCTCCTCCATGTCTCTAAAAATTTCAGGTACAGCCTGAGTTATCCTAAGCCTTAGAAAATAAATCCTTATGATGAGGACGATAGAATCAGCCTATTCATAGACTCAAGAATAAAGATTTTGTATTAAAAGATCAAGAGAGAAAATTCCTTATTTACCACTAAGGAGAATAAAAATTAAATCAACATGCCCCAACACACCTGGAAGCAGCCCCATAGGATGAGCTAACTGATCCTGGAGACCCTGCATCCTTCCTCATCCTCCTGCTTATTTTGACATTTCTGCAATAGGAGCAGCCAGGCAGTGTACTTTCTCAGGGACCAGATTTTTATCTTCCTAATCATGGTCCGGGACCAATACATGGAAGCATTTACTGGTCCAGAAAGCATTTGTACTGTTCCAGTAACTAAGTACTTTTGAAAGACTCTTTTCCACTTGATTGTAGGAGCTGATAGCTCATGAGCCGCTAGCTAGAGATTGATGCTTCATATGTTTGAAACCTAAAACTCCAAGAAGAGTATATAGTGCTGGTTTCTAGCTTTAGTGGTTTTTATAACATATGGCAGCAATATCATGTCAGAATAGCAGCTGCAAAATCTGGTCTTCAATTATTGCCAACTTCAAGTTCAAGGAGAGCTAAATCCAGGGGTTTGGTGCAACCTGTTGTAAATGTAGCTCTTAACAGGGCTCCCTTTTCTTTTCCCCCCATACATATTTCAGGAGCAGCCATGTGTCTGCACCGAATTAGAGACTGCAGAGTTCAAAGGGGTGCATTGCTAGAGGCATCCCCTGCCCCGTACGGCTGAAATAGATGAGATAAATGGTATGGATAAACAAAACCTTATTGCTTTCAACCTCAGCCAAAGGGGACCTTCAACCCTTCCCCCCCACCTTTTACGGCCTGCGAAGGGGCGAATCGAGCAGCAGAAAATGATAGGTTGAGACCTGCTTTCCTGCCTGTGCTCATTTAGCTCAGGAAAAATGCAAAGGAGATTTATTACATCTTTGGGGAGAGCAACCTACATCACATTAGCTTGCATAGTCTCTAACGCCGTTGTATATGTGAGCAGGTACTATGGAGAGACGGGTGCGTGCTAACCCTGCTGCCCCATCACCTTAGAGCCTTATATTCCGGGCTTTCCCACCATTCCCAACAAGAAGATTTTGGCAGTTAAAATTCACCAGATTACACACATTTCCACAGCACAGATTATTTAGACAGCAAAGAGATTATTCAAACAGCAGGGCTGCTGAGTTTCCCCCTGCAATGACATGTGCAAACACGTCCAGAGAAATTTTGATAGCACCACACACAGGTTGTGCAAAACCCCACAGCAAAGAGTTTCATTTAATATCACATGAGCAACCTGTGCAGAGTATTAAAGCAGAGGATCAGGATATGCTAATGCTGTCACTTTTGCAAACAAAATGAATGCTTTTCAAGCCCTGGAGCCACCAGATTCCTCTTCTCCTGCAGGGACTTGTGTTGGGTGAACACTGAGGCATGTAGGAATTTCATACTCTAGTGATGCAAGACATAAGGTTTTAGCACATAGGGAAGCTACGTAAGGACACAAGAGAAAGGCCATGATGAGTTTCCATCAATCCACAATGTCAAAGGCCAAAAGAGACAATCAAATCTGACAGCCTGAAGATGCCATGCCACACAATTTCACTCTGTAAGCCCTGTAGCGAACAGAAGGTTTATTCCCTTGGGCTCAGGCAAACACTATCAAACCCGATAACTTCTTGGTGATGCAACGTATAGGTTTTAGCGGGACGATCAGTCTTGCTTAAAAGACTTCAAGTGATGATGAATTTACCATTTTCCCCGTGTAATCAAGGGTTAGCTTGGTTTGCATCTGGCTTCAATTTTACTGGAGTTCAAAAGATGTATTACACAAACCAGCCTGGATTTAGGTCATGCATCACTGACATCTCCATCGAAAGAGTAAGGCTTTGCCAGCATCTACAAGTTTCTCTACAATGTCCTCTTCCTCCAAACCAGCCCCTCAGTACCCAGGACAGAAGCCATCCTAGCCTGGGGTTGGTGAAGGGAACGCATCCCTGTGCTGCCTTAACACCAGTCTCCAGCCTGGGAAGCTGCGGAGAACCTCCATCTGCTTCCGGACACCTCCTCACCAGTAAGAGACAGGGCAAAAGACCCACAAACTTGCTGCAATGGTCAGCTCAGACTTCTGGGTCCCACCTGAGAGGGCAGGAAACATGGGCAAAATAAATAAATAAAAAAACAATCTCCATTTGGAGGCACTAAATCCCCACTCCTTTCCAGATGCCAGGGAGATTTCTCCCAGGTAGTAAATACATTATTAAGAACTCATTTCACCATGAAATTGGCTATTCAAAACACAGACAGAAGTTAATATATTAGGACAACCTGTCTGAAAAACTCACGTTAGAGGGAATTTATTTTTGTTTAATATAAAACTAGCACTATACACATGGCCTTCCTCAAGCTTCCTCCATTGTAAGCACCCCGGCAGGAACACACGTTCATACATTGGGCAGGCTGCTACAACAAGACAAAGGTCACTGGATAAAGTCACTGTCACCTCTGGGGCTCCCCAGCAATCAAGGACATAGTCACTGGGAAGTGGTACCCGTGCCTTGGCTAGGATGCCTTTGTAGTTCTCATTGATCATCTCAGTGCTTTCATTCTGGCACTCCTCAGGAGTCCAGCACTTAAAGAGAGGAAACCGAAGCATGGTAAGAAGAAAGATCAACTTTTCACAGCTGCTCAGAACTTCCTTCTGCTGACTCTCAAGAAAAAAACCCAAGCGACATGATGAGGACACAAAGAACATCTTTCACCGGGGCATCATTCAGGTCAGAAGAGTTCTCTGGAGATCACCTGATCTAGTCCCACACTCTAAGCAGGGGTAGGTTTCAATCTGAAGTTGAGCCTAAACTTCCTCCAAATTTAGATTAAGCCTACACCTTCAAGCTATTTTCATTCAAGTACTGAATCCACTCAAAGGCTTGGGAAGGCTAGAACCTACCATTACTAACTGCACAATTAATGCATTATTTCTTATTAATTACTGTCCAATAAGAAGATGCCTAACTAATGTGTTTGCTAAAACATTTTCTAGTTGAGTCAATTGTTTTGATTTGGGTAATTATTTAAAAGTATCCCAGATACTTTTGGGGGAGCAGCATAATTTTGCAAATTGGTAATAAATTAGCCTCAAAGGAACAACAAATAATTTACATTGTTTAATTTGCTTCACAGCCTTTCTGTCAAGGAGCTTCAGCTTTCCTTTGGTGTAAGAACTGCCTGGTGGAAGGTCAGAGAGGGTGACCTTTTTCTTCCCACTTAATAGCAGAGGATGAGAGTGTGAGATGCATGACTGCTGGACACATGCAGACTTCAGAGTGTGTGTTCATTATAAGCTACGCAACATCTCCAAAGTCCTAGCCCTTCTGGGAAAGCACGGATGGAAGAAATCTCTGCAAGTCATGGGTCCATCAGACTAAAACTTCTCCTTTCATTTTAATTCAGCTGCTAATTAACTCACTTTAAGCTAAATGCCTATATCTAGAATAAAGTGAACTCTTTGCAGACCTTTGGTCCAGGACACACATGGCTTGGCAGCCACCTCAGATGAACTTTGTGGCAGCTGTAGCAGCTGACCTAGAAGGAAAGTTCTTCAAAGAAATGCCCCAGTATCCCTGCACTAAGCATGCCCTCTTCTACAGTGTTGGTTGGGAGACTGGGTATATGTTAGCCTGGACAGACATAATATGGGTTGTGCAAGTTGTTCTTTGAGAAGGGAAACTGGTGGAAGATATCTGAGGAGCAAGAGAGCATAGAGGTCCAATAAATAATATGTGAAGTGAAAGAGTTACCATGTCCTGGAAAAAGCTGGACATTTCAAAGAACCACCACCTTTCCTAGACCTTGGAAAACTTCCATACAGAGAAATACAAACACCCCACTGTCATCATCCCTGAACCAGCCCAATTTATCAAGAGCCACCTCTAAAATCCAGTATAGCCTTTCTGCTCAGACCTAGAGTAGAAAATCCACTTCAACCCTAAAAAAGCCAGTTATCTGCAGCAATAAAAAATCATGGCCTCTCTTGGCAACTAAATCTCTCAGCTATCAGGCTACAGACTTGGCCTCTGGCTCTTTCTCTCAGTCCCTTCTCCGAGTCCTTCTGCTGCAGATAAATAATTAAATGCACATTGGAACAGGGACCTGAACATACGTCTCCTCCATCCCGGCCGAGTGCCCTAGCTGATGGGCTATAAAATCTCTGCTGGCCCAACAAATATTTATTCATGCAAAATGGAGCAGCTTTGACAAAAGAGAGATGAAGGATAGATCATGCTCTATCCTTTTGCTCTTGAGAGAACTCACCCAGGAGCAAACATCGACAACATGGACATGCGATTTTGGTGGCCTAACTTGGAATGTTTTCACCCTTTCATCCTGAACTCGTCATCCTTCCAAACTCAACCATACAAGTAACCTTTGGAATTGGATGAGCATTTGAGGTGAGCTGGGTAGTAGAGAGGAGCACGGGACTGGTGATTTCCCACAAGTGCAATGGTAATTTTGTATCTCTTGGTATCTTAGGTGCCACAGGTGATGACAACCACAGCATCCCACTCTGGAATTGGCGTGGAGCAGGTGAGTGGAACACCATGGTGCTTTTGAGGATGAGGGTGTTGTGGAAGAGGTGGGCATCTACTGCCATGATGCTTACTGCTGGTGCTGTGTGGTGGGGTGGGGTTTTTTTGCAGATGATGAAGAAGAACCTGGTGACTGCAGGAAAATATCAGCTAGCTGATACATTGGGTTTTTTTTTTGTCAAGGATGGATTCAGACTCCTGGCCCTCTGAAACCTAAGTTGAGGCACCGGCACTGGGGACGAGGCAGGAGGACGAGGTTGGCAATTGCATGAAGGGCTTGTAAAGATAGTGTAGGGGAGAGGGCTGTCCAGGAACAGTCTGCCCAGGCTGTCACCAGTTTGGTGGCAGCAATGTCTGCCCAGGCCAGCACCAGCTTGGCGGCGATGTCTGCCCAGACTGGTGCCATTTTGGTGGCAGCATTTTCTGCCCAGGCCGGCGCCAGTTTGGTGGTGGCGACGTCTGCCCAGGCCATTGCCACCTTGGCAGCATCACTGTCTGCCCAGGCCATTGCCAGTTTGGTGGCAACATTTTCTGGGTACACCAAATGTATTTCTTGGAGTTACTTGATGTCTCCCACTAATTGTGGAGAGATTCTGAATTTGTTGCCTTAATCATAAATAAAGCTATTTATTTCACTATAAATATCTGGCTTTTCATTCAGTATGAAGCACTCAGATACAACCTCATGTGACATTAAAGTCACTGCACCTTATCTCTCAGCATCATTAAAATAAGGAATAAGGTACTTATCTCTGCTTAAAAATGCAAAGAAAAATTATTCAGCTGCAATATTGTCTCCTCTGTAGAAAGGATTTTGGGGTGAGCAATCTTTTTTAAGAACGGCAAAATGCAAAATAATATTGCATTTAAAAAAACCCCAAGTTTCTTTACCTTTTTAAAAATACAAATGCATGAATTCTGATTCTTCCTTTCTCTCCTCTCACTTCTTTGCACCTAAAAAATCTCTTTAGCAAAGCCAGTAACAGACTGAATGGTGCAACCAGTCTATAAACCTCAGATGGAGTGAAAATCGGATTTTGAAACTTTGCAAACAAGTTGCTCTGAGTCAATTTTCCCACAGCTGAATCTATGCTCTTGTCTGTTCTCATTTCCCACAGCTAGTTAGGGCATTAGCAATTTGAAGTATTTCATAAATAACTTGCTGGTATTCAGCATGTTGCTTTCTTTCCTCTCCTATAATTGAGTTGCGCTGGTTTGACATTTTGATTCAGCATTGTAAAAAGAGCAGACTCAATTTACTGAAATTTCTGTGGTTGATGCATTTAGGAAAAAATACTGATTCCATTTTGCAGTGCATTCATTAAGGATAACGTACTTACCTTACATTTGTTTGCAGAACCAAGTAGTCATTCATCAGGAACAAGAGGAACATCTCACTCTCCTCCCTGGAGTAAGTCACAACTTTGGGCAGGGACGGTTCTGACCTGAGGCCTGGTTTCCACAAGGTTTTTCTGGTTTCCCAGATGGAGTCCAGTCCCATGGCTATTTGAAAGCCATCTGCAGAGCCATTTTGGTACTCTCTTGACCCTACATGAACATCTGAAGGGTTTCCATCTGCTACACACTCTGTGAAAGAAGAGGGAGAACACAGAGGCAGAGAGAATGGCAAAGGACCATGTCATTGCAAGGTGTTATGAGTGGAATCCAGATTATCGTAGAAAACATGAGAACTGACAACATACAGTGTTCATCAGCCAGCTGCCCGCTCTCTCCTGCCACTTCCCTCTAATTCTGGGGACAAACCCTGGGTCTTGCTTCTGCACACCCTTTTGGAATTGATACAGTTTTTGCCTGAATGAGGGCTCAGGAGGCTTAGGATGCTGTCCCATCACCATCTCCGTGCCCCTGTGCAGAAGTCCATCCACAGCCAACAAAAGCCTGAACAACCCATTTTCTCTCAAAACCTCTAGGTGACACTGCTTGACCCAGCCGGTGTAATGCTCAGCACACTTGATGGAGCAGAGTAAAAAATCATGGTCCTTAACACCCTATTGCCACCAGCTTCTTTTTAACAAGGGGGAAAGGGAAGTTGTGGTTTCATAAGATACTCTTCTGCTAGAGTATCCTGAAACATCAGCTGCAAAAAAGGTGCTTATATGCAGTTCTTTGTACTTGCACTGTTCCCTGTAATCAATTTCAACACTTTGTGTAGCTGTTGCCATCAAAAGGTACTCTTCCGTGTATAAAGAAAGGATCTTTGGGTTCTTCAACAGTTTTTTTAATGCTTTGTGTTGCTGTTGCCATCAAAATGTACTCTTCTGTATATAAAGCAAGGATCTTCAATAGTTTTTCTAAAGGATGCAGATTGGAAAAAGCATAGGAATAATGGAGAACACTAAAAAGATGTTTTTAAGTAGCAAGTGTATAACATACCTAAAATTTAAATTTTAGTACATTGGTCAGAGACTTATGGATTCAGAGATACCTGGATAGATTCTTCCCATACAAAGGCATTTCATACAAATGTGCTATATAGACACACACATATATATTTAAATCAATTATCTCTACCTGTAGACCACACTCTCACGGTCACTAAGAAACAACAGAATAACAGAAAAGGGAAGCTAAATGCAATAATCCTGTTGACCACTAGAAACCAGCACCCTGTTTCCAAAGATCTACTCCAGAAATAAATAGTGGTTGGGAACTCGGGCAGATGCTGGTGTTGGTCATTGCTCAGCTCAGGTTTTCAATTTTTTCATTTTCTCAGTGTAGCAGAGATCTCTTTATTGAACCAGAAATAGCTTCATATGGCTAGGAACTGACTTTCCAAAAACTTGTCCATTGCAGAATTCTCTCATCCTCTGCTTTTAATGCAATATATTAATGGATCTTTATGCAACTATTCAATAGCTGTTAAAATATGAAGCCTATTTATATTTTTTTCTTAACTTTCTAAACTTCTAAACAAATGGCTAAGAAAAGAACAAGTAGATCTTCCATAGACACCTACTAATTGACCACTCCTCTGACCTTATAGCTATAATCACTTCTAAATCTATTCGACAAAATTTTAAATTCCTTACCTTTAAATTCCTTACTTTTAAATTAAGAGAGACAGGATTTCTGTGAGCTTCAGGCTAACAGATGAAAACTTAAAAGCTTCTCATTTGTATTCCTACAAAGTAGCTGAATCTTTATGCTTTTCCTGCCTCATGTTTTCCAAAACTTGAAGGATGGAACAATCTTGAGGATCTCCAGCATTTGTCACATTTGGAAAACAATTAAAACAGACATTATTTTCATTCAGTAAAACTGTGACTTTTCTTTGGTCTTTCTTCCATAACTTAGAAATTGCAAAGGCCAAAGCTTTCAGGAATTATACTTAAGTAAGGTGATTAATTATGAAAGTCATTAAGTACTTGATTGATATTGTGGAACCATTTTTTATTTGGTATTTTCTACTTAGACCTAAAGTCAGATTAAAGAGTACAAGTGAATAGCCAGTTATTAATACTGAAATATCTAGGGAACGATAGGGATGAGAAGGATAGATCACTTTGGAGTAAGCTGCCACTTCTGCCAGTGTGACTCCAAAGAAAGATGCAGCCAGTCCCAGAACTACCAGTGGGACCCAGCCAGCCTGGTCCCAATGAGATCAATCAATCAGGGGCTGCTGCTTGTGCTTGCTGGTATCTATAACCGTACAGAGACAAAGCACACTTTCTATATCCCACGGCCCGTGAGGCCTATTGCATACTATGACATAATCCTCCTCCCATTTTTATTTTGCCCTTATGATTAGAAAAATTCCTCAACTTTGAAACAATAAAAAATGCTCATAGCAACTCCTTTTTTTAGCTTCTGTATGGCTGATGGTAGCAGAAAAGCCCCAAGTTTGCTTTACTATGGTCATTTAACAACTTAAGCTTAAAATGTTCCCAGGGCAAAAATTAGGGCTATGCCTAACAAGTGCATTAAGCCTTATTATGCCTATTATAGGAGCACGAGGGAGCCATACTTGTTGCGATTGCACATTACGTTTGAAAGCTGTTATGGGCCGCATACTGAATTCCCTAATCAAACCAGTGTGGGAGGTACTTTTTTTGTGACATTTAGAAACCCTCAATTATAAAATAACTAGCTAAAAGGGCAAAGAAATGGATTTTCCTAACGCAGTACCAGAAAACATAAACAGGCACTGGACATAGGCAGAGGACTGGAAACATTTTTTTGCATTCTGGTTTTACTTTTCTTCTGTTACTTTGGTATCTTAAGATACTCCAAATTAATAAAAAACCCAATATCTGAGGGAAAAATAACCTCATCACTTGAGGAATCAAACATTTAGAAATTGCCCAAGAGACAAAAATCAAAGATATTTTTATCTGCAACATTCAAAATAGAATTGAATATAGTATAATTTATTACTTTATTTTAAAATATCTTTTATTACTTTAAAATTTAAAAATTACAAAAGTGCTGGTTCAAATTTGTATGAAGTTGAAATAATAAATCCTCTTTTTTTCATGTTCTGCAAGTCTTTTATCAGAGGTTTAAAATGAAGCATACACTTCCAGAATGTGTATCTCAAGGCTGGGATCCTCAAAGGAAATCAGATGGGAAAAATCATAAATCTTTTTCCCTTCTGCTCTTTGACAGTCCCAATCAAGAAAGTTATGGGGCTGAAAGATCAGGTTTATGTTCTATTGTTATAAAAATATTTTATTCATGCATGCAATGTGGTTTTAATTTTCTAGAAGTCTACAGTAGCAAATGCCAGTTTAGTGAGATAGTATATGCAAACAGTTACAGAAAGAACATATACCACATTCTATATTTCTTTTGGAGGCACTGGTGTATTATTTCACACAAGTAATGTGACTTAAGAGCAGCTTAGACTGGAAACACTGGGGGTTTTTTGATGCGTAATACCAGATAACTGTAAAGTTTAAATTTCAAGCACTGTCACGCACAAAGATGTCATTCCCAAACAGCAGACAAGGATCTGGTCTTGAAAAGTTGAAGAATAACCAGAGACAAAACTGACAGGGTAGGTAAATAGTTTAGGCTTCATCTGCAAGTGGAATATACAATCTGTCTACTGCCTTCACATAAACAGCATGGTTAAATATTTTAGAAATTCTTTTGATCGCAGAACCCTACAAGATAAAAAGAAATCATTATGATTAATGCTCATGATTTGGAGCCCGAAAGCTTGAAAGACATGAAAGCTCAAATGTGACAGTTAAGACTATGTTGGTTGTTCCTAAAACCTCTGGGGAAGTAAAATGCACAATTCGATTTCTTTGATTACCTGAAGGAATTTCAACACTTCACAAATCAGTGCTCCAGCCTGGAACACTACTGGAAGAATGGTTAGTTTGCTTCAAAATAAATACTCCAACATATTTTTATGTAGAATCTGCAAAACATTTGTGGATGTTTATTTCAATTCATTTCAGTGTTTTCTGTTTCCTATGAAAACAGCTATTGAAATCAAAACTTCCCTACAAAAATTCACTTTTTACTAACCACTTTTTTGTTGGAAAATTCTCCCATCAAAGTAATTTTAAGATCTGTGATAATCTCCTGAGGAAACAAAAGTCAGGGGAAAATGATAAATTAAGACAAATACAACACAAACAAATGCGAGATTTTATTCAGGTACTGCATTCACATATGTTTGTGCACCGAACAATCACATTTGGCTAAAGACCACCATATTCATGGCATGAAGACACCACATTAAGATGGCACACAGGGAAAGCTTAAAATAAGGCTTGGTCAACATGGTGTGTCAAAGTCTGCTCTGCTTGACAACTGTGTTATCTCATTGGAATTGCACAGGCTAAAGACAACAATTTGCATGAAAATTACTAGCAGCAGTAGCTGGTATGTGCAAATCAAAGTATACTACTTCTCAGTACAGTAACCATACACAAATACATAATCCTGGCACAGCTTCAGATTGGCCTCTGGTTATCAACAGTGGTTGTAATAGCCAGGAAACAGCTCTGGAAGAGTGAGTCAGGTTCTTGTGGCTCACAGTCACAGTTCATCCTTGTGGCTCAGGAAATATCTTGAAGCCACTTGGCTTTGTCAACAGCTTGTTTTGGTGGGGGCCTTGTGAAGGATGCAGCTCTGTATCTGCAAAAGACCAATCACAGTTAAGAATTAGACTGAACAGGGGAAGATTTTTTCCTCTGCTGCACAGCAGAGTTGATAAGGAGATCCTACAAACAAATCCAGAACAAACCACACAGCTCAATCCACTTCACTGGGATTACATCTTTCCAAGCATCTCATTATATTCCTAACCTTTATCATGTGAAGAACTACACCTCTGAAGGGCATCACTACAGCTATGAAACACTAAATGCCTCCTCTGGGGATGTATGTGGATGGGCAGATCTGCTGTTGCTCCTCTGCTGTGCAAGTGAGGATTTCACACTGCATGTGATAAAGGCTCAAGGCACAATGGTGCTAAAACAAAACAAAAAAGGCTTAGCATATAAAGACAGAGTCAGTCTCATTCATCTAACATTTCTATGCAGTGCCTCTTGGAAAATGCACCACTAATACCTACATGAAACAGCACATTTTTTTTTTTATGATAGACATACTCACAATGTGTGCCTTTAATCCTGAAGGATACCAAAATATATTCCAGACTACACTTGAAGAATTTCTATACAAAGAAATTACTCTACTGCTCATTAAAACAGGATTTACATCTGGGTTTAGAAGCAGATGTTTGTCTGGATATGCAAAAAACAATGGACATGCACTGAAGTCTGGCCAGAAAATCTCAGCTAATTCAGCTACTGACAGAAGTTCTGAAGTGTGAAATCTTGGATTTCAAGGCAGATGGCAACTAGCAGCAAAGAGCATCCTAAGCAGCAAAGAACATCACTTCAATACTGGTTCATTGAGAGGAATGGCACTCATCTGAGTTATTAGTGATACTTTTTGTAGACTCTAGACTTTCTCCTGCTTAAGGCTCTGAGGATGGCTATACATTCCTGACCAACTTAAATCAAAATATGAGACATACATATAAACTTAAATTTGTACCCTCCCCCAGTATTGCCATCTGGTTGATAGCAGGCTCAACAGGAGTGAGCAGTGTGCCCTGGCAGCCAAGAGGGCAAACCGCATCCTGGGGTGCATTAAACACAGTATAACCAGCCGGTCAAAAGAGGTGATTATCCCGCTGTATTTAGCCTTGGTGCAGCCTCACCTTGAGTACTGCGTGCAGTTCTGGGCCCCACAATTTAAGAAGGTTTTTAAGATACTCAAATGTGTCCAGAGGAGGACAACAAAGCTGGTGATAAGGGCTGGAAGGAATGTCCTATGAGGAGCAGCTGAGGACTTCAGGCTTGTCTAGTTTGCAGAAAAGGAGGCTGAGGGGTGACCTCATTGCTCTCTACAGCTTCCTGAGGAGGGGAAGTAGAGAGGGAGGTGCTGATCTCTTCTCCCTGGTATCCAGTGATAGGACACGTAGGAATGGTTCAAAGCTGCGCCAGGGGAGGTTTAGATTGGACATTAGGAAGCATACATAACTTTACTGAGCGGCTGGTCAAACACCAGAACAGGCTTCCTAGAGAGGCGGTCAATGCCCCATGCCTGTCAGTGTTTGAGAGGCATTTAGACAAATAATATAATTTGCTTTAATGTTTGGTCAGCCCTTAAGTGGTCAGGCAGTTGGACTAGATGATTGTTGTAGGTCCTTTCCAGCTGAGCTATTCTATCTCCCCATACAGCATTTCTGATTAAATACCACATCAGAAGGGAGCGCAGATGTTCCTATTATGGCCATCACTTTTTCTCCAGACTAGGGGACAGACCCACACACAGCCTGACACAGCACCCAAGACTGTCTCTACTCAGAGCAGTTGACAGACATTTCCTTCCCAGACCTGGACACAGTCTAGCACAAGCCAGGGGCTGCTGGTGTGGCCTAAGGGATGCCTTGGGTTAAGACACAGCCCCCCCACACACTAAGGCTGTAGAGATCCTTCATCTATCTCACTTTTGACAAGTGTGAGTCTAGCCTGTTCAAGATGCCCTTGGAAGAAAGTCCCCCAAGTTGCCTCATTGGCTGATCCAGTACTACTTCTACCCTTATAGTTTGGAATATTTTCTATTACTAAATCTGGATCTACTTCAATGTGAAATTCAGCATATTACTTACCCTGTCTGCCACAGACATGGAAAATAATCATTGTCATCTATTTTACATAACTGAACACTGTCACTCATCTTTTCTTTTCTAGACTTAAGCCAGCTTAAGCCTGTCCTGCTGTTCCAAAACCTTTATAATTTTCCTCAGTTTTCTCTCTTCTCCAGTATGTCAACACCTAAGAGCATTACTGTAACAGACGCACTGCCAGCACTAACTGGAGCAAATTACCACCTTACATCCTATATACAGTTCCCCTCTTTAGTATGTCAGACTAAAAGAAGAGCCCAGAACATCAATACTCTGTTTATGGCATACTGTAAATCCCCAGGTATTTTTTCCCCACATTACTTAGTCAGTTATTCTCCCTTAGGTATACTTGAGGATTCGATTTCTCCTCTTTAAGTACAGTACTTTGCTTTTATCTTTATTGTATTTCACCTTTTTGATTTCAAACCATTTCTCCAGGGCACTGAGATAATTCTGAAAGGTAGTTTTATCTCCTAGAGTCTTGCAACCCTTCCCAGGATGCTGTCATCCATAAATTTTATACATATGCTCTTTACTTTCTCAGCCAAGCTCTTACTATTCAACTGGAACAGAGTACCGAGACATCCTTCCCTCCAAAAATGTTTGAGAATGAGCCATGGAAAACTTCTCTTTGACTGCATTTTCATAAAGACCTGTAAGTCATGTTCCATAAAGACCTGTAAGTCACTTGTTCCTATTTATCTAACAGGCAAAATTACCTTGACAAAGAGAGAAATTAGACTGGTTTATCATGATTTGTCTTCATAAAATCTGTGTCAGATTTTTCTTGTGTGTAACTCGATTGTTTAATAATTTGATATATTATCATTCCAAGTTAGAAGCGATGCTTCCAGCTGCCTAGTTCCTCTCCTTTCCCTTTTTAAAGCTAAGAGCTGTGTTTGTCCTTTTGCTGGAAAAGAGCATGCAAACAAGATTGAATTGTATGCTGAACTACATCAGTTGCAAGGGTGTAGGGAGTCCTGTTCCTAATTAAAACCCAGTGAATTTGGCAGAGGAAGTATGCATGCTAAATCAAATTTAATTGCTACATGGAGCTTCCTCACAGCAGTGGAAGGTTTGCAGCCACTGATGGACCCTCTGGCATGAAATCTGCAACAACCAGACAATCTGAAAAGCAGAGGACAAAAAAAAATTAGAGACCTGGAATTTCTACCAACACTTAACCAGATTATCTGTTGAAGTTCAGAAAAGACCTTTGCCTCCCTTTTCATTTTCACAGAAAGTTCCCAGCTGCTCCATTCTGGATCTGGAAGCAAAAAGGCTGACAGGCTAAGAGCATAGTTTTCCTGGTTTGAGTCTTTGTGATAACACCAGCCTCATTTTGCCAACAAAAAAGAACTGGGTAATTAATACACAAAAAAGCCTCTACATTTTTTTATTTTTATATAATGCATGCATTCAAACCCTACAAAAAAGTCATTTGCAGCTGGCTTTTCAACTCTCTCCCTCTGTTTCTCTCTTCCTGTAAGCAACAGGGGTTAGCAGGCTACACTTCAGGGCACTCCATAAACATTAGTCTCTGTAACGCAGTGGAAGACAGTGAAGCCTGAGGAAATGAGAGGCTCATGGCCTTCAGAAAGCAATGTCACATTCACAGACCTGAACTGAGGTCTCATCTCAGTACTTAGCACCTGCCCCAGATATTTTTGGATTTCCTCACTACAGACAGCTTTCTGACTGCAGGATCCTTTTTAGTCTTCCCATGGCATTTTTCTCCCACAAGCCACTTCATTTGCAACAGCAGGAAAAAAAAAAAATGTGTGGAGGCAGTTAGGAGTTTCTAAATGAGTTTTGTTACACTTAAGTATTTTCATGAGGACAAGCAGCCCAAACCAACCTGTTATGCTGATAATAAAGAATGCTGAGAAAGATGCATTTGCACTTATGATGCACAGGATGGCTTTTTTTAAGGGTACAAGAAAAAATACACAAAGCAGGGAACACAACACATTTACTTTCCTGTTGATCTAAGAACAACTGCTGAGCAAACAGGCCAACTTTTTTTTCCTGTGACAGACATTGCTGATCTACAGCTATTCTCACATTCTGTGGCTGTTTAGCCATGAGCTTTCACCCCCTGCAGAAAGTAAAACGTATGTTTCATGCTATCTGAAGTCTTCTGCATTATTCATAAATTCCTCTTAAGTCTGAAGTACATCTATACTGGTGTACATTTTAAATACTCTTTTGCATGGTGTGAGCCATAGGCAGTTTGACCTTTAAACATGATTTCAGCATAAAAATCAAGTCAGCATATGAAACTTCATTTTTTGCAAGATAACCCTCTTCACTTCTCTATCAGACTTGACTCAGCACTTGTAGGTAGCATCCCCAAGAAGCAGAATATGACTGAACTACCCACGAGATACTTCACTGCTCTTAGCCTTTGTCACACAGGAGACTTTCTAGCAGTTCATCACTAAAGAATTTCTTTTGAATGATAAGTTACAATGGCTGCCTCGCTAGTAAGCTCTGGTGCATCCCGGACAGCATCAGGGAAAGGACGAAGACAGCATAAGGGGAATGTAATCTTCTCTGGCACACAATCATGAAGGCATATTCATGTGCAAGTAAATCAAGAAGAAATTTCTCTGTAGAAGGACTTTGTTCAAGTCTCTGCAGATACTTCCCTGTGCAAGAGCAGCATCAGGGCAACAAATAAGTAAATCAAACAGACAATTTGCTAGTGCTTTTCAGAAAGCTAAAAACCCACATAAAGAATCATGGCCTTTTGAAAAATGCTTATTGTATCTGCATCACCACATATAAAACAGAGCAGAGGGTATACACATACAAGAGAGTAAGATGAAAATAAATGTTCTCACTGTACCTATTTTCATTACAGCATTGGTAGAATCCATCCAGTGCCTCTGTTTAACATATCGAACTTCCTCTAGTCTCACTGTCTGTAAAACAAAAGCATTCTTAGTAAAACTAACAGCATTATTCTTCCTTTAGTTGCCAGTAGTAATACATAGACGTGCCCACTGCACTAGAAAAAAAACACAGTTCCTCCTCTACAATCTTTAGAGGATGGGATAGATCAGACCCATTCCACTTTCCATTCCTGAGCCTCCGGGAGGCTGCAATTATTAACTTACTTGTGTTAAAAAGGAATAAACATCAAGATGAAGAACAGCTTAAGGCAGCAGCACTGTGGTATAAGTAGGACTTATAGCAGGAAATCAGAGAGTGTCCTAAAAGAAATGGCAGAAAAATTTCCCATATTCAAGAAAACAGATCAGAAATCTCAAACTTCCACCCCTCTCCAAACGTGATCCAGTCACTATTGCCTTCACTGCACCTTCCATCTAGTCATCCCAAAGCACTGTGCAGGGAGAGGCTCACAATACTTCTTTGCATGAAAAAATGTCACCCTTGTTTTTCAGAAAGATTGAAGGTATGACAGGAACAAATAAAGCAAGTTTTAGTTAGGCATTTCACCAGTTGCCCAGAAAGTCTTAAGTTCTGGCATCTCCCATCTTTTGAGTACTTGGTTTTGAAGCTTAGTAGTATTTGAATATTGTTTTTCAGAGCACAACTTCATAGGTTAAAATAAATAATAGTTCATTAAAATTCCACCAGGTAACTGATACAGACACCTGCCTGGAGCAGAAGCTGGAATGTTTAGATTCAGTGTAGACAACTTGAGTTTGCCCAACTGATCAGAATAACCAAAGCAAAAGCAGTCTGCAGTGGGTCACTGTCAGGAAGGTAGAAGAGAGATAATCTGCCAGTGGTTTTCACTGATACCTCCTGACAGCAGAGAAAGCAAAGCTCTAGAAGGAAAGACTTTTCTGACCACACTTTGAACTTCTTTTCTTTCTTACCTTATATTCATTCTTTCATTCCCTTCCCGCTTTCCTCCATCTGTTTCCAGTCCTAATTTCCTGCTACTATGCTTCCCATGCTAATCCCCGTCTCCACGAACAACCAGCTCAGTTTATACTTTGAGTCCCTCCTACCTCTTTTCTCTGCCCTAAATCTCTAGTTGTTCCAACCCTGTGCTGCTTCCCGTCTGCAAGGCTCCCCCTTCATATCTCTCCCCAGGCACTCCACCTCTGCTCTCCAGCCCACCCACAGCCATTGTTCCACTCCCTGGCCCTCTCAGGAGTTCCTCCATCCCCTCCGGCATCATTGCCTCCCTGCTCTGCTGTTCCCAACCCCATTAGCCCCGTCCCTCTTCCACATGCTCCCAGGCACACCCAGGTCCTTGTTCAGTTGCAGTTTCTCCTTTATCTACTGGCTCCAAAACCTCTCCCCGCTCCATCTTCTCATCTAAGTCTCCTTATGGAGCTCATCAGTCTTCCTCCCAGGCCGAGTTTCCCCGTATTTCCCATTAGCCTCTAGTCCAACACTGTCTTTGACCTCATTTTCCACTTTCTCACTGTTTGGGGCAACACACAGAACAAACAGAAAAGATGAGCATAACTGGGCAGGGTACTTCTGTCCAGGGAAACATGTGGGGAAAGGATTAAAAAAGGTTCCCTATATCCAATAGGGATGAAGAGTTGGGAATTCTAATATTTTCATTAAAAAACCTGAAACAAAGAAAATTGGGCAAAGGAATTATTTGTTTTTTGAAATGCTCTGAAAGTTGCATTTTATTTTGTTTGAATTGAAAAAAACTGCAGTTTGTTTTCAAAATATCAAAGTGGGATTTGATAGTTTGACATTTCAAAAAATCTGTACAACAATATTTAAGCCAAGATCTTAGTTGAAACCAAGTCTTTTCAGTGAGTTATTTCAGCTGTGATCAAAAAAAAAACCCCCAAAAGTAAAAGAAAAAATTCCTAATCAGTTATAGAGGAAGGCACCCTATTTTTGAAGCCTGTCCAGATTTCATATCAAAACCAGCTTACAGCATCTACAGGTACCTTTGCAGTAAAAAGCCTGACTCTTAATGAGCTGCAAAAAACTCTGCTACAAGAAAGTTTGGGAAATTTAAAAGCTAAGGACTCAAATTTAAACATTTCCAAATTTAATCTTTCCTAGTGATATAACTTTGAGCTAATGCTACCCCTTCCACTAAATTTGAATTCCCAGCTCCAAAATAGGAAATTTCACTTCCTAAAGAAAAAAAAAATCTGTGGGGTTTTTTTTATAGTTGAGCCCATTTGGCTGATTTTTCCCATATACAAATATCTGAGGCAGATGGCTGGCAAAGAGAAAAATAGCCTAACTGGAGAAAATTTAAGTCCAGCTGCAGAAAGAACATATAGTGGAAATTACTGGTAAACCTAGAAAGCAAAGCTATCAATGCATACTCCAAAACCCAAGCACAGTGTCTCTGAATTCAGACAGCAGCTATCTGGTTTCAGAACCAAGAGAGTCAGACAATTCTGCTGAGCTAAGGAGGAGCAAGTGGGAGTTTGGTGTTTTTTCATCAAAATATCTGGATGTTTCATATATTTGAATAGTACCCCATGAAGAATCTTTAATTAAGGAGAGAAATAAGGACAGGAAGGTCATCTGACTTTTTTTGAGCTGAGTTTTTCCTTATTAGGAAATGAAACCACAAACTTTTGAATACTATAATGTCACTGCTTTGTAAGAACAAGGAATTAATCTCTTCTATTAAAGCACATTTTTCCCAGCACTTATGAGTAATTTACAAGGTCACAGTTCTCTTCACACTCCAAACGAAAGGTCCCTGCTGTCTGACTCTGAATGCATTACAGAGGTCTTCCTGTGCTAAGTTTTAAAGGAAAATGTTAGTTACCATCATAAAATGTAATTTGCTATTCTGACTTTGCAGTGGTATAGGACACCTCACCCCAAAGTTCTTCCCGGACTAATGCTGGCAGAAATACAGGGGCAATTCAGAAAATGTGTTTACAAACTGTTTGGGTCACGAAGGTGGAGGGTCTCTATCTACCTTTTTAACTCTGATGGCAAAACCCATTATAAGGGGCCAGCACAGATGGCCACTCCCCTCCCATCAGCTGCCTGTTTGAGGGAAGCATATGTGCACCTTACCTTCTCCCAGAGCTGAGCAGCAGATGTGCCTCTAGATTCCTCCTTTGCTGCCTGTTTACCACTCCTCTCCTGACAATTATGCAATCTTAACTCAGTCCTCCTCATCTTCCCTAGACACTCCAGCATTGTTCACTCAGCCTTAACAAAACACTTGCAATCTTGCGACTCCCTAGTTCCCTACATTTTGAAGGGGATAAACCTTTTGCACAAAGAGAAGTTTTTTGGTTAGAAGGAGAACAAAGCATAGGACCAAATTCCCTTTCATCTTGGGAAAATCCATAACGTTTGCATTCTCAGGGCTCGGATTTCTTCGGGGCCTTTGTTTACCAGGAAGAAACTTTTCTTTTCTCCAGCCTTCAAATGGGAGAAACAGAAACACCTACAATGAGTTCAATGAAAAATTCTTTCTCTCAGAAAGAGCTTACTGAGCAACTTGTATGATTAAAAAGCAAGTTCACTATGCTAAGAAAAAGTATGCTCCAATGATTTGAGTATTCACCTTGGTCTCAAAAAGCACGGCTCAATTCTCTGTACCACAGGATTCCTGTGTCAAGCTAGTCTTAGAGCCATGTTTTTAGAGGCATCATAAGCAAAAGGACAAAGGTCTTCCGGTTAGTGATGTCCTTTCAAAATTCCACTGGACATTAATGTCTAAACTGATACAAAAAGCATTAAAAATATGGCACTTTCCTGCAGCTCTGTCTCCTTGTGAGATGGGGCTAATAGCACCTCCCTACTTCAGAAAAGTACCTGTGAGGATAAATAGAGGAAAAACTGTGAAGCACTTTGACACTTCAGTAAGGTAGACCATTAAGCCACAAATCCTAGGTGAAGCTCACATTCTGAAGGAGAGTGCAAACAATAAGAAAGCAATGTATAAAGAGCTGAGATTTTGCCTGTAAAAGGAGAGGATTTCACTGAAAGAGGTAAATAAAGTACATTGCTGCTTTTTATTGAGAAATGCTAGATCTGATAAGAAACTAGACTGTAAACTCCTTGAAATATGGGATCTTCTTGTTTGCCTGTACACATTGTCTTGCATATAAGGGATCTACTCTGCACTCTACACTATGATACTACAAATAGAAATGAGTATAACTGCATTAACATTTAAGTAGTTACTCCTGGTCTACACCAGTGACTGAGCTCATTTTTCCTGAAATTCAGTTCTCAGATTAAATGTTAATTTTTGTTAGGGCTAACAACATGCTTAGCTAACTCAGGAACCACATATGTAACATCTGTGTTGATGCTATTGAAGACCATTTGTTCAAGACTAAATAGAGGCAAATTCCAGCTGATCTGCCTTTTGCAGAATCAGAAACTTTAACACATCCAGTTTATTGTTAGATTTATGATTTATCTTGAAATTATTTCTGTAAAAATTCAACAATTCCACTTCTATATTTGGGAGATCCTGGATGAGCCCAAAGAACAATGACCAACTTTGACTATTACATGAGGGAGGAAAGGCATACAATAATCAATTGTATGTTTAATGAAATACAAAACTCCAACTGAGCTGATATATTATGGGTGAAATTGAATATAATAGAAAATATTGCATTCATAAATGACTGCTCCCTGAATGCTCATGGGGTACAGACATTGCACAACACCTAATGTGTGACACAGCCTTCATCTAAGGCAAGGTTATGCTTGTTCAGAAAAAGCAGGGCTGAACCGAGTTCAGTTAAAACTCATGGTCTTCAGGCCAAAATTTTCTGAAGTTTCTAAAAACTGTTTGGGTTTTTTTTTTTTTAATTCCTTTTTATTGCCTATATGTGTTTATGCTCAAATCTCAGAAGAACTGAGAGAGGAGGAAAAAGGCTACTTTTATTGTTCCCCAGGCCTGAAAGCAGCTAACCAGTCATGTCGTAAGATGGTCAGACCTTGCATGTCTTCCATGCAAAAGAAACCTAAGTATGATGAAAATAAGCACTCAAGCTTGTCAATGAAATCCTTCAACATTTTCAAAGATCTCTCAACCTTGACAAAGCAACTGGCTTTCAATTTCTGGCAACCCACCTCATCAACAGCTAAAGCTATCAGAATTTAGATGTGAAATAATTGTCATTCTGAGCAGCCAAAGAGCAGAACAATAAAAGTGAAAAACACAGGATGAGAGCAAAGTCAAAACAGTGTTTAAACACAAAGCAATGCAGTCTGAATAAAGCTCAAAACAACACAGGAGATGGTTAGGAAAACGCAAAGATCTCTCAGCTTCCTGGAGTCATAACACCTGGAATCATGAGAGACAGGATGCCTATGTGAATGCTGGGTCATCAGTGGGGGAGCTTGGGATGCTGTTCACCTCATGATAGGAAGAGAGGAATGATCTCTAATGCCAAAGCAGGATGTGGTCTTGCAGCAGGCTTCAAGTCTGTAGAGAAAGATGGAACCACTTGGCAGCAGCAGTGCAATAGCACCTGCCTCCTTCCCAGTTCCCCATATGCCAAACATGTCTGGCACAAAAATACAAAGCATGAGGAAAAACAGCACTGCTGTCCTGGCAATGAATTAAGAGCTGATGCCGTAGCAGGAAAACCTGAGGGAAGTAGTCAAACAGCAACACGTTCAAAAGCATAATGCCAGTTTATAATTAGAACACAACCATCTTGTAAAAGATCCCTAGGCATTTTGTTCACCCCACCCAATAAATTATTTAGGCTGTTCTAGGTAGCAGGTCTTATTTCCAATCTCTCTCTCCAGGACAGGTGTGAAGTTTTCAATTTGCAGATTAGTAGCAGTTTGCCGAAATGACTTTCACTTTGGCAGCTTGCTCAGCTTATGTAGCTCCGAAGGGAGGCTTTGCATTTCCTGACGGCCCTATAAACCACTTTTAGATCAAAGCCTGCATTCTCTGGAGAACAAAACAAGACATAGGAAGTTTGGTATGAAGTAGGCTGTGTTAACTAGACACTCAGGAAGGGGCTTACTGCTGTATAACAGGCTATAAATACAGTAACTCATTGGTCATTTCTTGACATGCAGGTATGGAAGCATTTTAAAAACTAGTTAAAAAAAAGAATTTGAGGTAAGGGAACTTTTTTCCAAGAATTATGTCCCTTTTTCAATTTGTTCAACTTCCAAGGCCTAAGTAAGTACAACATGCCCTTTACTTCCTACAACTTTACCGGTTGAACTACTGAAGCCACATTTAAACATTTAGGAAGTCCAAGACAAAGGGTGAAACTTATCACACCCCATCCCACCATCAAAACTTGCAGTCAGATTTCACAAATGCAGTGAAACGTAGTGGCAGCAACAGGTTTTCCCATGCCAGCAGGCTAGCACTGGCTACACACACTGTTCCTGCAGGCATCTGCCAACGCAGTTTGGGCACAAAGGTATGGACTACTGGGACTGAAGCAAAGACTCTTAGATTTCAAAGACTGGATCCTATGTCAGGAAGAAAGAAAAAGAAAGAATGATCTCTCCCTGTCACAACAAAATACACTTAAAATTTCTTTTGAGATTCTTATTCCTAGAATGAAATCACTACTATATGTTTATGTACGCTTGACAGGAAATCCAGAGCAACTCACTCATTAAGCTTCTTCCTGATAAAGGGACGCATTTGTTGCACCTTTACGCAGTATTGTGAAGTTTTACACTCTTCCTACTACTAAATAAATATACTGTGCTTGTGCTAAATTTTTTCATTTGAGTTTGGTACACATTGCATTCAGAAGGTAAAACAGCAGGATAGCTTGACTACATCTTGAGGTCCCCATCAGAAAGAAAATACGCACTGTTGGATTCCTCAACATCCATTTAAAGACAAAATAAGGCTTTTCCTCTGCAGGAGATAATGTATGTCAATAACAACTGGTCTTACCTGCCATCTGTAAGCTTAAACCAGTATCCAGTTTGCTGCGTGGCTTCATGCTGATAAACAAATAACAGAGAACACACACAGTGATGATAAAAGCAAAGAGGACCACTGCTGCTATCGACAGGCCCACGAGTGCTCCAACACTAAGAAGAGAAAAACAAAGAAATTAAGTGTACAAATAGCCTGGGATACCCATTAAAACTGGTCAGGATGATGTCTGGAGGTTACTTGTACTCAGGCAGGGGAGTGACTGTGTATTTTTACTGCACACAGAAGTTTAGAGCTCAATACCCAGGTCACATAAACTGGCATTATTTCATTGCCCTCAGAAGGGTCAGTGTCATTACACTGTAGCTGAACATCTGGTCCTTAGTGACACCTCATGTTACCTATGCATACTACTCCCCAGTCTGATTTAAACTGTGTTTATGAAAATCAGAAATAGCTTCATGTGGTAACTCACATAGGTGAGATCAAAAACTCCTCCAATGCAGTGTACATTCCCAGATAAGCATAATATCACATAAATATCACATACACACACAAAGAGGGATTCCAGAGCTTCAGGCAGCCCATGCAAACTCCTTTTTCTCAAACATGACTATTAAAGCTATATTTTCAGTCCGAAATGCCATTTTTATTGCAAGAAGAGCCTGTTAGACCACTTTAAGCAAAGTACACGTTTGTCACAGACTTCTCACCAAGGATGACATGCCTGTAAAAAAACAGGATAAAAACACACAAGCCATGTTATTCAATTCTCTTAGCAGCTCTGTAGAGCAGGGTGGAGTACTGTGATCACTGTTGTGCCTTTGTATTAACGCAATAAATCTCAAATCAAGATTGGAGAAGTTCTACAATCTTTGTCAGGGTAAAACAAAAACAAAAGATTAATTAATTTACACACAATATCAGAGGCAAAGGAACAGACTATTCAGGAGGCCAAACACAGTAGTTTATGCAGATTTTATCAAGATAGTACCTCTGCAGGATAGAAGCTACTTTATACTTCTTCCATAGATATTCAGCAAGACAGTTCTATGTATATACAGAAATCTCTTTAGTAGTTCCCTTATTTCCAACCCTTCTTTTCAAGTGTTTTCCTAATATAAAATTCTCATGATGAAATAAAGGACAGATTGCAATACAGTCTAACTATCATTTACTATCCTCTCCTGGGCCATTTGATGCCTTCAGTGTTCCAGTCTTCTATTCTACAATACAAGCCAAAGACACTGACTTCTAATGAAATTAAACAGCGGCCTTTTGGTCACAGATGAAGAGAGTCTGAGGACTGAGAATCCTTATATTACTATTATGGTATATTTGCAATTTTGACAGATGTAAAAAGGACAGAAGAGAGATGAATGTCTTGAATTCTATGAACTCCATCCTCTACTGATAAAAATGCCTTTATATATCACTGCTATCAGCGAGAAGTCACTTCCACTGTGGCCTTGCAGGGAGATGAGAAAAATTGTGCCTCAGGATGTTTTTATGAATTTTACATTCAAGCTACTGCAAAGCTTCTCTACAAGCTCCCATAACACCAGCAGACAGATATGTCTACAGGAGAAACTCTTCAGATCAGCAGGATGAGAACAGCAGATATCAGTATGACTTTAAGATGCAGTTCTCATTAGTAATTGGTCAGATCCATTAATGAAGTTTGTGCAACGTTTAGCTCCACGCACAACTAAAATAATTTGTTATCAGCAAAATGATTGGTTCTGGAAAGAATAGCTTTACCCTTATGAAGATTTTTCATGGTATTTATCACCTGCATGAACTAGAGTGTCCTTATATGTTTGTGTATATATGCACATATTAAGCAAATTTTCCCTTACCCTTTTTTGGCTCAAACAAAACTTACAGGAAAGCAATATTCCGCTTAATATGGAATCTGACTAAGTCCTTACAGTCAGAGGTCTTATCTGGGTTCTGGCCTCATTTTTGCATTTTCACTTGGAACACCTTGACCCAAATAGACAAAACAGAAGAAATACACTACACTACAGGAGGCTGAGGTGAGCAGCCATCGAACCAAGAATGACCTCCACAGCTGAATCTATTCGAGGAAGTAATATAAACCCAAAGGCTCTTCAGAAAGAGGTATTTGTGCTTTTTTGTCATGTCAGTACTGGTCTTATTGTAAGATTCCATTTAAATAACAGTCTGCAGTGGAGGACAAAGGAGGTTGCTCACCATTATCCAAACATTAAGCAGAGTCAGCTGTCCTAAAGCTGACTAGATCAAGTGCATATTAACAATTACATGTTTTTCTATTCAGGCATCTACTACTTTTCAGTTGTAGCTTTCCTCCATGCAGTTGTAGATGATTTTAACAGTACAGTTGTATATTCTACAGCACAACACATCTTCAGTATCACTACATAACTTGTGTAAGATGCTTTGTGAGTTACAAATGGCAAAGGTAAGAAAAGCAGTTCCTGAGGAACTTCCAGTATTTCCTACTACAGGTTAAAGACTTATCATAGGTTATATGCCACTAAAAGCATTTGTCATGCTCCAGCAGCAATGTGAAAAGATCTCACCCAAAACATGGAGACCAGCATCACAAAACCAAATCCACCCTGGATTCCACAAATCCACCCTGGATTCCACTTCCTAAATCAATCAGAAATTAAGATTCAGTTTGTACTTACTCATTTTTAACATAATGTTTCATTATCAGATTGTTCTCAACGTGCGGAAGCCATCAACCCTCTTAGAACGTATGATTAATTTCTTGAAGGTTAATTATGGGTTAAAGTTCAGGGGTGGCGGGTTATTTCTTAATTTATTGAATTAATTCAGAGGAATTTAGTATGCCTTCCACAGCTCTGAACACTGAAGTTTCTTAACAGAACACAATCTTTTCTTTCTTTTTTTAATAGTTAAAACTTATCAGAAACAAAATACCAAAATAACTATGATAATTGATCATTAAAATGATCACCCTCCTCTGAAAATAAAGACAGCTCTTCAGCATGGCCTCTAGATTCTACAGCAATTACTGTGGTACTGCATTTCCATCTAGAAAAGCCCTTGCTAAAAACATTTTGCCATCTTCCCATCTTTACCTTAAATACTAGTGTTTAAAGTTCACCCAGCAGTCCACATGGTAACAGTCTACAGGCCTCAGGGTGTGTCTTCAAGATCAGTCTTCTGACAGCAGAGACATTAAACAAGCAAACTAAAAAGTCCCTCTTGCCCACAGCTGTAGTCAGTCATTAGAAAGCGAAAACCTCTGCATTAACAACCCACCCACCCCCAAAACGATGATCTAGCATAAAAACAGCAATGAAGGTAATCCTGGCAGCATTCACACAAATCTTCAAACATGAGCAATTGTGCTGGTTTTGGCTGGGATAGAGTTAATTGTCTTCAAACTGGCTAGTATGGGGCTGTGTTTTGGATTTGTGCTGAAAACAGTGTTGATGATACAGAGATGTTTTTCATTATTGCTAAGTAGTGCTTATACTAAATCAAGGGCTTTTCAGCTTCCCATGCTCTGCCAGGTGCACAAGAAGTTGGGAGGGGACACAGCTGGGACAGCTGACCCAAACTGACCAAAGGGCTATTCCATACCATATAATATCATGCTCAGCATATAAAGCTGGGGAAGAAGAAGGAAGGGGGGACCTTCAGAGTGATGGCATTTGTCTTCCCAAGTGACCGTTATGCATGATGGAGCCCTGCTTTCCTGGAGATGGCTGAACACCTGCCTGCCGATGGGAAGGAGTGAATGAATTCCTTGTTTTGCTTTGCTTGCTTGGCTTTTGCTTTACCTATTCAACTGTCTTTACCTCAACCCACGAGTTCTCACATTTACCCTTCCAATTCTCTCCCCCATCCTGCTGTGGGGGGAGTGAGTGAGCAGCTGTGTGGGGCTTAGTTGCCGGCTGGGGTTCAACCACAACAGCAATGCTGAGTTTGGTAGATCCACAGACCAAACAGAACTCTCCCAAGTTACTTTCTACATACAATAAAGATACAGCCATACCAGACATTTCACTGATGCTCCTACTGCTATTACACTGAGTGCCACAGACATGCTTGCAGCGCTGCCACACATCTTTGCATAGCCAAAGGTAGAGAGGCTCCACTCTGTCAGACTCCCCAGGCTGCTGTCCAGGGAGCTGCTTAGTGGGTCATTGACATTTCTGTCAGTGGATGCTCAGCATCACACACCTACAGTTATTTTTCACCCATACAATTAGTCCATCCACACCAACAACAGCTAGGAAAACTTTACATATTGGCTAAGCAGATGCAGTATGTCCACTGATAGATTAAAAGGAAGCTCATGAGTCATCTGGATCCGAGTGAATCAAATGTTCCTAATGCTATTGTTTCAGTGATGTGTTGTACATAGTATTTGCAAAGCAAACAGATAAATATTCCCAGAAGGCTGGAAGAATGGGCATACAGGAACAAAACACTTGCTATTTTGGAGAGCCAAAACAGACTCCTGGCGATCTGTACAGCTAAGCGAAGCTTGGCTACAGCATTAGGTCACCATGGTTCTATGGGTATTAATTAATAAAGCATTTTGAATAAAATCTGTACTTGGCCTGCCAGAGTTTTAATCAAATATGCGATATTTCATGAAACATAAAAGGTATGGATTTGGAATTAATACTGTAATTCTATTTGGTACAAAAGAAGCTATTAAATTTGCAAAATAAAACTTAATTGAACAGTGACAAAAGTAATTCTAAAATATTTTAAAACAATAAGAAACAAAAAAGGTGCTGACTGAACCTAACTGCATCACAGTTCAGTATAAATACTACATGCTCAGCATCTCTCCCCTCCCATTCAGCTTTGGAGGTAATGTAGATGTCATGATGACTGCATGTACATGCACAGCTCATGGCTCTGAAGGGTGAGCTGTTCAGTGTTTTGCTCACTAGTGTTTTATAGCATCTGCATTTTGTTGTTTCAAAAACTGCATAACCTTCTGGTGAATTTTGTACACCTCTGCCTTTTCCTAATGTTCCCTTCCCGGTTCCATGGGCTCCTGACTGCTCTAAGAGATAGAAAAAACACATCCTTCACTCTTCTTTGCTGAGGTCAGCTTTTCAAGAAATGTGGCAAGGGAACCTAGGCTGTTCTAACAAAAACAAAGATACTATACTATTTGATTTGAAGTACCAGCAAAAAAAGAAAGGATAAGTGAGAAATTAATAATATTAATTACAGATAATAAATTCAGGGGAAAATATGAAGTGTGTCAGAGTTGCTCAGAGGTGAATTATTTATGATTGTCCAGCAGCTCCTAGTACAGCAGGTGTTAGGATGCACTTGTCAAAGAATGCAGTTTTTGCAGGAGTGGGAGGGGAAAAGATGGTTCCATTTGCCAAGGGATAGTGGAGTATATAGCTCTAAACATAGTACAGGAAACGGTGGTTTGGCAAAAAGAGAATAGCATAGGCCTGCAAGTGACTATTGCTTGAGGTTGCCTAGGCTGCTGGTTCCTCCATGAACTGCTTCTGTCAGAGCTGGCTGCCAAGTGGTCTGGCAATGCATCTCCCACAGCAGGAAAAACACAACAGAAATATGCAATAGGTTCCTGAAATTTTACCTGGCGTGTCACCAAACAGAAGTAATCCCTGAGATATCACCAGCCACTTGGTGGTGCATTCAGTCACTGCTTTCAAATTAATGGGGGGAGTCAAGCAAACAAAGATTTAGGATGAGAAACTTAAAAGCTCTGGAGTAAAGCAAAACCTGTAACAATTCCATTGGCACTTCCAACTCCTTTCCCTTCCTTAGTATGTTCAACTTCCAGACTTACCTTGGCTGGTTTGGCTAACTCTTGAATAGTTTTAAGTCTTAAAGGTTTCAAGTCTCAAAAGTGTGTCCTCAAAAGCTCTAAGAAGCATTTGAAGGATTATTTCAACATCTGGTTGTTACATACCGATATACGTAACAGTGAGACAAAGACAAGCAAAGCAGTGATCACCAAAACATTCTGAGACCAGAAAATGTTATTTTTATGTTTTCCTGAAACTCCTCATGGAACTATCATGTGCAAATGTATACAGTTTTCAAAGTGGTGTAATACTGTAAGATTTCCAGTGTGTTAGTAACTAAAAATTGTGATTTGATTTGTTACTGGAAAACACTTCTGAAAACAGAAATTTCAACTTTGCTTAGAGAATTGTATTTATTCACCTCTTCTCTACAATGGATATAGACAGTTACGGCAGAAGTTAAGCACAACCAAAACCCTGCCAATTGCAATTTCCTTGGATCCTTTCAGCAGCTTGGGGCCACTGTAGAGAGGAGGGGGGAAAAAAACCAAAAGAACAAATCCTGAAGTTTAAAAGTTTTGGCCCAAATTTCTGACCTAGGTGGAGGCTAAGCAGTCACACTTCTCAGACCCTAGAAAATCTTTGTAAAGGAAGATCCTTCAGAGGTGCTTCATTAAAGCCTCTCATGGGATCCAGTTCTTTGAGGTACTTTCTGAAGATCAAGCTTTAACAGTCTTCACTACAACATCTCATCCAGATGCAAGAGCAAAAGTTTTTTACTTAATCTCTCAGTAGTTCTGCCATCTTGACAAGGTTTCTTGTGACTGCAACAGTCATGCAAAAAAATCATATGACATTAGAACAGTATGGGTATTTGATGAGAAAAGCGTAAAAAAGGACACTTGTGGATGTCTTCTCATATCGGAGAAGCTGAGTAATTCTGTGTCAGTCACAGCTGCGGATAGCTGAGAGATTTCCATATTCCACCCACTATTTGTACCAGACAAACTAGATTTTAAACAATTATACACTAAATATTAGACAAGATATATTAAATGAGAGTAAGCCCACAGTACTGGATAGCATTCACCCAAGAGCCCTGAAGGAATTCATATGTGAAATTGCAAAACTGCTGGCCAAGGCATGCAACTCATCATTACATAAGGCCACTCTGCCAGAGGACTGGTAGCCTGGGAGTGTAATTCCAACCTAAAATAGGGCTCTAGAGGGGAACCCAGGAACTACAGACTAGTAAATCTGACTTTCATCACTGGCAAGACAGGAAGGTCTGTAAAAAAAAAAAAAAAGGAATAATATTACTAAGCCAAGAGATAAACACAATGTCAGGGCACTGAGTGCATCTGGGTTGCACAGGGTTGCATCTGACCCTGGCTATTATCCCCAAGCCATGATGCCCAGGCCTGCCCCGCTCATCTTACCTGGATACAAGGGACAGGTCCTTTGATGCCAAAGCCACTACCCCCATCCACCTCGTTACCACGCTCTGCCCTCAGGAAGCTGCTGGCACTTGCTGCTTCCTGACACAAAATCTTTCACTAAAGAGTCAGCATTACTATAAGGGGAAAATACTGCCTTGTTAACCTGCTGGAGTCTATGAAGTGTCAATAAGCAAATGGATAAAGGAACCCAGCGGACATAGTTAGATTTTCAAAAAGCCTTTGACAAAGCCCCACACTGAAGGTGGGACTAAAAAGACTGAACTGACACAGAATTAGGGAAAAGGTTCTGTTACAGATTCAAGGCTGCTTAAAAGAATAAGGAGCAAAGCACAGGGCTAAGTGGTCCATTTTCAGTATAAAGAAAAGTCACAGAGATCAGTGCTGAGACTGATTTTATTCAGTGTGTTCATCTATGACCTGGAGAAGAATGAAATCTGAGTTTCCAATGATCCTAAGCCCCTACAAGTGATCAAATGCTATCAGGGCAAGGAATGCTAAAAGACTTGCAGAAAACTGAGTGAGCTAGCAAAAGTGATGTAGATGAGCTTCAGTGTACATAATGTAATATATACATAAAGAAAACCAAGCCTGCATGACAATGAACTCCGAACTCAAGAAAAGTTTGAGAGTCATCAATGACAGCTCACTGAAATCAGAGAGTCAGTGTGCACTGGCAACCAAAGACATCAACAAAACGTTGGCCACCAACAGGAAGGATTTTGAGAGCAAAACATTTTGCTACTGTGTAAAACCTTGCCACACCCACAATTTGAGTATGCAGCTCCAGATTATGCACCTCTAAGAGCAATGCTGTGGAGTAAAAAATGGTATGGATGAGAGGCAACTAAAATGGTCCGTGGGACAGAGTACCTGCCTCAGTGATAATCAAAAGGACTAAGATGGTTCAGTTTGGAGAGGTGAAAGCTGAGAACTGGTGCACGAAACGGTTCCAAAATTTTGAATACTGTGCATAAACTGAACGTGCAATTGTTGTTCGCTGAATCTCACAATACTAATACTAGAGGGCACTCCAGAAAACTAGTAGGAAACAGTATAAAACAGATAAAAGGATATATCTTCAAACAGCAGGTAGCGACTGCTGCCACCAGGGCTATGGAAGCAGACGGTAGAAGCAAGTCCAGAAAAGGATTAGACAAAATTAGGGATAAATCCATAAAAAGATAGCGAAAGCACCATGCAGAGATGTACCAACACCCTGACGCAGCCAGCATGGATGCTGAAGAGCCTGAGGGGAATCAGGCACAGAAAGCAGCCAGAATGGCTGTGTGCGGCTCTCACTGCCACTGCTGAAGATCCGGTCAGAGCTAGATGGACCCCTGTGCTGACCCAGGAGAGCACAAGTCTGACTACCTGCCACCTTCCAAGTGGAAAGTTATGCAGTGCTTGATCTTACTACACATACACAAAAGTAGCTGAAGTCATTGGGAACTTCATGCATGCAGCATCTTACATGCTCAGGCCCCGAAACAGCCGTTCCCCTCATATCGAAAAGGCGGAGGGACACTCTGGATGCTCTGTACGCAGGAACTGAGCATTTCCCAACGCTTCCTTACAAAGACCACGAGTTATTTCTTTCAGAAACCACCCTGCCAGAAGCTGAAGTCTCTCTAGGCAGCAGCTGCAGCTCTACCGCTACTCTCGGCGGGACAAAGACAGCCTGAAAGCGCCTGGCTACAAGTACCTCAGAAACACAAACCCTCAGGCAAGCTCGGGCGATCACGGGTCTCCCGCCCCCGGGGGCCGCCGAGCCTCGCCCGCCCGGAGCCTCCCCCCCGCCCGCCACGCGGGCCCGGGCGGCACCGCCGGTCCCCTACCTGAGCCACCACATGTAGCTGTGCTCGTAGGGGAAGAAGCTGTGGGGGTCATCGCAGCAGTACTTGACGTCCTGGAAGCCACAGCAGTACACGGCGCGGGCGTCGCCGCCCGCCCGCGGGCAGCTGAACCCGCTCACCAGCACCTTGTCGGCGTTGAGGTAGCTGCTGCACTCGGCGCTCATGGTGCGGCGGCCGCCCGCCGGGCTGCCCGGTGCCTCGGCTCCGGCGGCACCCGGGCGGGAGGTGGGGCAGCGAGCGGGCGGAGCTCGGGCGGACAAGGGGCTGCGCTGGCTGCGGGCGGGAACCGCCGCGCCCCCCACCTGAGGGGTCGCCGCAACGCGGGGAGCGGCCGGAGCCGCCCGCGCCCTCAGGTGGGGGAGAGAGCGGAGCGCCTCCCGCCCTTCGCGGGGCGGGGGGGCGGACAGGGCCGTGTGGGGCTGACCGCCCCCGGGGTTGCTCACCTCAAGGGCAGCTCCCCAGTGTCTCTCGCTGGGGCTTGGTTCTCCCTCAGCGCTCGGTCCCAGGTCGAGAAGAGACTTCAGGGGTCCGCCCCCACCCATAAGCCTCGGTGGGGTCTCAGGACAGCCAAAGACAGAAGGTAATTGAGAGGGATCACACCTTAGCAGTTGGGCTCAGGGCCCATTGGTTTTATGAGGGGTAAAAACTCCATATACTATTTAATGTCTCTGAGAGACCAGTCTCCTATTCTTTTCAAAGGGCATTTCCTTTCATTATTTTAGACCACTTTTTTAAAAAAGTGGGGCCCCAGGCAGTCATTCTGTTACCTGTATGAAAGAGTCTCTCCTGAAGGAAAGGTGGGTAAGTCTCAGCTCAAGATAGCACACATGCATGTCCTTTGCACCTCTACATGTGATTTAGCTCATGGAAAGAAAGGTAATAAGTCTTCAGGAGAACCATGGGTAGACATTGCCCCCTCCAAGGACCTGGTCCTCAGCCTTGCTGAGGTCAATCTCCTCTCTAGATTAGAAGAGAGCCTGGATCAAGTGCTTTGCCACACAAGTGACCCCCTCAAGGAAAAGTTCAGGTTTTAGAGAGGAAGGGAAATTGTGCAATATCAATAGAGCTTGACTTGAATTAATAAGACCACATTAATTCAGCTAACACTTTACATTTTAATGTCAGGTCTTGCCTTGAGATGAACTCCAAGCAAGTGGGAATTTCATGTCTTCTAGCTAACTGTCAGGAAGCAGCAAGAGCCAGGAGTGATGGCAGCTTAGGGAAGGGCAGTGTTCTCACCAACCAGGGCGCAGTCCTGCAGGATCTGAATGAGGCCAGGCTGGTGACAGTGACAGGCACCATCAGCAGTCCCAGACAGAGTCAAGTCCAAGTTCCATCCAGAAGACAGGACAGGAGGCAAGTTACCTACAGCATAGGCCTAAAGTTCACCCAGGAGGACCAGCAAGCAATCCAGGGCAGCAAGACAGAGGACTGAGCACAGGCATACCCCTAGCATAGCTTAGGGAAGGTCAGGCTGCCCTGAGCTTAAATGAGGCTCCTGGACCAATGAGCAGAGGGTGTGGGTGTGCTGAGGACCCAGGTGATGTTGATCAGGACCTGTTAGTGGTCACCTTGAGCCCTGACACTGATATCTTCCAGTACTACATGCAGTCCCCCTACATTAGGGTGTTTAACTGTACTTGCTAAAAAGTATGAATATTCCTCAGTTGCTGGGTTGATTTTATTTTGTGAAATCAACCCTGACTTAGCACCAATTGAAATGAATGCAGAAATTCAGTCAGAGTCTGTCTGCTGAATTACAAATTTGCCTTCCTAATATTTAGATGTATATGTGAATGGCCAGGTAAGATTCAAATTATTCAACTGTAGGAAGCCTTAAACTTGAGCAATTTGAGAACTTGGCTTTAGGGAGCTCAAAAACAGGCTCAACACTTGATGTTGCACTACACAAAGTGAGAGGATGACAGTGATGTGGCTAGAGCAAAGATTCCAGAAAAGGGGAAACCAGGAGGAATCAATGAGTGTTGAACTTTAACAATGAAAAAGGCCAGATTACTATGAGATTTTGTGAGAGTTGTAATTTCATCACCTGTGTCGTTCACATGAAATCAGATTTAATCAGATCAATTGTTTTATGATAAAGTTGAGGATTAACTTATTCAGAATATATACAGGAAAATGGTTACCAAAGACCAGAAGGCAGCCTTTTTACCTCAGTTATGTCAATAGTGTCACTACATGTTAGGATTTAATCATGACTCTTGTGATACTTGAGGTCTTTTTTAGAGACCAATCTCCTGGTCATTTGATTCAGAGCGAGTTTCATTTTAATACAATGACTTAGTCTTTCAAAGACATGGGGACTGTGTTTCTGTGATTGAGGAAAGAGTCTCTAGTGAGGGAAAGATGGGTGAATCTCAGCTCAAAAGCCATCAGGTGGTTGGCCAGATAGTGTGTATGCATCAATCAGCTAATCAACATGTGACATGGTGGAAACTGAGCACTGTATTCAGAATTTATTACTGAAGGATTGACAGACCCACAGACAGCATAGCTGTATAGACCTTGTTCTTTAATTAAGTTAGGTTTAAGCAGAAGACATGCAAGAAAAACAAAACAAAACAAAACCAAATACACCTGTAAATGTCATGGGTTTGGAGACTGATTCAAGACTTTGTGAGGTTGTCAGTACTGTGTTCAAAAGGGAGACCCTCGTGTAAGTCCTGCAACTTCCCAGGATGGAGGAACATTTAATTCTAGTCCAATGGGTATTTGTCTTTTGAAATGTCTTTATGCACCTTGTTCGGTTGCTAATAGCTATTTTCTTCCAAAACCTGAATTCCCATCCTCATTTTTCTTTCTGACTCTCTTTACCCCTCTGGGGTTTTTTTGCCCATCTTATCAAAGGATAAGATATCTGTTTCCATTGAGGTTCTGTTCATACCAGAATTCAACAACCATGGCAAAAAGAGATTTATCAGAGGATCAAATCCAGGAGTGGTTCAATTCACCTTTTCAACTCAGTATTGCCAAATTAAGTGCTCAAGAGGTGTTTAGGAATATAGGACAATCTCAGTTATTTTTTTATTTCATATAGTTATTTTACCTTTGGAGATTTTTCTCTTATTATTCAGAACTCATATAACAATTTTCTACTCAGAGTTATTACTACACTGAATTGGAACAAATAAAATTACTTATCACAGTTTTATGCTCAGTCTTACACAATCTTCAACTCATACTTACTGAGTATAGGGCAGATCTGAGTTGGAGTTGGAGAGCGGATTCTTTCTCGAAACCTAATGACGTTTGCCTTTGAAGAAGGCTGAAATGTTATGAAGTGGTAAAATTTTTTTATCAGTCATTAAACTCATTTATATCATGCAATTAATTTGTATTTGCCATGATTCTTAGGTGATAATAATTAGCATACTCTGTTGTTCCAATTACTTGGAGTGATTTATATGAAACATTAGAAATGAACTTTGAGTTATCTACCTGAGTGACTGAATTAACTATGTAATTGCTGGAGGATTGAAATAAAAAAACATTCTCTTTTGATCAGATATTCAGGAACAGGACTTGAAGTGGGAGTGGGAGGCTTTTCAGAGACCAGTGGATCATGTGCATCGTCTTTTATGTCAGAAGAAAACCACATCAACTTGTTTTCCCATTCCAATTACAAAACACAGACCTCTTCTTCCAGTAAGAGCTCGTGGTTTGGACCTCATAAAATATGTTGCCCTCTCTGTCTCTCCACTATTGCCAATATCAATTTAAGTTACTACACAGATGCCTGCAACAGTTCTCTCTGCTGAGTTGGGAGTGTGTTTCAACCTAACAATAAGGTCATTCAGCTTTCAGAAAAGCAAACACAGATCAAAGACCTTTGCAGGACACGTGTAACAAACAGACAAATTATCTAGGTAATTCAGGAGCAGCTTTCAGAACTTCAGAACAAAACAGGATACTTCTATTCTCTGAGTGCTGAACTATCATCCTTGTGAATATGAGTGCAGTGAATATGAGTGTGAATATCTTCTGCAGTGAAGCTCTAGCTCTAAGTCTGGTAAAACCTGCCAACTTTCTCAGATGCTTGCAACCCAGATTCTTCTACAAATCTTTAACTGACTTACTGGTACTCATATTGGCTTCCAAGAAATTTTTTTGGCTGTACTTAAAGCCCCTTTGCAAAATACTTGGTGCCATGGAACTGTGTCTTTGGCTTTCTTATAACTGTTTTCAGTTATAACAATTAACAATTTCAGTTATAACAATTTCAGTTATAACAATTAACAATTTCACTTATAACAATTTCTTATAACTGTTTTCAAGCCTTCCCAATTAAGTCATAAACATAACTACACATATGCTGTACTATGCAATAATTAGAAGAGTAGCAATTCTTTTAATCATTAAAAATAATTGTAATCATCATCTAAACTACAATTAATGTGAAAAGCATACAGCTTCTTATTTAATTATCCTGACTCCACAATATACTGGCCAGCAGAACCGGGCCGATTTAATTTTCCAGCAAATTAAAAGAGTTCCTCTGACTGCATACAGCTTACAGCAAAGGGGACTTGAGGAAGAAGCTAAACCTCATTTAGCCATTCTGTTTGGAGACAATTCAAAATGAATTGTACCTCTGCACTGACCACTACTTAAGAGCTGAGAACAAACATTCATATTGACAGTTGTGGGACACATTTCTACCAGCCAAGATTCTAAGAAACAGAAAATTAATTATGAACTACCAATAGAACTGTCTGGATCAGCATCAATCCTCACCCTCAGACCTATAGGGAATGTTTTTCCTTAAGACCGTAATCTAATTATTAATAGGCAAAGAGCTGCATAAATTACCTTCAAAAGTAATCTGGTGGCAAATTATGCAATTAAACAAAATTGTCATGCCAAGATGGTGTAAATAGCCCTGATTAGGAGTAACAGCTCAAACTGACATGAGGGTTAGTGTAGACAACATGTTTTATCACACATGAGTAGTAGGTGCTTCAGGAAGGCAGATGACAGCATAAGCTTCGAAACTGAAAGGGGAACAGAAGTTTAAGGGGTTCATACTTGCAGTGCAATGAGATGCTGTCACTCAGAGGACTAAAAAAGAAAGACTGGTGCTAAAAGCATTATAAAGAGGAGTATCTGCTTTGGCACTGTGTGATTTGACTCTTGTGCATTAGTGAAGGACTGAAATCTGTCAAGAGGATATGATACATCTTGGGTTCTGCTCTCAATTCAACTGGTGTACAGCTGTAAGCAAATTGCTTTCCCAGTGTGTGCTTCAGTTTAACTCTCTGTAAATTTGTGATAATGATGGAGTTGTCTGACACTTGTTTGCAAAAGTGTTTTGTGTTTTGAGATCCTTGCTGTGAAAGTGAACCCATGTAGAAAGTATCGTTATGATTTTTTCACGTCACTCTAGAGCCTACCAATTTTTCTAGTCATTTTAATTGTCTTCTATACATATTATTCCTTAATTGATTCCCCCAGTCAATATATAGTATAGATTTTGCCTTTATACTGTCTCTTCTCTGCTTTACAGAGCTAAATAATGAAGAAGGAAAAAGTAATTTTGAGCATCAGGAAGTAAGAAGAGGTTTCAGTCAAAATTTAAAGGAAGAGGGAGAATCAGTAAAACAGTGAAGAAGGAAGATTTATTTTAAGTGTTGACACTGGTAATTTTGAGGTGAGGATGGAGCTCTGATAAGTAGTTTGTGTTTGTATGTGTAATGGCCTCAGTATCTACAGTTTTTTATATGCTGTTATTGGTCAATATTTCAGAATAATGGCTCACTTAAGCAAATCTTACCCTTTTACACTTACTCGTCTATCTAGAAATAGAATAATAAGACAGATAATATAGTTTCCAGCAATGAACCTAGCCAAATAGTCTTGACTGCAGTTTGTTTTCGTGGAGTGGTTTTCATTTCTTTTTCCTTTTCAGAGGGGAAAATTCTTTTTACTCGGCTGAGCTTCAGGCACAGGAATGGCATGCTCCTTACTTACCAAACATTTACAATGTGACACTGGCTCAATCATTTAACTTGTAAAATATAATTATTTGTAATTTTAGAGATACAATTATATGTTGTAATGCAATTTCTACTTGAATAGGAGGATACAAATTGTAAAGGTTTCTAGTAAGTATGTAGTTTCTGCATGTAGGGGATGATTACAGGGATAATTCTGAAACTGAGTTACTCAATTGCAAGGAAGTTAGAAATGATGGGCCTATTATTTCAGACCATTTAAGCAAGATAGCCATCAGAGATAGCACTTGTAAAACATGGAAGTTACTTGATCTTTTCAGCATCAAATCTACATTATTATACAAAATAGAAAATTATAGATTCATAGGCTTATAATGGATTGTCACTTTCTATCACAGTTTGAATTTACCCTGTTTGAAACTGAAGATTAAAAAGACCCTAAGAAAATAGTTATGAAGCATTGACTTCTAGAAATCAGTGAACAAATAATGCAATAAAACATCTTCCCAGCATTTTCACTGTAAACTTGAACTGAAGCTTATTAATTTTCTTCATTTGGTTCAACCTCTTAGGCCAATAATTTAGATTTAGTTCTATTAAGAGTATTTTTTAAAAATCAAATGCTGATTTATTATACAATAATATCAATATTTTTTACATATTTTTGTGTACCTTGGCTCAGAGTCCTTTCTCTCACTTGGCCATCATAGAAAACTTTCATTCTAGTTTATAATTCAAAGAGATTCAGATATCAATAGCAGCAATAACTCCTCCCTCTTTAACCCTCCCACACAACTGACTTTATATTTTGGGTGTAGGGGGAAACATCATCTGTTGTTAAAGTTCTGCAGCAAGAGAGAGGCTTTTTACAGGAGCCTATTTACAATTGCTTTTTATCTTACCAAACTTTATTGTTGGGACTGAAGTTTTCTGTCCTGTGTTTCTGTCTCCCGCTAACTGTGGTTTTTTTAGTTTCATTCAGGAGTATATTGTGAGGCTAGAAGTCATGGAAGGGAGACTGAGAATGAATGAGAAGTCCAAAAAGAGAAACAGGGACAGTGGAAGGGCTGATGGAAGGGAGCTGAAAACAAAGAAATGGAAGGGAGGTCTGAAGGCTGAGGTGAAGGAGTAACAGCCCACCCGATAAGACAGGAGTTGCGTGAAAGAAGATGTTAAGGCCAAAGGTTTGGGCTCTGACCCAATTTGGGGTAGGAAACTGGAACTGGCATGAGAAACGTAAGGATCAGGGGCTGGGATTTGGTAGTTAAAGAGAACAGGGCTAGGATGAAGAGATGGGAGTAGGAAAGAGTGACCAGAGGCAAACTGAAAGGACAAGGCAAAGAGGACCAGGCTTTGGAGTAACAGGAAGAAGTCTGTGCTCACTAGAGGTCATTCCAAGCTATGAAGCTTGGAATAGAACCCAAGTTTCCTGTTTGTCGCCCTTCCTTTTCTGGCAGCAAATACGTTTAAATCCTGTGGAAAAATGTATGCTTCATTTAGTTATCTTTCACACATATGATGACAAACAACAACTGTTATTTATTTCATTAATCCATGTGGCAAAGTTCTGTGATAGTTTGAAATATTTCAGATGACTCATGTGGTTGCCAATATGAAATTCTGCTCGTTTTCTCTATTTGTTTTCAAACATAAGAAATTACATGTTCAAAATTACATTCAAAGAATATTAGGTTACTCAGAATTTAGAAATGCCAGACTTACAGCTAATAACATGATCACACACTATTTTTTTAAGGGATTCCATCTCATTTGGCAATGGAGTTTTTAAGGATTTTATTTTCTTACTCTTTTCTAATGCATGGTCAAAAGTTTATCTGCTGCATGTTAACCATACCTACTGTGAATACAGAATTATTTCAGCCATGCTTTTAGTAACAGATACAACTGCTTCACAGATACTAATTCATTTTTCCAGTGCCCTGTGAGATAGGAGATGGGATATTTATCTATTTTGCAGGTATAATATTTTGTTACATACCTGTCTCTCACACCTGACTCCAGAGGCACAGATGTCTATTGCACGTCTCAATAGTTTTTCTCCTGGTAGGAAAGCTGAGGAGACATACTTATTATTTGTAAAATGCATGAGGTCCTTGAACAGAAAATTGTAGAAAAGTTCAAAGTATTGCTTCTAATTACTACAACAATATTTTATTAACATGCAAAAACATTATTACTAACCCTGGAAACGGGACTTTTCTGTCTCTCACTTGGCTGACATCAGGAATGCATTTTTCCTCTGCATTTAAAAATGGCTTTTTAAAAGTGTTCTAATTTAAAAAAGAAGTCAAGATACGGCAAAATTCCATAAGCAATCAGAATTATAATAGAAGTGTCAGTTCAACCTCATTATTGATGGCAGTGCTCTAAATTTGATGGGGAAGAAGTCACATAGTGTATTCCTTCTTGGTTCATGTATCACATGTATTTACAGGAAGATGGGAATTTGGACTTTTCACTCCTGATGTTGTTGTGTTAGTCACAAGCAATGACATGCCTGTCTTAACAATTGTTTTCTTGACAGAGATTCAGTTTTATTTTCTAGCTGCAAAAGCTCATTTTTATTCATCTTTTCTGGTGCTGAAGGTGAGTTTGTTTTCCACCTTTGGAACACTACTTTATTTGGGGACGCTGTAAAGAGAATCAGTTTCTATAGCCTTTCTGCCTTTGGCTGAAGTTAGAAAGTCTTATCAGTTTCAAATCCCTTTTCACTTCAGCAGTGGCAACAAGGAGCGGTTGTCCAACATAAACCGATAATCCAAAGGAAAGATAAAAAGTATATTCTTATTATGAACACCTAACATGGCCTATGATTTGATAAGATGATTCATAATATTAAACAAATATAGGCTACTAATAATAACTAGTGCTTAAATGGTTTTGTATGTCTTCAAGACACTACGGGTCTTTCAACTCAATTACGTTTGCACAATAGTTATTAAAATGCAACTGAGGCATGTGATTGTTATCTCTTAATCTTATGTGTCCCTCATTATCAGAGCACCTGATTACCCCACAGTCTGTAATGGATGGAATTACTCTCAGTGATAGACTAGGCCTTTTGAAGCTGGGCCAGGTGAGCTATTGGGCAGGTCTTCACCTTGTCAGTCCTGGTTTGATGAAATGGTCACCAGTTACATCTCAGATGAATGATTCATTTGATCTGTGTTAGTCTTAGTCAGTAGTCAGATGTTCTCTTAGAAATTGGATGAAGCAATAAGATCTATTATATCTGTTCATCCTAACCATCTTCTACATATTACTGTCCACTTAGAACAGTTGACAGAGCAGCCTGAGCATGCTTCAGCACTGTCTCAGTACACAACTTGCCCTCTTAATTCAAATAGCTGAAGAAGGCTTTTTAAAATGTCGGGTAACTTTGTGTTGGTTTGGATGAGAAATACTCACATGCCTTCATATGGAGTGCTTTTCTCTAGGGAAGAAAAGAAATAAGCTGCAACACCTTCTTAAGCAGCTCCAGTTTGATTCATATTTGCTGCCTGACCACACTAAATCACTAAAGAAAAAAATTGGTGACACAGAATGAGCAGTAAATAAATATTAGAGCTTCATAGACGACATATTCAGTGACATCAGATGCCTCCAAAATGAATTGGTTTTAGTCTCTCACTAGTTGTCTGGGAACCGCTTCCCATTTTCTCTTGGGAGTGTTTGTATATAGAGAACAAACACATCATGTGCCAAAAGCTTAAAACTCGCCTTAGTTAATTTTCTTCAAGTCTTGGCTGAGGTCTGTTGGTAGGATCATTGGAAGGAACCATTCATACTATCCTGCTCTGAGGATACATCAAACTTCAGTTTTCAAGGCTCTTAGTCCGGCGCTTCCTTGTCAAATTTTTCAAGGCACTGATTAAGATGAGCATCCACAGTCCAGACAACACCACTTACTGAGAAGCATTGCGTGCATGAGAAGCCAGCCCTGATTTCTGTCTTGCACACCTGGCAGAGGTCCTCTGGGGATCTAGGGACTCCCTGGAATCTTTTGCTGTCTGGTGTCCTCTGCTTGTCATCTTCAAGTGGCATCCTTGCTTTGAACATTTGACCATCAATCTTATTTGTGGTTTTCTCTTTTTGTTTTTTTCTTTTTCCCCTTAAATGTTTTGCTTCTGAGCTCAATGTCCTGCCTCTAGGGTTGAAAGATAATCTTTTTGCCCTCAGTAAGTCTAGTGCAGCCACACAGAGTACAAACAGGACAGTATCCCGTTTATCAACTTTTCCCCAGTACTGATCAAAGTGATTTCCTCTCAGTCTAAGAAAGGATTTGGCAGAGAACCTGCCTGAAACTTGGGGGTGAATTTCTCTATTTGCTCATCAGTAAAGTACTTCTGTCTACTTTTTTCCACTGTGGAGAAATAGGATCTCCATTGTCTTCCTTCACACAGTCCTTTTATTTTGTATCTTGTGCTCCCCTATTTGATTCCTGATTGTCTGCTTCATATATCTCAGCTATGGCAGATATGTGGCTCAAGAAGAGACAAGAAATTAGCTTTTCAACAGAACAGTTCTTAATCAAATTTTATCACCTATCTGTTTGGCATCCATTTTGGTCAGCATCTGGAAGAAGTTGATGAGCAAGTGCCAAATTCCAACATACACCTCTGCGTTTAGTTGCCCATAGTCTTTCCTGGCCAGCCTGAGATACCAAAGGGATAGGGATCTTTCACATGAGATCTTGTCTACTTTCCTGGAATAAAAAAATTTTAGCAATACCTACTGCCAGTATTTTTGCAGGAAGTGTTTTTTGACTTGAAGAAAAAAGACACTTAAACACTTCCATTTCAGAGGAAGTGAGAAGATGAATAGTTTGGGAAAGTGCCATACTGAAAGGTCCAAAGCCTGAAAAGGAATGTAGAGCATATCTTCATAACTCTTTCATTGGAGTTAGTCATCACAGAAGATGTGTTACCCATTAGCAAGGAGTAAGATACAGTTTAGTGTGTTCACTAATATGATATCAGATGTAGTTTTTTTTCCAGCCAAGACTAAGCCAATACACCTCTAATGAAGCCTATGACATTCATCGTTCTTCCATACCTGGAATTTGCATGGGGATTTTGACAGGAATTGTTTCTGGATTGCTACCGAAGTGGAATGTTTCAGTGCAGCTTACTGTCACAGACATGATGAACGTCTCAACAGAAGTAGTCAAAGCAGAATCAAGCTAAATTATCTTAATTTACAGTAGCATTGCTGTTTGTCTTATGGAAGTGAATGTAATTACTTCATTTGTCTGTTGCCTTCTATTTGTCACTTTAACTGCTGCCAAATCAATCCGCTTTTACATGACATAACTTGCTTTCTCTTGTTTGATTAACTAAAGGTGATAGATACATCTGTACAAACTTGGAATCAGAAGATTAAGTTCTGTTCTTTGCTTTTCATTCACTTGTTACATGCTTTTGGGAAAATGGTGTCACCCACATGCTTAGCTGCTTCATCTATAAGATCAATATCAAGCCCTTTTTCTTGATGTTGTGAGGTTTCTATGAGTCTCAGTAACAGAATAGTCATTACCATCCTTGACTAAAAATATTCCGCTTTACTATTCCTTATTATTACTATAGTTGCTCCATTGGTAACAAACATGCTTGTTGTTTTTCTTCTCCCTAAAAATAGTCATATTTTGAACTTCATTACAATTCAGAATGGAATAAATTTATAATAAGGCACATACCATTTCTCAAAAAAATTGAAAAAACTGTGTTCTAAAATTAAAAAGGACAGCTGTTTGGGTTGGGTTTTTTTGGTTTTTGTTTACCATAACTGGGGATGGATTTGAAGGTTAACAAAAAGATCTGCTGAGAAATTGCTTTTCTATTGGCATAAGTAAGAATCCATCCTACTGGACTAAGAGTCAAGTCTTAATTGTTCACAGAATAACTGTCCAAACACTGTAAATTTATGAAGGCAAGGCAGACAAGGCCTGGTTGGTGTTAAACAATAATTACATAATCTGAATTGTGAAGAACAAGGGATCGTCAGGTGAGAACAGGACTCCAAGACTTGTCTTGAGGTGTGAATTCTGGATTGATTCATAAAAGCTAGAGCCTATGAAGAGAGTTGTGTATAGCCAATTAAGTCATATAGTCAGTGGAAAAAGGTTACAAAAAAGACTGACATCACCATGTCACTTCTGATCATGGATGTTTGCTAGCAGTCCATGTTGATTCACTTCATATTAACAAGTTCTCTAAAGCAGCACACAGATGTTTTTCCAAATTAGCTGGTTTAGTTATTGGGAAATGCTTCCATCATGCATATATACAGCTTTGTAAACATATATATGACACGAAGCCTCTTTGCTTCAGAGCCAGTGCAATAACTGTTAGCTGTAAGTGCATGTATATAAATGTGATGAAATCATGCAGTTTGAGTGATTCCTGCACGCTTCTTTTTACTGTTGACTTTAAATCAGCATTTGTACCAAAGTAAAGAAAGATAAGAATAAGAGGGTGGAATTTCAATTTTGTTTTTATTTGCTTCACTGGTTGCTATTTTATAATTAAATTGCATTTTAAGTTTCATATTCAAAAGGTTCAGACTGAGACACAAGCACTGATCTCCCTATTCCAAAGGAAATTTGAATTTTTATCTCGTTATAGGTCTAAAATTCAGAATTCTGATCACACTAGACATTTTTACATCAGAAGCTCCCACTCTAAATTCTAATCTAATTTCTGCTCCAGAATAATGCCTATAGGAAATCTGTAATGTTTTTATATTACTGCAATTTGTTCTCAGAAGGTCTGAAAACTTCTTGTTTAAAAAAAAAAAAGGACATGCAAGAATTGTGGTTGTATAAACAATTAAAACCAGAATCCTATATAAGGCCAAACATAAATGGTAATCCTCCTAACCTTTAAGGCTTTCCACATTATCTTTTGAGTGTAGAAATTTAGAAAGCCTAACTATACTACAAAAGTAGCCCTTATCTCTGGAAATTCTCCAGGGTTTGGGGCAGAATGTGAATGAGATCATATCAGCAGTATGGAAATATATGCCTTTAAGTGTTGAAGAACTTTGTGGACTTTCTTTCAAAATAATGCAGTGTCATTTCATTGCTTGTATTTAAGTCTTGCACCAATTATTATAATACCTTTAAAAGTAGTCATCTTCCACATAAGAATGTAAAAGGAAGAGAAATAACAAGTGTATTGGCTCACTGCTGCAAGCCTGTGGCAAAAGCGAACCTGGCCTGACAGTTAGGAGAGTGCTGAGCATTCATTACTTTTCTGGAAATAAGGAATGTTTGACTGCTGCCAGTCTGTTCCTTTTAGAAAGTAAACCATTCAGCTCATAAATCAAGAGCTGAAATTTATTTAGAATAATGGTAATAAAGTCAGTCCCCCACCATGAAGTCGCTTTTTGATGAGTCACCATCTAGTCCCAGAGACATCATCCTGCTATTCACAACAGGTAATTAATGCAAACAGGAAAGGAGACCAGTAAGTGGAATACTACTTATAGGAGTTTGTGTATATATTGAGGGTTTTTTTAATTTATTTTGAAAGCTATTAAAGTATACGAACTAAGATTGCTAACTGAACTATATTGATAGTGAGGTCCTAGAGGCACAATTGACTGTCTGTTTTTTCAAACATATTTTACTTCATTATTCCCCAGTTGCTGTGGCTCAAGGTGATTTTGGTTCCTGAGAACAGCTGATTTCCTGCATTTATGCCATTCAAGCTGATAGAGAACTGCATGAAAGTGAGTTTATAACTGGCTGTTAGTGATGTAATACACAAAAAAGGCCAAATCTTTATAGGCGCTAGGCACTCAGCCCTTCCAACACATCTGTGTAGCCATGGCTAGTATACAGCTCTGTTTGTTTCTTGGTTTATGACTTCTGTTCATATTATATTGTATTTTTTTGAGCACCAGTCTCCATGTAGGATGTTATTTCATGCACTCATTAATTAAGTCACAAATATTTTGTGCAGTATTATCAACTCTATTAAATGAGAGGAAAATGAGATTATAGACTGATTAATTCACATGCTTAGTATCAGAAAGGAGACATTTACAATGCAAGAAGGAAAGTCCAACACTGATTGTACCCAGTCTGGACATCACATGAGGCAGAAATCTGCAGCAGCTTTTTCACATGCAGTGCTTTAGTGCATACGTAATGCTTTCAGAAGGAAGAAGAAAATTATGTGTGTCTTTGACAAAGCATCAAGTCTCCAGGAAGGAGTTCAGAGTATGGCTTATTTGGAAGGATCAGGTGCATTTCAGCCTAACAGATACTATTTTAAACAAGGATTCTTCAGGGGGATTTTCAGTAAATATTTAAGTGCTTTAGAAATGACATTTTGAAGGATATTAAATAAACAGAGGCAAGTATTCACTGTAAGATTAGAATGCACAGTAAACTCAGGTCATTTTTGTTCATTGATACTGTCATCAGTAGCAGTTATGGAACTTGCGTATCTGGTGCAGAACTTATGGAAGAGCATATCTTAGGACAGACTCAGGAGAAATTGTTTTACCTTGATCCTGGCCAACCGATTTCACCTACATCAGTGGAATGGGTTTTTTTTCTAGCAGAAGCAGAGGCAGAGGGTGAAGCTCATCTCCTGAGTTTTATGGCACGAAAGCATGGCCAGAGCATTCTTTGAGAGCCAAGTCAGAATGATTCCACCAAGAGTAGTCCATTGTGCTAAAATCTAATTACCACTACTCCTGGAACCAAACTAGAATGATCCTCTTCCATCCTGTATGAAGACAGGATTCCCCCTTCAGAACATTGCCAACAGAAGCATCTTAAACTCTTTTATCCTCTGTTGTCCTACTGTTAATAGAGAAAGGGAGAAAATCAACACTGATTATGAACTTAACCAGAAGAAAGAGAAAATAGAAATGGCTTCAAATTACTACACCTTCCATTGGACCCCTTTTCCTCCTTTCAAGTATTGTGTTTTGACCTCCTAACAGATGTTTTAAGAATACATTTTAATAGGTATTGTGATACTTTGTAGAATGAGGCTTTCAACTTAAGTTATGTCAGAAAGAGACATCAGGAAAAGAATCAAAAGAAATGGTCAGAGGTCAAAGGCTGGAAAAGCAATGAACTTTTTAAATTGACAGGTAGAATTGACAGAGAACTAAATGAGACCAGATTGAGTACTCACAGGACAGAGAAATTTCCTGATAGATGACAAATGATTATACATCCACTTGCCATACTTGCACTAATACAGCTTTTTATTAGTAATTGGTAACAAAAGAATGCCTCTGCTCTGTAATCTTCCTCTGACATTGAAACCACTTACCCTGAACTTCCCATCTGCACATGCAATGATACCTTTTCATTGCATACAACTTCACACTTGAAACTTGGGAAAGGTTTATCCCTAATCAGCTGGCTGTCTATTAGTGTTCTCTTAACTTCTTAAATCTTAAAAATACCCAAAAAACTGTATTACATTCTTTTTTCTATTTAGTTTAGTGTTTAAATCAACATGCCAAGAGTTTACACCTTCAAAGTTGCAAACTGTAAGAGATCAAGTCTTAGATGATCAAGATAATCACTCTCATGCATAAATGTGCTCATCTGTTAATGCACACTAATATTTTCTCTGCAAAGCAGACAAGCTGCAAAGAAAATAGTCTCATGCTATATATTCAGAGCTGTTTTAAAGTTGTCAGGACTTGCTGTAGGGAAGATCTCTGTCAGATTTAAACAGTGTTGGAACTCATGAGCCAAAAAAGTAATTTCTGATCTCTGCATGCCCTCTATATAGTCTCAACAGACAAATTCAACCCAGTGCAAATTTGCTTTGCAATTTTTCTGAGCAGGAAGTCATGAAGTACTTACAGCATGACTAGATATGAATTAATCTACAACCAAGAATATTTACTTTTACTCTGTAACTTTGATTAAAAGACCAAAGCATTTGTTCTACAAACTGATTCCAATGCAACAAAGGATGGAATATATGCCATATGCTTAAATTAATAATGAAAATGTTTCTGTTAACTTCAGAGAGAGTAGTTATGTGCTTAAAATCATGTGCCTGTTCAAATTCATTGTTGTTTCAAAGCCTGGGTATGTAATACTTACCTTAGTTCCCTTTAAATTGCTGAACTGGTAAGAACACCAACTCTAACAGTCATCAGTATTAAGTTATTCATAGCACTCAGGCATCTGCTCAGAATTCAGAACTTCTTAGCTCATACTAAAATAATAACACTAACAATTACAGCCTCATTGTTCTTTGACAGAAACCCTTTGAAAATCTTGTCAGCAAGAACTCTTTTTATCTCAACAAAAATACAATGTACAGGTCCCCTGCTCTTAACCCTGGGATGCTTTAAGAATCTAGTCTTGCCCAACTGCAGTATTATTGATGAGTGAAAGCTTTTTTGTGCTTCGTAATGCCTTTAAATGCAGCACAAACAATATTTGTCTATATAGTTTGAACCCTTTCCAACTGATCATTGCCATTGTATCTCTAGACTTCTAGAATTTGTCTAATAGAGAATGCAAGATCATCTCTATGTAAATCCAGCATTCTGTTTGAAGTTGGACACGCAAAATTGAAATAGAGAGGGTGTAAAATGTCTTTCAAAGCATGGTCTGGGCTCATCCAGGCTTCAGTTATAAGATAGAAACATACTTTCTAAGGAGAAAATTTTAAGCCCTGCAGCACTTGCTAACAGCATGCTGGAGCATTGCATTAGTATCAATGGACAGAGAAAAGAGAAACAGTTTATAGAGTAATAAAAGACCTCCTTTTCTAGTAGTTGGATTCTCTGTCCTAGCACAGTATCAGCTGGGCCTGATTTTCCTTTCTTTGTGATTACCTTAGTAACCATTGTCCTAGAGTGATTCACATAGGAATAGACTAAATGACTGAATGGACCATAGAGTTCACTTTTCTCACCATCAGAGGAGGAAAATACAAACATATTCACTGCCACGAACACTGATTTCCTGCACTGTTAATTTACACTCCAAGTGAGAAGTAGCTGATATAGCTTGGAACATGCTCATTAGTATAAATATGACATGAATATTTCCATGCCCATTTGTCCCAAAGAGTCTTTGGCTGCAAACTGTCTTTTCACTTCCTTCTCATTTCTCTCTTCTTACTTGATCTCTCTTTTTGCTTCTGTACTTCTGTTACTTCTGCCTTTTACTCTCTCTTCCACCTCCCCTTTTTTTTTTCACTAAAATCTAAAAAACCTTGCTCTCAGCTTCTTTCAGGCAAATTGAGTTTGTTTTGTGCAGTACAATCTCTGCCCTTCAGGGTCTTTCTGCAAATCCTAAAGTACTTCTAGCTCTTACTTCCTTCGACCACTCCATAGAATGAGTCCAAGACCTCAGGAGGCAGCAGCTGTTCAAGCATGGGAACTATAATGTACTCTAGGATCAACCCTTTTATTTCCGATAGTTCTTCAGTACTCTTCTTTCCCCTCTTGTTCTGCAAGCCAGTGCATGCCATAATACTTGCCTTTGATTTCAACTAGAGCCTGTTTGGATACTGAAGATCTATAATCACAGTGATGAGTTGGAAAAAGTTCTTACCATAGTTAGGCCAATTAAGGCTTATTTGTACTCTTGGGTGCTGACAACTATATTAGACAAATATTATTTGTGCTACTTTAAAAAGCATTACAAAGCACAAAAAAGCTTTCACTCTTCAATAATACTGGAATTGGACAAGACTAGATTCTTCATAAAGCATCCTGGGGTTAAAAGCAGGGGACCTGTACATTGTGGTTTTGTTAAGATAAGAAGAATTCTTGCTGACAAGATTTTCAAAGGGTTTCTGTCAAAGAACAATGAGGCTGTAATTGTTAGTGTTATTATTTTAGTATGAGCTAAGAAGTTCTGCAGTCTGAAATCTGAGCAGATGCCTGAGTGTGACATTTGAAAAAGGTGCCATTAAACATTTGTAACATTAATGTGGTATGAAACAATGTAACATTATGCAACAACTAAACATTTGAAAATTATTTCCATGGAAAAATGTTGATTCTTTAATGTTTGTCTGTACATGCAGCAAAATCGGATGGTGTTATAAATTGAAAAATAAATTTAACATCAATTGTATGAGGCAAGAGTAATTCTTCTAATGCAAAATGCTAACAGAAGAAAGAAATAGCCATTTTGTAGAGGCTCTGGTCTTACAGATGTTCAAATGGCTATTTAAATATCATGTGATAAGCTTTACTGGGTGAAAAAATGCAGAAATTCTTCTCATAGCTTTTGGAGAATTTTTACAGAGACTTGTCTTCACATTTCTTTCATTTAAGTTTTATAGATGTCTTTTCCCTATGCCCTTCTTAACTGACTTTCTAGGCAGATGAAATGAAATATAATTGGCTTTGGTAACCAGAAAGACATGTATCTATGTAAGTCTGCCTGGTTTGAAGGTATCTGTTTTGGCCCTCTTCCTAGCACATGCCTTAATTCAATCATGCACTTTTTTCATTTCTTTATTTTTTCATTCAGTTCACGACCAAAATATGACAACAGGATTGTAGATGTCAGTGAGATCCCAGTTAGGAAATGCTCGTTATTCTGAGCCTTCTTCCTACAGGTACATGAACTGACTTCCTATAATGTCACCAACAATTAATAATTTGAATTTGGAAAGAAACAATTGCTGATAAGTTCTTCTTTCCCAGAAAGGTCAAATTTAATTCAGTTGGAGAAAAAATTTAAATTACTTTGACCATGATAACTTGCTGTTTTCTACATTCTTAGGATGATGAATATAGATTCCACTGGTCATGATTTCCCCTCCTCATATACTCTCTTTTGGAATGTGAAAAGACAAATTCCAGCTCTAATTCTCAATGAAGATGTAATTGGCATGCTGGGATTTTTGAAAGTCATAATTCATCTTTCTTCTTCAGGATGATTTTCCTTACAAGTTCTGTAACATAAGGTCTTATTTCTTCAACAGAGACAGTAGAGTCCCAGGCCTTTACTACTTTCCCATTGGGGTCCACCAGGTATTTCCAGAAGTTCCAGGTTGGTTCTTCTCCTGTAGAATCTACAGGCAAAAAAACCCAGAAACTTAGAAAAGAAAACCATGTTAGCCAATTACTGACATTTGTTTATGTCAATCTGATTATTACCCTCTCAGAGGAAGAAGGAATGTAAAATTAAGAGGGAGTTCAGACTGAATAATAAGATTAATTTTCTGACGGACAGGGAGCTTTAACTAGACAGTAGCCCCCTGGAGACTAATGAAAACAGTCAAGCTTGAGACAGACAGACAGACAGGAGAAGGCACTATAATCGTTGTTAAAGTGTGTGTGTGCATGTGTGTGTGTGTCTGTGCTATATAGATAAATCTGAAACAGTTAAACATTGATAGGAAAATGGAATTTGGCATAACAATATAGCTGTACCAGGACCGATTATTTGCTTGCTTACCCAGAATTTTTACTCCAAAAGCACCCAGTATCATGTGCTTCAGAAGAATGTTTCAAGAAATGCTACATGAACAAATAACAAAGTAAATTGTTCCAGGAGCTTTCCTCCTAATCCTCATCTACTACAGTTTTTCCCCCCTGACCACATACTCATTTTACATGAGTTGCATTCTTATCCTTTACTGTTCTGCTACATGACTAACAAAATTTTCAGGATTTTCCATCAGACCAGGAGCCTCATCCCACTAATAGCACAAGTACAGACACTACAGACAAATTAGCATCTTTTTCCATTGGTTATACATTGGGCAAAATCTCATAAGGAATCAGAAGATATTTCAAAGTATCATCAAGACACAGCCAGACCTACACTGTTGACTATCTTGTCATTATGCTGCATAAATATACTGCCTCCAGCAGCCTCCCTTTGCATGTGGACCAACAGGGAAACAAAGTTTTGCCAAGTTTCGTGTGACATGTCCGCTGGGCAAAACAGAATTGGAAGGATGTGAAAAGGATTAAAGGGAAGTTTGGCTAGCAGAAAGATCCATTACAGACACCTGGAAGGAGGTGTGCTTGAGGTAGTCAAAAATAATACTACCAACACTCCTTTAGATTCAGTGGTATGTGGGAGAACACTGTGGTGCTGGAGAGAAGAAGCAGCGATATGGTCCTTGCAGAATGCAGCTCAGGTGATACCATGTCATATTGCGCTTTGTTATATATCATTGCTGGAAGACATTTCCTTCACATTGGATAAAGACTGACATTTTAGTTTAGCATTTAAATGGTATTTAGAGCATTCGTTCAATGCAAGCAAAGTAGTGCCTTGATAGAGAAAGTAGTGCCTTGACAGAGAATATCCTGCTTTACAGGGTATTTTGTCAGCTGTCTGCTAAGAACCAGCAGAACCTCTTCAGGTGTCAGTGCTAGCTATAATGCAGATTAGAACTAGAGGAACTGTACAGTATGGCTATTGCAATGCTTGGCAAGGAATGAGGAAGGGAGTATTCAACGACATCTCTTAGTGCCTGGTCTCATTTTTTGATTGTTGAAGTAAATTACGTAGGTGCTTTGCTTCCACTTATCCTACAGCTCTTGAGATGAATCTTATAAATCCAACCTGCAGCAGTCATGTCACAGGAGAAGCACTTAAGAGACTGCAAAGTGGAAAAAGGAAGATCAGGTGTTGTATGCATACAGGAGAATACTTCAAGATCTATGTTCCATGTAGAGGTTTATTAGACTAGCTTTTACAGGGCATCTGTTATCGTAGTGTCTTCATCCCTGGAGATCTTTTTAGAAGGTTATACAAAGCTGTCAGGGGTGACATAAAGAGAAATCCTGCCTTGTGCAGGAGGATGGACTACATGACTTCTGACCTCTTTGAGCCTGACAATTCTGCGCTATGATTCTGTGAACACAGTCATAGATACCTTTTTTTCTGTCGGATGGTATTTTATATCAGAGGAATTCTACACTGGGGAAACAACCTCCAGTGTTCCAGATTACTCACCAATTAAGTACTTGAAGGCAGGAATTGCACCGGCTCCGCTGACTGCAATTTTGCTGAACATAGGAAAGGAGGCACCATAAGTCTTTCGCGCAAAACTCTCAATTTCTTTGTTAGTGTCTGGTTCTTGCTGCCCAAACTGATTGCATGGGAATGCCAGCACATTGAAATGATACGGGCCGAGGTCTCTCTGTAACTGTTGTAAGGCCTTGTAGTGGCTATCTGTATACCCACACTCACTTGCAACGTTGACAACTAGTGACACCTGAAGAACAAGAGAGATTAAAAAATGTGCTGCACATGTGACTTTTCCAACAGGTAGGCTAGGATGCAGATTATTTAAAAAAAATGAGAATATCTAGACAACTGTGACTGAACACTTATGTTTGAAACTACATCGACTTCTGTTCACAATAGGAAGATTTAATATTTACTTTATGTATTCCCATTTGGCAACCATGAAGATAATCAATAAACTGCTAAGCAATCTTAATTGTCAGTTTACAGAGAATCTATATTTCACCATTCTGCCTTTTGGATAGTTTCTAAGCATATCTAAGAAATGATCATCCAGCTAAGATATACCAAGTTGTATGAAAGAAACTTGCAAATTAATGTATTTTTGGTAGTTTATTTATCTGTTGTGAAGCATCCGTTCTGCAGCATCTTTCCTTGTACAGAATTTAGTACTCATACAGAACTGGCTGATCCATTTATCATTGCTAGTGTCAATGTCTTGACCTGGAAGGTAATAGAAGCAATTACAGAATTTTGGGTTGGTCTATGCAGTATGGACTGTAACATTTCCCACCATTTCTAGAGTAAATCTACTCAGTTGTGACAAAATGACAACAGTTTTTGCATAAAGGTTTACTGCCTCAATTAGAGATTCTAAGAAGTGAAGACTGTGCCCACTATCCTTTAAAGTCATTCCTATAGCTGATCACATTTGACGTTGTGCGCATTGTGTCATTTAGACATTACCACTGGGCATGTATCTGCCTACACAGATCCAGCAGAGAGGACAATTCCAAACACAGATGAGCATGACAGGAAAATAGAGGCATGTGTAAGGATGAATATGTGGTGGAACAGATTCTGTCAAGAATTTGTTGGGGACTTGTAAGTGACCTAACCCTGAGCTGAAACATATTACACAGTTTCTCAAGGCCTTGAAGAGCTTTCCATTGGTTTTTGAGATATTTTATCCTTAAATAACTTCTAGAATTTATTTTTAGACTTACAGTTTTTATTATTCTTACAAATTTTGTAAGTGTGAGTTGCCACTCATTCTACATAAATTGAGGCCTTTCTAATATTTTCTTGAGAGTGGAGTAAAGCTGAATGTCATAGATCTTTTAAATACAATATGATTTTATTAATAAAAATAGCATTATGCACTTTATAGTGACGTTTCTTTTACATATAGCTACATTCTATTCCTTTTTTCAGATCAATTTGTAAGAGTCATAAGGCAATATAAATACTATAATACTAAAAATGTTTCTACCCACCTAGATTAAAATGAGGCATAGTGCAGAAAAAGCATTATGATTTGAGAACCAAAATTCTGCCTGGTTTACACTGAATCCAGTGGGTTTCTACAGGTTATACATCAGCCCAGAAGCTGGTCCTTCATTCTCAAATTGCAAAAAAAGTTTTAATTCAATCAAAGTAGCCAACACATTCCCCAGTGCTAGTACACAACAGTAGCTATTCACATTGGATCTTTCTACAAGAGTTTGGAAGTTTCATAAAAGATGGCAGGTTGGTTTCATTATTGTCACTGTGAGACAGCAGCATTGAAGGGCCCAATGCCGCAAGAGGAAAGCTTGAACTTTCCTAATGAACACATTAACTGACCTGATCAAATTACACAGCAAGTAGCTGTCTTGCAGTAGATTCATCTTGCAGCGCAAGACAAGGAAGTAAAAAATCTTGACTCTGGGTCTCATACTCTTGGTTCTGTGACCACTGGCTTTGCTCAATTTAAATTTCAGATTCTAATGTTACTATTGTTCCATATTCCTATGTGTATGTTTTTATACAAAATATAAAAGTGTATTGGGCATATGAATGGAGTGCATCCAATAAATTATATGAAAAATAAATGACTACATGTGTATAGAGTTTTTAAGGCCAGAAGACAAACTGGCATATAAAAGCCCACAATCTGGGTAAGGTATTGGATAATAAGATTAAATCCCTAGAAGGGGTAGGAATGAGTAAAGAAAAAGCTAAGGGGATGTTGGTATTTATAATTTCTTACGTTAAACATTAACACTTACTTTGTGCATTTGGTACCTTCTATAGGTATATGGCTATATTTAAAGTGGTTTCGGAATGGCAATGTTTTGTCTGGAAGACAGGTTAATCTAATAAAGCAGAAATTGATGTAATCTTCCTTGTGTAGTGTGTCAACAGAATACAACCTAAGCAATCCCTGTACACTTGCATATGAAATATGATCTGGAGCCATCTAGCTAACTTCCAAAGCATCACATTCATTCAGACTACATTTACAAGCTCTACCTGAAATTTTAAATTCCATTTCCTAAAACATCCAAAGATACGGCGTATAATTAATTTTTGTTTTTTTCCAGAAAAGAGGTGATAATTTTATGATGAATTCCTGTTGCAGACTGTCGGCATTTCAAATAAAACCTATATATTGGATGTAAAAAACAACTATTGGCAGTTATGTTCTTTTTAAATAATCTGTATTTACCAAGCATAGTGACAACTGTAGTTTAGTATGATTGAAGTAAAGATAAATTGTAACACTAAGAGTTAAAGTTACCTGTAGTTCTTTCATATAAAATTCTAGAGGGTTTTTTAAATATAGCTTAAGACTCAGCATTTTCATGATGCAGAAGTATTCATATACCTTACTGTATTCATATGTATTGGTACTTTATCCCAAATACAATGGTAATATAAGAATTCATCACTGGAGGTCTGGGGGAAATAAGGTTGTCTAAGTATTATGTTCATATTATAACAGATAGGAAAGATGAACTTGCCAATGAAAACAATCAAGCTTTTACAACTTTTACTTGATTTTGAAGTTCAGAGGGCTTGAAAGAATTCACTCAAGAAGAAACAAGAATTTTAATTTACAGTTGCTTAAAACTAGTGATTACTCAGCATGGTGGTGAAAGGCATGAGAGTGCACACTGCAAATGGTGCAAACTTCCAAACGTTCTCCCACAAAATCAGAGGAAACTACACACAGCATTTCTTAGAATGGCAGACACATTCTGCATCTCTTTTTTCCTTAGAAAAATGCATTCCATTACTGAACTTCATAATATAATAGTGCAAACCTCCTAAAAGTATAACTAACACATATAATAAAAAACTTCCAGGATTTATTAGTATTTCATAAGGGATGTTTAAAATGATTGTTTAAAAATCTTTACCAAGTTATCTTTCAAGTGTTTGGTACCAGAAGTGATTATATGTGGCGATTTTTTTTTGTCTTTTGTTTTTATTTCTAATCAATAACAGTCACTCTCTTTGTTCTTATGAAGAGGCTGTACTTTGACTTCTTACAACTATTAATGATTTAAATTAAGTTCGATATGCCTCTTGACTGACTTTAGGCTCCGAGAGTGCAAGTCAAGTACACCACCTAGTGTGCAGTGCAAACAATTCATCCTGGACCTTAGAAAAATTATTTAGTTTAAGCTGAATTCTGTATTAGCTGTTGCCTGACCTCTTAATACTATCCTCTCCTTCTCTTTGCTTAGAAAACCCATGCATTCTAGTAATGAACTCATTTATTTAACATTGCAAAAATATTTCTTGGTTTACTTAATGTTTACACCAGTGTAGCTCCTTGAGGAAAAGATCCCTGGAGAGATTTATGAATCTGCTATCAGTTTCAAGTAACCCTTTGTGGATCTGTTAGCAGAGACAGTAGATACTTAGGGTTTTAGACCTGGAGATTCTTAACTGGCTCCATCTGACTGATGGAAGAACCAGCAACAAGTGTCAGATTACACCAACTCACAGAGTTGTTACCTTCATGGAAAAAAATAGGAATACTTTGTACAGTAATTAAGTAGCTATACTCTGTATTTATGCACATTCAGTAATATTACATTCTCGGATTGCAGAGAGCTGTGATGCAAAGTCCCTAGCATTACTTTCAATAGTAAAATAATACTTTACATTGTTATAGTGCCTAATGCTTTTACATTATTATAGTACCTTTGATTCGAGATTTCCAAAGCACTGCACTAACACTGCTTAATTACACCTCAGCACACTGTACTTGGCTGTGTAGTAGGTAGGTAGGCAGGCAGGTACATAGGTACTATTATATCTAGATACGTATAAACACAGCAGGGAACAGTTCATGCTTGGGAGATCTGACTCCCAAATAGATACTATTTTGGTAAGAATACTGCCTCTTACAGCATATCTGATAGAGATAATAAAATAAAATATAAGCTTTATTGAATTAGACAGGTAGATAGACTAGATAGAAAACTAATCTTATGTGGATCCCATTGATTCTTTTCCAGCCACACATTTTAATGTAGATGGGTCAACATCAGTATGGTAGCCTGGAAAAAGTATAGGAGGATGGTCTTGCGCAACACAGTGCAACAGACAGCTTTTTGATCTATTTCACTTCTGGTACTCTTTTTTTCCATTGTAATAGTCCTCTCTTTCTCTGCTTTCAGGTAGATGTAATATCACACCTGATTTTGTAGCATGTATGCTAAATTTTTAGCATTCTGGCAATATAATTCCTTATGCCCCTATAAAAAGGGAGTACTCCCTCACATATTTTTGATATTTTTATTAAACTGGAGAATAGGTAATGTCTGTGCACATTTATTTCAGAAAAAAAAAAAATCTGTTCCTTAATTTTTTTCATTGTTGTTATTTCAGAATTGTTAGTACATTTCTTATTTACTATATAACGGAGGGTACTTGTGATTTGTATCAAGACGCACTTGAATGGAAAATGAAATAGTATCAATCAGTCTTACTTTTTTCTTACTAAGAAAAATTATCTCGATCTGAATACACAGTAATTTATATTAATAGTTATTGAAGAAAGATTGTGCAAGTCATGAATTGCACTGATTGTTTCTACTTAGCATGGCTCTTGTGTTTTTAGAATTAGCAGACTTTTTTTTTTTTTATATATACTCTGGAAGCTTTTGGGGTTTTTCAATTCCCAGTTAGTTTCTTGACTACAAATTAAGTAGTTATTTAACTAAATTAATTGAGTGACTGAATTGAAGAAAATGTTTTCTCTACATCTGCCAGAAAGCTTAAGGCTGTTAAAAGCAGGTTTAGCAATTAGCAGACTATTGTTCCAGGGGCTAACTAGTGACTCACTTTCTTTAAAACATCAGCAGCACATTCATAGTACTTATATATTATTTGCTTTAACAGCTTTAAAATATTATGATAAACCTACATCTTAACATTACTTATCTAACTGCATATTTAAGCAGATTTATTTTAAGAAATCAATGGGAGTTTTAATTAACCTTTGTCTACCTTGATATTGAGCTCTGACAACATAACGACAGAAAGGGATGTGTTTTATTGCTATAATTTTCTTTAAACTTGTGCATATGCATTCTCAAACAGCAGCTAGCCTGAACATTAATAGGCTCTCTGAATGCAAATCTTTTTGTTCCCTACAGAAGCTGGTCATGACTGTTTTGGAATAAACTATTCCGTATGGCCTAGCAGAGATCAAGGAGTACCATTCACCAATGGTGTTACCTTTTCCAAGGTACGGCTCTAGAGCTCTCCCTCATGAAACCAGTCACGCCTCAAGGATGGCTGGTTTCATAGCACCATTGGAGATACAGACACGCACCCCTAACCTGGCGTGCTCATGAGATACCAGGGCAGGCTCTGCAGCTTGTTCCAGAGGGAATGAACACCCTCAGCTCTCTGCAGGGTGGCTGTAAGGATTCCTCTGAGTTCCCCCTTTTCTCCTTTCCATGTGGATTCTGGCCCTGAGGTAGAGAAGCTACAGGTGGTATTCGCTTGGACAGATTTGCAGATGACCTGCAGACAAAACATGCCCCAGTAACAGGATTTATTGACAGAGCCTTTGGAAGGAACTCCTAAAAAAAGCAAATATTGCTTAATATTAAATAGGTTCTATGGTTTTTCCAATATAGATACTTGAGTGTGCATTGGACCACTTCCGCTGTATCTGAATTGTGAATGAAGGCAGAGGAGGACTTTCACCAGATAAGATTCAGACCTCTCATTTGGTCCAAATCTACCAGCATCCCTTTCTACTGAGTTCAGGAAAACATAGATCTCCTCCTGTGGGCCTTCTCTGCCTTCCTGCCAATGTTTTAGTAACCTGCTGCTGTGGACTAGTGAGCTCAGACATTTCAGTGAAGTACCTGAGGAGGGGGAAAAGGAAGGTGGAAACACAAAGCTGGAGAATAAGGGTGAAAGTGAGAAGTGGCACCTGCATTTTTGGGCAGCAGCTAAGCTGTTGGACTGCCTGGCTGTATCACAGAAGATGTGTCACTTGAGTGCTAAGGGTGGCAGTTGTGGGCTTTATGTTGATTTTAGCTTCTATAATTTGTGAATGTGGCTATGAGAGCTTATAGTATTATGCACCCCATGTGCTAACTTCCCTTTTCACTCTTCCACAGGTACTGACCATCTTTCCTAGATGGTCAAACCATGAAAAAAAAAAAAAATCAAACCATGAAAAAAAGGTTACATTCAAGGAAATTGTTCTTAAAATGGGAAGGAAAGCTCTGCCTAGAACTCCTGAATGTAACATGTAAATGAAATTTAAAAGATATCATAAAAGTCTATGTGTGTCTACATTGCCCTTCTTCATATTGCTCTGTCACACTAAAAAGTGACAACTGGAATAGCATGATGTTGCTGCAATTTCACTATACGCTGATATTAAAATAACTGCTTTATCATGTCTCTCACTTTTTTACTAATTATGATGAAATCCGTTAACTGCATTAGCCACTGATTAAATCCCATCTTTTTTTTTTTTAATGCAGAACATTAAAAAGGAATGGGATTTAGGCAAAAATAATTTACTGAAAATCATGCAGTTGGAAAGGCAGAAATAAGCTCCAAAAGTAAGTTATACAAAGGTACAGACTTCCTGAGCTTCAAATTTAATAGCCACAACCCAGTGCAATTCATCCTGCTGAATGAAAGGCAGGCAGGCAGGCAGGCATTCCCTGCCTGCCACGTCTACAGGCAGCTGCCTGCACAAGGAAAACACGCGGACACATACAGAGCTTAGACCGCTAACGCTTTATTTAAAGAGTGCAAAGACCCAGGCAGCGGTATCAAAGGAAGCATGCAGGCAACTCTCCAGATCAGTTAAAGAAGAGTCGTAAACCCCAATCTAGCTGCATGCGTGCACCGAGTTAATGTACAATCTCTCCACCCCCACTTGGGTTTTGCAGACATGCAAGGACTGGCTGGTTAGTGAGTCAGAGCGAGAGCTGCCCATCTCCGTGCAGACTTACCGAGCCCCTGTATTTCTCCAGAGAGACTAGTTTGCCCCTGATATTTACCACTTTGAAAGTGTAAAAATCAGGCTCTTTCTGCTGCGTAGCGGAAAATGCTAAGAGCAGGAGTGCTGCAATTGCAAGGAGCATGGCTAGAGGGATAAGGAAAACTTTGGGGAAGGAAGAGGAAGGCTGGTGCTCCACACTGCCCTCAGGATCTAGCATGCTGCACGGCCGTGCTGCAGAGACACTTGCCACGATAGGAAAGCGCTGCCGCAAAGAAAGGACTGCTGCAAACGGAGCTTTTGCAACAGTCTGGCTTCTGCAAAGGGTTAGAAACTGTGTCCATAGCAGACCTCAGGAAGACGTATTTATGGGGGATTCAAATACTCTAAAACTGAGTGTTGCATGGTGGTAGTGGTCTATTAAGTAAGGCCATTTATGGGTACAAGACAAATGAAAGTGCTAGTTGGCTCAAGAATAGTAATACTGTATGTGTCTGTGGGATACCAGGCAGAGTTAGAGATCTGCTTTAACGATGTCCTAGGAAAATCCGGGATAGAGTTATTGTGATTTTTGATGGATTTGCAAGTGCCTTTTTTTAGTATACTAACTATAGCATCTGGTAACTACGGTGTAATGTCAAAGGATACCAGTGGCTTGGTTGCTACTGGTTACTGATGCAAGTGCTCTGAACAAAAGTGACAGCATACAGTCAGCAAAACCAGAATTACAAACATGCCATGGACAGTATCGTGTGAAAAGGAGCACCATTAGCCAGGCCGCCAGGAAATTCGTCTCTGCCTGCACCTGGTTGGCGAGAGGTGAGTGGCCAGAGCACTGGTCTTCACAGTGTGATGTGGGAGAAACCACATTACCTAAGGGTTTTTAAGCAAGAAAGAGGCATTTAGCATCAGGAACTGAATTTAGTACCAAAGCTTTCAGATATACAGAGCCAAACCACTGCTTCAGTGCGCTGATGCCATTCTTGGGTTGTCTGCAAGAAAAAATAGCCATTTGTACCCTTTGCTACTACGCCTGCTGGAAGAAAAGGATTTGTATATATAAAGTAACAACAATAGAAAGTATTTGATGGTCATTGATTTCTTCTTGGACCGAGAAACTGGTCCTCCATGCCTATGATTCTGATAATTCTTGGCAAAGAAAAGCAAAATGTAGTGATTTACAGAAAACAATTAAGTAGCACATCCAAGGCGTATTGGAAATCTATCTTTTGAAGAGCAAATTACATTTTGTAATCTCACTTTGTGATTTTTTTTTAACTGAGTTTTGGTAGATCTTTGACATCTTGATTAAATTTGGTTAGGTAATTCAAGCATAAGTGGCATTACTGTAAGTGAAGAAGCCACGTATAACTAGTTGAAAAATTTAATTATAGTTTTTAAACATTTCAGATTTTTCATGTTTTTATGTATTTCAGCTTAAGAGACATCCAGCATCAAGAAATAATGCAATATGCTACAAAAATATATAGATGGAAAATCTTATACCATGCTGTCTACGGGGAAGATACACTGTGCCAAGAATCTGAAGTTCTCATCTTCACAGATAAGTGCTATCTTTGTGTGTACTTCCCTGGCTGTAGGATTGACCAAGAACCTTTCCTTTAGATGACAGTCAAGTATGATTTCCTCATTTTATAAATAAATTATCTAAGAAGCTTTAGAGTTTCTTCAGACGCAGCTGGAGACAGAGAATAGGGTTTAGTACAGTATATACATTTAAATAATTTTTTTAAACCTAGTAAATCCTAAAAATATTTTTAAAAAATTCATTCCAATGATGAAAATAATTTGACATATGCATTTTTTGGCCAGAAAATTAAAAAGTAAACCTACAATACACTTTTACATTTTTTGAGGCATAATGTTATAGTAGTTTGGGTATGGGACTGAAAATGAGGCATCATACTGCAACATGAGACACGCAAGGTTTTGCTCTGGAAAGAGACTTTAGAAAATCTGCTTGCTACAGCTTTATGATTATTGTCTCTGATTTCTAGATAAAATTTAGTGGCTTTCAGAATTATATTTTCTCCTACAAACTGAGCCCAGAATCTGAAAGTTTTTGATCACTGGCACTGAATTGGGAATTCTTTAAATAATGGCCAGCTGGCAGCAGAATTCAGCTTCCTCTTTTACTGCCATGTTTCTATATTGCTCCCTGCAATAAAACATTCTTTAACATTGGCAAAGAAGGAAGACTTGTTTCTGAGTACACGCAGAGAGAGACTATGTCAAAGACTGTTGGCTTTATAATGAATCAAGTTTTCAGAGCCAAACTGCACTAACATTTCATATCAAAGTCTATCCAACTATTTGAACTAAATCTGATACATTCTAATAAATTTCAGCTTGCAGGAAAAATGCCAGTCAGGTTTGCAAACTGGTGTGTGTTTGCTCACTAGTATGCCTAAATGTTGATCTAGGAGGACTGTATCCAGTAGTAGCAAGTATAATTTAGTTACTTTTGCAATTTACTCTTTGGTCTACTAAACCTAATAAAGATCTTTGTCAAACAGGACTGGACTGAAACCACCACCCGGCTGACCTCAGCTGTCCCCTAAACAGCATCGCAGCACTGCAATTTCTGTCACTGCTGACCTGGACTGGATTGGCCCACGTTCCTAAAGGTGAAAGGTCTGCAGTACATCCCATTAGCAGTACCCTGAGCTATCCAATCCTCATTTCATAAAATATGAACTTCAAGTGAACCACAAAAAAGCAGATTAGCTCTAAGGATCACACTGACTTCCCAATACATTCAGAATACAATACATCTTGCCAGTATTTATAGAATCCAGTATTACAGATTCTGCGACTTTTGTTTATAGACTCTCTGAGGTAGTGTTTCCAGCACTACTATTCACATTATTTTTAATACTTTCCTTTGAACCCCTTTAGTATTTCAACATTAATCTTTTATGCTCCTCGTTTTTCTGGAAAGGCCTGCCTAGCCTGGGCTAGGAAGTGCCAACAACACGACATTTCACTGCCAAGACGGGGTAGTACTGTACTGGATCACAGAGGGATTTGCCTTATGCAAGCACTTGCCAGTTTCTTTAGGTCACCCTCCTGCACTGCCAAGAGCCAAGCGGACGGGCTTTTCTCCCCCGAGACCTGCAGAACTGCCAGCAGACAGGCTGGCCAAGACGCTCTCCCTAGCTGCGGCCGGGGCCAGCTTCATAGCCAAGGTCAGGGAGCCAGGAGCCATTTCCCCCCAGCGTCCCTGTTTACCACAGGCTGCTTTGTGCGGAGCACACCCGCCCTTCTCCACCAAACGGCAGCGTCGGGAGCAGAGGAAGGGGCGGGGGGGGAGCCCTGCGGAAGGGGGGAACAAGGCCCAGGCTGCGCCGTGGGGCAGACCCTCCAGGCGGGCACTAACCCTGCTCCACAGGGCCTGGGGCCTCGCGTACGTGGGGAGAGGCCTGGGATGAAAAAGGGGGAAAAAATGGAAAAAATTGGGGTGGCTGGGGGGCATTGGGGGGGGAATGAAGGAAAAAACGGAGCTGCTTATTCCCAGTTCCCTGTTTCCCGCTGTGGCGCTGGGGGAGGGAAGCCCTGCACGCCGGGGGAGATGGGAAGGGGGGCACCCCCACCTGCGGAGGGGGAGTTCTGAGCCGTAGGGGGAACTCCCCTGGCAGCCCGGGTCGATCCGGGCAGGGCAGGACCGGGCCGGGGATAGCCGCACGGCGGCCACCGCCGCCCCGCGCCCACCCGGCAGCGCCGCCCGCCCTCGAGGCTCTCCCTCCCGCCCTCGCCCCACAATGCATCGCGCGGCGCGGCTGACATGGCGGCCGGGCCGGACTGAGCCGCTGGCGTGGGGGCCTCCAGCAGCTGGAGCCGGGCATGGCGGGGGCGCAGCCCCGGCACCCCTAGCGCCGCAGCCAGGTACCGGGCTCCAGGGGCCGGGGGGGCCCCGCCCAGCTTCGTGGGCCTCCCCCGAGGGGTGGGGGTGGCTGGGCGCGCTCTGCTCTCTCCCCCCGAGCCGGGCGGGGGGAGGCGGGCTCGGGGGGGTGCCTGTCCGCGCCAGCGCCCCCCGCCTCAGCCCGCGGCGCCCCAGCTCCGCCCTGCCCCGGCCCTCCTGCCCGCGCCCCGCCTCGACGGCCCATCGCGGCCTCCTGACCCCGCGCCCGGGCAGGGTGGCGGCGCCGGGGCTGCCCCGCACACCCGGCCGGTGGCGGCTCGGGGCCGGGGGGGGGGGGGGAAGCGGCCCCAAGGTCAGTGGGGAGCCGGGGCCGGCCCCACGGCCGCATCCAGGCGGGCGGCCGGCCGTCCTGAGGGCAGTGCCCGGCTACGCGCCCGCCGGGGTCTGCCAGGCTGGAGCTGGGTGCATGCAGCTTGTTCTCCCGCCCAGTGGAATTAAATATTGGGGGGGGAGAGACCATTGCAGTTGGTGAGGCCCCCCCCCCCCCCCCCGGGGAAATGCCCCCATGTCCCGGGCTATCCTCGTGAGCTGTTCCCCGCTCCACCGATTCTTGCCAAAGCAAGAGATTCTTTCTGTGGGTTACGATGTGCCTGAAATGACACACGAGCATCCCTTCGCCTATGTGTTTGTGCTCTTTTGTTGGCTTATCTTGTATACAAATACAGCGGAATGACTTTTCTGGTTTTGCAATACGTTGCAATTTGCCAGTTGGCTGAATGTGTCATATTACCTGAGGCCTTCTTGCTTTTAAGGTTGTTCCTGGGTATATGAAATGAGGACGAGCTCGTAACATGCAGAGAAACAATATAAACAGGTTTAGGCTGAGGGAGGGATTAGTACATTAAAAAGGTAGTTGTATCTAAGTATGGATCTAATAATTTTTTTTATATTCATGCCACCTCCGAGTCACTTGGCTTCCTGAGCACTGTGCCCTGGATTTGGGAGTCATTGCATTTGCTTGAAAATAGAGGATACGTGTTGTTTCTGGTGTTGACTTGTGCTCCCAGTTTCAGTAGGTGCTTTTTGGATAGTCTGACCCCAGATAGTTATGACATAATTATTTCCATGACCAGAAAAGTAAACGAGCCTGGAAGTATGACTTAATTACAGTATCTGGCAGAATACGCTATATTAGGAGTGAGAGGTCTCCTTTACAAACATCAGTTCTGCAGTGAGCTTTTTAAATAATTTTTCTACTTAACTTTAGTGAAAATACCTTCATAAAATTAATTTTGGGATGAAATTACCATTTCCCAGAACATTTGTATTGGGGTATGTTCCCAGAAGATATGTACAGAGGGATCAGAAAGTTCCTTCTGTGTTCTGTTTTTGCACAGAAGATGGCTGGGATTTTTCTCTCATACCTCAACTCGCAGAGGAAAAGAAACTGCCAGATGCCACGGGACACCTGCATGGTGTGGGGCATTTACCTAGTTCTTCCTCTGAAGGGAGTTGCTGATACAGGGAGAAAGAGAAAGGGGAGCAGGATTTCCCTGTGTCCTACTTGAAAGCAGGATATCCCTGGGGAGCTCCTTTTAAATGTCTTGTGGATCTTGCTTGTCAGAGGAATGGTTTTGGATTGTGTATTCATATTGGTGCCGTACGGCAGTTCAAAATTTTGCCCAGCTGAGAGTATATCCTGTTTTCTCGTTGTAATGCTTGCTTTTGAAATTTTACAAATTGTTTCTACTTAATCAACTTTATTTTTGTCCCCATCTTAATGAAATAATGTAATACTGGCACTGACTTGTACTGAGAACTCATAGGAAGAGGGATCCTACAATTTGCTTAGTGGATTAATTTGCAGAATGGAAGCAATCCAGGGGAAGTCAACGTTTCAGATGCTTTTGGCACATTAAGACTATATTGTATATTGTTTGATAACTTGTTTAATTGTACATAAATGATGGATCAGTAACTCTTTTAACTTAGAAGTACTAAAGACTTATTACCTAAATTTAGTAACAATGCATATGACTCTCACTTCTACCTTTTTTTTTTTTTTTAACCAGAGATGCATGCATACATGTATATGTACTCATCCTGTATCCTGGGTTCATAATTTTGGTTCTGATGTTTTAGCAAATCTTTGGAAAAAAACCAATTTATCCAATGTTCTTAGATTTTATTTTTTATTTCTGTTGATGTATGAAATAATATTTCCAGCAAGAAGTAACTTTCAGATTTTAGTTTTTGGTGTCAGCAAAGCTTGACTTGGGAGTTTGGAAGCAGTTTTGTGTTACAAACTGTTGTGACTCAAGTCTATGTGCCAACTATATGGATGTATTCTTGACAACTTTTCTAAAATAGTGGTTTTCAGCATATTTCTTTCAGTGGTGAAAGTGCTGGATACTGGTAGAAGATCCATTTGCTTTAGCTGTAGTTTGTGAACTAGTTTGCAATGGGTATGAAGTAGTTCAAAGGCTGTCCCTTCCTCAAGAATTAGAGTTTGGGTGAAGGGATCACTATTGCTTAAATACAAGATCCAGATAAAATTCCATGCCACAAATACGCACTGCTGTATTTTTATTTAGCATAAGCGCCAAATATAAATGGAGGTTTAAGAATAAAATGGATACACAGAGTTTAAATGCATAGCTGCTGTTTAAGCCAGTTTCATGATCAGTTCAGGCCTCTGGTAGCTAGTTTAGCCTCTGAAAGGCTTTAAACCTATGCAGTGCTGTCCTGTGTTTTTTCCAGCCTCCTCACCTCTATTGGTACAAAAGTTGTGATTATTTGTTTTTAAAGTTAGAGCTGCCTTGGATCAGTTTCCTGATCTGGTTACAGCATGTATCTTACAGCATACAGCGACATTTGAGGCAGGTGGTACCTCTCTTCCGGCTTCAGCGCTTACTTAAATTGATTGTGAAATGTTTAAAGGACTATTACAGTAAAACCTAGGATCAGAACCAAAACGTACCGAAGCATTAGGAACTTTTATATGAAAAGCAAAGGTAAAGGAAGCCATTGTAACTTAGTTACACAGCTGGTGTGACTGAGAGAGGATGGCTTTCCTGAGTTTGGAACGGGAGTCATCTGCAGTAGTGGGTTCAGAAAGTGGTAGTTCTTGGTGTTTGGTGACGTGCCTCTTTCTTACCTTCTCAGTGAGTCATACCGTGGTGTAGAAAAGACAGTAGCTGTCAATGCAAAGAGAGAATAATCTGTAACAAGCACATCTTGTATGGATCTCCTATCCAACGTATTCTGCTCATTTCATAATTTAATTGTAAGACGCTTGCACCTACACACGTTACTAAGTTTTGTATCAAGCAAAGCGTTTCCTGTTACTTCAGTTACTCAGTGGTACTTTTGTAATTCAGATGTAATCCTGCTACAGTTATATATATATATTACTTGTTTACCTAATGATCACTCCTCAAGAAGTTTTCAATCCTCCACATTGTAAATACAACATCAGAGCTTCCTATTGAGTTACATATCTTCACTAAGCCCAGAGTACTAGTTTTGTTGCATTCCTGTTTTGTGTGTTAAATTTTGCATCCACTGCACTGGCATCCTTCTAGATAGGTTTTGGTAGTATTATATTTGCTAGCCTGAATTCTATAGCCTGTAGAAACAGGAAGATCTGAAACACTGTATAGCACTTACGTTTGTTACTAAGAATACCGATGGGTTTATTGCTAGTGGAGCCTGAGGCGCTTTAGTGGCCAGTAATCTCTGATAGTTTTAGTTTTAAGTAGTTTGGAAAAACATCAAGGGTTGATAATAGTTTGTACTAAGTTATGTCTAGTTCATCATAAACCAAACATAAATGTGCAATAACTTTTTTACACTATTGGCATAGAACATGGGAGAAACTTGAATGATTTTTAGAAGTTCTCAGACAAAAAAATGGGCCTAAGGCTGTAAACAGTCCAGAAAAAAGACACCCCCCCCCCAGCACATTAGGGCTCTCTGTAGATATTACCTATGCTGCAATCTGAGCAGAGTGCAGAAGACAACCTTTCCCTTTGTTCCTGTCTGTAGCTGTAAGCTTTGTTTGCTGAATTTCCTTTTATTTTTGTTGAGGAAGTTCAGCTGGGCTGTATTGGTAATCAGGCAGGGGGGACTGAGGTTAATCACCCCACTTACTGTTGGAAGGCTGGCTGGGGAGATTTGAGCTTAAGGGACAATCATAATGGGACAGATAAAAGCAGGTCTCAGATAAAATACAGGTTTCTCTATCTCAAAGGAGGGAGTGCTTTACAGAAAGAGGGTGATAATAATTATGTTTGTAGTACTTTTGCTGTTTATATTTAATCTAGTACTGTCTGGGGAAATGAAACTTATGAGACTGTTCTCTTTCCCTTTAGTTGCTCTTCTACACTCCTATCATTACCTTTGGACATTTCAGCCAGTTGGGACCAAATTTTAGAACATATTTGAAGTAATGTCAAAAGATCATTGAGTTTCTGTATGTTTTCTGGAAAAATCATGCCTCAGTAGAGGAGGGGTGCTGCTGAGGGGAAAAGCAGGAGGAAGTTACGTTTCCTCTTAGGGAGTAGCTAAGAACCAGTCAGCGTGTATGTTCCTTCAGCTACAGCATGCCTCCTCCGCTTGCCCAATGGGCTGTGATCAAGAGTGTGACAGAGGAGCACAAAATGAATGTATAGGAAACCAGGTATATTCAGTTCTGCTGCTAATGAAATTATTAAAAAAGAAATGCTTTGCAAAAGAGCAACTCGGAATGCAAGAGCTCACAGTCTGACTTGGTCTTCATCTTTGAAGAGGCCCTGTTATGGCAAAGTCTGACCCAAAATGTAAGCTTTTGAAGGAGTTAAATACAGTTGAACAACTTGAGAGGAAGGAGTGGAAGTGCAAATGGGTAGAAATATCTTCTTGAAAGTGGTTGGTTTGTTTTTTTGTTTTTGGTCTTTGGAAGTAAGTGTTACCCTGAGTTTTTGCAATTCAAATGCAGAATTTTCTAATGCTATTCTGAGAGAAGGAGGAAACAAAAGAAACTGGCAGAAATGAAAGTGAAACAGCCTCGTTCCTTCGTTTTGTCAGCCTAGAATGAATTCTACAGTAGTGAAATTGAAGCTGATTTTAGACATTTTAAATGTGATTGTTGTAGGTATGTATAGACTTAATAATTTTCTAGAGTTCGAGGTCAGATGGTATCTTGTCTTATGTCACGCTGTTGTATTTCAGCCAGATTATTTTTCTACAAAGAGCCAAGAGTTGAGCTAGATTCAGAGGAGTAACTGGCACTGTACATTCAGAAAGCAGGGGAAACCGAGTCCCCTGTAACACCAGGATATTGAATAAATGAAATGTGCTGAAATTATTTCAACAGGTTAATCATACCCTGCTTTGCAGACGCAGGTGAAAAACTCTGGTTTTGTTGCCAGCCTGCCTGGAAGAAAATTCTTGTTTGATTCCAGGTCTGGCAGTTTGGTATGAGCCTGAGCTTATGAATAAGACATGCCATCCAGGTTTCTAGAAAGATGCCACCTCAGCACTGATTCACTCCACTCGAGTGTTTTGTTTCCAACCATGTAACCATGTTATTCTTTTCGGAGGCACTGCTTTCTCTCCTCTCATTTCCCTCTCTGCCTTCTCTCACATGTGGATGGTCAATATCTGACAGAGGAGGAAGGATCTTTTTGAGACTGTCTCGGGTTTAGTAGTGGTCTCTTTTTTTGTTTTTCATGTTAAGTTTCATTGGTTGGTTTACTTTGCAGTTCTCTGTGAGATGGCTAATATGGTTACTATTGAGTATGTTACAGCAGTTGAGATTATTTTTTGTTTGCTAAATCATTTCAGGATTAAAGAGCAAAAGGAAAAAAAAGAAAAAAGATCCCAAAGTGCAACAACATTATTATTGCACTTGCATTACAGATTCTGAATTTCATTGTGGAACTCTTTAACTTTTTTTTTTTTTGGTACAAAATATTCTTGTCTTAGGAAATTTCATGACTTATCTTTATTCATATTTCTCAGGAATAAAGAATATATCTGTGCTTTTTAACCTTAACTACTTGCATTTGATTATACTCATTCTCTTAATATGTAACGTTATCACAGTACTCAATTTATGAGCTGGGTTATAAAGATAGTTTTTATTAGCAGTTTCCTTAGTTGTTTTTTTTCCCCGTCACATCAGTACATTTGATGGAAGCTAATATATTCTCTTTGAATATATAACTGTGTATTTTATTGAATGGATGAGGTCAAATCATTTGAGCCTACAGTAGAATTTTTGTGGATTTTTTTTAAACCTTCTTGCAAAATAGGAATCAAACAATTTGACACTTAGAAAAAGCAGGGCAAAATGAAGCCCCACTTTTCCTCCAATGCCGGAGTTTCATGGTAGCTTTAAGCTGGAAGTGGTGCCGAGAGTTGTCCCCACCCTACTAGTTGTTTGTTATTACCAGCTCCTGCTCCTCCTCCTCCCTTGTGCCAGCTTTATGTTAAGCTGGATTGGTTTTCCGGTTTTGTTCGTTGCAGAGCTGCACAAGGGAGGGAGCAGCCCAAGGAGTGGGAGTAAGTAGCCGGGGTTGGAGAAAGGGTGTTACTGCTCCTGTTGGAATTGGTGCTGACCTGCGCTGATTTTCAGTGAATGTGGAAGTGTGGCCTTGGTGTGCTCCAGTCCGGAGCTGAAGGGTGACGTGGATGTCAGAAATGAAACTGGAACTGATATGTGGGAGGGTTTTTTTTTGTTCTTTTGGGTTTTTCCCCCCTCATCTTGAGGCTGAGCAACTAAAACATAAGGAATAGTTTACAATTTGAAAAATCCTACTCTCCTTTCTTTTTTGGTTACATAAAAAAACCCTCACAGTAGAGTACAGTTTAAAGATGGTGACATCCTGTATGTAGCTATGACATCTCAGCAGTCTATAGAGCAGTTCTTTATACTGGTGATCAGAGACTAGAATAATGTAGCCAACCTCGGGGGACCCTGGGCTCTTCTTACCACATGGAGGCTTGAGCAGCGCTGGTACAGGTGGGCAGTAGTTCCTGCTGCTGAGCTAGTAAGAATTGCTATGGGAAAGATTGACTACAATCCAAAGGCAAATACTATTTAATCTTTTCGATTTTTGGTCTTTGACTTTTGATCTAGAAGTAAGAGCCAGGTGTAATCAATGTTTAATAGAAAATAGTTGTAATATTAACTAAATGTATTTGTGAGATGAAATACCTAGCTGTTGGAATGAATTTAGGAATGCAGATTTTTTTTTTCTTTTTCAAGTTTTATATTTTACTAAGGACTGTGATGCTAACACTAAATTCATGAAAATTCTTGTGGGTTTTGTTTGTTTGTTTGATTTTCATTTTTGAAAGATAATATGTATTTTCAGTTATGTCAACAGAGGCTTAAGATAACCATTTTTAGTATGTGCTTTGTGTCCAGAAGTATTTTCTGATTTGTGTCTCTTTAAAGTGAGAGAGGGATAGTAACTACATTGTATAGCCTGAAAAAAAAAAATTAGTGTCCTTTATACTGGTAATATTCAGGAAGTTTTTTTTTTAACCAGACATTTTAATCTGTGCTTTCCTGCTGCTTCTTATTATTTAAGTACAAAAGTACATTGTGATACTTCTAACAGTTGTAATCAATTTACTTTTCTATTATTCCTTTTCTTCACTAAATGATAAGCTACTTATTTTGACGGGTTCTCTAAAACCCAAAAATTTCTATGGATCATGCTTTTACCTACTAAATACGTAGCTGGACAGGAAAGAGAGAAACTCCAAACTCCATATCTTGCTATAGTTTTATAAAATTTATTTTCTTCTTTGTCTAATACTTCATTCTCATAATTTTTATTGCTATCTCAAGGTTATTTAAAAAAAAAAAAAAATCCAAGTTCTTGTTACAGATTCCCCCTTCGTTTTCTATATTAGTAAGAGTAATTCCTTACAAACAGATCCACTTATTCATTCTTAGCTTCCCACAATCTTTGTCTCCAGCATAAAGCTCAGATGATATACCACCTAAAGGACTGAGGTTTAGATAAATAAAGTTAATCTGCAGCTAAACAAAATATTTACTATTTGTGGGTTTTTTGGCTAAGCAAAATCTTATTTAATTGCTGGCAGTTAACATATATGAGAATTGTATGTGTCAGAAATACGCTTAAGTATCTGTGAATACAGATGATAGGTCAGGTTTATTATTAATACTTTGAGCTATATCTCTAAATACTTTTTTTTTTAAAATCAGTTAATAAAATGGAGCTTGCTTGCTGGAAACTGAATTACTTTTCTCGAGTGGCTAATTTGAGCTGTATGGTTATTGAGTGGTATTTTTTAGATGTGTTAAATTTTTTTCTGTTTTTTTTTTTCCCCCAGTGTAGTTGCAGACATCTTGGTTCTTGATTTTTTTTCAGAAAGCCAAAAATAGGAAGGAAAGAAAAAAGCAAGCTGTTGGCAGGTTTATCACTGAGTGGTTTTTACCATGTTCTACCATTTTTCATCTCTTCGTATCCCCTCCTCTTTTACATAGAAGTCAAGATGATGAAAATTTTCATGAGTTTTACTTTAATACAGAATGTATTACGAAAATGCACTTATGCCTGTGGGGGGAACATGCTTCCTATAATAATTTGTAGTTACAGTATTCTTTAGCAAGGTTTATTTTAATGTGTTGTCTACATAGAGCTTTGATATTTTTCCTGCAATTTAAGAAGGTCTGTCATTATTTCTTCAGTAGACAATCAGCTACGATCCTTGCCTGCACAGTGGATTTAAAATCAACTGCAAATTGCTGAAGAATTGCACTTCAAGTGGTCTCAAGAGAGAGAAGAAGCAGGTCTTCACGATAATGGAAGAGGCCAAGAGCTCAAAGAATGGAAATCATGACCCAAGGAAGTCTGTTCGTCTTGTCTGTGAGGAAGGCAAAGCAGTCAAAGTTACAAATAATCAAAATTACAAACATAACAGAAATGACAGATCTGTGAAGGATGTTGGGAGAAGTTCTCCAAGTGGGAATAGCAGCAAAAAAAGTAAACAAAATGATGTTTGTTCTGAAAAACAAGGAGAAAATAAATCATGCAAACTAAATAGTTGTATTCCTGGAACTAAAGATATGGGGTCAAACGTTCAGGATCGAAGTCATGGAAAAGCAAAAAAATTTTCTAATTTATCACCAGCAGTGGAAAACCTGAAACAGACAAAAGCTCAACCAGTGGGAGAAAACTTTCCAGGCTCCCATGTTTCAGGGAATGGGGTCAGTATGGAAAGCTTAACAGCTACACAGAAAGGGAAACTGGTGTTGGAAAATCCACTGGGAGTTCATACTTTGAAGACTAGTGTTGATCAGTCTGGCGATCCTGGTAAGACTGCTTCAGATCAAAGAAAAATGGAACATAAGCCTGATGACTTCAGTGAGTATTATTCAACACTGCTTTATTCAATTTTCTTCTGGTAAAATTGTTAACAATCTGAAACAGGCTTTGAAATGTTTCCATTTGCATATTTTTTTTCCACATATAGTAAGTTGCTGATTGCATTTAGAGAGAACGTACTATTAATACAAGCATATTACTTTGAGAATAAGAGATTGTGATAATAGCTGTCCTTTTTTCTCATGCCTAAGACCTAAACATCTTTGCAAGATACTTAGTGTATGTGGGTTTCAGGCAATTTTGTGAATATAGTGTCTTGTGAGGGGGGAACCCTTCATAATATCATTGCCACTTATGGAAACGCCAACTATTACTGCTTTTCAGAAAGATCAGGCAAAAAATCTGCAAGAAAAGGTTTTTTGTTAATTTTTTTTTTTAATAGGTAGGGGGAAAATATTTACCTTTTTTTTTTTTTTTCTGTGATTGTTGTGCTCTTTTTGTTACTGAAAATGTTTAAAATATGTTTTGGCAGATGGCTTTTTGATTTAGGGAGCTCTGGAATACGTACCATTCATCAGTGGTTACCCTTATGAGTGTTCAATTATTACACATATTTTTCAGTTTCAGAATTAAATATATGGATCAGGCTTTGTCTCACTTCAGGTTAACTCCTTAGTTCAGGATTTGTTACACTTTTTCAGAATGCAGTTTTTTCTAATAAAAATGCTGTTTTAAGACAGCGTGCCAGTGCAGACCTTCTATTTGAAGTATTTCCCGCTATTGCAACAGCTACAGCAGTTGCTTTTATGGAAATACGAGGAAAATACTGAAGTGCATATTTTTTTAGCTTTCTTAATAAAATTTAACAGGAAAAACAAGTTGAAATGGCAGCATGCTGTGATCAGTCAGCTCTTTGTAGACCACCATCATGTACTGTAGGGACCATCTGTCACTGAGAAACCAGGACTTGAAAACTTGCTCAGTTTTGATTCCTAGCTAGTCTGGGGGCACAGATCTCATTTGAAAGGAAAGGAAAAAAAGAAAAAAAAAAAAAAACAAAACACAAATAACCCTCACTTTTGCTGATGTAAAAACTACTGGAATAATTTAAGATGTAGATGTTTGTACATATTAGTGGACTATGAACAATTCATAGGCATCTGGAGGAACTGGCCTTTCAGAATTGGCCTACGTGTTTGTGAGTAGCAACGTTCCAGAGCTCTGTGGTTGCTAGCCGTGGGCGGCAAGGTGTCGCAGTGTGTTCAGATGTAACTCCAGCAGCCTTCTAAATCGAGAGGTTGAATGCCTGATGACTGGCTCTCTGAGATCATTTGGGTGAATGTCTTTAAGGCAGTTTTATGACTGTTTCCTTAACAAAATATATTGTGTAGAAATTTTTAAGCCTAATATTTCTTATTTCTGTTATAGTAGAACATTGGGATCTCGTGTACTCTGTTCTGCATAACAAAACAACCCCTTTCTTGCCTTGAAGAACTTAATAGTGACTGTGAAGTTACGACTGAAACACAAAATGAATCTACCTTTTTTTTTTTCCTCTTTTTGATAGCACTCTTAGTAGCAGACTAGTTTCTGAAGTCTCTCCAAAATACTGGTTAACATACTGGAAAGATTCTAATGTCTAAGGTGATTTTGGCCAGCCTTTGGACAAAAAACTGGAATGTAGCTCTAATCTGTGTCCGGCTCCTTAGTGAGATGCTCTTAACTGCTCTGTACTCTAACTTTCACTTTTCCTCTCCTTGAGTTACTCTGAAGAAAATAACTATTTCTTTCTCTAGGTAAAATAAAGAATTCTGAATCAACTAAAGAACATACTTTGGAAGCTGATTATTTAGAAAACACCACTGTTATTGATGAATCTAATCTGACAGCTGAACAGCAACTAGGATTGAAACAAGCTGAAGAACGTCTGGAAAGAGATTATATCTCCCGACTTGAAAAAGTAGGTTGAGTTATTTGTCAGATAAAAAAGAAAATGGGTGTCTTCTTTCATTAACATCACCATATTTCTGGTTGGGTGGTATTTCTACTAAAGCCTGTTGCCTCTGTTTCTTTCTTCTTTATAATGAATCACTTTAGTGATCTAAGATGTTATCCCTAGTAGTTGACTAGTCATTCATTGTGGCAGATGATACGGATTTGAAACTTAGTGTTCCTTTTGTGGCATGTGTAGCCTTTGTAGAACAGTATTTTTTAATTCTGCAGACCTAAAGGTTTACAGTTCCATTACTTACTAAGATTTTCTAGAAAGTCTGGTTACCTGGAAACTCAGAATACAGGATTGAAAGGAACCTTGCGCTATCTTCAGTATATTAGCCTTCCACCAGTCTGAGTCACCTATATTGAAGGTGACTCCTTAAAAATGTTCGTCTAAACTGTTCTTAATATTATCTCCAGTGGAACAAATTTCGAAGTCAGTATAGGTACCCCAGAAGTTTTTCTTAATGTCTAATGTAAGTGTCTCTTGCAGCATTTTAATCCCTCATATGTTGTCCTAGGAAAATAAACATAAGTTTATTGGTTTTTTTCAGCAACTTCCTACACATTTGAAGATCATTACCATTCCTGCAGTCTCATCTTCTTTAGACTCACTCTTTGTTCTTCGGTCTTAGGGTTTATTTAGTTCCTGGTTCATTCTTGTTGCTCTTCTGTAGGCATCCACCATGTAACTGGTATCCAAAATTGGACAGGGAATTTCAGCTGAGGTCTTACATATAAAGAAGAAAGCTGACTTCATCTGTCTGAAATATAGCATTTGTGTTTAGGATCTCTGCTTTTTTAGCAGCAATAGGATGTTGGCTTGTAGTTTGACCAGCAATGATCCCCATATCCTTTTCTTAAGAATTGCCCAATCAGGTGTTCCCAGCCCTGTATTGTTTGCAGTTGATAATACCTAAGGAGGAATGATACTTTGCTTTGATATTATTTAATTGCAGCTTATTTATTCCATTTCTCTAATTTGTTGTGGTCACTGAATTTTTGTCATCTTACATCTTCCCAACTTGGTATCTTTTGCATTTGTAGTCAACACACTCTCTGTTGCATTTCCTAAGTCTTCAACAAAAAAATGAATGTTTCTGACCCCAGAAGGACCCCTGTTGAAAAATACTGTTGGCACATGCTTTTAGGCTGGTGGTGAACCAGTCTAGGTACGTGTGCTCTGAGGACAGTTTTCTGAGCAATTTTGCTCCCACCTTACTGTTCTATATTTAGATAGTATTTATGGTCTCCTTTTGAGACTGATACTATGACAAGTGACAAAAACTTTGTAAAATTCAAGATACAACATCTGCTGCTGCTTCTTCAAGCCCTGTGATTTTATCTTTAAAAAAGCAACCCTAAAATTGGTCTAGTGCAGTTTGTTTATAGCAGATCAGTTTGTCACCTATGACCTGTTTTTTTCCTATGTGCTTATTAATAACTTAATTTATTACAGTATTTTTCTGGATGCTAATTCTGATGGGTGTCTAATTCCTTGGCTCATCTTCTTTAGCCTTTTAAAGATATTCTTAAGTTTCTCTTTTCTAGTGATCTGGAACATTCTCATTCTCTGTGAGTTCTTTAAAATACAACTGGCTCTGAGATGGATTAGCTCCCTGAATATCCAGGCACAAATTTCATGAGGGCTGGCTTGTTTGGATGCTTCTGTCTTACTCGAGTATTAGTCTGTAGCTTCTTTTGTCTTGCTATTTTGAGTTCTTGCCCCTTTCATTGGTGTTAAGCATAACTAGATGATTAAAAAGGCTTTTACAATAAAGGCAAAATAAAAGGCATTCAACTGATTCAACTTTTCTGGCAACATCTGTTGACATAATACTGCAGATCAGTATTGTAAAAAAATACCTGATTTTTAAAATATGATTATTGCTGATATTCATTCCGTTTTAGAAGAGTGGTAAACTCTTTTTGGTCTACTTCAATCATCAGGTATCGAATACTTGAATCTTCTGAGCTAGCCAAGTGTAACTGTCCATAAGTTGTTTTCCAAATGGATGTTTAATTTCATCTTACTAGGTATCTGTCTCATAGAAAATAAAGATGAAGAGAATTAGTAATAAAAGCATAATGACCATGTTGTTTTAAATTGATATTTACTCTGCAGTTGGAGGGTATCAGACCTTTCCCCGCTCCCCCCACCCCACCCCCCAAGGCAAAAGGTCAAACTCAGTAAGTGGCAAAACTTGCCCAAATTTAGCAGTGGTTTAGGTTTCCGTATAGTAAGTCAAATTTGTTTAACTGATCTATAGTCCACCTTAGTATCTTAAAATGGTGTTCTCTGTTCATTCATTGTTATGTTACTGTTTAAACATCTGGTGTTTTCAGTATACTTTTTGGTTTTAGTAAATATAGATGTATTAGAATTAGGATGAAAATGTTAAGTAGGGTTTTTTCTCTCCCAGTTATAACTGATAGCAGTTATTGGAAAAATGCTAACAAGTGTGGAGGAAAATGAAGGCTTTTTGTTGGGGCCCTTTTGTCTTTGAGCATATCAAAAGGTTTCCAATCTCTATAGCTGTGTTTTATTAGAGCAAGAAAATACAACTGCAGGATGAGACAGATTATAAGTGGAGTATTTGCAAACAACCCCTCATCCTTGCAGAGGTGGTCCTTTCTGCCTTTTTAGTCTAGTAGTTCTTGGTGGTTTCCTGGTTGAATAAACTTCACAGTATCCCTTCTTGGACCCTAGGAAAATAGTGATTTCTCCTCCCTCCCCATCATCTCCTGAGGCTTGGCTGCTTCTTGCAGACTCTCAGGGGTCTCCCAGGTGGCAGCTCTCCATTTGTGTACTCCATCTCTCCCAGCCTATCTGTACAAAAAGATGCTTGTTCTGCATGTTTCTCCAATTCTGAGCATCCCAAATTATTCATCAAAATGGAATAATCTTACCCCTTGTTAGAGGATCCCACCTTATCCACAGTACAGTCATTAGTAAGTCAGAAACAGGCTATCTTCCTCCTTGTTGTCCAGCCACACCCTTTTTAATAGAACAAAAAATGCAGTACTCACACAGTATGCTGTGAATATGCTAGCCAAACAACAACACCATCTGTCATAACATGTATCGTAGATAATATGATGAATACTTCCCATTTTCTCATCAGAGAAAGGAGGGTAGATGCTGAGATTTAATAAATCCATAGTTATTAAAAGCTTGAGCTGAGAAGGGAATGGCTTACTGGCCTTTAGGTCAGCCTTAAGAGGCATAAACTCTTCAGTCTTAATCTTGCCTCACTAAAATTTACTGAGAAGTGTAATATTCAAGTCATCTCACTTCTTTTCCTTGCTTTCCCCACTTGTCATATGGGTAAAAATCCATTTCCACTGTGTTTTTTGAAGATTACTTAATGTTTGCAAAGCACCTTGACATTACAAGTGTTACATAATTGTTAAATACAATTTATTATTCAAAAGAATTGAGTTTTTCAGGCACTATTGGCAGAAACATTTTCTGTTAATCTATGGCCATTTTTCCTCAGCGCTCCCCAGAATACACCAACTGTCAGTATCTATGCAAGCTCTGCTTAGTTCACATTGAAAATATCCAGGGAGCTCACAAGCATATTAAAGAAAAACGTCATAAGAAAAATATAATGGTAAGTTAACAAATACAATTTTGACTGATTTTTTTTTTTCCCCCCTTTTTTTTTTCCTTCTTTTTTTTTTTAAAGATTTTTTTGTTATGTGGTATGTTTTCTTTGGTCATCTTCATTTAGGTGAAAGTTTGTGTGCTGAGCAGAGATCCACAAATTTCTGTTGCTCGTTTTCTGTTTGAGAGGAAGGGCTTGATGATCCAGGCAGAGAGGAAAGAACAATTTTGGTCATTGCTTCTGAATTAGTGTCTCTCAGTAGTGGGCAGTTCATCATACTTTTAGTAACAGAAGGCAAGGTAATTTAGGTGAGAAACATATTCAGTTTTTCTGTTTCTTCCAAAAATAATATCATTGGTAGCAAGACCTCAAGGGACTGGAGGTGGGGTTGGGGATGTTGGTTTTTTCTGTTTTTTCTCTTTTGTCTGACTTGTGAGATTTTTATCTACATCCTTTTACAGTACAGTCACTGTACTGATGGGCCAGTATGTGCCCATCAGCGGAGGGGATAATGTGTCTAGACAAAAAAAAGAGAGTTAAAGTAGGGAGGGATTCAGTTCCCAAGTCACTCATCATCTCCCTGGGTTTATGTATGTGTTTAATATGAAAAACAGTTCTAAGGTTTTCAAAGAGAAAAACAACTTCCTTATCAGATACCATGGTGTTACTGTTTGCTTTGCTTTAAAGAACTGTTATGTGCATGAAATCCAGTAAATGGCGCACAGATGTTCTTGCCAACCCATTTTTGTAAATGCTGATGAAAAGCTACAGTTTCCCAAGTATGTAGGGTTTTGTGATTCACATGGTTAAAATTACTCTTCCTACAACCATTCCCCAAAATTCAGTCAATTACTTACTCCTGTTTCCATGTATTCCTTTCCATACTTCTGTTTGTAATTAATGCTCTAATTCTATCATATATGCAAGCCATCACCTGGAAAACTCTGAATGCCATAAATCCATTACATCTCAAAAAGTAACATTTTAATATTATGTTCGGTTATTATCTGTAAAGGATTCTGGTTCTCCTGCTGTCTGCTAAATTGCGTCATGGAAAAAAAATTAATAAAACAGCAACAAACCAGCCCCATGTTTGATATGGAAACACTTTTGTACCATGCTTTTCATCTGGGCATGGAGATAAGAATTGAGGAATGAGGTTTCTTTACCACTGAGTTGTGATGCTAGAGGACAGGGAGCGGTTTCAGTTTTTAACGCTTGTCTTCAAATTGCTTTATGTTGTGTGCCACAATACAATGATAAGAGGTATTTAGCTGTCTAAATGTTACTTTATAAAATACACCTATTTACAGCTCTAACTATGAGATACATGACTATCAAATAAGCTTAACACAGCCATGGCTTCCCCACTCAAGAAAAACCCTAAAGCAGTGACATTAAAAAACCCACAGCCCTTTAAAAATGCACATATACTTTCTTATGCTAAATTTGTTCAAATAAGAACAGAAGAGTTGAGGGATGCAGCCTAGAACTAACCAAACGTTTTCATACTGGACTGTGTTTTCTTAGTGCAGAATTATTTTCTGGTTAGTATTTATTTCTGTTGTCAGTCACAGATTTCATTTAGTTGATGAATTTGTGAAACAAGTGATTGTTGTACTTACTCCCACATGACTTGATGCATCTGACATTTCTTGCTTGCTGTTGGATTAAATTGATTGTAATTTGATGCACTAAAAATAGCACTTTCTGGCACCAGCTGTTCAGGCAGCAATGGGACCCAACTTATCAAAATTTTTTTGAGCTAAGAATACTTTTTCTGCCTCTGATACCTTTCCTTCAGGTACAGTCCACTCTGAAAAAAAACTGTGTGACTCCAGAAAAACTTTCTCAGCTCAGTTACTTTTATTATGTGGGAACAATTACAGCTTTTCATTTCCTTGGATGAATTCTGTTTCAGAACTGTCAGAAAATGTGGTTCAGGAATGTAACACAACAGATTTCCTCCCCAGTTGCCAGCTGTGAAACAACATGTCCTCTTTTAAACACTGAGCATCTAGTGTCATTCCTGTGAGCCACACTAGTACATTTGCCAGTTAGGCTGGGCAGAGATCCTACCTTTGAAAATGTTTGGTCAGGACACCATGTAAATAAAAGAACACAAACAGCAAACAGTACATTCTAATATCATGCAATAGTATGAGATAACCTTTTTCTCTTAAAATATCAGTTTTTACTTTTATCATCCAACAATTATTCAGGAAAAACAAGAAGAAAATGAGCTACGTGCCCTCCCACCCCCCTCTTCTGCACAGTTGGCTGCTCTGAGTTTTACACTCATTGAGGCAGCAAATGAACAAGGCATATCAGATGATGACTTCAGAATTCGTCAAGAAATTGTAAACGAGATGGAGAAAATTATTCAACAGCCCTTACCAGGTATTCATAGTGTTTTCCATTTTCTTTAGGTGAAAATTTTTCTTTTTCTTTATTTTTATACAGATTTTGATAACTTTGTTAATGGTGAATTAATGCATTTGGGGTTAAATTATCTTCATATTATACAATATTAATATATACAGGCATTTTAATACAGACTGGCAATTGATTTAAATGGAGCTAACAAACCTACAGAAAGAGGAAAATATGACTGTGTTTATCTTTGCTTCTTTCTGGTATGTGTTTATTGAAGCTATTGGTCCTCTTTAAAGTGATGATTTCTGATAAAGATTGGAAATTTCCAGGACACAAAATATTTCCTTCCTGGTCGTGTTTAAGCCTCAGCCACTGAGGACATCCCTCAGGCTCTAGTCCTACAAACCCTTCCACCTATACCTTACCTAGCATTACTGAATATCTGTGGCTGTTACAGTAGAGATTTTTTTTTTTTTTCAAATGCACTTAATTAAACTAATACAAATATAGCAGGAGGGGAAAATGAGGAGGAGTTTGAACTGTATTTTTTTCCTACCGGTCCTTCAGTTGTTTGTAATGTCTTTCAGGGCAGATAAAAGTTGCATGAGGCAATTTTTTTTTAAAGCTTACTTTTAGGAAAAAAAAATTAGACCTCAGCTATGAGTGATTTTGGTAAACATATGAGACACTTTCAGTACTTAATTGTGATCTGAAATATCTGCAGGTACTAATCAGTAACTGTTCATTAAAATGAGTCATTAAAATCAACAAGGGTTATTGTTTAACAGATATTTCTTCTCATGTATATTTATGGTTAATGGGTCCTGAAATGAGGAGAGGTGTACTTTGAGATCAACTAGAGCTTCCCAAAGCCTCTGGAATTGTCTTAAATAGGTCAAAATATTACATTTACTTAACCATGTATAAATATCATACCTCATCTGCCTTTTTCTTGATTGAGTGCTTTATGTTGATTAAGAATAATAATAATAATAAAAAAAAGTCTGAGTAGGTTAAATGTTTAGTCCCATTTTCTTGCTTCAGTGGGTCAGTAAAGTTCAGTGCATCAATAAAGTTTGTAAAAATTGTCTCAATAAGTTGAATGGTAGTCTTCCCCCTCCTCCCCCTTCAGAAGTACAGGATGTTAATTCAATAGGACATGTTAAACATTCAAATCCAATTTATACAACTGTTGGAAATAAAATAATATACATAATATAACAATAAAATAATGTTTGATACTTGCTTCTTTGCATTGATTTCCCATCATCTCCTATAGTTAATACACTGGGAGTTTGAGAGCTGATTTTTGGAGCTACAGTAATGTTGACATTATGTTAACAATGGTTTGTTTTTCAGTGAATCTGAAAAGAAGAAAGTCTTAATCTCATTGACAAAAAATAAGTTTTCAAACTTTTTATTTCACCTGTATTGAAACTGGGCTTATATTCTACACTGTCCTTTTGTTTTAGAAATACCTTCCCTTTGCTCTATTAAAATATGGTAGTAAGAAAGATTTTGTTTGCTGCAGGATGATCAGTTTTAGTTTTAGGAGCTATATTAAATATATGCTTAAACATAAGGTGCTGAATAGATCAGGGGCTTGTAGGGTAGAGGTTTGCTAATCTGTTTGCTCTATATTATTGCCATATGTGGCTCCTAGTGCAAACTTCTGTTCTGACATGCTATCGATTTTTACACTGATAGTATATTAGCTTAAGACAAAGCAAAGGAAATTATTACTTTTACATAAATACTCATAAAAATTACTGTGTTAGTGTTGCTTGGCTGGCTGACTTGTTTGGACTGATGAGCTGATGTGGAGGTGTAGTAGTAGTGGAGGGGGAGTCTGTAGTAGTAAATGACAATTTGTTATTCCCCTTTTCAAAGCCCACTGTGTTTTGATGAATGTGTTTTCCTAAGTTGTAAATTAGGAAAAAATTAATTCCTGCACAGTGTAGAAAACATGGGATGTTCTGGCATGATTTTCTCTTGAGCTCGTGTTAGGACTATGCAAAAATTCTTACTACTATGAAAAGCTATTGGAAGTAATTAAATGTATTATTATTATTACTACTATTATTATTACTATTATTTATTTACCATACAGAAATGCTTTTTGAGAGGGCTAGTTTCTAAGTAGTGAAAAATAGAGAAAGGTTTGTTTGAAGCTGTGTATGTATAAGATTTATTTTCTCCTTTAAGAATTACTTTGTTTTGGTTCTGTTTGAGAGAGTTTGGTCAGAACACAAAGGTACTAAGAAAAAAAACAAGGAAAACCCTCTTCATTGTGAGGCTGGCTGGACACTGGCACAGGTTGCCCAGAGAGGTTGTGAACTTTCCATCCTTGGAGATTTTCAAAACCCAACTGGACACAGTTCTGGGCAACCTGTTCTAGGTGACCCTGCTTGAGCACAATGTTGGATTTGGAAGGGATTGAGAATAGTCTCAATTTTCAGGTGACGTAAATATGTCAGAGCCGTAATATATATTCCAGGAAAGTTTTCATCTACAAAAATTGTATCATGAAGTGGGATAAATTATTGTTTATGAAGTGGAATGATATTTCTCATGATACTATTACTGGACAGTTATTTTCCAATTGGTTTAGATCTGTTGCACATCTTTGCAGGTAAGGAACTGTATCGACTATAGAAACACTTACTAAATGGCTACTGTACTTTGTGTCTTGGATTATAATGAATGTACATTTTATATGCATGTTTTGTAATTAATTGTGCATAGGAACTTGCTAATGAAATTAACAGGTTGTAGCACATACAAAAATTTTTTGTGACAAAAAGTGTATGAGGCAACAAAAAATTTTGTAATTGGCTAACTGCTGCAGTGAAAACAAGCTGTAGTTAACAAAAGCTATTAAATAAAATCCTGCACTGAGATGGTGACAGTTATTACTATTTTATATTTAATTTTCTATTAAGAACAAACAAAACTAATGCTGCATTGCAAAAATACTTTAAAACAGCTTGAAAAATTTTTGACATTTGGTAATTGCACTATTTGAATTATCCCTTTTCCTGTGATGCTGTGTCATGGAAGTGACTAGCCTTCACAGGAGTGAGAAAGTGGTTCAATATTCATTAATCTGGGAATACCACTTGGGAGCTACAGTGTCTAAAGCAACCTATGCATCATCCATTAAAGAATAATTTATTTACTAGCTGTTAAATAATTATGTTTCTCTCTCTTCCAGACTGTTCACTGAGAATGTATGGCTCCTGTTTAACTAGATTTGCTTTTAAGACCAGCGATGTTAACATTGATATCAAATTCCCCCCTAAGGTGTGTAGATATTAACTTGTATTAACTAAGACGGTTTTTTAAATCAAGGCCATCAATATTTATTTCTACTCCATTGCCTTAATCTTCTATTGGGGCATATGGTGTTAGAATAGCACAAAGCATATAATTTTGATTTGGTGTCAGGTGTGCTATGAACCCAGTGGATAAAGTTTTAATTGCTTATTAGAGAACTTTAATTCTGTTTTTTTGGACAATCTTATGCTAGCCTTTTTAAAATTTTTTGAGTAAGCATTGAAGCAATATGAAAATAGTTGGCTCTGGATAAATGTGCTTTTATGTGCTTGTGATTCAGACAGTAAAATCTTGTAGGTCTTCATTCCTCCTCCTCCCCCCTTTTAAAGGTGGGGTTAAAAGTGACAGTTTTCCTTTTATGTTTTAGTCACTTGCAAGTAGATGTCACATCCCAGTTTACAGTTTACTGCGGTACAAAATTCCTGCAGAGCAGTGTAACTTGCCTTTAAACATTGAAGTTGTTGGTTCATGTGTGTGAAATTAGCAGCACGTTCTTGTTAGAGGCACAACTGCTGAACTTGCTCTTTTTTTGACTGTATGTGTTACAGTGGAATTCAAGATACCTGTTTTGGTTACATACTTACACATGGCATTTTGAAATGATACTGCAGTTAGGAAGCAAAACTGATCCCTTTTTCAAACAATTGCATGTGGGGTGTACCTTGTGACTTTTTCACAAAGGCTCAAAGGTGGTGCTAATTTTTAGCTTTTCTTTGAACTGTTTACAGCTTATCTTTGAAACACCACTTAAGTTGATTTCTGGGGAGAAAAGAAAACACATTTTAAAAGTATAACCTTTAAAAACCCTTGGGAAAGTACTGATGTTAAATTCTTTATTGTTGTGCGTTTCTAGTGGCATATATTGACATTGAAATTGTTGAATATATGGCAAGTATTTTGTTTTAACTTTATGGAGTCTGTTAATACAGAACTAGAACAGAAGTATTAACTAAAAAAGCTGTAGGCTAAAAGAAAGCTGGCTAATATGTTTACTAGTACCTGTTTTCATGGTGCGGAGAGATACAGTTAACTTTTTCATTAATACTGACACATGATTTCACTTTTGTGAAAGAACATACTGTTACTAGTTGTGCAATCTAAGTAGTTTTAAACAAAATGTAAAATAAAATAGGTTAGTCTGAATAATGTAACCTGCTCTACTTTTGTCATTTTAGATGAGTCAACCCGATGTTCTGATACAGGTGCTTGAAATCTTGAAGAACAGTGGTGAGTTTTAGTTGCATCTCATTTCTATTTAATTTACATTCCAGCTGCTGTTCAGTTGTTTTTATGCTTACTTTTTCGTAAACTTACAAAAATGGATTAGTTTTCAACCAAAGGGTCTGAGCTGGTTTTATGAATGTGATTTTTATGAATACTAGTGCTTGTGTAAGTGAGAAATGAGAACCTGCAGCAGGAGAATGGCAGCCTAGGTAGTCCAGTTCAGATTGCTAGAATTTATGGTAATAGTGTTAAGATGCCAGGTTGAAAAGTATTTAGCTTTGCAGGAGAAATTCTAAGCAGTAAACCCAAAAGCCATTTTCCACTTGCATATGAACATCAGTGAGAACTATTACAAGACTTCTGAAACTTGTAGCCTCCTTCTTCTGTCAGAAGTCATCTAACCCTGTAATCTGCATGTCTTGAACCAAGTGACACAAGTAGCATTGCATTTTTGATCCTTCAGGAAATTTTGATAGGTCAGCCCCATAAGTGGTTCTCAAACTATCCTGATGGTTTGTCAGAGATTTAACCTTGTGTCTTTCAAATGTTGTAAAGACAAAAAGGTTCTAGAAGAGATACCAGCCCAGTTTCCTGACAAGGGTTTTCTCCCCCCCCCCCCCCCCCCCCCCCCCCCCCCGCTGTGTGATACTGGTGGTGAGCATCAGAAGTAACCAGGAAATATTGCTTACTGGTTAGCTACGCAGCACTTAATTAATTTAAGTTGTTCTGTAAAAGCATGGTATAAATGTAATAGTTTTAAAGACACAATTGGGAAAACTGTAAAAGACTTTAATGGATAATGTTTTTTTTTTTTTTCCCTTGCTTAGCTGTCTACTCAGATGTGGAGTCAGATTTCCATGCCAAAGTTCCTGTTGTCTTTTGCAAAGATGTTAAAAGGTATATGTCATTGAAAAGGATTTTTAATGAGATACCAATTTCTACTATGCTTGTTCATAGCAGCTGCTTGCCTGCATTCCTGACAAGAAGTATTACTGTAACATTTAGCTAAGATTCATGTTAAAGGGGAATTGCTCATACAGGAAAATACAATCTGGAAAGAAAGCTTAGCTTTGTTTTTGTGTCTCATAGAGCTTATTAGTTGTTGGAGTCTGAAAATACCAGTTCTACTTTTATTTAAATAGGGGAAAAGTGGAATGGTTTTTAGTTGGTATTTAAAATTTCTGCCAGCAGTTTAATCCAAGGCTTTAAAAGCATTTTATAAAATACACATTACCAGTAAGGACACACCATCTGACAGTTTCAGTAAATTCCTAAGAAGTAGCAACCTCCAAAATGAAACATGGTTGCTGTATGATGTCCACATTGCTTTGACTGGCTAGAGGTATGGGATTGAAACTCTGGGGAAGTAAGTGCAACAAGGGTGGGCATATCTTTTCCTGTGTTTGTAGATTATGCAAATACCTTGTAAGTACTAAGAGAAAAGAAATAATTATTCTGAGAAGCAAACCAAAAGTTTTTGGAGCAGCTTGTTTTGTGGACTTACCAACTCTTAATATGCAGCAGGCCTGGGGGATTGATTGATTTATTTATTTATTTGGTATGTGGAAGATATACCTGGAGTTTGGGTTGTGTTAAGATTGTACAATTAAGTAATGGCAGAACTTAGAGCAAATTCTTAATGCTGTTTTATATTTTTAACTGTAATGAACTTCTGTAAGTTCTAGATCCAACTGATGAGTTAATAGTAAAGAAAACGTGATTATATTCTGTAGCTTTTGTTTAAAAAGTTCGGGTTCTTACATAGGGAGACACTGATGTATGTTTTTATTATGGTGGATGTGATGCCCTACCTCCCCCCTGCCCCAAGCATCATCTGTATACACAAGATGATAACTCTTTTTATCTGTTTTACATTTGTAATTACAGTGGTTTGACATGTAAAGTAAGTGCTAGAAATGATGTGGCTTGCCTTACAACTGACCTGCTGGCTGCACTTGGTAAACTGGAGCCTGTCCTTATTCCCTTGGTTTTGGCTTTCCGCTACTGGGCTAGAGTAAGTTTATAAATATTGAAGATAATGAAATATGCTTAATTCCTCTTTTTAAGTACTGCATACAATGTAATGTATTATATACCATGAATATGTAGAAAAAACTTCATGCCACTAGTTCACCTCTTACCTTAACAGGCCAGAATGAGACCAAAGATTTTAGTGTGAAAATGTAAATATATATGAAGCTTCCACTGTTCTGTTAGCAAGCTATTATGCTAGTTCCTTAAAACTAGTTAATTGATCCTTGAAAACCAGCTCAACAGACCAGTCGGGTCTTGCAAACTTTCTGCTGTTGAGGTCACACTGAAAAAAGTTAACTTGCTCAAAAAAGGGTCTGTCATCATACCCTGCTGTACTTCTTGCAGATGTCAATGGTGATCACAGGAACCAAGTTATAATGTTCACAGCCAGCGTTAACTGTCTTGTAATTCAGTCCTGAAATTGCTGCCAGGCCATACTTGACTTATAACGTCTTGGCTTTATTGAAAAATCAGTAGCATGGTATTACTATTGTTGCTTGATTTAGCAAGGTGTTTTTACAAAAATTCCTGTTTACAACATATAAGTAGCAGCAGTAGAAACTACAAAGAACTGTTAGAAGTCTAATATGTTTATTACACCTCTCTTGAGGTCCCACAGAAGAGATCAGTATCAGATTACGGCCCGATGCATAGAATCCCCATCTCCATACATGAGATACTGCACAATAACAAAAGCCTGATAGTTGACTGAAATTCTACATAGGAACATAAATGTGTCCTACAATCACAAAATGTGATGAAACTGAAGAGGATAACATATAATAGTATAACTTAAGGCACTGTATGAATTACTATAAGTTGCATTTTGTCTGTATGTGGCATGGCATGACGACTGCAGTTTCTGAGATAAAGGATTTTCTGTTTCACTCTAGTATGTATCTCACATTTCTTTAATATTTCTCCTTTTATAATAGATTTTAAATTAAAATGCTGGTGTTACATCATGAAAGTAACAATTTATTCTCTTACAGCTCTGTCACATTGACTGTCAGGCTGAAGGTGGGATTCCCTCATATTCCTTTGCCTTAATGGTGATATTTTTTCTTCAACAAAGAAAACCACGTATTTTACCATCCTATTTGGGCAATTGGGTAAGTGCTTTGGTAATATAGTAACCTTATTGTTAAATTGTTGACATTATTTCTGTGTTCTGCAAGGTCATAAAATGTGCAGAATTTGATTTGCCGAAGAAATTTGTAAATAAAACGCATTGGTAGTACTTAATCATCACACAGTTGGTGCCTGGTTATTCTGATGACTTTTAAAAAAAGGCAGCTGCTATAGCCTGTGCAATTGTGTCATGCTGTATTTTGGAGAAGAGGCAAGTATTTTCTTCTTTAATTTCTGAATTTATTTCTCTGACATCAGTTATTCTTGAGGAGGATAAATATCACAATTACCAGTGTTACCTTTGGTGAAAACTTTTGGTTGTATCTATTATATACAGTCTTGTTTCAGAGCTACTTTAATTGTTATTAGATTGAAGGCTTTGATTCAAAGAGACCAGATGACCACCAGCTGAAAGGTATAGAAGAAGAGGAGTTTGTACGGTGGGAGTACAAACCACCAACAAATGGTGCAGCAAAAAACTCAGTTGGAGCAGAAAGTAAAACTAAAGTTGAACAACAAAAAGGTGGTGGTAAAAAGGTAACAAGCCCAGAAGTGGACAACCAAAGTAATGCAAAGGAGAAACACGGCAATGTAAGTCATGGCTTTATTTCATTGAAAACCATATTCTATCTCTTATCCCTGTTTTTATCTTTAAACATTAATATTGGATGGAACCAGGAAAAAAATGGGAATTTTCATTTCTTATTGCAGTTGAGCATTCTTGTCCATGTGTTTCAGTCTCTCTTAGCATTCAAAACCCCTCACCAAGTTTCACTGGGGCAACTGTGGTTAGAACTGTTGAAGTTTTACACACTGGAATTTGCTTTGGAGGAATACGTCATCAGCATACGGGTACAAGAACTCTTAACCAGAGAGAATAAAAACTGGCCTAAAAGGCGAATAGCCATTGAAGGTAGGATAATACCCTTTTCTAGTTCTGTAGTAATCCTGCATTATTATCTTTATTTACCTAATACTTACAGGTTTGTCACAAGAAATCTGGACAATAAACTAAATCAATAATTGGAGGGGAAAGTAAATTCATTTTTGTATATTTGGTCAGCTATTTAGTCTGTTTAAAGATAAATTTTGTTTAGTACTACTTTTTGCAACTCTGGTCCTTGAAGTACAAGGTGTAAATTTGTCTCACTGTTTCTTACCATTCTGTTCTTATCTCTGTTTCATTCTTTCTATAAGGTATTATTTATTCCTTTTTAATAATTCTGATATTATGAATTTTCAGCACCTCTAGCTGCATTTCCAAAAACCACAATGTATTTTGAATGTATTTTGAGTGTTACCATCTATCAGTTTGTTTCCTCTGGCTCTAATGCAGACTGAGCAGAGAGGTTAGCTCTGATCAGAGTGAACTGAGCAAACCCATCAAAGTAACACCACCACCACCCCCTCTCCCGCCCCCCCCCCCCCAAGCACCCTCCGTTGTCCCTTTCCCTGTTGGTAGTATTTCCACACTGTGATACTGAATGGCATGTCAGGGGCTATTCTTCAGGGCCTGAATATCCTGCTAAGGGAAGTGCTTTTTTCAGGGAGTGAGACTGTATGAATTTGGTAATAATACATACCCTGAGTTATACATGTTGGGGAGAGAAAGAAAGCAAATTATTTTGTCTACTACTTCTTTATAACTGGAAGACGTCTTTATTTCTGTTCCTCAACTCAGGAAAATATGTAAACAATACTTAACCGGGAAAGTCACAAAGCAATGCATGGTATTCTGAATTGGCCTTAAGAATAGAGAAACTGGATATTTGAGGAAGGTTAAGAAACCATTTAAGGTGATATTTTTATAAAAGCATAAATAACGAATTTTGGACACTTTCTAGAGATGTTGATGAAGTAGCTTTTCTGTAACTCACATGAGGTGATGGAGAGGACAAGGAGAAATAGGTCAAAGAGAATCATAAAGACAGAGAATGAGTTACTAAAGGTATATTGAAAGATGAGTCAGTAAGGTACAAGAGCAGCAAGAACGAAAAGTAAAAAGGAGGAAAACAAGCAATGAATTGTTGAGGCACATGTTGGGTAGTGGGTCTTGAGATCACTCCTGTGGCTTTAATTTCCTCTCCTAATTCTTTTCTTCAATCACTTTTAGCTAGAGAGTTTTAAAACTAGAGTAGAGTTTATTCAGCATGTGGGAAACTAAAACCTGTAAGATGAAAGGGCAAATTATTGAGGAAGAAACAGGAAATAATTTAAAAAAACAGATTGCATTCTGGTTCTGATACCTGCTATTGTTGGTCTTTTTGTGTTGTTTTTGTTTGTTTGTTTTATGATTTTTTTGTTTTTCATTTTTACTTTTTTTTTAATGTTAAGTTTGTAACTCAAATTATGAAGTAACAGAATCTCAGTTTGATACTATCTTCCCAGGCAAACTTATAGCAACTATGCAAGTGCTCTTTTTACTTGGAAAACATGTTTGATCTAGAAATCGCTAGGAAGGACTAAGAATGAAACCTGGTGAGATTGGTTCATATAATCCTTCTAACCTTAATGTTGCTCATATTAGAGAAATTAATTTCTTAAGGGAAATGCAAATCCTTCTTCAGCAAAGGGAAAAAGTTCAGGCAGGCCTCCATTTATTTTGCCTTTGTATGTTTATTTTCATTTCTAGTTTAGAGATTGACCATAATATAATGGTACGATATACCTGTGGTTTTCTTTTTAAATAACACTATTTAGAATGGTTTGTGATAGCCAACCATTCATGGCCACACGTGTGTTGTGTTTTGTGTGGAGGAAGTCCAAAAAACCCTGTGGGCCCTACGTTCTCTAAGCATATTCAAACACAATTCTGGATTGTATTGTAAGAATCTCTTTTTAACTGCCGTATCATAACTTAGGTACTTCAGCTGCTTTAGTGAACTGTAGAAATTAAAGATTACTAATTAAATTGTTCTTTTTCTTCCTAGATCCTTTTGCACTAAAGAGGAATGTTGCACGAAGTCTAAATAGCCAGATGGTATTTGAGTACATCCTGGAGCGATTTAGGACAGCGTATAAATATTTTGCATGTCCACAAAGTAAAGATGGGATTAAATCCAAGCCAGATACCAAGAAAAAAGAAAAAGGGAAAATGAATAATAAGAAATCCACAAGATCTGAAGAGCCTGTAGCCAACTGTTGCCTTCCACAAGGGGAAAAAGTTGTAGATAAACAAAATATAGGAAGTGGATGTAACATACCAGAGAATGAACTTGAATGTAATGAAGTGGTAGAAGCTGTAGCCAAAAGACCTACTTCCAAGGACATAGACTCTCTGCTGCTTTCAACATTGGACTCTAGTTATGATGAAGACAAAGAAGCAGCTTTATCCCTTCTTTCTAATGAATGCTGTGAATTAAAGCAAAAATCAATTAAAGAGAGGGATGATTTAGAAATTTCAATTTGTATAAGTGAAAGTGAGCTAAGCCACCATTGTAACTGCAGTGAACATCAGCCCTATGACACAAATTCTAGTAATGAATTTTCTGATGCTGAAAGTAGACAGAGTTCGGTAACAGAGTCTTCTCAGAAGAATAAGTGCACTGGCACACCAGCTACCTCGCCTAACTGCAAAGCAATGGTGGAAGCTCATGATCTCAAAGATGAAGGCAGACTCTCTACAGAAGAAATGCGTTATGTGTTTGATAAGTTTATTTTGACTTCAGGAAAGGTAAGCTGTGTATTTAAGCAGGGCTGGTCATGTATCAGTGGGCTATTACTTTTAAATCACTAAAACTAAGGGTGGATGGATGACAGGATTCTCTGAGTGATTCTTTCAGTCTCTATTATGAATGGTAGCTCTAGCCTTTTTATTGTACCTGTTATTCAGGACTGGAAACCACCAAACATGTATGCCATTTGGACGAGATGGTCTGTTGCCTCCATCTTATGCAAAGCTTTCTGATTTCCACCAGGAAAAAAAAAAACCCTGGGATTTGTGGGTTTTTTCCCCCCTTCCTCTCCCACTTTCTTCTAGAATTTCCAGGTGCTTTTAAGCACTGTGAGAACTAAATGCAGCCTGTTGAGAGGTGTTCTTCTGTTCTTTGTAGAGACGCTCTTGCTGTTCAGATGTTAAATGTTCTTGGTTGCATGCCTTACATGGAAATGATAGGTCTGTTGAACTGTCTTAAAAGTAAAACTGCATTTGTGCACTTCCCCCCGCAAGCCACCAACTATAGTATGCAGCATCTGCAAACGGGATGGACATTCCAAAAATGACTGCCCAGAGGATTTCAAGAAAATTGATCTAAAACCACTACCACCAATGACAGACAGATTTCGGGAAATACTTGATATAGTGTGTAAAAGATGTTTTGGTAAGTTGGAAAAGTATTTATACTCCATTGTAAACAGTGAACTGTAATCTGGAAAAAATAAAAACTTCAGGGTTAAATTACTTATTCCAGTAAATTCAGTGGGAAGAAGCTCTTCCAGGTACCCTAGGCTACAAATTCACCAATATTTTTATTTTCATATAACCCATGGTGGTGATATCAAATTCATATAAGAGATTTGAGAAACTAATGCTATATAGGATTTTTCACTGGGTTTGTAAAAAGTTACTAGTGTTCCCAGAAACTAGGCTCTGGGAAAAACTAGTTTTTGTGTTTGTCAAATTCTGTGGCTTCTTTTGGAAAAAGCCCCTTTTGGGTGATGTGGTGGGTTAACCTTGGTTGGACACCAGGTGCCCACCAAGCTGCTCTGTGTTTGAATAATTGCAGAAAAATCAGACATCTGAAATAAAATCCTAACAACTCTAATGATACCATAAAAAAGAAAAATGCATATTCAAGGAAAGTAAATGTAACCAAAAAAAAAAAAAAGGTATCAAGTACATTTAATTAGCTGAAAAAGATTTTTGAGGTAGCTGAATGTCACATCTGACTGTGTTTTAACTTGTTTTTACTTAGATGAATTATCCCCTCCTTTATCTGAGCAACAAAACAGAGAACAAATTCTGGCAAGTTTGGAAAGATTTATTCGAAAAGAGTATAATGGTATGTAACAGTAGGTAGTGATTCTTGATAATGCTTTCTTCATTCATGTTGTCCAGAGCATGAAGATGTAATTTGTCTCATTATTGCTCATTTTCCTTGCTTAAAGCAGTGGCATCTCTTTTCCCTCTGTACATAAAGCTATCTTGCAGACTTCTAAACTGAACATCCCTCGGTGCTATTCCATGGAAATGTCCCTAGAGTGGAGGAAGAGCTGCAAAAGTAATAATGCAGATACAGGACTGTTGCAGTCAGGACAAAAAAAGTTTGAATAGGCCCTGGCCAGTTGAGTTTAGTGTTAGCTGGGTCGTGGGCCAAGTACTTTTGTTGCCTAGTCACCAGTGTTTAAGTATCTTGGAAATCTTAATAAGTTTGTCTTCACATCCCTTTTATAAAATAGGCACAAGTATCTTATTACAATGATGGAAGTCAAGGCACAGAGATGCAAAGTGATTTTTTGTAGGTGTTGTAAAACAGTGCTATAGCCAGGTACCAAACCCAGGTCTCCTGAATTCCAGTCCATTGCTTTACACAGAAGGCCATCCGTTCTGCTGTAGCTGGCCTGTGATCAAGGAACTGAATTGCACTTCCATCCACCGGCTGTGCCCTCCACTTACTGGCAGCAGCTGAGGATTGAGACCTGTTACAGAACCTTGAAAGACTTAAGATTTCCGATTCTATTAAAGGCTAGGAAAAAGCTGTGAATAGGTGATATATATATGTATTTTCCTAGCATTGATTTCAGTTGAACAGATAAATGTATTCTTCTCAGTTAGGAATAAACTGCTTCCTCTCAGTTATGTAATTTTGCTTTCCTTTACAAGAATGAAAATACATTATAATATTGTGTTTCAAACAAAAATGTAAACAAAACAATTGGGAAAGAATGTTCCATAAAGTATATTAGTCTTATTGCTTGTATCTTCTTGAACAGTATGTTGTGGTTACAGAAACTTACGGATTGACCAAATTTACCTATTCACAGGAAAAATATGCAACCTAGATAAAGTATGAGTGGAACCAGAAATACTGCTAGGACTGCCTTAAGAGTAGCTCTGTCTTATCTGTGGGGTAAAAAGCTGTACTGTTGACTGGGTTTGCACATTATTTTGATTTATTTAAAACAGGAGGGTGCAGTCGCATACCACAAAACATTGCACCATGTTTAGAGATGCCATTTAAGGGTTATAGTAACTCTGTAACATATCTTACTCACAAAAATTACATAGGCTTTATCCTGCCTTACTTTCTATAAGTAATTTTTAAAGTATTGTGCTTCCTCCTTTATCAAGGGTGAAGTCTTAGAAGTGACATTGTAAACTCTGTTAAAGCTCATTTTTTATGGGCACCTACACATCTCAGTTAAGCAATATTCCATAGTAAGCATTTACCATTCAACTGTAAAATAATTTATCTTTTTTTGGTCTACTCTTTTGATCAGACAAAGCCAGACTTTGCTTGTTTGGCTCTTCAAAGAATGGATTTGGATTTCGGGACAGTGATCTAGATATCTGCATGACGTTGGAAGGCCATGAAAATGCAGAGGTAAGAATTTTGAAATTGATAAAATTTACTATTTTGAATTCAAGAATTCTTTAAGGTTTTGTAATTCAGTTAAGATTTCTTTACACAGAAAAGGTAGGATTTTGCTAGTAGCACGTTGGCTTGTTGCACTCTGCACAATTGAAGCAAGATGTAGCCTATTTTACTTTTAATGCCCTGTAGACACACATTTAGTGTACTGTAGATGTCCACATAGAGAATACGAGTCACCAGTTTACGTAAATTCATGTGCTGGCTTATCACTTACTTCTTTTTGTATATAGACTTTTCCTCTGCGAAATACATGTTTGATAGTAAATGTGCTTGTTGGGATAGGATGATGTTTTAATGTCTGAAGCTGTGATATTTGTTTTTCCTAGAAATTAAACTGTAAAGAAATAATAGAAGGTTTGGCAAAAGTTCTTAAGAAGCATCCAGGTAGGTGTTTTAAAGTATTATTTGTTTTGTATTTACATTTACTATATATGTAGTTAATGGAAATGTTTTATGTACTAAAGTGTTGCTTCCCCAGGTTTGAGAAACATCTTGCCTATAACAACAGCCAAAGTGCCTATAGTAAAATTTGAACACAGACGAAGTGGTTTAGAAGGAGATATCAGTTTATACAATACACTGGTAAGCATCTGTTTGTGTTTGGTTTTGTGTTCAAAGAAAGCTTTTTAATTAATTGTAACTCACTCAAATAATCATTTGAGTAAATAATTTTGAAACCAGAATTAAAATGCTTTTGTGTGTTTGTGTTGGGTTTTTTTTCCCCCCCTACATTATTTAAATTCAGTGGCCCACACCCTCAGCCCAACCCAAGTAGCTGTATAACCTGATGGCAGAGCAGCATCATGGCACACAAAGCATTTTTGTGAATGCTTCTGAAAAGCTGTTAGTGCCACATTCACCATGGCCTTTCTGCCATCATGAATAGTACATCTCATCCCAGCTTACATCTAGCACAATGAAATTGCACGATATCTTATGTAATGGGCTCACATTCACCTGTGAAGAAGATGCAATTTGTGGAATTTGTTCCAGTGTGAGTCACCTTACAGACTCTACTTCTTTGCTGGTGTTTTCCAAGATTCTTATTGTTGTTACTGAATTAATATTGTCCTGATTACACCTTTCAGTTATGTTTATGCAGAAAATGTTGCATGAATTTTATGGAATATTGTTGTGGTTTTTTGCCCTCCAATTGTATTATGCATATCCTGTGCTTGAACTGCAGACTATACTATAATTAACCATAAATTACATTGAAACACCTGTTTGATTTTTTTCTCTCCCCCCCGCCGCCCTTTTCTCAGGCACAGCATAACACAAGAATGCTGGCTACATATGCAGCTATTGATCCTAGAGTGCAGTATCTGGGCTACACAATGAAAGTTTTTGCAAAGGTAATATAAAAAGAAGGTACTTATTTGTATAATACAGTGATTTCTGATACAGCCACTGAGTTTACCTTTTGCTAATACCAACTGGGAAAGGAGACAGTAGAATGCTATTAATATGAAGTGCACTTTCTTAAGCTGACTATGCTCCATCTGTTTGTGTGTGTCAGAATCAAGTTCTTTAGTCCTGGTATCTTCTGCTATCTGTTGAAAGATTTCTAAGAGGAAGCAGATGAAAGGAAAACTTTAATTTTTTCAATTTCAAACCAGCTACAATGCAAAAAAAACCCCAAACAAAACTGGAAAAAATGATAATTGAAAGATGTAGGGGAATGTGGCTGTGCATGGGCTTCCCAAGTTTCCATATCTAGGACCAGCCCAGAGATTACTGCAGCTTTTTTCTGGCCTACTTGCCTTGTTTTGCTTACTATATAAGTGAGGAGTAGGTATGGGTTGATGAATGAATGCCTAAGTCTCTACCTGATGTGCCTAGGACATACACTTGACTTGAAGAGTTTGGAAATATCAAATACCAAATCTCCAGCATCTTTTTTTCTTATGATAGTCTAACAAAGTGTTATACTATACAGCCTTTAATAATTGAAACGTGGTATTTCTTTTTATTCGAGCTGCACTATTAAATACACTCCCTAAACACATCCAAAGAAAGCTTAGTGAAACAGGGGCAAATAAAAAACAGGTTATAAAGTGTATCATGCTACCAGATGTTAATGTAATAAAATGCATCAAGATGACTAAAATAAGTTTGTTCCAGAATGGAATGGACATGTTCATTATACTGTCACCAAGACTAGTAATGATTTTTTTAGGTGTGGTCACAGTAGTGCAGAATATTGCCATGTCTCTTCTGTGTCCAGATTAAAAATGCCTTGTGTTGATAATAATGAATCTTACATTTTTTTGTAGTATTGCCTACTATTGTATACATTCTAAAAATCTTACTGTAAAGACCAAATTTCCAAGTTGTGGGACATACACTCCTGAATATATATGTATGGAGGTGACTTCATAGCTATACAGATACTCTGTGTTTAAGCAAAATGCTTCCTCCTCTGTTTGCATTGGCAGAAAAATCAGGAACAGCTGTCACTGCTGCTGCTAATGTGAAAGTAATTTGTGAATCCCTGTTTTTTCCAGACCTAGGAGGTTAAAAATGTGTTGTTTGTTATGACACATGCTTGAAGCAAAGGGTAGCTTAGAAGTAGGTGCTGTAGAAAGGTTATACTGTAATAAGATTTTCAAGCACAGTAAGCTAATTTACTGATGTTTGTTTTATGCTGTGTTGTGCAGGCTGGACCATAGTTTATTAGCTATGTGTATAATATATTAGGTATGTGTATGCTAGCAAAATGCCAGGTATTGCCTAAGTTGCCAGTACGACATGGAAATACCTGCCTACTAATTAATTATTAAAAAAAGGGGGGGGGAACCAAAACAATAAGGAATCCTAGAAACAGCTCTAGTAACATGAGTTTAGGAAAATTAAATTTTACAGTTTTGAAACCTTGACATCAGATGTGGAGTTTTGTTGAGATTTCTGTTTTGGGGGTTTTGATTTGGTTTTTTTTTTAATTTGGCACATTATAAACTAAAAAAAAAATATTTTGGCTCCGAGAAGCTTTTCTGTTTTTATGTTAGTCAAATTATGCTGTGGATTTGCCAGATGGCACTTGACTCTAAGGACATTTATTTTTCAGGCTTCATGAAGCAATTTTTAGTTATGAGATGAATGTATTTTCTGTTACTGGTGGGGTTTCTTTTTGCTCTCTGACATAGTTGTTAGTCTTGAATAATAAAATGTAAATTCAGTATTTTGTTTAAAATGTATTTTTTCAGCGCTGCGATATTGGTGATGCATCCCGTGGTAGTCTGTCTTCGTATGCCTATATTCTTATGGTTTTGTACTTTCTACAGCAGAGAAATCCACCAGTTATTCCAGTTCTTCAGGAGGTAGGTTTTCAGAAAAAGAGGCTGTGAAAGTAGATGCACTGTTTCTTCAAGCCAAATATGAGAAGTCTGGGCTTTTAGGATCAGGGGGATGAATGAAATATGGGGCCCTTCTGCATTAGCAGGTTCCTAACTCCCGCTTGGTTTTAGTGGGTGAAACTTACCAAGAAAATTAGAACAAAATTGGGAATCTGTTGGACCTAAGTTCTGCTGTTACATTTACTTTGGGATTGTGGTCTTATGATGATATTTATATGCTGAACAGGATAGAAAAAAAAATTGGCAGGTGGTATGGAGAGAAGGGAATTGTAATTATGAGACTGCACCAGATGCTTTTGAGATGCGAGTCCAGCTCTTCCATCAGTTGTTGTCAGAAGCATTATTTATTGCTCAACACCTTATCTGTAAGAGAAAAAGTTTATTTTATTATTTGTTGAGGGGGAAAAAAAGATAACTAATGCTTTGGTACAACTTTAAAGATAATATTTTACATGTGCCAGGAAACTTTATTAAGAAAATACTGTTCTGTACCTCCATTGCATGGGTGGGGAGAATATAATTAGTCAGCTATCTCCCTCTTCCTGGATACACTCTGGAACTCCCAAGCACTTCTGAAAATTATCCCTTTCTGACTTCGTAGTTGTCTGCGTGCAAGAGGAAAATTGGCTTAAGCGCTGCAGTTGAGACTCAGACTTTCTTGCTGATCCTTTAGTAGTGGTTGGGGGTTGTTATTTTATTGCTACCGTGAGAGTGCATTTAAGTAACAGTGAATTTCCCCTTGGCTTTGCTGAAGTCAAAATGTAATAGGAGTCATATAAAGTCTCCTTAGAGATTTTATGGGCAAGAGGGATGTCGGAATCTTGATGAGGTAATTCAGTCATGTTTTCTTAGTTGCAAAGAACAAGTAAAAATAAAATATCCAAATAATTTGAGAGAGGTATAGCAATAATGCAAAAATACTTTCAAACTTTTTACCAATAAGAAATTCTGCCTATATATAAGAAGTAATTGTTAAAATTAAAAGATTTATATTTTTGTATTATTTCTTACCAGCAAAACTGCAAGCCTTTTATGGTGACTTCGAATTAGATTGGTAACTGTGTCCTTCTCTATTTTGGCAGATATTTGATGGAAAACAGATTCCACAAAGAATGGTGGATGGATGGAATGCCTTTTTCTTTGATGACATGGAAGAATTGGTAATATTCTAATTCCCAAAGAGTCACTAGAACTTAAAGCTTGTTTTTATGGGAAAGTAATACATTTCTAACAGTGTGATATATAAAAGAGTAGTTAAACTTCCATATCCATATTATTATAACCCTGCAAATGAGTCCTGTTTTACTGAAATGAGTGTCTGTTTTTTCCTGATTTATTTTAAATAATTTCTAAATAACATAAATCAGGAAAAATACTTTTTACTCTTAATAAACAGTCCAGGACTGAGGTAGTGTTAACTGTAGTGACTTAACCTTACTTTAACCAAGTGAAACTGTTCATGGTACACAAACTCCTAATTAGAGAGGTAGTTCAGGAGAAGTAGTACTTCAGCCACTGTAGCTCAATAAATTGTGTCTTCAATTGCATGCAGAAGAAGCGTCTGCCTTCTCTTGGGAAGAACACTGAATCACTTGGAGAACTCTGGCTAGGGTTGCTGCGATTCTACACTGAAGAATTTGACTTCAAGGAATATGTGATCAGCATCCGGCAGAAGAAGCTGTTAACTACGTTTGAGAAACAGTGGACATCCAAATGTATTGCCATCGAAGGTAGTTATCTACTGAATTTTTGTTCCATTAATGGGGGAGTGATGAACACTGTTGCTTTAGGATCTGTTCTCCTTGTTGCACAGGATCTTTATGTAAGGAAACTACCATCAGTGTTTAAAAAAAGCATTGTTTGCATGTCCTACAGCTTACAAAATGAGATTAGACTCCTAACTTTTACTATACATCAGTAAATTGCTCTTACTTTATTATGGTCAGTCACATATTTTTAAAACACTCAGCATTGCTTTGCTATCATCTACTCTGTGAGTGCATTTAAAATGGAATTCTCTGTGTTAAAATAAAAAAAAATTGTTGCAGCATACTTTTTCCAACTCTGATTTGTTTTTCTCCCTTCTTTACACAGATCCTTTTGACTTGAATCATAATCTCGGTGCTGGAGTCTCTAGGAAAAGTAAGCTATTAATGTCTGCTAATGATTAATGTTCACTAATTTCTAAAGTGTTGTGCCTTTTCTGTTGTTTTCCAATAACTTTGTCTTTCTTCAATAGTGACCAATTTCATAATGAAGGCATTTATCAATGGGAGAAAATTGTTTGGTACCCCATTCTATCCAGCTGTTGGAAGAGAAGCTGTAAGTTTTCATAGGTTTTAGTATGCTTTTTACTTTTCTTTGTCCACTGAATTGATTCATCCAAAGCAGATCTCTTGTATGTATTTATCAGTTTGGTATGTGCAATGTATGTAATTATACATCTTCTGCATAAAATGTACAGCTTAGTATTGGGCTCCGGCAATATAAAATTCACAGGAGTAGTTGGATGGGTGATGGGTATTTTTGGCAGGTTTGGGGAAAGTAAGCTTATTTTGGTTTTTGTTTTTTATAAAACTTTTCATCGTGTGACATTAAGTATTGCAGAAAACTGCAAAATCAGCTATAAAACCCAGAAACAGCTTTAGGAACTTTACTAGCTATTCATGTAGCTAAAGAAAACAGACTCATGAGACGTTACAGTCTACTTATTTTTCCAGTTGGTGGGGAAAGTAAGGATTGCTGCTTAAGGAAGGAAAAGGACAATGATCAATTTTTTTTTTTATCAGTTGACCTTCAAAATTTGCATAGTGAGTCAAGGTCAGGAATGTGTTCATGCAACATCATATTAGAGAAAGTACTCCTCTGTGGTACAGAGTCCAGTCATCGATGCATAATAGAGAACTATTTTTTTTTATATGAGCAAATAAATCAGCTGGAATTAATAATTTTAACATTTACTTAGAAAGGTGTTTTCTAAGACAGTTTAGAGGACTGTTCTCCCAATGGCTTTCAACAGGGTTTGTGTTTCTAAGGGATTTTGAAAATCTTTTGAAAGCTTTTATTTCCCCTCATCCTTCCCTATGTTCTCTTTTCCATTCACTTACTTTATCTGTGTGTTTTCTGAATTTGTATTAAATGTTCTTTGATGCAGTGACTGTGTTCTGTTTTGTGCTGTGCCTAATAAAATAGGACCTGTTTTTATTGGGGCTTTTGAGTACTACGATACAAATAATAATGAATTACAGTGTGGATGTAGTTACCTGTAACTGACAAATATGTGAGCATATGTAATAAATATTATGGGTAATTAGGTGGAGTTTTTTAATTGTTTGCATACATGTTCAACACAAGCCTGTAGTGCTTCTGGAAAGCATATACTGGGTGTTTGTATGTGTGGTCGTTTGTGTTGTTCTGCCTCATCTCAGATTTTCACTGAACATTTTACATAAAGATAAAAGGCAAGCAGCCTTAGCGTGCGAATGAGCTGTCTCTTACGTGAAGGAAATAATGCCAGCAGTATTACGTAGCATTTTATTTCTCCAAAGTGCCCAACAAAGGAGGAGTTCTCAGTCTCCCTCGTAAGCCAATGCCCTGTATTGCAGCTTAGTGGTACAGAGAAGAAACTGTAGCAAAGAGGTTCAGTAAATTACCTGTCTACAGTAGGACTTTGTTCTCAAGCTGGGGTTAGAACATTTCTGTTTGTACCTCTATTTCAGTCTTTCAGGTAAGATAGTGCTTTCACAATGTTTATGTTGCTCAGAGGCTGTAAACCGTGGCCTTTGTGCTGACACACATCAGAACTGCAGCTGTCCTTAGCGAATTCCAGGGGAGGGGAGCAATATCGGCCAGTGTGCAGATGCTCCATCTGTTTCCCACCTGAGCTTTGTTCTGTCTAGGGGGATAGAATCATGTCATTTGGGAGGGGACATAGGCTGCTTCGGAAAGCATACAAACAGTGAGTCAGATACCAAAACAGATCATATGCAAAAAATTGCCCTCTGAGGAGCCTTTGGGGAAGCGGAAGGTAGGCAGCAGACTGGAGCCTGGATAAGCTGTTCTGCAAATTCAGCCTCTGGCCCTAAGACTAAATACCCCTTTTTAGCCCAAACTGCTCCACATCTCTGAAAAAGCTGCCATTATCTAGAGGAAGAAAAGGACTAGATGTAATCTAAGTAGTAGTAATATTTAGGGAACAATAGATGAAAGCTGTCCATTTTGCTTTCTTTTCTTAGTCTTGTAATTGAATGGTGTATATATTGTATCTGTCTGATGTGTTTTGATAGGAATACTTTTTTGACTCAAAAGTGCTGACAGATGGGGAATTGGCACCCAATGACAGATGTTGTCGTGTCTGTGGAAAAATTGGTCACTACATGAAAGACTGTCCAAAGAGGAGGAGGTGAGTAATATACAAAGCTAATGTAAAATCTTTGAGATTAAATCAGGAGAGATTTTGATATTTGAAATTTTAATGGATTGCAGAGAAAATCAAAGCTTTGTCTCTGATCCTCAACTTCCCATCCTGTTTTTGCTTTTCTTAAGACTATTTCTGGTCATCTCTTTAAATCTTAGAGTGTTTATGCAAGCACACACAGAGTAAAATGAACAGTCTATAATATGTTAATACTTTTGCTTCATGATCTGTCTGTAGTTACAGCTTACCTTAAAATTTAGATCACTAAATTATCTTTTTATAGTGTAAACATTCAGATGGAGACCATATTACCTGACTGCACAAATTGTAATGTATTAAAATGGATTTCCTGTAGTGATCATGATAGGAAGACAGTATTGAATTTGGAATGTTCTATAGATCTGATAACGTACCACTGCAAGGCAGGTAAAAGTTCATTTATTAAAATCTAGGAGTAGTTAAAATTTACATAGTTAAGGTGCATTTCTGTAACATCATACTAGTGCTGGTCACTTAGTGATCTTGCACTTGTACCTTAATTGCACTTATGAGTTTTGGATCCAGTACTCTTGCAAAAGGAGTCCCTAGTACATGCAGGTCAATGTCTCCACAGAGAGTTTAGCAGGAATTGACAGCGAATGTGCACTCCTTGCATTTTTACATCCTTGGATTTTTAATGAACTATTTAGTGTAGGTTGTCTGACTCCTCTTAAAACCTGTTGAAGCCCTTAGAATGCAGATTAAAGTCTGGGCTTTACTCCTTATGTTCAGTTTTGTGCTCCATAAATCTTCAAAAGATTCTCGGTCTCTTCCTGCTACAAAGTCCTTATTTACAGCCTTTTGTTCAGTCAGCAGAGTTCAAGATACATGAAACTGGACTGGAACCCTAAGGTCACAGGTTGACTATTTCTTTCAGCCGCTCCCTTAACATATGCCTCACAAGCACTAGCACATCGAATTGCATCACCTCTTCCCCTACATCTGCCTCAGGAAAAGAAGTTGTGATCTGCTCTTCACACAAACTGCTACTGCAGCACAGCCACGCAGAATCTCTCTGAAATTGTATATACAGCTCACAAAATAGTATTAATATTTAACAATCCTACAGATACCTTGTGGAAAAAGATCACTAGTTCTTCTCCTGTTTATTGTATTAGTACTGAGCGTCTGAAAGAGCCCCAGTGCTTTCTTTCACATGCTGTCTAGGCTCAGGATGCTAATATACTCTTATAGAGAAATATGCCATCTCCAGTCAGGGGGAGGTTCTATCTACAAGATACAGCTAACCTGTTTTGTGTATATTCTGATTCAGTGGGATTGTTGCATAGAACTACTCCCAAACTAACTGGCAGGCTAAGCCTACTTAACTGCAGGTATAGTTCTGCACTAATACGGTCAGATAGCTTCTGGACAATTCTGGGGAGCTTCTAAGTTTGTTAAGTTTATACAAATAGGTTGTTGACCAGCCCAGATTCCAAAAGTGTTTTTCTGGGATTCCTAAGATATTTGTATTCTGCTACAGCTGTTGGTTTTGTAGCCATTTCCTTTGAACATACCAATATAACAACTGTGCAGAGATTTTTTTTTTTGTATGTGTGGTTTTGTGATACTAACAAAAATTATTATTCAGGTTGAAGAAAAAGGAGAATGAGAAAGATGATGAAAAAGAAGTGAAAGAAGATGATAGAGAAACAAGAGAGAAAAGGTGTTTCATCTGTGGGGATGTGGGTCATGTTAGAAGAGATTGTCCTGAATTCAAACAAACTCGTCAGAGAAATAACAGCGTGCCAGGTAAGTTAGTTTATGTGGTGTTAGTGTAATTTGAAAGTTCTGAGATCCCTTCTCTCTAGGTTTCTATACAGACCTGGTAATTATCTTAAAAAATTTTTGCAACTAAATTATTTCAATCACTGCAAGTACAGCTTTTAGTCTAGGTGTTGCTTTTCTTCAAGGGGAGTAATGCCTCCTGAAGTACACTCTTTGCATGGGTGGTAAAAACTTACTCAGCAGTAAGTATAGTGTACTTCAGGGTATTGCATTATTTGTCTTCCACTCACAATGGGTGCACTTAAGAGTAGTAATAATAGTAATAACTGAATGCATTTCCTCTTCCAAATGCTTCTCAAATGTTAGCTAATCCTCCATCATCTGTGAAAGGTAAGTAAAGGTATTTTCACCAAAAATGAGTGGTCTTAAAGTAACACTTCCAAAAGCATACAGATGCATTAGGAAGCTAGAGCCAGCTTTCAAATTACTGTTAGTAATTAGAGACAAATCTAGTTGCAAATGCATTTAAATTAGGCCCTTAGGTGCCTGTGGCTCTTGAAAAAGTAGAGAAAGCAATCATAAATGAACTTCAGAGAGAACCTTGCTGCTTTTCTGTATTTTGATATCACTTACTCTGTCTTTTTTTTTCTCTTTCTTTGCCCAGAAGTTTCTGCTGTTGCTATTGCTATTTAAAATCCCACTGCTTACAGCAATAGTGTGGAAACCTGTATAAAGTAGCACTCCTGCCTGATAGCAAAGTGAGCTTTATACATGCTAGAATTTGTATTACTCAGAATTAGATTTTTGGGTTTAGCTGCTATACCTATTAATGTCGGCTGTTGCCAGTAGAGGGAAAGCTTTCCACTTAAAGGAGAGGAGAGGTTAAAGTGATCTACCTGCTCCGTGTCACATGAGAGTTAAGGTATCACTGACTCCCAGTTCTGTGTTTATTATTCTGTCATCCGTAACCTTGTGGTTTTTTATTAACATTTTTGTTCCTTAATTAGGCACCCAGTTGGTCCGAAGCATGGTAAATTCACAGCTAGTGGCTGTGAGTCAGCAGCAAGTGGAACGGCCCTTGCGCACTAGACAGTCATCAGAATGTGTAAGTTCCAATTAGCTATAGTATTGAAGTAAGCAAGCTGTAGCAAACCAGTGATCGTGGGCCATGCTAGCTACAGGTTTGCACAGTTTTTTCTCAACAGATTCTGGACTTTATAATGACGACGTTGCACTCTGCCAGTTACTGAAACTTTGATTTATAATGTAGTGTCTCTTGGAGAGTATTTATAATCTTCAATATGGAAACTACATAGTCAGATGTCATATGAGATAGCTTGGAATTCTGAAAGGCCAGCTTCACTATCTTTGAGATTTAAGCTAGGATGCCTTTTGAAGTCTTGTGCTTAGTTAATCTGGCACTGTTCTGGAGTTACTAAGGGAAGTAAAGCATAGCTCATCGTTAACATGCTGGAGACTTAGGTTTGTGACTATCGTGATTCTTTGTGGTTTAAGAGAACTGTCTTAAGGGACTGTCATGAACAGGCAGGGAACACAGATGAATCATACTTCAATTCAGATGTGATACACAGGGCAAAAGTCTGCCAGAGTACACTAGAAGCACAAAGAGAACAATGGGGAAATTTTTGGTAGTTTTCTCTTGGAATTTGTTCAAGTCTCTATAGAACTAGATAAAATATGTTTAACCTGCTTCTAAGTGGAGATGGATAGCAGAGCGTATTTGAGCAAATACAGCTGTTGACATTTAATGTTTTTGGAGTACAGAATACAGCAGAAATTCATTAATTTTAAGCTATTAGTCTGAGAAACATGTACCTGCTAATGAAGCTGGCAAGTAAGCAAACATAGTAATCAGGGCAGCTGATCGCTGATGCTCTTTGTTCAGTTTGTAGAGTATTTTTCAGTATTTATAGAGTATAGGTATAGAGTACTTCCTAACTGATAAGCAAGCATTTATTGGAATGTTTGCTCCAGTAACAAAGACTTTATGACATTTTTGCTATAAAAATATGCTGTTCAGGAGGGACTGGTACAGCCCTAATCTAAGTGACGGGCTGAACTGCCACCATGCTGTCACATGACACAGGAGTATCTTTTTAGGAGCCTTGTATTTCTGCTTGGGAAATTGAAGCTGGACGTGTGGGTGCACACACAGTCAGGCACATCATACACACTGGACCTACTGCATGTGCACATTCTTGTGTCATCTGGATGTCATGGACTCTGTGTGTTGCATGGTTGTCATTTGGCCAGGGTTTCTTGGTGAATATGTGTTGTCCAGGGATTGTTTGAGGAGAATGGGAGGGGGGAATGTTAGTGGAGCAAGAGGGAGAGAAAAGAGGAAGCAGGAGTGTGGAAGCAGACCAAGAGGCTGGAGCTTAACATTTGTCCTCTCCTGCTGCTGGCATGTCCAGTGGATGTTTGTGGTGGTTTAATGTTTGCAGGAAGGCTCTAGACAGTGCATGTGCTCTATTTTTATGACATTTAAACTGTTAAACTAGTTGTTGTCTTTCAAATCCCAGGTTTTACCTTCTCTTCCTGGTTTGATAGAAAGGCATAGGAGTCAGTCATGCAGTAACAGTTGGAATAGCAGCAGGGAGCAATACCAGCTTCTGGTCTTCAGCTTTTGCCCAGGCAAAGACACACAGCGTGCTGCTATAAGGAATGCTCTGAAAGGCTGGCATGGGGAAGTCCTGCAGGCTTCTGGTTACTGAAGAAAAGTGACTGCCAATTTAAACAGACAGGCGAGCGGTCATAGATAGTGACAAGCTGCAGAGACCTTTAACGTCAGATGTTTGACGGCAGCTGAGTTACTTGGAGCTTAGCTGTCTGCTATAGTCTATGGAGGGAGACAAACAACTTCAGGGGGAGACTGAGATCTGAGATTCAGGTAATCACCTCTGGTTTAGGTAGCTGTCTGTCACTTGAATTTCTCTTTGGAGGCACCTATCTTATGCCATCACCATCTTGTCTCAGTGCTTAAAACCAGATTAGGTTAATCCAGACATAGGTAATAAATTTCAGCAGATAAACTGGGGAACTCTTCCCAGCCACCCCAGTTCTTGAAGTGCTTCTCTGCTTAGTTGCAATATCAAACAGCTGAAATAGGCCCATGCCTGTTTCTGTTGCTGGTGAAAGGAAAAGCTTTGTAAGAGCCCTGCAAAGGTGGTAATAATTGCTATTTCTGTGCCTTTAGCCATGGCCTAACATCAGGATATGGAGGTTGAAACTGGGTTTTTGGAGTTTCAATTTCTTGTTTAACAGATTAAATTAAAATTAAAGAAATATTAGGAACTTACTTCGGAATTACTTAAAAAGTGTGTAGTAGTAAGAACCACTCTATTTAGAAGTAAGGTAATTAGTTAATGAGATTCTGGGCTGTAAATAAGTAGGGTGGGGAAGACACTGATTAAAAATCAGAAACAGATGTGTGAGGAGTCTAATGAAGAGCTTGGGGCTAATGTTTGCTCAGAATGATATTTCTGATGGTGGGATGTGCCACATTAACAGACCAAATTATCTGATGGTGAAAATCAGTGTCAGTCGAACTGCACTTATTTAAACCAGCAGGGACTTGGGTGCAGTAATTGGGGTGTTGCTGGGGGGTGCTTTGCCTTTTTTATGAATAGTCTAATACAGTGGGTGCTTATTAAAGAAAACCACCATTAAATAGCTAGTGAACTAATCGGAAATACATACTTTTTTTTCCCCTCCAGTCTGATTCGCATCAGTCATCTTACTCTCCACAACCTCAGCAATTTACACAGAATTCCTCTCAGCCAGCCTCCATTAACCAGACTCAGCCACAACCAATATCCCAGTCTAAGCACGTTCCGCAACCACAGCAGGGTGCACAGCCACCCCATCAGGTCCAGCTGCCTTTGTTTAACTTTCCCCAATCTCCCCCAGGTCAGTATTCCACCTTGCATAACCTGGGACTACTTCAGATGCACCATCACCACCAAATTCAGCTTCCCAACACTTCTTGGCCTATTCATGGGCCCGTTATTCACTCTGCACCGGGTAACCCTCCTCATTCTACAAATGTTCCATTTTCTATGAGATCTGGCAGCAGCAGCACCACAAATAACCAGAGCAGTGTAAGCTTGAATGATCCCAGTATCATCTTTGCACAGCCTGCTGCCAGGCCCATGGGAATCCCCAGCACTTCTCATGAGGGACACTGGCACAATCCTGTGACTCCAAACTCACTGGTGAACAATGGCACTGTGGGGAATTCAGGTAATTCTTCTCTGTTGTATCAAACCTCTCGCACTTTGTGTACAAGTGTTAAGTGTTACAGAAACAGCTAACTCTTTCAACTTGTTTTATATTAAAAATATGATGCTTAAGAAACTAAGTCATTACCTTCACCGTCTTAACATTTTCATAGGAAAAAAATGTCAAGTTGGATCATTGTAACTTTTAGGCATTGGTCCTATCTGCCGTTAACGGCTGTGCAGCACATGAGAAATCATGCATTCAACTGAGAAATGTTCTAATAATTACTTGAGTCCAAAGCACATTTCTGTGAATATGCTTACAAATACGGTTTCCATTTATGTTGTAATGTAGTTTATTAGACGAATGCTGAGACTGCAACTATGAACTTAGAGGCTGGCTGAATTATGGTTCTGCAAGCTGAATATTGCATCCTTGCATTTAGTGCAATATAACAAGATCTTATGCATTCTTTTTTCCTATAGTTTGTCCTGCCACATTTAACTTCCATAATCTCCATGTCATTTCCTGCAAATACTTCATACAGATTTTCCCTGTGACAAGTGGGCAACAGCCTTTTGCCTCATACCAAAGCCAAGTACATTTGTATGTTTGAGGCTGAGAAAAATGGTATATAGTAATTAAAGCCCATACAGTTTTCTGTGCAACATAAACCATGGCAGCCCCTAAAATTTAACTATGATTTTTAGATAATGATAATGGTCTTTTGATTTATTCTGAGTGTGTAACTCCTATGTTTAAAGAAATATATCCATCATATGATATACTGATGCAGTTCTTCATCACGAGATGGAAATTTTTAATCTCCTGCACAGCCTTTCTCTGCACTAATAAGGTAATTGACAGCAACAGTAGATTCTCAGCTGAGTCAACAGTGTTGGATGAGGTGTAATTCACCAGTGAGTTTCAGATATTTGTTGAGATGCTGGAGATGCATGTTTTTCTATTCAGAGCTTTGTGGGGAATATATTTTAGAGGATACAGAAACTGCTACCAGTGTGTTTTCTGTGCTTTCAGTGTGCTTTGTCGCTACCTCCCCATTTCTGATCTTAATTGTCTGTCCAGGCTCGTCTGTTCTCTCTTCCACATCTACCCCAGCTCTGACTTTTTCTCAAGCACCTGCTTCCAATCCAAGTCTTCTTACCCAGGTAGCTGCCTTGTTTCAGACAAGCTCCATAGATCCTAGTTTCTGCTCAATTCTCCTTTAACGAGTCCTGTTTCTCATCATGTAGTCAATCAGCCCCTGTTAGTCTGTTTCCTTTTGCTCTATCTCATTTTGTTTGCTTCCACGCTCATTGTGCCTGCACAGGTTTCCCAGTTTTCTTGTGCTGTCCGTCACAGTATTTTTTTTCCCTTCCCTCTACTTCCCTCTATTTTCAATCTCATCACCCTCCTTATCCTTGTTCCCAGTCCTAGTATTTTTCCTCTTTGTATTTTAATCCGTTTTGTTTCCTTTTTGGCTTAGATGCCATTAAGGTGGGGGTCACTGGGTAGGCACACAGCAGAGATGAGCTGTCTGCTCTCTGGTTGAAGCCTGCTTTCTTACTTGCTCGGGACAATTTGAGAACAGCAAGTTCATGGGAACTTTCTCTTGGCTCACATAACCTTGACTTGGAAGGAGCGACTTTACTTTCTTTTCAGTAGACAATTGATCAGAAGTAGGATCATTAGAAGTTTCAGACAGACAACTTTTTTCATGCATACTCCAGAGCCATGCTTCCTATTTTGTTGTATAAAAGTTACTGTTCTTTTTAAATGCGTAGCCTGCTTTTATTTAATGAAAGTCTGTCTGCGGGTTTTTTTTATGATGAGCCTGAAGGGGAACTGATATACTGAGAAGGATAGTTACTTAGATTTATTTGTTTATGTTTAAATGTACATTGATCAAGTTTTTAAATTAGCAGGCATTGCTGTGTCTTATAAAATTGGGAGCTATGAACAAAAAGAGCAGGATTAGTAATACAGCATTTGGCATCAACTGTTGTGTGTCCTGCCTCCTTGAATGCTTGATTTCTCATATTTAATGCTGCAGTAATACTGGATTTGTAAATGGAATAGCTTAAAATTTGTGTAATTATTTCAAAAGTTTTTATTTTTCTCTCTAAAAATCAATTTTAAGTTGGTCTGATGATCTAGATATCAAGTTTCTTAAGCATACAAGTATTAGTGGAATTCCAGTGTGCATCTGAGAATTATTTCTTGCAGTAGGATAATAGCTTTCATGTCACAGCTATGTCAGTGATAGTGAATATCTGTGTGGGATCAGATATTAGTAATGTTCTTCAGACCTTGTATTTTTCATCATGAGAATGACATAGGAATAGTGAAATTGTAGGTCTTCATTTTAATACTCATTCATCCTCTGTCTTCCTCCCCAATAAATTCTATTATAGTGAATAATGAAGTAGTTTAGGTGGTAATTTTTATTGATGTATATTTAAAAAAAAATAAAAGAGTAGCACATCAGACTAATCACAATAAGTCCCCTGCAAACTGTTATTTAAGATGTAAATTGTATTTGTGACTTACTGTTTAATTATTTCAACTTGCAATGTGCTTTTCCCTTTCAATTGAAAAATAGATCAGGGTTTCCAAGGACAGTTTGGTAAAATGAACCCTCCTTCTGTCCCTTGGGACCATGGGACCCCTACCCATTTTCCTCTCCTCCGAGGAGCGTGGCCTTACAATATGCCTCAGAACTACATGCAGCAGGGAAATGCCAGCTATCCACCGAACAAACCTTTCTACCCTCAAGGTACTAGAACTAGTATGTGAATCAACAGCTCATGCAACATGTCTCTTTACTGTCTCAAAGGCTTTAAAAGCCAAGGAATCATGTTTCACTTGCTAGGCTCCCTGGAACCATAATGAATCCAAGAGTCAAATCAACGCTTCAGCTTCCTGTATGGATGGATGAAAATCTTTGTGGGAGGGCAGGGGTTAAATCAAATTCTGAAATCTGAGCCAATTTGCAGTCTGTTGCACTTCTAGCCTCCTTCTCCTTCACTGCTGCTGTCTCACTGCAGAGCCACCTCTGCTTCAATAGAGGTTAAGGTGATTTGCCCACGAGCGTGTTAAGAATATGAAGAAATTTTTGTCCTAATTCATTTTATTTGGCTTTTGTTGTACCTTGCCTTGTGGAATGACTTACACAGATTAAAAACTTGCAAGACCATAGAATAATTCAGGTTGGAAGGGGCCTCTGGAGGTTATCTAGTCCAACCCATCTGCAGTCAAAGCAGTACTAACTTCAAAGTTAGATCAGGTTCAGTTATTTAGGGTACTTTGAAGGACTGACTTTATCTCAACTCTTTCTGATGCTAGCGGATGGTAAAGGTGTTCAGCGTCTGGCAGGATTGAGAAAGGCTGTAGGAAAAAGACCTTTGGCTCCACTAAGAGAGAAACTACGCCCAAATTTTAGTTGGAGGCTTTGCAATTACTGTGTTGCTGGGTCACCTAGTATAAAATGAGAGATACTGGCACCAAATCCTTTTTTCAAAATCTAATCTATTGGCTGTAGCAAGGTTTCCAAAGTGAGACCCATATTTAAAAATCCTGAAATTACTTTTGTTAAATAACTAAAATGTATTGACGATTCTGAGGGAATTTTGGAGATAGGATTAAAGTAATACTGCATTGTCCCATTAAATGGGTTAGTCGTACAGATAGCATTTGTGTCAGTCTAGTAAATGGCTTTATTTCTAAGTAAGATTAATACATTGACTATAGCCAAGCACTGTTAAATATGTTTCATTTGCTGAAGTAATTGTAATCCATTTTCTTTTAGCTGGTCCACTGATGCAGAGTAACCAGCGGTTCTCGCTTCTGTCTCAAGGACACCCACACTTGAATCTGAATTACATTCAACAGAAAAAGTGAAATTTAATGGGATTGTGGGTGGGTGGGGGGAGGGGAGGAAAAAAATTCAGGTTCTGGTTTAAAATCTTAATGCAACATGTTTAGATACAAGATTATTTAAGACTGTTTTTAAACTGTATCATTTGTACATAGATATGAACTATAGTTTTTACTAGTATCACAAAACTGAGTGATACAAATTTCATCTATTTTATTACCCTATTTTTAAGGGGAATTGTGTTTTGTTTTATCTTGATAAACTGTAAAGAGAGAGAATTTTTAAAATTAAGTTCTTTATTTTCTATTAGCTGTATTCATACTTTGGTTGCTTCAGACTTTATATATATTGTTCTAAAAAAAATAAAATTAGAAGGGGATTTCATGTGTTTAAAAATTTGTCACTTCTATTCTTTACAGAACTATGTAGTGCCAAAAAACTTTTTAAAAGAAAAATAAAACTGCAAAAAAAGGACATGAGACTTTTTCCTCTTCCCTGTTTGTATGCATGCTTGCATTTAACTGTAATTAGGAAACCAGAATAATAAAACCAGCTTTAATTTAGATATCTTAAAGAAGAGATGAAAGATGAGCAGCTTTAATGAGTCATACACTGAGTATACCTGTTTCTCACCATGTCATTGCATGTGCTGTTCACAGCCAATGTGTCTTTCTTGTAAGATATTTGATCTGAGGGAAGAGTATGCCTGCTTTTCTGTTCATAAACTTTGCAAAATAATATGAAAATACTCTAGAAAAATCAGGCTGTACTATGAAGTAATTTTAAAGTAATTTTAAAGCATAAATTCACTTGGCATACTACTTTTTGTGTTGTCAACACTTATTCAGCAGTATGTGAAAATACTTAAACCATAAACGCAGTGTTCAGGAGATAACCTTGTCAGTCACTGCTCCTGAAGCCAGACTATGAATAAAGGGATGGTACACAAAGGGTTTAACACAACTGATTTCCTGTGATATATAATTAAATGTACTAAGCTGAGAACTGTAACTTGAGTAAGAGCTTAATTATTCTTAATTTGAAAAAACAGGGACTTGCTGACTGCTAACATTGTTCAGAGAAAGTAGAGCTGAGTATAATTGTGTCATATTCTGTCCCCAGTCACAGGCAGGTCACAAACTATGCTCAAAGTAGTGGTTTATTGTCTTTATACTGAATAACTTACTGCCTGGAAAGAATTAAGTGGTGCCTTGTACTACTTGAAGCTCCTGAACTGTCTGATAGTAGCATCAGAAGAAGCAGAGCATTAGACTTAAGGCTGATTCTTACAAAGGAACCAGTAACAGCTCATTGTTTTAAGTTAGCTCGTCCTTTCAGTAAACACACTTAATTACAACAGTCTTACTTCCTTTCCTGTAGTGGAGGTTTGAGATAGTTCAGGCTGGTAGCTCTTCAGTGTGTGTAACACAAAAATACTCTCACTTTGGCAACTGAATGCAGTGGCTGTTTGTCAAAACACCACCCTGATTTGAGAATGAAGCCAGCTTCAACTAGGGGACATCTAAACAAAGTATTGTGAAAGAAACAGCAAGCAGCCTTTAAAGACAAAACCCCCCCCCCTTTTTTTTTATTGCTCTTCACTAGTTTTTACAGGCCTTGAGGAAAACAATTTAAAAACAATCCTCAAATTCTATCACAAGGATGAATAACTAACTACATAAAAAGTATCCTTAGCTTTCTTTTAATTACAAAAACCCAAACAAACAAGACTTGTACAAGAGGAGAAGGATTAAATTGACTGCTAAAGCAGCCAGTATGTATCCAGCTGTCCCATAAAGCAAGTAGGACAGTATTAGACTGCAGTTCAAGGTCCTTAAACTGTGTGCTGGGTTTAGTTTGTTATTCATTCCCTCGCCGACTCTTCTTGTGACTTTTCTTAGATCTGAAACAGGAAAAAAAAGCCATATGACACAGTACTAGTGATTGTTTTGAAAGACCAAGGTGATTCATAGCAGTAAGTGGTGTTTTCTATGGTCAAATATGGACAGTGTGACTTGACTGCAACACTGAGGGAGGTACTATATGAAATATTTGATCTCCAACATTGTAAGATGACCTTCAATCCCCAAGATTAAATGACAGGTAAGGGCTCCTACAGCAGTACAGACACCCTTAAGAAACAGGCCAAGCCTTTACCTTTCAGGTGATTTGGAATGACTTCTGTGTCTGTGACTTCGATGATGCCCTATGAGATAAAAAGGTAACGGTTACTTCCATAGACCCTGGAATTCTTTTTTGTTTTGCTAATGCAATCTGCTTCTAGTGACCAAGCATCCTAGAATATGCCAGAACAACCCTAACCTTAATTAGGCACTCAAATTAGCCTCCTGTCAAATATTTGAAAAATGTACTTGAGGCAATTTTGCATGTGTTAAAGGAGTTCTCCAGCTGTGCCTTCATGCAACTAGCAGTTTTATGAGCCAGATTAAGCACCTATGCTACCTTCTTGATACCATGACACAGATTTTTCTTGCAGTGGATGTTCTTCTGATAAAGACTTGCCAGAGTTAATCTGTAAATAACAAAAATACCTGGAGATTTAGATCTTGATCTGTGGCGCCTCTCCCTGGATCTGCTCCGGTGTCGTCTTGGGCTTTTGCTGCGATGCCTCTCCCGGCGTGGTGATGGACTGAGAGAAAGGAAGCTTTTAACATAGCCATACTAAAAATACACGCATTCTAAGATTAAATAATAGAATAAAAGACTACCTTCTTCTCTTTGGAGAGCGGCTTCGCCTGTAATTGGGGGAGAAAAGAAAGAGTCACTAAACAGCTGGTTCTGCTAATGACTTTTAATTTCCCCTATTCTCCAGCAACAGTACTAGGGCTTCCCTTGTGTTCCCCCATGTCCCCAGTTAGTGTGTTTGGCCTGCTGTACAAGAGGCAGTACGTGCTTCTGGACTGGCCTGTACAGTGAGCAAATGAGGTTAGGGATGAGTTTTTCCTGGCTTATTATCAGTAAGAACAATTCACAGGATTTCCTCTGCAGCCTCTAGCTTACATGAAAACAAAGCACTTGGTTCCCCTTACTATCTTCACTGTATTGTCAAATTTAGCTAAAGTTGGCCAGCAAGTTCAAGAGTTACTGAAGGACTAGAGAAACAGGCAGACGGGTTGACTGTGGCTGTGCCCTGCAACTCCTTACTTTAGAAAGTGGCTAAAGGAATTAGGAGGTGTAAGAGATTCTGGCTGCTATGCTTTGCTCCAGCCATCTGCAGTACCATAGGTAAAAAAACTGCTCAAGAAGAGCCATATCACCTTCTTGGAGACCTGCTTCGGCTCCGCCTGTATCGCACAGCTGGAGATCTGCGAGGTTTATCAAGGTCTCTGTAGCCTCTTCTGCGGTGGTCAGGAGAGGGTGCTCGTTCCAGCTGGAAACAAGGGGGGGGGAGGAGGTTCTGTAAGTCTTGTTTCATCAAGGTTTTTATCTATCATAAAAATTTCTGAACAATTAATATAAATGACAAAAGTCATGCAATCAAGCTTCCCCATCCTCAAGTATTTCATATTCAGAAGTCAGTGGTACTAAGTTTGCCAACTGGAAACTAAAATGGCCACCTCTCATACTGTTGATTCTTAAGTACAGCAGAATTGACTATGATGGTCACCATAACTTTCATCATCACCTTTAGTTCTCTCCATTATATATGTACGTAAAACAATTTATCTGAAATGTGTTTAACAGAACAGATCCAGATTTGTGAATTTCAGGACACAGAAAAGCTTGACAAACACAGAGCACTTGAGAATTGCTTCAAGGTCTAACAAATTCTCACAAGCCGCTTATATGCAAATATGTTAAGGGAGGAGATAAAAGTTGCAAGCAGCCTCCTGGTACCTCCCCTCAAATATTTCTCATAGGCCATAAAGTGTTCTGCAGTGGTTTCAGCACCAGCTTAACTACCCCTTCCCAAAACAGTTCACCAACCTTTTCATCTTCCTCTTCCTCCTCCTCACTGGATTCTACATCATCCATGTCTTCTTCCAAAGCACTAACACGAGGCTCGAGTTGCTCAGCTTCTTCCAGAACGTATCGTTTCTAGGAGAAATTACAACTTTATCTTACATAACCAAAGTAAGAACAAACACCTGAGGAGGCATGTTGTGTGCCAGAAGGGCCTGTATCAGAGCTTTATACAAGCAGCCAGTAGCTGACACAACTATTGAATCTGATGCAGTTAAGAATTCCATAACCATCTACTTTTCCAAACCTGTAATCGAGGCAGAATGATATCGCATACACGTTCCTCGTGAAGTAGTTCATCGATAAATTCATCCACATGCATCAATTCAAATTCTGGAGGGGGAAAAATTGCATTTAAAAGACAAAGAAGATTAACACTAGTGGCTAGAGTAAAGACAAAATGCTTCAGACAATTTATGTGAAGCAGGCTGTACAAACAACAGTTCTAAAATCATTCTCAAAGATGAGGAAAATCATTAGGCCTATCTTGCAAAAAAGGAAATTACTGCACAGCTAGGATTAGCAGATACACAGGGCTTAAACCAGCACTCCAACAGTGTTTCTTTGGTATTTATGGAACTGCGTTTCAGTGCCCAACAGAAAACACAAGCACTTGGGGAAAGCAAAATAAGCAAGGCAGTTCTCATTTGTGCAAGTCAGCAAGATGAGCAACAGACTATCCAAAGGATGAATAAGTAAAAGTGAGGTTTCAAAAAGATGGTTATGCCACAATTTTTTAAGCTTATATTACTAAATAGAATATTTATTTTTATCCAGCATGGTACATTTTTTTAACAAAAGGTCATCTATGAGGTACTATGAAACCACAACTTAGGAAGGGCACTTACCCCCATTTCTGTTCTGACTTTTTATTTTTCGATAGTCATTATACAGTGGTTCAAGATACTTGTAGCAGTCAATGGCAGTGCCTGTCAATCTCATGTACAATGCACCAAGCATTCGGACATACCTGAAAAGTAAACCATTTCATTTATCCGAGCTTTTTGCATAGTTAGCAGTTTAGATAAAAGAGGAGTTTTTCCCGTAAGTTTCTGAGGAGAATCAGTACACTAAAATAAATAGAATACATGACTGTTTAGATTTTCTCCTTCAAGTACTCAAATATGTATATATAAAAATATGTATACTCAAGTATACGTATATAATCTCTGTATGGGTGCACTATCACTCACAAAGGCGAAAGAAATACTGAAGAAAAAGTAGATTAATATGGCTCCCTTAATCCAACTCATTCTAAATACTTCATAATACATCTCTGTGATAATACAGAGATGTATTATCACAGAAAGCACATGCCACAAAGGCAAGCTTCCAACAGCCCAAGTGACAAGGAGGGCAGTCTTAAAAGCAAGAGGAAGGGTGTGCTTTTTAGCAAAAAGAGTTTATCGGGGCCCACTAAAAGCTAAACCCTGCACTGAGGTTTCCCTGGCTGTTTTGGACAGTTTCATTCAGTACAACAACCAAAAGAGGGGGAAAAAAAAAAAACAAGCTACCAACTTACTTGAAGTCCTCGTTTTTTATGAACTCCACAATGATGTCTTTTTCGGGCTGGATCTGCAGCATCTTCAGCGTCAAGCACAAGAAGGGCGTAGGCTTAATGTTCCCGCCATAGACGCCCCCCACGTACTTCAGCTCCATAGCCTTGTCCACCACCAGCTCGGCTAGGAGAGGGACGGGCCGTCAGCACAGGCTCCTCACCGAGCTCCCCGCCGAGCCCCCTCCCGCCCCAGCCCGCCCCGCCATACCCGTCAGGCCGAAGCACTCCTCCTTCCAGTACTTGGACTCGTAGATGCGGGTGCGGATGATCTTCTCCACCAGGTACTGCGGGTTGGTGCCATGGATGCTGTGCGCGTCCTTCACCGTCCGGTTCGCCATGGCCGCCGCTAGACAATTCCACTCAACTCCGCGGCGGACCGCCCCGCTCCCCTTCCGTGAGGAGCTGCAACAACTTCCGCTTCCGGGGCGCCGCCGCCGGCCGCCATCTTATCTTCGGGCCATAACATCCCTTCCGGCCGCGGCTTCGGGACGCCAGGCGCAAACATGGTCGCACCGCCTCTTCCCGCCCCCTCCGCCCTCTGTGCGCGCGCGCGTCCGAGGGGCCGGGGCTCCGGGCGGGCTTTGGCGCGAAATTCTATCCTCGCGCTGGCAGGAGCTCGCGCTGCCGCCGCGCACGGGGACAGCTGAGGCGCCGCGGTGAGTGGGCCTCGGCCCTGCGGTCCGTGAGGCGGGCGGGCGGGTTAGTGGCTCTGGGAGGGCGGTGGAGCGCCTCGGTGTCTCTCTGCGTGTCCGACCCGGCGGCGCTAATAGGCCCCTTCCGACGCCATGGCCTCGCAGGCCGCCAGGGAACCGGGCAGCGGCCCGGGGCGGGGAGCGGGCTCCCTGAGGCAGAGCCCTGCCCGAGCTCTTCGCTGCCTCGTCTAAACCGACGGGCTGGGGTGAGCGAGGGGGGAACAGCACTGTGCGTGTGTGTGTGGCGTTTTCCTGAGCCCTGTGGCCTGTTTCCAGAGGGAAAATTCTTATTTATAAAAAAAAAAAAAACCACATAAAAATTGAGCGTAAGCGAAACGTTCGTGATGGTCTCATCTGCCTGGTCGCTGTGAGGTCTGGACGAAAAACAGCAAGCCATAGTCTTAAAAGGGCCGGCAGCGTGCCCCGGCCATCGCGGCGGGTGGTCGGCGAGCCCCCGGAGCCAGGGGCCGCGCCGGCCCCAAGGGCAGCGCGGGAGGGCGGGAGGGCTTGGTAATTAATGGGCAAAGAGTCCTGGTAATAAACAAAATGCAGAAGACATCTATTCTGATAACTTGTTCTGTGAGTAAGCAAAGTAGCTAGTAACAAGGGAATCGCATGTTTGTCAGTTGTGTTAGTCAAGCACCAGACGTGAAAAAAGGAATGGAAGAATAATCTACTAAACAAACTACTAAATCTAAAATCTACTAAACTTAAATAACTACTAAACACCTTCCCTTTTTCATCCTCCCTCAGAGGAGAGGCGTCTGGAGGCTTTGGGGAAGGTGGGCTTCTCTGAATTGACTGATGCATGCCACATTCTTCATACACACTGAAAGAATTGATGGCATTTCTATGTATCTGGCCATCTTGAGTCTTTCCCTGCTTTTATTTTTAAACAATAATTCTAAAAATTGTTTGGTTTATTTGTTTTAGCTTTTCCTTGGGAATTATGAATACCCGGCAGCAAAGCAAAATTATCTACTCCTGGTATGGAAAACCCATGAGCTCAGACAGAAAACTGAGGACTTTCCAGTACAAGTAAATAACATTTATTTCTGGCTTGCTCAGGGAAACTTAATCAATGAAGGTTTCTTTACCTTTCTGATATTGTTTAGGTTAATTTGGCAGTCAGTGAGAATATGAGTAAGGTTTTGAGCATTGTGTCATGACGCTGTATGCATATAACAAAAATGTCACAAAGCTCTTGAATTATAAATTGTATAATGTATACACAAAAGCATTTAATTAAATATGTGAATAAGTGTTAACTGTCTATTTGAAATATTTGTGAAAGCTTTTAATCGGGAAACTCAATTGTATGCTTTGCAAGAGGGAGTGTAACTAGCTGTAAGATTGACAAACCATCAGCTTTAATGATACGTGAATTATAAAGACTATGAAATCCTGCTAATCTGCATGTGTGCATCACTTTCTAGGGGAATCCTTATTAAATCAGAAAGAAGCAGAACAGAAACCTGTATACAAGTTGGCGAGTTTATTTTAGTTGAAGGGGAGAATGCAGATCAACCTTTTGTGGCACAACTCCTGGATTTATATGAAGATGGTAAGAAAAGTTAAAATTTACCTCCTATCTGAGAAATCTTAAAATGTTTTAAAGATACCTGTTTCATGGTACCCCATATCACTGGCCTAATTTATTAAGGAAATTAGGCTTTGGTAATCACTGCATCTGTATTCACATGCTCCCCAAATATTTGGGGCTGATGGCTAATTTGAGCTAAATTTGATAGATAAACAGAGAGCTTAAAGACATTAAATTTTTACAACGTTTTTGCTTAGTTGTCTAATTTAAAAGAAATGGTCCTTGAGGAAGACCGTGTGAGCTCATGCTTTTTTTAGAGATTGGAGAATCCAAATGGAGCAAGAGAACTGCAGCCTTGGAACTTGCATCTTATTAGACATCAGGGAATTTAGCAATAAGGTACAAGGCTGAATAAATGGAGCTCATTACTTCTGTTCCTTGTAGAACTCCTTGTTTATAGATAAAGGTAGATATTAAAAGATAAATCATGGAACATGAGTGATACAAAGGTTATGTCTGAGTCTGAATTAGAAACTACTCATTAGCTATGTCTGATTTCTTTGAACAGCTTTTGTTGTTTGTTTTGGGCTATCATAATAATGTTTTGAGGTTTTTTAATTCTTTACTTTTTAAAAATATAAATACATATAACTCCAGCTTATTTATTTACTAATATAGATTTATTGTAATATAACTGAATATTCTTTTCATGCTGGAACAAAACCTGTCAAACTTCCTTGAAAACAAGATTTTCCTTTTGTTGTATATCTTTGACAAATTTGTTAAATTTGTTTTTTATTCAAAGATGAACACCTTAAAACGTAGAGAGGAACTTAATATTCAATTCTAATATGTTTCAAATGTTTCTTTTAACTCTCCACACTGAATCTGTTCATAGTGTTTATTCAGACTTCTAGACATTTCAACAGCAGGATTCTCTGGTTTGTTAGGCGGTTAATAAATGTGTTTCTGGTTTACCTCTAAAATAACATGGAAATTACAAATACTGTTCTGAAATTTCTCACTTCTCCTTTTATGTCACTCTTTTCAGTTAGTGGGATCCAATTAGATCATATTTATGCAAATAAGGAACCTCTTCATTTGTGATAGTGAACTGGTGGATCAGCTGGTCGGCAGGTTTTTTGTGATTGAGACCCTATGTAGCTGTTATCTTAGTCCTTAAAAGTCTCAACTCAAACATTTTAATTTAGCTTAGAAAATGGGAATTATAATCTCTTATCAGATGCTTTCTCACCTGTGTCCAGGGAGGATTTCTATCCTTGATGGCATTTTAGCTAAAGTCATTGAAGTCTGGTAATAACTATTTGCAATACAATAAAATTCTTCATGTGCACTGACTTTTTTTCATTCTTACAGGTGCTCAGCAGAAACATGCAGTTGTGCAGTGGTTCTCTCATATTACAGAGATACCTCAGAATAAACGGAAACTGCTTAAAAGAGAGGTTTCTCCCCAAGAGGTGTTTTTTGATCAAGTTTCTGGCTATGACACTGACATAGCTGTGGAGACCATTATTAAAAGCGTCATGGTATGTACTGCAACCCCTCTACACATAGAGGGAAGAAAGAAACAGAAACAATTTGAAAAGCATAATAGAACAGTGCAGCTGCTTTATTGCCTCCCAAACCAAATGTGTGATGCATATTTCTTAATGCAGTTAACATGGGATAGGATAGTTGAAAACTGTTGATATTCTGTCTTTCCTACATCCCAAAATTACTTTGGTTGTTGGCAGCCAGCTCATTTAGAGGTTTGTGTGGAAGGAAGTAATGTGATGGGGGTCCTGTAGTGCAATAAACTTACGCTAGTGTAAATGTAAGTTGAAGGTGTTGCCCTATATAATGAAGGATTATATGAATTCCAGTAATAGGATCTGTGAATAGAAAATAGTTGAATGTTAAATTAACAGTAAATGTTAAGGTATGTGTGTTTTGGTATTTTCTATTTTTACAGGTAATACCACTACATCTGGGGGAGGAACTACCTATTCCGTTAAACAAGGAACAAACTTTCTATGTAAAACAGTCGTGGGATGGGAAGTGCTTTAAGGCTTTGTCCCCTGACACATTCTCTAAGCTGAAAGAAGCTAATAAGAAAGGAGGTGGCATCCCATACTCTTCAAACTCATTTCTTCCTTCGGACATCATTTCCCCCTTGAAAAAAGAGAGAGAGAGAGTTGTTCAGAGTGCCACAAAACCAAAAAATGTTGAGTTGGAAATAGAATCAAAACATTCTGCTTCCAAGTCCTCCCTCGCTAAGGAGAGACATTCACAAAGAATGGCTAATGGCATCAAAACTCCAACAGCCAGGAAGAAGTTACAGTTAAACAGTATGTATATGGCAATATTCTGTCCATTTGGTAGTTTTGAATGTATTATGTTTTGTGCCTCTTCATTTTGGGTAGTTCAAACAATGGTAATATTCAACATCAGTATTTTTAGCTACCTCATGCAGGCTTTGGGGTTAGCCCAAGCCTTTTGGGTGCAGCAGTTGTTTCTTATGTCTGTTCTTTCAAGCAACTGTACTGCTTATATCCAATTGCTGTTGCAAATGTTTTATTTGTAAGTCTGAGGTAAAGTGCTTGTTGGCTGAAATGCTACCAATCAGCCTAACTTGACCTCAGAATATCTCACTTTCTTTAATCTTCTGAAGGTACACTAAAATGTTTACATTGAGCTGGTTGAATAAGCACATTTGATCCTATGTAACATGCCATATTTTCAAATGGAGCCTGAGTAAAGTTGTAAGTGATGGAAGTGGGTTAGAAAACTGCAAAAATCACTTTGTATTCTATTTAGTCATCTTTTTAGAGAAAGTGTATGCCTTCAGTCGTATGTATTCAGTTCCTTGTTCCTGGAGTGTAATGCCATCCCCTTTCATTTAAATGACAGCCACCGAGCCAGTCATACTGTGTCTTCTGAAAGTTAACCAAAGCAGCCATATTAAAGCCTGACAAAAGTTCATTTTGCTCTTGATTCCTAGGTCCCACAAGATCGCCTAAAGGCAGGATCCCGGGATGTGAAGTTTTGGAACTTTTGGATGATGACTGGGACACTGTAGCACCGTTAGAACCATCAGCTACTAAAAGAAAAGTGAAATTCACTGGCATTTTAGGCTCACCACCAAAAATACCTTGCACCAATGATAAGTCAAAGTCAACGTTTGATACTGCAGAGCACTGGAAGAGGTTTAGTGATACAATACGATTATCCCCCTATAGTAAGGTCAAAGACTCCAGTGAGAAAGCCAAGAATCTTAATATGAAAGATGACACTATATCGTAAGTGATAGCCTTTTTATAGTTATTTTTGTATGGAATGTCTATTTGTAAGTAGCTCTCTTTAAGCACATTTATGAAAGACTTCTGGAGGAAAAGCCGGTGAAGTCTCTGCATACCACATTTTGCCTGTTGAGATCACTGAGGAAGGGGGGATAGCATAAATAGTCACAAGTGCACTGTGGTGAAGCTCTAGAAAGCATGTTACTTGGAGGTGAATGAATGATTGGGGAGATCATACGAGGAGTTGACTTTAAAGATGGACACAAGCGGTTCGTGGTTACAAGAACAGAGAGAAGAGGTTGGAAATGGGAATGGTAGGATGATACGAAAGGGCATTGAAGCCATAGTGATATGGTTTGTACTCATCGGCATGGATGAAAATCTGTTTCCCTGCAGTCACTGTACGTATGTCATACAGGCTCAAATGTGTCCTACTTGACAACTATTGAGATATGCTGAACTATAGAAAGGGATGTGATTGGCCTCATGAGAGTTCTCATGGTAATTGTATGTATACCTCCATGCTAATTTTTATGTAGAAAAGAAATTGAAACTCAAAAAGCGTAATTGTTTAACTGTATCTTCACACAGCCTTTAAAAATGGCATTAAGCTGGGGCAGGAGGAGAATGGATCAGACTTTCTTGTATAAAATGTTGCAAGAAGCCAAAAACCAGTCATGTTCCTCCTTTCAAAGAGTAAAGATGTGGGTGCAACACTTGGTGGATCTGCACCCTGTTTTTGTCACTTATTGTATAGCAAAAAAAATTTGGTTTTCATTCATAAGGTAAAGACATTTCAGTGGTATTTATAGATCTAAAAAAAATTCTGAAAACTGTCTACAAATAATTAATTAATCTCATTGTGTCCTTTGAACTAATAGGAAAGTTGTATTAACAGTAAAGTGTTTCAGTGGTAGGGATGAAGAAGTGCCCAAGAAGACAACCAAAGAATCTCAAAACACAAATAGAAAAATCTACTTTGGGCATCAAAATCTTTCTTTGGGCATCAAAGAGATGCCCAAAGAAAATCATATTTCTTTTCTCTTTCTCTTAAAAAAAAAAAGCAAACAACAACAAAAACGCACAACCAAACAAAAAAAACCAGTGCTGTTTTGAGCCCCTGTCCCTTCAGTTTGGCAGTGTTATATTTGCAAAATAATTTGGCTGCTAATTCAACTATATCAGCATTCATTCAGTGCTCTTTGCTGATGTATATGTGTCTAACGGGGGAAGTGAGGGAAAGCTGTTAAGGTGCAGCAGCTGTCAGTCAATGTGGAATAAATTGCTGTTGCCAGCTGAGGGTGCATCAGGAAACAAAGCGGTGTAATGTTCATAGGGCCCATGTCAGAGACATCTGTTTTGAACTAATGCTAGTCCAGTCACTGTTGTCACAGCATCATAGATCAGCTAGCAACTCTGACTTGTATGGACTCAGGGCCTCCCTTAGCAGCTTTCCTCAACTGGTTCACAAAGCTTTATAGAAACACTTAACACTTTACTAGAAAAATCTTTACAGTACAGACCACGAATGAACTATAGTAAATATTCTGTGGGTGGGGGTTTTTTTTTGGCAAAGATATATTGAAGAGAGAGTGCAAGAGAGTGGAAATTGTGCTGCCAGTATCCATGTCATAGCCAATCTGTAAATAACTGTAAACAAGAATTCATGCTGGATTGACAGCCATAACAATTGAGCCTGAAGTTTGAAAGGCCTTCTCTCCATCTTTACAAGTGTGATGCAAAGAGGAAATACAAATAGTTTTGTGTTCTTTCTTTACAGTTTAATTGGACATCAGGAACTGGGTAGTTGCAGCCCTGTATTGACCCCTCGTTCTCGTAGAATATGTGCACAGAAAACAAGCGCTCGCATTACGGAGCAAATCAGGTAAACTTTTGCGTCCACTGTATCTTATTCAGATTGCTATTGATGGCTTGAAGCCTTGAGAGTTTGTCTAGCTTAAAACTGAAATGTAATGGTTCCAGAAGCACAGCTTAATTGCAGTGTGAGTGAAAACTGCCTTATGTTCAGAAACATAAAGCCGACTCATAGTGTTCATCAGAAAACTGACTTCCTTTAAACCAGTCTATTAAATAGCCATGGAAAATTAACAGCTCAGGTGGAAAATATGTTGGCTTGCTGATTCTAACTACAGAAAAAGCTGAAAATGTGCAAATGATACTTTGTAGTGTGTAGAGTTGTATGTATTTTTTTAAAACTCATGTCATTTCTGTTCCTTGTAGCATATTAAATACACTGGAATTGAACCAGGAAGAGGATTTTCTGTCTAGCTCAGATAGCTCTTACTCTTCAAGTAGTGAGGAAGAGGAGAATGATGTGCTCTGTACACCAGAAAAGAAAACTAAATCAAGCAGAATGTTCAGCACCCCAAAATCTTCAAGGAAGTCTTCAGTTCACACTCCTGCTAAGACCCTGAAGAAAACTGTAAGGTTCCATATAAAAGAGCTGGTTTTATTATTTCTGAGCGAATTAATTGAATGCTTGATGCCTGTGTACCAAAGTTAAATTTCTGAACCCCTTAGCTTTTAATGAAAAGCTTTAATGACATCTTGATTCATATGGTCTTTGATATGAGTAGATTATGCAAATGTATAAATTATGCAAATGTATAAAACAGTTGCGTATTGTGAATGTTGTGACAATGTTGATCAGAAAACTCTAGCCTAAACAGGGAAAATGTTGGACTGGGCTGCAGCCGAACAAACTGATGAATCCATTTATGGCCACCATTTTTACTTTTATTGTAAGCTGTGCACTGAGACATTTTAGTTCTCTTTCTTTATAGTCTTTATTGAGTGCAGTCTATATATTTATATAGCAGAAAGCTGCAAGACCAACTTTGTGCTTGGCAGTAGAGCTGTCGTGATTCTTGAAAGCTTACCCCTGTACCAATGTCCAGATGGTTACCAATGCAAAAGGGATGCTCCGCAGTGTTCATGGCCACACCAAACAGTTTCTCATAGTGGTGTGGCCACTGATGGAGATGGGATACCAGGCTACATGAATCTTAGGCCTGACTTATTAAGACTGTATTCAGCACCATAGTCAGGTACATACTGTCAATGGCTAATTTTTACTCTGTGTTTATGAAATGTCTAGCACAGAAAACCTGGTGTAACTAGAACTTGTAAGCACAACAAAGAAGAATAATTAAGATATTGTATGGCTTTTTTGTTTGGACAGTGAAATTCAGATAGATCAATTTCTAGTTGCTTGCTGTTTCTTAAGAACTTTGTAACACAGCACTTCAGAAAAGCATTAACAATTTAAAAAATCTTCAGACAGTTAAAGGGTCTAATTGTCTTTGTCACCACCCCCTTTCCAGTTTCTTTTTTCCCTTAGGAAGAAAAGGCCATAAGGCTTGTTTGGTAATTCCCTCTGTAAAGACTGTTTCTCTTTTCATCTTGTATTCTGGCATCCCCGGGTAGTCTTTGTGCATAAGTAATGTTTGGGAAACTTGTATGAATGATCAGTCTCCTATAGAAACTGCCGTATGTTGAAAATCTGTTTGAGGTTGTAACTTTTCTTTGCAGCCTTTACCAGGAACACCCAAGACACCCCGGAACGCAACTCCTGAAATTCCCAGGCGCAACCACGAAGCACTGAAACCAGCCAGTATACTAGAAGAAGCCAGATTAAGGTAATATGTGCTCAAGGGAGGAAATAATCTTTTTGCATCATGTATGCAGAGCAGTAGGCTATGCTGAAATAGGGAAATGTCATCTTTACCATAGTGGATAAATTTGGTAAAAATACATGGTGTTTTGATACCAGAAGAGCATTTATGAATTTACAGTACAATACTAGATTTACAAATACTAGTAGTATTTAAAATACTACTTTTACAGTTTCAAATTATTGTAACCAGTTCATGCTAAGTTCTTCAGAACTAGGTATCTGTCTTTATTCTGTGCAACATTAGAAAAACAAAGATCCTCTCTTATTAGCTTTAGATTGTAAACGTACAATATCTTTCTCCTCTTGGTGTGTGAAAAAGCTTTACAGGTGGTATTGTAGATCTTCACAGTGGAAAAAAATGCATTCAGGGTTGACCATATCTTTCAAACTGAGTTTCAGTTTTTTCACAGTTTCCTATAAGCTGTCTCCCCTGTTTTATCCTACCTCTACACTGACTTGCAAATTTTTTATGAATTGCAATAGCTAGATCTTTATTGCTGCATATTCATGCTCTTTGTTTATGAAGATGACTGTTCAGCCCTCTTAAAACTTAAAAGTACACTAGGCTATTTCTTTTGGGATACTTGACATTGGTGTTCAGACTTAAATTATGTAAGAGAGATTTGAAAAACTACATACAACTGTGAACGGTGGAGCGTCTGGCTATTTGTTTTCCTCAGTAGGCCCTTCAGGTAGAACTGTGAAAATGCAACTCCTTAGACCTCCTACGTCAATTTTATTTTTCTTTTCTTTTTTAATCAAAAGGCTGCATGTTTCTGCTATCCCAGAGTCTCTGCCTTGTCGAGAGGAAGAATTCCAGGATATCTATAACTTTGTGGAAAGCAAACTTATCGATGGTACAGGAGGGTGAGTTTCTTGGTGAGACTGTAACTGGTATCACATCTACCTATGGCATAACAGCATCCAGACAATCAACACTACTTTTATTTAAAAAGTTATCATCATTTGGCTGAATTAAAGTTCCTAGTTGAATTTTCCTGGTATTTTTCTTCCTTAAGAAGGGTTGTGCATAGAAATAACGTGGGCTCCCTTACTGTACAGATTGAAATTAAAGGCCTAAATAGATAGTCAATTTTAGATGTCTAGGAAACCAGTTTCTTTAAGAGGTAATTTACATTTATGAAGTATTTTAGGTTGTTAATTGCTTCAGTAATAAGAAAAATCTTCATGATCCTCCAATGTGTTATGTGTCCCAGTTTGCAAATAAAGTAACTGAAATATAAGGAATTGCCTGAAGTGACAGAGGAGTAGTATTCAGGGCTGGTCTCAGAGCCCAGGAATTCTAGCTCCTTAGTCCTAAGAATGTTACCATTTTGCTCAGGTTGCTGAAAAGGTTTTCTCCTTTTGTAGGTGCATGTACATTTCTGGAGTGCCTGGAACAGGTAAAACTGCAACTGTTCATGAAGTAATTCGCTGTCTTCAGCAAGCTGCAGAAAATGATGACCTACCATCATTCCAGTTTGTAGAGATTAATGGCATGAAGCTGACTGACCCTCACCAAGCTTATGTGCAGATATTAGAGGTAAGTAAAGCCTCTTCAGTGGCTCTCTGGTTTGAAACAAGAAGAAATCTTATGCTTTGCCATCAGATCCTCGATGTATTACAGGATTCAAGGCACTTAACGTATCCATACTTCCAAGTAGTCCCTCTGAGAGATGGTATGCTTTTATCATAGAGGTTAAAAATAATTAACTTAAGGCCATGGTCAACTTCTTGAACTATTTTGCTTTCAGCTGCATAAGGGCAGTGGTTGGGAAATAGCCTGATTTATTACATCCACTGAGGTTTAAAAAAAAACTAAACCAGATTCTTTTTATATTTTCCCCTTCTATAACTTTTTCTGCACGTGCATGTTTAAAAAGATAGAGATGAGAACTCTGGAAGTCAGTGTAGCAGTGGAATGATTACTAAGAGGGTCTTAATGGTTAATTGGTCTGTCATCATAGCAATCCAGCTAAAGAGGGACTATCTCTGTCAACAATACTGTATTTCAGATGTCCATGACAAACTAGTCTGCAGCATCTCATCTGGGACTACTGACTGAGCTTGTGTTTTATATGGGTGTGAATTAACCTTCTGGGGACTGGATTAAGATCACCCAATAGGCATTAGACAGTAACTGCTCAAGACCTTTGTCAGTCTAGGGTAACTTTAAGCCAGTGACCTGGAAATGAAATTATGGTTTCCTGAAGCATCTAGTCCCTTTTCTTATAAACTTCTGCCGCATTTATTTAAGGTTGACATCTTCTATCTGAGCAGGAAGTGACTACACTTCCTACGTTATTTGTAAAATGTACGTTGTTCTAATATCCCTATCCTCATAGTTGGGAGTTAAATTATATATTTGCATCCTTTCCTCAAACCAGCATAGACAGTGTCTTGCTGAGAGATTTGTTGTAGCCCCATCACTGTTTCTTTAGCATAGAGAAATGCTTCATGACAATTACCTTAGCTCATGGTAATGTTAATGTATTTTAACACTCTGTTCCTATCCCGTTCAGCATACATCTTAAAAATTAATAAAGAATAGACCGTTGGAAGTAAAATTTGTTGCCCCCCCATGGGCCCTGAACTCTTTCAGCTAGCCCAGTTAAATATCCTTCAGGGGAGCATGTAGTCAAATGAACCACTTATTTCTCTGGTTCCTTCTGCCTCAGCTGTTATCCAAGTACCCTAGCTAGGCTGCTGCTACTTTTCTGATTGCTGCATCTCTTGCTGCGGGTCAGTCTCAAGTTCCAGTTTGCTGACATTTCTTTGCATCACTGAAGCAAACTCTGGAGTGTTCACTGCTGCAGTTACCTCACTGTTATAGGTGAGTTTACAGAGAAGGAACAGGGACAGGAAGGCCTGGACACATGCAGGAGATAAGGATAATACCTGGGTACAGTAAGTGTGCCAATTCCACTACAACAAACTGAATTCTGTGGTATATTGGATGCCCAGTTCCAGAGCTGTAGAATCAGTATCCTCTGGGATCCAGCTGCTTTATACGACTGATTCAGACTGTCCTGACTGAATTGGAAACATGAAAAAACATAGATTATACATTATTGACGTGCTGTAGCTTATTTAATAATTATGAAATCTCAGGTCAGTTTTTAAGTGATTCTGGAGAACAAATACAATTTTCAAATGCGATCTCCATTTTACTTTACAGCTTGACTCTGAACTATTTAGCATATATAGTGTAATTTTTAAATGTCATGTTTTAATTTCTGAATATCTTTGGACCTGCAAGGGAAGAGGTAATGTACAGTCAGCTCATCTGTTTTGCCACCTATATTATTGCAAAGCAGTTCTTGCTGAAGGTATCTTTTTAGCTTAGAGTTCAATAAACTCTTTAGTTCTAGATCCTGCTGATGATTCATTAATATTTTAATGGGAGTCCAAGATTACCAAAGCCAGGCTATTCTTGTGAATTGACTTAGGTTTTCAGTAGGTGTTTTGTGTTCAGAGATACCCTTGAGGTATGCTAGGTTTAGAGTCTTCCTGAGACTGGGTTCAAGATTTCTTAATGTTTCGATATTTAAGACAAATTGCAGGAAATTCTAATGGCCTTTCTTTTTAGCTATGTATTCTTTTGTTTCTGTTCTCCTTTATGGATGGTTTCTGGTAGGCCTGAGTGTCTTATGAGCTACTTGGTTTTACTCCCCCTCTGCCCCTGCCCTCCGCCCCCTGAAAAAAATCCAGATGCTTGGTGTTGAGTGTTAGAGAAAAGTCAAAACTGAATAGGAGTTAAACTTCCTATTTCCAGGGATTTGGTGTGATTAACCTGCAACATTGTTTAATCCTTGTCCAGTTACTGACAGGTCAGAAGGTGACAGCAACCCATGCTGCAACACTGTTGGCAAAACTGTTCAATGCGCCTGGACCAAAGAGGAAGACCACAGTGCTGATAGTGGATGAGGTGAGACAAAGAACCCTTCATTCTCTGTTCTTTAAGTGTCATAAGAAATGAGGTTTTGGAGCATGGAAAAAGATATGCTTAGAGTATGTCATATGTGGTCTAAAAGGAATAGACTTAGAAGACACACAAATAGTTCCTCTTAGCCTTACTAGGAAACTGAATTTAAATGGACAAGTATGCAGTTGCTGTATTGTTCTCTGCCTTGGATTTCATGTTTGTTTTTATGTTTTGTTTTGGTCCAAGTCACAGAATGAGTTGTTCCATGAAGTCCTAAATGCTGTATTTTGTCTGGAAGCTGCTGCTTTTGCAGTGAGCAAACTCACAGTGAAATAAGTCACAGCCAGTTTTGAAGCTCCTTGAATGTGCTATGTTCAGTGATAAACAAGTGCACACTTATTTTTTGCTGTAAGCTAATTCAGGTTCTCACATGGAGGGTCTTTTAATCTTGTTAGATGTAGTATTAATATCACAGTAGTGTTTTAAAACTCCAGCTGTTTAATCACTCTACTGTGATTAATACTGTTCAAACATCTAGCAGGACTGTGCTTTTCCAAAAGAGATTAAAGCCCTAATTTAGAAAATGCAGTCCTGTTAGTAGATGGATAAAGGAAACACAACAGAAACAGCTTGTTCAGGATCACGTAAGAAGTCTCCTGTGGCAGAGCTAGCGCTCTCAAACCTGTATCAGGTATTGTAAATACCAGGCCATTCTTTTTCAGTCTGATTCTTCTCTTTCTGTCTCTGCAGCTTGATCTTCTGTGGACCCGGAAACAGAATGTGATGTACAATTTATTCGACTGGCCAACTCAAAAGCACTCCAAGTTAATCATCTTGGCAATTGCTAACACCATGGACTTGCCAGAGAGAATAATGATGAACAGAGTAGCTAGCAGGCTGGTATGTCCTAGCAGTTTTGTTGCTATGCTAGAAAATGGGAACAGATTAAATACTGTATGCAGTCAAAAGTAATCCAGGAGAAAGGTAGGATTGGTTACATCAGAGTTTAAACATTGCTTTTATAATTCCCTTTCCTCTCCAGAGGGCAGATAATGAACACATACATCTTAGCAAAATAAGTTTAGGAGCCAGCTTGCTAATCAGATGTTACGCCAAGTAAGTACACTGTGTACTTGTAAGAATGAATTAAGAATGCAGATGTCTTTTAAACTTATTAAGATCTGGATAATCAAATACTGTGCTTCATGGTTGAGCTGCTTACTCTAGAGTTCAGAGGAATTCTCTTCTGGTTTCCCTTCCTTTTTCCCCTTTCATTCCAGACACCTAGTTACTTTTCTCTGTTTGCCATCATCAGCTGGTAGATTTTCTGTCCAAAGGTATCCAACAAAGAAAGTTGGATGCACTCTACAGCTGTGTTGAATACATTTTCCTAGGTCATCAATTCATCACTGCTCTGAAAAGTGATTTGCAAAAACAGTGCTCTGTGCTCCATCATTCTGTGACTCAAAAATAGTTCCACAGCGTGTGAATTGCTTTCCCCCACCCGCTAAACCTGCAGATCAGCTGAGTCCATGTAGTCACAAGAGAGAATAATTTTGCATAAGAAATACAAAACTCAGGCCTCCTGTAGAATATGAAAGGCAGTGCATCATCTTTAACACAGATTGTCCTTCTCATCTGAAAGTGGTTTTTATTAGCTTGAGCCAGAAGAGAGTTTAATTCTTGGCTGGTTTGCTAACGTGACTGTATACATGTATACAGATTTGCTAAAGGAGAGGTGAATTTTTTTTCATAGCTTCTGCTGTTACTGTATTAAAAAATAAAGTGTAAACAGTTGTAATCAAAAGATTTTCGTATTGGGTGGCTCCAATTTGTTTACAAGTCTTATAAGAGAAATTTGAATTCTAATATCAACAGTGCTTACTCCTCAGGTCTTTCAGTGGGGGGGTCCAACCAGTGGTCCTCACTTAGTCACAGTTTTGTGGATTTCACAAATGTGAAGTGGAAGAATTGATTAAAGCATATCACTTAGAAAGGAAGGATCTAAAAAAGAGATTGCTCCTACCAGAGAAAATAAAACTACTAACTGTACAGGTTATGTTAGAGCAGTTTCGAGTTTTCAAGCACTATGAACGCTTCTCACTGTATTGTATTATTTACTGTAGGGCCTCACCAGAATGTCCTTTCAGCCCTACACCTACAAACAGTTACAGCAAATTATTTCATCCAGACTGAACAGCATGAAGGCATTTGAAGAGGATGCAATTCAGCTAGTTTCCAGAAAGGTAAGCACGGTACAGATGTATGTCCTTTGTGTTGTGCTAGGTAAAGGGGGGGGGGGGGGCAGCGGGGGAGAATTTTGTAACAGTAGTCAGACTTGGTTCTGTGGTTATGTATTCTGTATTGCAGACAAAGTGGGGTGCAAGTAGTGGATCTTACACTATGCTCTCTGTAAGGTATACAGGGTATTTTTGCAGGAAACATTGCTAAAGTAGTGTCCTTGCTTTTTCGACGTACTTTGAGAAGGCAGCAGTATATTCCAAGAGCTGGAGGCATGACAACAAGAGTTGTGATAATGGAGAAAGCTGACATCTTATCATTATGCAGTTTGGCATAATGTGAGTCATTGGATGATCTTGAAAAAAACTAGCATGCCAGTGGCAGTGGAAATAACCATATTCATTTTCTTTCTCAAGATGTTTAAAGCCTTGGCATAATAGATAGTATCTGTTCTGTTGTCAGTCTTAATACTCAGTTGTACAAAAAATAAATAATGCATTAGGGATCAGTAGCTTCTCAAATGAAGATGTATGCATTGTTTAATGTCTTATGTTGGCAATTATACATTAAAATAATCTATTAAAATTATGTCAGAACATCTGTCAAGCAGTATATGCTTACAATTTTTCTGCTAAGCATCATTGTAGGATTAAAAAAGAGTAATCATAAATATGTCAGAAGTAAATATAAGCATTTGTTTTGTTATGAAGGAAGCACCTTTTTTGTGAGAATAATAGTGATGATTCTGCAGACTTGAATAATCTGTAGTGTTTTTCTAGTATGATTTTTCTTCAGAAAATCTAGAAAAATAACTCGCAATTAGGTTTTCTGAAGGGTTTCTCATTCTTGGCTCCAGCTGGGTTCTAGGGCTTTGTCAGCATCTACTGGGAAAACTAGGCCAGTACTATATCTAGTGAATGTTCATAGCTTATTAAAATTGTAAACCACAAGTGGGGTTTTAAGAAGTATTTCGTTTCAGAAATTTCAGACACCTAAAAATTTTCAGGCACTTGTAAATGTAAATTCACTATCCCAGATGTTTCTTTCAAGACGTACTAAAAAATATTAGTGTACTTTTAATATTCTATTGAGTGTGGAAAAACTGAGGAGTTTTTGGCCCCCCTTCCTATTTTTTTCTCTCTGGATGAATATGGATTGTGATTGGGTCTTTATTGATAACAGTTCTGAAAACTTTTGGTGTTGAACTGAACTGCTCACATTGAATTTCCTGGATTCTTTTTTTTAATCCTCTGACTGCTGTGGTTGTAGAAGAAAGTTCCGTCTTGAATTTGTGATGACCAGGTCGGGGTGGGGGTGTGGGAGGGGTTGCTTCTGTCGGTTTTGGTCGATAAGATTGTTATTTAACATCTGGGATTCTAGTAACATAGTTCACAGTAGCATTACTCTCTTGTTTTGTGGTTGGGTTGGTTTGGGGTTTCTTTTGTCTATTGATTCTTGCTAAACTCTTTTCTCAACTTGTAGGAAATATTGCTACAAACCTGTCATGTTTACTTTCAGGTTGCAGCACTGTCTGGTGATGCAAGGCGTTGTCTTGATATCTGCAGAAGGGCCACTGAGATCTGTGAGTTTGCTAGCCAAAACAGAACCCCTGAAATAGTCAGGATGGCCCACGTAACAGAAGCCATAGATGAAATGTTTTCATCACCATATATAAATGCAATCAGGTAAAAACATTTCTCAGAGAGATTTCTTTGCTTTTGTGTCTTTTTCACTGGGCTATTTTTTCAAAAACATTCAGTCTGTCTTCATCCCTTGGGAACATACGCGATGCATCGTGCTTTGTTGAAGTATGATACAAAACAAACCTTGCAGCACAGCTAGGAGACAGAGGTACAAAATGGGAATTAAAGACAAGGGAAACAAAGGCATAGAAATTGCTTGTAGAAGTTTATACAGGATGTTTCCATGTTAGTGTGTTAGCTCAGATCAGGAGGGGGATTTTGAAATTTCCTGATTGTCCCCACTTACTGTACATTGATTTCACTGAGCAGCAGTTTCCATGTACATATATTTGAATTCCTTCCAGCTGGAACTAAATCTGGAAGATACACTCAGGAGCCCACAACTACAAACACTATGGGTTATTCAGCATGCTGGACTGGCCTTTAGCTAGACTGAAGGAAAAACCACTCGGATGAGGACTTGGTGCCTACACCATGCACAAGAGTCAACTATTCCCCTCTACATATCTGCTTGTATTATGCCACTGTCTTTGCTCGCTTAGATGCAGCCACAGACGTCTGAGCAGAATGCAAGACTTTCCCATTTGAACTGGTTTCTTTCTTTAACATAAATAGATACTGTTAGGACTTCCAGAAGGTTTCCTGAGGGAATACACGTGAGGAATTCTGTTGCCCTTCAGTGCTCTGCACAAGCTGTAAAAGTGCTTTACCAGTTTCTGGTGAAAAGGAAGAGAATCTGTTTAAGCAGGGAAGGGGGGACTAAGGGGTGCAAATACAATATTTTGTTGGATATGTGAGTACTGCTTTTACTGTGCTACTTGGGCCTGAAAACCTCAGTGTTAATTTGTTAATTCATAAATGTAAGTTAACCATAACACACTGCAGAACATGTATGATGTATGGAATGTAATGTTGTGTTCAGTTACATTGAAAGAAAGGTGAGGTGAAGTGAAATGCAGTGTACTGTGGTACCAGAGTTGCAGGCTGTAATATAATGGCGAGTTGACATCAACTACCCCTCTTGGGTTAGAAAAATACCTTGCATTTAAATACGTGGTTACCAAGCAATTTCCCTTCCAGACTTCTTCCTAAGGTTTCATAAGTTCTAAACTTGGCAGATTGATTTTTTGTTTGTTTTGTTTTGATATTCAGGAATGCCTCATTGCATGAACAAATATTTTTGAAAGCAATTTTAGCAGAGTTTCGCAGGGCAGGAGTTGAGGAGGCAACAGTTCAACAGGTATGTTCATGTTTCAGAGTACTTTTTTTTTTCTCTTACAAAAGTGGGGCACTGTCAAAATTATCAGGCAAAAGAGTAAATATGTAACTATTTGGGGGTTTTAATCTTAAAATTTGATGGAAGCCAGTATGATAGCAAGGTAAATTGGGGCATGGCTGTCCAGGCCAGGTGTAAAGCCTATTTGAATGCTACCACCTGTTTTTCAATGGGACTAAATACTTATAATTGGAAACACCTGCTGTTATATTAATGTTACCAGTGATCTGAATCACAAAGTGATTTTTTTGGCCTGCACCTGACATGCTTTATAACAGGAAAAATAAAAGAGAACCTGAAAGTACCAGGCAACATAGTTCAAGGAGGAAAACAAAGTTGATTCCAACTTCTGTATCACTGTCTTTCTCAATAGAGGCAGGTATATCACGAGTAGCTTCAATTTTTTAGTAGACCCATAAAATACTTGGCACCAGCTGAGCTGTGAAGACTCTGCAGAGTCCATATCATGATTCACAGTATGGAAGCTAAATGTTAATATTTATTTTAAAAAGTTTAGAACTATTTATTTATATAAAAAATAATCTGCCAGTTTATCTGGTTCTATGGGTTTGTAAATCAGCATTTTAATTGCATTTTCTGTTACTGGCTTCTAAACATCTGCATCAGTTGATTTGCATAGATACACTGGGCAATTGGTTCTTGAACTTCAAAGAATATTTTGTTAGACTGATTTGTTATGTTTTTCCCTTAGTTTTCCTCTAACACCAAAAAGGTTTTCTTCTGCTTTTTCTGAATAGAAAAGCAGAAGACCCCAACTGATTCTTGTTCCAAATTTACTAGTCTGTGTGATTTGTGACAAGTGCATTCTCTGGTGCTTAAAGGTGTATCATGCCTCCCCAAGCTGTGATCTGTCATGTTTGTAGTTAGTGTGACTCGTGCCTACTCTTCACTGGGCCTGGATATCACTTCTGAGTGGATTGATATGTAATTAGTTGTATGTCAGCTCTTAATCTTCTGGATAAGCTTTAGTCCACATAGTCCAGGGAAGAAGAGGTGTAGTAACAGATAAAATGATCTAGTTAACGTACCTTGTCTGCAATTTTTTTTTGCTAATTGTTTTGTTTTTTAGCTATATAAAAAAGGAAACTATAGCTTGGAAGTGTTACTTCCTTGACAAAGTCCTAACAGTTTGTCCTAAAACAGCAGTGTGTGTGCATTTCATCTGGACGGGCTGGAGCTAGTTTTTCCTCCCCTCCCGTAGGTGTGGAGGGAAGGAAGCTTCTCTCTTTCACCTTGGGCTACTAGATTGCAGCAGGAGCTAACCATGACCTGTGTCCTTTTCTCTATTTTAATAGGTCTATCGTCAACATGTAGTGTTGTGTAGAATTGAAGGTATGCGGAGCCCTACAGTATCAGAAATTTTGGCAATTTGTTCAAGACTTGGTGCCTGCAGGCTGTTGCTGGTGGAGTCCAGTAATAAGTATCTTCACATGCGGGTGCGACTAAATATCAGCCAGGATGATGTCATGTATGCACTCAAGGATGAATAAGGCAACAGAGATTTTATTTTTTTAATATGTATAAATATTTTAAATATTGTCTATTTTTTAATTTGTTTTAAGTTGTTGATAAAATGGAAATAGTGAAATGTATTTTTTCTAAATACTTTGCTTAAATGTTTGATGCATTTTAAAGCACTTTTTGTATAATAAAGAATTTGCTTGAAATGATTTTAAATATTTGAAATCAAACTACTTGTTTTTAAAATATTTTTATGTGCTGGTAACTGGTCCCCTTTCAGCTGAGGTGTATGAACTGAAATTGATTACTTGCATCACTGCTAATGCTAGGGAGCTTTTTTTGTTAAGACTAGCACTGTCTTTGTGGCATTGCAGTTTATGTAGCTTTTCTTTATTGACTTTTATTGAGTATAAAAGACATCATGAAAATGTGCTTAAACTTACATTATTGATACAATGAAAAGGAACTTCCGGTTTGCAGTTAAGGCTGAATATTTGAATTGAGGAGACTGTATGCTACCAGGAAAGTAAAAATACTGGAAGAAATTTGTTATTCAAGTAACCAACTTTCTTTATTGATATCAAGGATTGCTTCAAAGAAATTGCCTCAGGTAATGCAGGTCTGTTGAAATCTGCTTTTGTAATCAAACTGTTTACCAAAATATATTAATCATTTAGAGATAGAAAGTTTGAAAATACTTTTTAAAATTGTGTTGCCATGGAACAGGCTCCAAAAATTGTTCTTGTTGAGTGATCTTAGGCCACTTCCATTTTTTGTTTACTAAGGTGTGCACGTACTAGAGAAGTGATTTCTCACAGAGAGCTCACTTCTGTAAGATTAAAGATTAGATGATGAATTTGTAGGTGTCTCTTCAGATACCCTGGCAAACTGACTGTGATCTGTGTAACATGGCTGCTGCTTGTATAGTGGACTAAAAACTTTGTAGCGGCTTCAGAAAACTGTAAAAATAGATGTTATATAGACTCATTGGTCAGAAAAATCAATGTCAGTGGGATTCTTTAGTGTAATCTATTTCCTAAATGCTACAGGTTATTATTAATGCATTTATTAAACCAGTAAACCTGCTGAGTTGGAATGCATAAATGAGAAGTTGGGGGGGGGTGAATGGCTGTCTCACCTGCGAGGCAGTGTTGGCTAGCTGAGGGGCCAGCCCCAGTTTTCGCTGTTAACGCTTCATTACTGGGACCGAGTTGTGCAAGAGCCGGCATCGCCTTCCTCCAGCTGTTACCAGCTGTGCAGCTGTGGGTGTTTTGGGGGAAGCTTTTTGCAGTGCGGGGTAAGCTGTAACGCATTGGTGCTGTACCTGCTCCCACCTTGCCCTCGCTCTCCCGCCCGCAGCGCCCGTTCACCCCCGCTGCCACCGCCCAGGGCCCCGCCCTCCCCCGGGCCCTGCTGGCCCCGCCCTCTCCTCGAGCACCGCCCCCAGCGCTCCTCCGCGCAGGCGCGGTGCTGCCTTGGAGCCGCGGCCAAGGCGTCCCCGTTCCGGGCGGGCGCTGCTTCACCGGGCGCCTTTGCGCGGGCGGCGGGAGGCTGAGGTGAGCCGGGGCCTGCCCGCCACGGGCCGGCCTATGTCACGGTGCCGCTCGCGGCCCCTTGGCGGGAGGCGGCGGTTATTTACACGGCGCTCAGCCTATCGCCTCCGCCGGCTCCTCCCTGCGCCGGGGCGGGGAGGGCCTGCCCCGCCCTCACGCGGCGCTGGGTCCGGCGGAGAGGGGGTCCCGCCAACCTGCCGGTGCATATCCGCCCGGGCCGGGCTGTGGGGGCGGGGGAGCGAGCCGCCTTAGGCGGAGGGAGGGGTGCGGCTGGGCTGGGCTCCCGGCGGAGGGCGGCTGTGGGGAAGGCGGCGCTGACGGGCCTCGGCCCTGAGGAGTGTGTGAGATGGTGTGTGCCGTCCCCTTTCCCTCCTGGTGTTGCCCAGTATTTGGGGGTGCTGGTAAAAGCCGCAGGTTTGTGCACAGCCTGCTCTGTGCCGCCTGCCTTCGTCCACTTCGCAGTGCGTTGAGACAGACGAGGATACTGATGTTTAATTTCATGTGCTCTCAGTCCCTTAGAGACATAATCCTCTGAAATTCATGAACCAGCATGCTTGGCAGAAGACCTAAAAAAAGCCCTCAGGCAAAGGGCCAGGGAGCTGCAGTTGCAAAGCAGGTAAGGAAGGCAAAGGGCCAGGGAGATGTGGTTGCAAAGCAGGTACGGAAACCTCCTACTGCTTGTCAGAGTAGTCTCGTTCAGATCTCTTGCTGCTGTTTTCCTGCTAGAATCTCCCATGCGTTGATAAGATATTGCCGGCCCATGAAAAAATTTAAATTGTGTGGTGCCTGTTTTCCTGCTTTCTCCTCTAGCGCATTCTTCTTAAAGTAAATACCTGATACGCAGCAGTGAAGGCCTTGCAGGGAACCCACAATGTTGTAATGTTGTAATGCTGTAATCTTTGCATGAGACCTCATGACTCATGCTTATAGTAGTTTCCTACTCTAGCTATACTGAGATTTCATGATAACTTCAATAACTGTATGGAGTTTTTTCTTACACCTCTAAAAAAACCAGAAACAAGAGGACCAGAATATCAAATAACAAATTCAGGGGCACATATGAGAGAACATTAAGGTACTACACCAGAGACAATTAATTTTAATTTCCCTGTGCATAGTCATTTTTTCTTGCAACAGATAGACTGATAAGCCTATGTCCCTCTCCTGTAGCTAAAAGTGAGCTTAGATGTGTCCATGTGTTGGGTTTTTTCTCATACTTTTTACCTTTGGATGTAGTTTCAGAAGCCTTGAGGGGAGAAACATGATTTAGTCATGGTTGGCAGGTGTAGAAAATCAGGCAACGGTGTCAAAATTGGAAATACAGCCAAGGCAAAATTGTGGGTAGAAGAGTGGAAGAAAAACAGAGTACAGTTAGAGGTAAAGAACATGTTAGAACCAGAATGGAACTTTAGAAACCTTTGAAGGTAGCATAGAGGTAAGTAACATACAGAAGAGGAATAACTGATAAGAATATAGGGAAATATGAAAAAATATTGGGATAGAGAAAATAGCTAAGATATTCTCTTTTGGTGATTCTTAGGAACCTGTATTCTCATAGTGGAGGCAGAATGGTTTAGTTAGAGATCTGTAATGTCGCCATTGCTCTAATATGAAAGTTTGCATTTCTCGGTTGGAGAGGTAGCATATAATTTAGTTCATTTGAACAAGGGAGAAGAAAAAAGGTGAAAATATCTTTCCCCCTTCCAAAAAAAGAAACCACACTCTAAAAAGATAAAGAGTAAATAAAGGATCTTATTAACATATTTTACTAATTTCTAATTCAATACAGTTAGTTATTCAGCCTGCAAATGAACCCTATTTGAACTTTTTGTGCTATGTAGTGTAGAAACTGCAAATTTTTTATAACCTCTTTTTTTCTGTTTTATTAAACATTTCTTTAATACTATTAATTTCATTGGAAATGTGCCTGACTGAACAGATTGAGAGACTTAGAACTACAACTGCTGGATTCTGTTCTTGACTTCATTCATGACTACACTTGCTTCACTTTTTACACTTGCAGTGTAGTAATGAACAGAGCACATGTACTCCTGATCCATTTTGCACATTGATAAAAGGTATGAACTTGAATAGAACTTGAATCTTTAGATCACCATTATAAATATTTCTTAATTGAATCTTGTCTTGACCTGACCTTCTTTCCACTCTATCCAAGACTGCAAATGTATTAGTTTTGTTTTACAGGAGGGAGATGGATAAGGCAGAGGGTGGCTAACTGATCTTGCAACCCTTTGTTTTGTAAAACAAAACATTAGTTTTGTTTTACAGAAGGGAGATGGATAAGGCAGAGGGTGGCTAACTGATCTGCCCAGTGCCTTACAGAATGTCAAGGGCAGGATCGCACCTAGTAAACAAATAGCTGCCGATTTTGAATACTGTTCCTGGTCCTTGGAATCAGTGTTTCTCAGCTATGTTTCACATTCTTCTTTGGGATTATAAAAGGGTTCGAAGAGGGACACAAAATATTTCAAGGCAGTAGCCACCAGTACCTTGATTCCTACAAAGTTTAAAAAAAAAAGTTGTTATTACTTATTCACACTAGTTTATAAAATGAGAGGCAGCTTCAGCTTCTGGCAGCCCTTCAGATGCTCAGAGGCAGGAGAAGATTGTTAACCCTTGTAATAATGACAACTGATTTTTATTCCTTTGCTTGAGAGAAGCTGAACTGCTGCCTACTTGGCCATGTGAAGACCAAGAAGCCAGTAGGGGCTTGTGCTTTAAAAAAGTCTGAGGAAAGCTATTCCACCTACCTCATAGGATGAATCTAATTCAGTTAATTCATGTTTATAAAAAAGCTTAGCATACTTTGAATAAAAATGTTGTTATTTCTGGCGCAGTTAGTATCTTAACCAGCAATATAAAAGTTGTGACAAAATGGCATCTTAGAAGAACACCTTTTAGACTAAGACCTCAGAGATTTCTCTAATACTTGTGTCCTTTGGCATGTTTTACAACAATTGAGTGATAACCCCCACTACTTTGTCAAATTCTGATTACTGTTATTAATAATATTACCCGAGATGCTGTCACTTAGCTGTTCCAGACAGTTGATTGTTTTCTCCAGTGTAGTGTAGGCATTGCTGGGTTTGTAATGGCTGTGTTTCTCTGTGTGTGTGCATGCACTTTCCAAGTGTTTATGATTTACAAACTGAGGTAACGAGAAGTACAGAACAGTTCTGTATATGTAAATATAGCTTCTTCCGAGAGATAAGGGTGAAATCTCTGCAGTGTACGCATGTCAGACCTGTATTGTGTGAATGATGATTGAATATTTTTTAGCTTAGCTGTTACAGAAACTGCCCTGAACTTCCTTGTTGATTTCTGCTTCATGAGGCTCAGTATAACAGACATCATTTTATTTTACCTTGTTATGTCAGACTATTAGATAGGCTTGATTTTATGAAATCATTGATTGTGTAGAGTTTTAGAGGGAGCATTTGTGGCTTATTAAGATTTGTGTACCTTATGTCAGTTATGGGTGCCTGGTATGCATTGTTTTGGTAATAGAAGCAGTATGATAGTGGGCTTTAAAAAAAATAAACAGAATCCAGAATGCATCAAAATGTTTAAATAATCCATGCAGTGTGATGTTTTTGAGTGTCATCTCTGTTCTAACTGCAGGGGGGGTTTTTTATTATTATTTTTTATTTTCTCTTGGCTCCAGCTGGGGCTGTTTGTAGATTTCAATCCTGAAGAGATGCTGCTGGGTGCAGAGGAAGGTGGGGATGATGGGGACCTAGAAGCAGAGCTTGCTGCTATCACAGGAGCAAAGGTGAAAGAAGGGAAATCAAAACCAAAAGGGAAAAGTAAGTTAAAGTATCTGGATTTTATTTATTGACAACCTGAATAATTTATCAAAGATACCTATTTGCAAATCACTGATTTATGTAAAATGTTTTTTCGTCGCTGATAGAAGCTGAAATTGCAACTACCCTTTCCTTTACTTTGAAAGGTTTAAGTTTTTACTCCACAAAAAGGGTAAGAGGTTTTTTTGTCTATGCTCTTCTAGACATAGGAAAAAGATATATGATGGTTAGCCAATTTAATGACTAAATTAAGACATGCTTGTTTAGCATATGAAGTCATAAAAAGGTGTAGTAGGTGCTAGATGAATTCAAAATGGAAATTGTGTTTCTTGTGGAGAGTGGGTTGTTTGTTCTTTGCTTGTTCTTCTGTTTTTGTTTAAAGACTGAATTTACTGAATGAGCATTGTATTTTTAGTTACTTGGACTCTGTAACCAAAATTGAATACCGTTGTAAAAGGGAAATCCTGGAACTGATGGAATTACTGGGAGAATCCTGTAGCTTGTGTTATGCAGGACGTTAGAGTGTCTCTTGTAATAGATCATTACTATTCTTAATATTTTGAGCATTTGTTAATTTTGGCTGATAGTGTTTGCATGCAGCAATGCAGTGTTTTACAGGCTTGCTGTAATCTACTACAAATCACGGCTGCTGCTGAGAGGGACAGTCTCTAGTGAGCATGCTCTACCTCTAAGCTGGTATACATATTTATGGAGCTGCAGGGTGAGCTGGTTCAGGAAACTGATCTATAAAAATAAACTTCTGTTGTTGTGCTAGGTTTTCAGCTGAATCAGTTCCTTGATCTGGTTTGCTGCCTGCCTATTTGAACACTGCTGTGGCTGCAAGGGAGGGGTGGCAGCAAGTGGTTGAGATGGGGCAAGGAGAATGGGACCTACCCTTGCTACAGGTGTGTGAGCAGATGCTGGAAAGAAGAATTAGTGCAACTGCGGCCTTATTTATAGCTCTGCATTAATTTGCCTGTAATATTTGAAGGGACTTCACACAGAACAGCAGGGAAGTGAAGAATTTAAAAATATTTAGAAAAAGTGACTGTCTAAACACTGTAATTGATGAGACACAGAGGAGGTGTTTGTATCTAAAACGAAATTCTAAATCATTTCCGCTCTCTGAATTTCAAGATTCCAGTAAACCCTTAAAGCTAATAAGCATAATTGTGCTAATAAGCACAGTACCAGAACTTCTGCCATTGGACTTAGGTTACTCATGGTTAAAACATGCAGGATAGTGTTTCGAGGATGAATCTGTGTGTCGGAAGCTCTTGAATTGTCAGCTTTTCAAGTGCTGACTTCCTTCTCACCCTGATCATGTCACTTAATGTGTTTTTTCAGTCTCTTTATTCATAAGAGGCAAATGAAACTTCAGACAGTGCAAAATTAACATTTACTACGCCTTCTAAAAGTATATGTTATGGCTCATAAAACTATTTTCCAAAATCATTTACAGCTATTCTGTTTTCCTGGTAGAATTGGGAGTATATAGATTAGAAGCTCATGGAAGATGAACAACTGGACAGTTGGCACTGGGAACTCATGAGACCTGGTACAGTGTAGTGATGGAGACATGGTGCATGGCTGGGGCAGGATGCAGGCTGGTGCCTAGAAAGGAGGGTACAGTAAGTACAGGGGAGACATGGATCCCGTCTGGAGAAGGACAGAAAAAAGGGACCCAGTACAATACATACTAGTGTTCGGTTCTTGGCTGAGCACGAGGTGCAATAATTCACTCCTGGATTTACATTCTAGAGCTGTGATGGGGGGCAAGTGATCTCTCCCTCTAGCTTGAAGATGCAGGCAGCAAAAGCTGTACTGTTGCACCATCTTAAGTACAGAGATCTCTGCTGTCTATGATTGGTAAATGCCACTTGGTCAGCCACTCAGATGTTTGAAATTGTAGCCTCAACTTGCTATACTGGATTAGAGCTGAATCAACCCCTGAGGAGGCTCAGTTGTTTTTTTTGCCTCTAGTGGGGCTTCACGTAAGGGACACTCTGACCCTTGAAGTACAGACAGTTGCCTTTGGATATGGCCTACTATCCTAGTTGCAGAGTTTTGCTGTGGGTCAAATATATGAGCAACATGTTTGATATAGGTACTGAGGCACTGGTGTGGTAAATTAGATTAATTGAACAGAAACAGCTTTGTACCTGGGTTAATTTCCAGCTGATTCAGCAAATGCAGGGGAAGGATGGGATCTGTTTTAGATCCATTTAAATGGACTATAAAACTCTGTCCTGAAAAATCTGTATTTTATTCAACATTTACTGAGACTGGTGAGTCACAGTCATATGTTTGCATAGGGAAGTATCAGAAGTGTTTACATGGACAGCTGGCATTTGTGTCCAAATAACTTCACCTTTGGGAGCGCATGGAGGAAGTTGATAGTTAAGGAAGACGTGGTTGGCACCGCATGAAGTAGAGATGAGAACTTGACAAGGAGGAATTAAGTAGAGTTTTCAGGGAAAAGACCTGAAGCTTAAAGAGAAATTGCAAGACAAAGTAGCCAAGAAAGACTTGGAAAAGGGAAGATCTTATGGGCATGAGACAGCAGTGCAGAAAATGCAGAAGTGTAGTTAGAGAGGCAGAAGAAACAGCACTTTTTCTGATTTGCTTAGCAGTTCTCTGTGCCAGTGTTCTCCTGCTGCTCCTGGGCTCAGGACAAGTATGATGCCTTGATTTGGAGCATTCTATTTTTGTATGCCAAGTGTGACTTTGCAGTAGTGTTTGATGTGTAAAACAAGTAGTTTCTCAAGGTAGAAAGATTTTCTTGTCTTCCTTTCTTGCTGTCTTCAAACATATGGATAGTTTGCTGGGCCTCCTTGCTCATCATGTTAACAGCAAGTAGTTTGGCTTATGGCTTGTGTTGTTCAGTATGTCTCTAGAATTGATGTTAATGTGCATCATCGGTTTCAAAGGATAAATATGTACCCAGTTTAACGTGAGATGGAGAGAGAGAGAGAGAGACATTCTTGTGCTTAAGACTGTAGACCGAGAAAATGGATCAGCTGTTGGAGTCTCAAGCGTAATGTAGACCCTATACAAAACTCCAGTGATTTAGTTAGTTGTAGTTTGATTGGGAACTCTTTGAGCTCAGTACTATTTATGATAAGTGCCTTGAACTTTGCTTGATTTATAGCTGTATGCGCTGTTGTAATACGCACAATAACGTATTTTTGGCTTTGAAAGAAAATGCAAACAGAAATTTTACCGGCAGGTGTGCTGGGATGTTCAATGCAAGTGTCTGCATCTCATGAGTTTAACTGTTGGGCTAACTTGGTCATATCTGTACATGCAGATCTTTGGGAATTACAGTACTTTTAACTCAAATTAGCTCAACATGAGGGAGAGAAGAAAAGAGATAGAACTGGGAGAAAGAAATAGTTTGTTGGCACTTAGAGATGGATGGATGTGGACCACTTCTGTTCCATATGGGGTCAGAATTTATTCTGTCAGTCAGAATTCACCAGGAGTGAGTTATATTTTGTTAGAGTAGACTGACATGAGGCAAAGGACACAGAACAGGAAGGCCTGACAAAGATGCTGAGTCCAGGCCTTGTTAATATGGACAATCACGTCATAAATACCTTTCATAAATATCTAGCATCAGCTTAAAACTGGTTCAGATGTTTATTCCTACTGGGGACAGAGGCTGCTCTAGTAATTCCCTTCATGGATAAAAACTTCTAATCAGATTTATTCCTCAAGAGTTTATATTTATTTGCTCTTGTGCCTCCATTGATTTTTATCTTAACTGAGGAATACAGTTTTGACATAACATCCAAGAATAGTAGTATTCTCCAATTTTTCTTTGGAAAATTCAAGTCTTCCATAATGACAAAGTTTCTGTAAATAACATCGTAGAGGTACTTATCTGTATCTTAAATCAGCCTAGGAGCTTGAGGTGACTTATAGTAATTTTTCCCTGAAGCAGTTGTTTTATCCAGTCCTACTTGTCTTTCTTACACAGTCTTAAATGTCATTACCGTGCAAACCTACCACAGAAAAAGTATCTTTTTCTTTTGTGGCCATGCTTTCTGAGCACTGTTGTGTCCCACCATACCTGCTAGTCTATCATGGTGCTTATGGTTTTGCCGTTCAGGCTCCTTGTATTAGTAAACAGACATTATTTCTCCCTGAGATATAATTTCTGAGCTAGGGTATTGGATGCAGTCATTTTCCTTGTCTTATTGCCTGCCTTGACTATCTCTCTCAGAGACAATAGTATTGCTTTTTTCCTGGATGTTCGCTTCCCCAGTCTTTGCCCTTTAGCCATGAATATACTCTCATTTACCTATGACACTATCCGATAAAGGGAAGCAAGAGGAGAAGTCACTGCTCTCGTTCAGTTGGTAGCAACTCCTTTAGAATTTATATCCAGTGACTGCATAACTGTTACTTAGGGTTTATGGCTCCTTGTGGTTTCTTTTTACAGCTCCTCTGCCCATGGATCATATTGAAAAGATGGCTGCAGAGTGTATGAAGGACCTGAATGAAGATGAGGAGGAAGAAGCAGAAGATGAAGACTTGGAGAAAGATACAGACCTGTTGGTATGCATAACTCTGTTAGCAAAAAGTTTTAGTTTGTTGGTTTTTTTTATTAAATGGAACTGCATCTAGCAAAAATGTCTGTTAACTTTATGGTGAGAACCTAAAATATTGCAAAATATTGCATTCCATTAGTTATAAGGCTTTGCAGGATCCAACCCCCTGCACACCAGAGTAAGAGGGTTTCCTAACTAACATTCATATGTATGAGGGTCTTAGAGAAGTGGGGGCAACAGTGGGAATCCCATTCCATGTCAGTTGGTGAAATACAGCCAGGGACATTCTCCTTAAAGGGATGTCTGTCACCATTTTGCTACTGCTTTGAGTAGCGCTTGGCCCAAGATAATGTCTCCCAAGAAATTCTTTGTCATTTCAGTGAGTGATCTAGTTGGCAGGGTTTAGAGAAAGAGTGTTAAGCAGTGGTTTTGACTGCCATTGTTAATAGATGCTTTTTGGAAATTTCAAATTTCAGTTTGAATGATCTTTGTAAAAGTACTTCTCTGAACTTCTCCAGGTTCAGGTCTCTAACCACAAACTCGTGCAGTGATCCTGGAGCTGCAGTGCAGCTTTTGAGTGGTATCTGGCTTCCTGTTGTGAATACAAGTGGAACCAGTTTCATTTAAAAATAAAAAATAAAATAATTTAAAAAAAAATGACTGGCATATAAGATGTTTAGACCCTCTGTTTGGGTTCAAGGTCTATCCAAAGGTTTTGGAGCTTGAGACTTGATTTTATTTTGTCTTTTGAGGAAATAGAAATTTTGAGGAAAAGCCTTTTGTTGGCATTTACTTCTACTTTAGGCAGAATTGCAAGAAGTTCTGGGGGTGGAAGGTGAGACAGGAAGCTGTGAGGATGAAACGATAGCAATGGAGCCATCCACAGCTGAACCAGAAAATGGGCAACCTGAACTGCAGCCACAGGTAGGAAAGAGCTTCATGTTCCTGACAGTTTTGCTGAATCACTGTTGTAGTGCAGCTTATATGAGGCTCACAAGCAAGGATCTAGAGAGGTCTTCTTGTCCTCCAAGGAAGGAAAAACTACACTATTGCTGTCTTCTCTGTGGAAACCAGTGCTCTATTGACATAGGTGAATTTTTTGCTTTGTTCAGAGGATGATTTTTAACATTAGGATAGAATTGAGGAGGTAAACAGTTGGAATCAAGCATGTCTTGTCCCTCATTATATTTATGAGCATGCAGACTGCAGTTCAGGCTTCCAGAGTTCATATCTTCCCCCTCAGAGTATTGAGTGGTGTGCTGAAATTGTGAGACTTGTTATAACTCGGCATCTTTGACATCTTCGTGGAATTTTTCTCAGTAGCATTAGCTTTCTCAGCTTAATTTGTCAATCCTCATGCAGTCAAATCCTTTACTCGGTTACTGCCACATTTCTGTTGTGTGCTACAGATTCCAGTGCCCTTGTGCATTGGGCCCATTAACAAATGGGTCTGAGAGGGTTTCTATAGAGATAATAGCAATAATTACATCAGTAGCCAGCTGAAGGGTCTCTGTAGCTGTGGAGTATTTGTAAGTAGCTACTCATAACTTTGCTTAGGCTGCTTTTGTCACTGAACTAATTCCAGGCTGCAGGAGGAGGAAAAAGAGCTGTTGTAGTAAAACAAGGTTGAAGAACCCCAGAAGGGAGTAAACTAGCATGTTTTAAAAATAAGAAGTCAAGATTTGTGCCAAAATACCTCTTCACACCCTCTGTTGTTCGGTGTTTGAGAGACTTCACTGTTCTCTTCACCTACTCCCTAACCACATGGCTCCAATTACCCTGTGACTGTGAGTTTTCTAAATGTCTCCACCCATTCTTCTCTATTACGCCTTTGAGAGAAAGCCCAGAGGTGGATCCAGGGACCGTTAGCATAGTACAAGTGCTCCTCTGTTTTAGAGACTGTTTCGTCCTTGAGCTCTTGATTAACGGGAGTGTGAGTAGAAGAGGAGTATTTGTTTTTCAGCGCTGTGGGAAAACTTGCATAGTTGGATGAAATAAGTTTTCTTGATTTGTTTTATTATTTTTTCTGAGACCACCTCACTTCCTGCTGTTACCAGTGAGCTGCAACAGACAATAGAGAAGAGAATTGCTAACTATAGGACAGCAATTTCTAACGCAAAGGAGTCAGGTGAGAGTGCCAAAATACGCCGATACGAAAGAGGCCTTAAGGTAAGTTGGGTTCATCTGGTATGTGAATAAGGGGGAGGCGAAGTCAGTTCTCTAAAGTGTAGTTCATCCAGATGTGTGAATTTGTTGGAAGGGAAGAGAAATTCTAATATGCTGCCTTGGGTTACTTTAAAAACATTTCTTGTTACTTACTACCAATCTGATGTAGCAAAGACACAGATAAAGTGTAACTTCAAATGCCTTTTGTGCATCAGCCTTGTTTCTGTTGAATGTGGTTAGTGGTAGCTGGAGGCAGCTGATGTTAAACCCACCCATCTAGATCTGAATTTGACCTGTGATGACTGTTCAGTGTTACCTTAAAGCAAAGGTTAGAAGCTTTCCTAGCCCATATACCTTCCCGTTCATCACTGATGCCTTCCCTTAGATACTAACCTTCCACTCAGTTCTGTGAGACAAAGGAAGGGGATACCGTTCCCTGAGTGTGTTGGCTGTGCTTGAAAATGAATAGAACAGGATTTTTCATTAAGGCAATTAAGAATTGCAGCAAGGAGACGTTTTGTCAGCTTTGCATCTTTTCAGCCAGGTGGCGTGCTTGTAGTTAGTTGGTAGTGCTTGGTGATTATCACTGTGCAGAGTGCCTTTGTTTCCCTGTTTGCTTTCATCTGGTCTCCTGCATCACTTCAGGCAGCAGCCAGCTCTGTCCTGTTGAGCAAAGCTTTATAGCTCAGTGCTGTCCACTGAGGGAAGAATGTAATGTCTCAGTAGCTACCAGGTGTCTTAGGGTACAAAGGGAACAACTGAGGCCAAACCCAGGGGAGGAAATGCACGGGAAAGGACATGTCTGTATGTGTCCACTGCCTGCTAGCTCTGAAAGGAATGTACATGAAACCACCTGACCTTTCAGAGAGCGAGAGGGACAGGGAAACTGGCTTATTTCATCCAATGACGAAGCTTAGTGCGCTGTTTGCCACCTCCTTTATTTTTCAAGGTAGGGAGTTTCCCTGTGCCTAAGCTGTGTAGCTAAGGATAATAGACTAGATCTCACTTCACAGCTCACAGTTCCTTAATTAGCAAAATGACATGCCAACAAATGGTGTACAGTTATCTCCTGTACGTAGTTCTTGGAACTGTGAACTTTAATCTCAGCATTTAATTCCATCTCCAGTCAGTCTGTCATCCCACACGTGGAGAAGAGAGAGCTGTGCGTGGGTTGCTGTACTGGTCTGAACCCCAATCTCGCATGCAGTCAGACCAAAGTATCTACCATTGTTGCTTAATAGGTCAAACAATGTCATGGCTAACCAAAAATAGCAGTGATTCTGGTACTGATGAGATTTTGTTGTTGTTGTTGTCTTTCTGTACTTCCATTTCAGTTTCTGTGGAAGATGAAAGAAGTAAAGCTTCTGTTTTGGCTTAAAGTGCATGGTGATCTTTTGTCTGAACCTTAAATTAAAAAAAAAAATACTGAGGAAAGTAATGTTTGTGGTGGAGGAAGGGTTTTAAAAAAATGAGCAGCAGTTAACCCATGTTACAGGTGGTGAGAGCTTCTTGCCATAGGTCACCAGCTGAAGCTCCATTTCCTTTGTTAGTATTTAATGGCGTTTCTCATTGCATTAAATAGGTATGCAGACTCCTTCCTTCCCTGAATCCACACAGGCAGTGACATCTCAGAGTAGTGTATTTTATTTTGTTTTAAACACATAAAATGCATCGACAGTTGGTATAAATGGCTTCTTTGGTGACTTTCCGTGACAAAGCTGAGTGGACCACATCAGCTATTCAGTAATTCTAGGTGTTGAGGTACTTGCAATTATATAGTTTGGGTAACAAGCCCTTTGCGTTGTGCTGCTCTGATAATTGGACACCTTTCGGTAGCACTGAAGTTGGCCTTGCAGAAAAATAGGGAGCCAAAGCGCAGCATTCTGTAGTGGCATGTGTAATAGACCCCATCACGTATAAGGGAAAGAATTTGTGTTTTAATGATTTATGCTAGTAATATGTTTGATGAAAATGCCTATTGACTTTGCTGTTCCATCTCTGCTAGACGCTGGAAACCATGCTGGCTGCAGTGAAGAAAGGCAAAAAAATCAATGAGGAAGAAATGCCACCTCCTGTTGCAACAGGAAAGAGTTATTCTCACTTATCTCAAGCCATGGGAGTGGAGGTAGAGAATTCAGAAGATTCAGTCAGTGTCCTACCAGAGAATAAAGCTGAGTCTGCAGCTGATGAGCAGAAGACCTCTCATGAGGCAGTGCAGCATCTGGAATCAGAGTCTCTACAGGGTCGTGCTGCTTCTAGTCCTACCGTGGAAACAGGTACCATGATCTGAGAGGATAAGCAGTTGCAACACTATTTTAATGCTACATCTTTCTTGATATTTGTATTGTGTAGCAAAGCACTGCTTATGTTGGAACTTCTCTGCTGAATGTTTCAGACAGAGTTGTCAGTGGGATGCTGAATTTCTGGCAGTGGAATCAGTTATTGTTATAGAGCTCTTGTATGCACTGTATCAGTACCTTTCACTTAACTTTTCCTGTGCCTGAGTTTATCCTTCAGTATTGTGGCATGTGGAATTCCAAGCTTTAAAGAGTTTCAAGATATTGACTAAAAGACTTTTTTTTCTTTAATTGGAAAAAGTGGGATTGTTATGTCTGGTAGGACTTCTGGAGACTGGAGGAAAAAGGACTTTTGTAAGATGGCTGTGTGATTCAAAGCAAAAGAGGACAAATGCAGGTTTGAATAGATGGACATAGCGAGGGATGCACATCTTGCATGCTCTGTGTAAGTCTCAGCGTTGTTTCATTCTTGCAGATCTCCAGAACAGCAGCACACGAGCAATACTACTTATGAGGCAGAAGGAGTATAAATTAGCAGCTCTAAAAGCCAAGCAGCAAGGGGACCTGGAGAAAGCAAAGGAATACATGAAGGCAGGCAAGGTATGCACACAAGAAATCCTGAATGCTAAACATACCCTATGCTGTACCCACATGCACTGAGTGTCAAATATTCATTGTGGCAGCTAGCAAGTCTTGGACATACTAGAATAAATCTTCTGTTTTGTTTTTTCTGCATTAGAAATTTAATGTGGTCTTGGAAGCTCTGGACAGTGGGCAGCCGATAGATCTCCAGAATATGCCTCCATCTCCTCAGGGTAAGGCTCATCTTACAGAAACTGTTCTGGAAGTCTCTCTATGTTGTAATGGAATGATTCTGCATTTGACTGCAAAACTATAAGAAGAATTGAAGATCACTTAGGTCTGAGGCTTACTGCATATTCAAATTCTAATAAAGACCAACAACGAAAAATGAGGTATCATTATTTATATTGAAGTTACTCTCTGTGAATTACAAGTTCAAGTAGGTATTGATGTCTAATATTCCTATTTTTATAACTTTATGTAATAGCAGCGAGTATTTGAAGTGCAAGGGAAAGAAGGGTAATGGCACGTTCGTAAAGTTTAGTGTAATATTTGATGGTGTTACGTGTTTCAACTGAAGTCATAACATTCAGATTAAGAGATTAACAAACAGATTGCAGTGCAGTAAAGTCTAAATCTTAAAGCAAGTTACCAATATTAACGATACTTTGATCCTTGTAAGAGAGGATTTTTTTTAGTTAGTGTCACCACCAGCAATTAATATTTGGTCTGTGCAACTCAGTGTTTTAAACAATATACTTTAGTAGATTATTTTATTCTAAGAAACTAAATGACAGATTACTTTATTTCAATAAATCATGAGATCTATGACTCCTTAAGTTATAAACTGATCACCAAATGGCATTAGAGAGAAACTTCACCCATGATATAATCTTGCCTTAAAAAGTGCAAGATTTTTGCAGCGGATATTTTTGTAGTTTTCTGAAATAACCACTGTTATACAATGCCAGAAACTTGGGTGTTTGAATAGATGGTATTACTTGCTTCCCTTTTTCAGCACGTCTTTTGTTACTAGGATATTTTAGTCAATTAGCAATCTTGTTCACTCTTTCCATCTGCCAAGATACCAAGTTATATTTTGGGGAGAGAATTCTTAGAATACTTGAACTGGTTTTACTTTTTTTTTTTCCCTCAAGCAGCACTAACCTAAATTAAACCAGCATTTGAGATTTTCTATTATAAAGCATTTTCTCTGAAAAATGGGAACCTTAGGCTTATCTAGCCATGCAGATACTGTTTTGAAGCCAAAAAGCTTTCAGGAAGATGATGTGATCAAATTGATGGTTTTCTGAGTAACACGGGTTGACTTGCTGTTAATGGAACATGCTGTGAAACTTCCTGCTTTCCTTGCTTTGCAGATCTTGAGAGCCTAGGAAACATACAAGATGCATCCAAGCAAAAGGTACCGGCTCCAGTGGGAAGTTCCCAGGATCTTACAACACCTGAACCTCATACCCAAGAAGCTTCAGGTAGGACTTTTGGATTTCTCTAGCAAGCCATAAAAATAGCATGGCTGGAAGGTGCTTTAAGGTCTGTCCTATTGCACTGAACTGCAGCGGGATCGAGTAAATCTAGCTAATGTTCCTGAATAGTGTTTGCTGCTGATCCCATCTGTACTTTTGTTCTGGATCAGTAATGGAAGTAAAAGTTAATAAACTTTCTTTAGAATAATTGTATTCATAATAAGACTTCGTAATGATGTTTTTCCTCCCCTTCCTTACCTTCTGCAGAGACAAAAAGGCAGCTCATGTTTTGAAATCTGAATCATATGGCATTTCATTGTCTGTCTTATTTCAAGCTTCCCTGCAGCAGCCAAAAACAGTGCTGGAAGCGTTGCAGCAAAGGCTTGAGAAGTACAAGTCAGCAGCAGCACAGGCTAAAGCAAGTGGGGATGATCGGAAAGGCAGGATGCACGAGAGGATAGCCAAGGTAAAACAAAAAGTGTAGCAAGCTGCTTGCATCCAGCAAAGCCATTTGAATTAGTTCTCCTGCTGAAGACTTTTTCAAGGCTGAAATAATTTGTGTATTGTCCTTCTGTTTGAAAAGAGCTCCAGTAGGGAAGCTGTAAAGCATTTGGAGGAAAGAAGAAATAGAGACAATGCACATATTATAGCAAAATACTGTGTATTCTGCAATATTTATGCTGGTTAAATACAGATGATTGCTAATTTATAGTCAACTCCAATTTATGTCTTACGGAGTGCCTTTGATTACAGCAATACCAAGATGCCATAAGAGCCCATAAAGCAGGAAGAAAAGTGAATTTTTCTGAGCTACCTGTTCCTCCTGGTAAGTGTGAATATAAAATGTCCTAATACCAACTTTTGTATATCTACTGGGCTCTGAAGGAGATGTGCAGATATTGCCTCCTCATCCTGTGGAACAGCTCTGCCTTTTTCTCAGTGTGTAGGCTGGCCTTGCTGTTTGATAGTATTGTGGAACTGCTTATTAATATGCTCCCAAACTTTCACACTGGTGGATATTCCTGACCGTTGACTGCCTGTTTAACAGCATCAGAACTTAAAACTGGTGCTTTTTGAAAAGTTAAACAACTTAACCGTGGGCAGGTGCTGAAAGTGTTACTTATCTGTCCTCTGTGCTGGCCCTCCTAGAGGAAAGAGTAAATTTGGGATATAGTGGCTTCTTGGTTTACTGGAAGGAGATTTTTGAAACTGAAAAAATTTGCCTGATGTCCCCCATTCTATTGATTCCCAGCAGGAGCCTTGGAACTCTGTATTGCAACACCTGACAGGTCAGATCAGTACTGCAGCTCTCATGGCTAGTAAAAGTAGTCTACAGAGATGAAGCAAATCATGCCCGTGGTTATGCTGAGACAGTAACAGAGGCAGAAACTGAACCTGCTTCTTGAGACACTCTGTGTCCTTTTATCTTCTTCAGAATGTATAGCGCTGTGTCTGTGAAAGTTTGGGCAAGGCCATCTATGAATGTTCCACCTCTGGTTTGCATGATACTGTTTCTTCCTTAGGAAGCATCATTCCTTTTATCTTGTGCCTGATGTGTTCTTCTGAAAAGATACATTAGCACTGCAAAGTGGTGCCTAGATTTTTTTTTTTTAAAGTTAGAAAAGGGACACGGACCTTATGGCACTTTTGTCACTGTCATATGTGGCGATGGCAAGCACTGTGGTAGTAGTAAAGTAGGCAGTGCCAGCTCTGTCAGATCACGTACTGCTTTGAAGGTTCCCTGCTTTGAAGCTGTCCCTGAAAAGCAGTTTAGCATCCCTTGTTCTAGAATGTGATCCATTTCTTGGCAAATACCAGTTTCTGTAAGAGTGAGGTACTCCATATTTACACCTCTGAAAATATGGATAACTCCTCAACTTCCTTACACGTTAGCTGCATGTTTTTCAGCCATCATTTAGAGGCCATATGATTTACATTGAAGACAACCATCAGGCAGTCGCTGAAACCAGCAATGAGATTATAATGGACTGGCAGTGCATTTCATTGCATCTGGATGATGATAAGTACCAGCCTTGACCTCCTTGGAGACAGAAATGCTGCTGAGTAATGGATCAAATGTCACGCAGGGGCAGCAGCATAGGATTCTGTGTTATGCCTGCCTGTGTACCTCAAACTTGTTCTGTCCCTGTAGCAGCCATCTCTAGGTTTAGGAGCAGTTTAGTCATTATTTCTTGGCACTTCTAATGAGACTGGCAAAAAGAATACTTGCTACATATTAATGAGATAAATCTTATTAACAGACATTTTATAGTAGTGGCTCTGGGTCTCTGTTGTTTGAAGCTGACACTGAACTGGTAGTGTGGAAGTGAGAGTTCCATCATCAAGCCTTCCTCCCATCCCTAAAACAATAACAATGAAAAGGATTGTTCTTCATATACTTCACATTTAACTACTGTGATTCTGCCTTATTTTGCAACCTCTGCATTGCAGTAGATTTTCAGCAGAGACTTAGTGTGTTATCCAGATGTCGGCGATGTACTGTTTATTACTCTATGGGTTAGCACTGATTTTCTGCTGGCCTGTGTACCAACTAAGGTGAGGCAGCAGTGAGAGGGGGAAAAAGGAGCCAGCAACTTTTTGTACAATCCGCTGTCCTTTTGTGCAAAGGAGAGAGACTAAATTCTTTGCTGCTTCTGGGGGCATCTATGTTACCAAAGTCTTGAGGTTGTGAGGCTCCTTGGCTGGCTGCCAGTTGTTCAACTTAGAAAACTGTGCTCTGTTATTGCATCACTTTAGTGTCATCCCTTTAAGCCTGTATATCTGTGAGAGATCTGATCTTAAGCTCACCACTCAGACTTTATCTAGCAAGGCTTTGTGGCCTTGGCCTCAGTCTGTTGGCCTCACTGAATTCTGAAATATATTAGCTAATGGGTACTTGGATAGAAATAGCTTCACAGAAAAGAAGAAATACAAAAGACAGAACATAGGTCCTATGCAACTCTTTACTTCTGTGTTCCTTTCCTCCTCAGGATTTCCTCCTCTTCCTGGTGTTGCAGCAATGGATGGTGACAGCACAATAGCTGCTGTTCTGGAAAGCGCCAACAAGCTGGCAAACACGGAGGAGAATGATGAAGAGGAGGAGGTTAGTATTTCTTAGTAGGATGTGTAAAAGTTAAAATGCTGTCTCTTGTGGTATGCAGAGATGAGGCCATTGGATTTCCAGTCAGGCAGGGGTACTGAGATGAAATAAATTTCCCAGAATTCTGAAGAGTACAGGATCTCAGGAGTCATTTCAGTTTGCATTACAGAGTAGGAGAGAGAGAGAGAGATATGAGATGTTATTACAGTCAGTACCTACAGAGTCTATGAGTCCAGAGTTGGGCTCTTTCATAATTGTCTTGTATGTGGGTTTTATTTTCAAAGCAAATACTTCAGATCCTGGCTACTCCTTTACATTGTTCTAACGTACTTAAATCTGTACTTTCATCCTGCATCCCAGTAGCTCCTATGTTTGTGCTTTCCCAGGATGTTCAACACTTACTGCTTTTTGTCAGGCAGCACCAGCCTTTAGGCTTTGGTTTGATTTCTTTATCTCTCTACCTTTGGTTGCTGATGGTTTGTGCTTTCAGCTGTGGTAGCTTTTAATGGAGAGAATTCCTGGATGATGGTTCTTCTGCATACATCTGCTTTTTTTGAAATCACTGCCTTGTTGAACATTCCTTTTGTCCCTTCTATAGTGGAGGTTTGATGCTTGCATAGGTCAACTACCTACTGGTGTGGCATGGCTCATAAACCCCCAGAAGTTAAAATTTGCTGTCTGGAATGTTATGCTCCCCTCAAAAGTGATACCAGAAGGCTGATAGAGTGATAACCATGGTTGTTGATGCTTGGGATGCTGTCCTCAACTCCAGAATAGGTTTTATGCATTTAATACGAAATTCTTTTTGTTATGCTAGAATGAACCTCTGACACAGGCCCCAGTTGCCAAGAAGCCTGCTCAGCTGCCTGGAAAGCCGACTCAAGTTGTTAAGCCAATTACAGTGCCATCTGCTGTAGCTGAGGAGGAGAGCTCTCCTGAGCATGTGAAACAGGCTACATCACCCTCCACTCTGGACAAGGCAGATTCAATGGATCATCTCCCTCCAGCTGGTAAGGTGAAAGGAGCATCATTCCCAGTGATCCATGTGCAAGTCGTTTGCACTAGTTTAGTTTAATACCTTGGTAAAGACTTCTTCTCATTACGTTTTAGATATGAGTCAGTGAATGTGTAGCATAGACTTTCTCTGACAGGAGCCTCAATATATGTGTCTGCTGGAGGGCAGATCCAGACCAGCCATGCAGCTTTATTTCACAGAGGCGGCATGTGTAATTATAAGGGTGATTGGGTTTTTAATTAATTTTGATGTAACAAGTGTATTGATTCATAATGTTTAACTCTGCTCACAGTTGAACTCTACATATACTCTCATTGATGTGGATGGCTTGCCAGTGTGAATTATTCATTGATCTAATGCAGCTTCCTACATCAAACAGTGGTTTCTGCCTAGTGCTTCATCCAAGGATCTCAAACTGGCATATAGGCAGCAGTTCATCAATCTCTAGTCCTCCTATTGCTGAGGTCACTAAACAGTTGTCTGTACAAGATTAATTGTACAGATATTAAGGGACAGCCACCACCTCACGGTGTGATTTGGGCACACACCAGCAGTGTTCAGGCTCTCACTGATTCTCTTGTCATGCCTTGGCTGTAATTGCATCCTTCTTCCATTGTGCCCTGGGTAGTTCCCTCAGGACAAAGCAGAACTGCCTAGCTGGCTGATGCAAGTTCTTTTGCAGCGTGCAAAGGCATTTCACAGTGGCACTGTGATTAGCTCATAACTCTTCTCTCTGGAAAATTCCGTGACTTGTTTTATAAAGACCTCTAAAACATAGTGGTTGTCCATTTTGGCTTTGAAAATCTATGAATCCTCAGGAGTTTTGTTTGTTGCAATTTTAGCTGACATTAATCTCAAGTGAATTGCCCTAGGCTTGTGCTGTGAAGGAATTGATAATACCTGGTCTCTGGTGTTACAGTAGTCTCTCCTGGGTATTTCAAGTATTTTAAAATAAGACCAATAGGTGCAACAAAAACCCGGACAGCTTCATACTGGCATGATTTTCACAACAAAATGCCAGTACTTCACTATTGTAAAGCTATATTTCACTAGCCAAAATGCATTCTGTGATCCAAATGTTACCTCCTGCCCCCTAGAATTATGAAGTGCAGCATACAGCTGCCCGTAGCTGATCAATCAACTGTAAAAAAACTGTCTTTTTCTTGTTGGAGAGCACAAAGTGTAGGGAGGTATGGGAGTGGAGTTGAGCAGTTGTGCTTAAGGTCTATACCAGGAAAATCAAGGAGTCAAGATCAGTTGGATTAATGGCTTTGCTCAGTCCATTCTCCACAGATTTTTTTTGCAAATACCTGTGCTCTGTGTCCCAGCCTCACAGAGCACACTGTGGGTTTTGTCTCGGTGGAATCTCGGCTAGCTACCTTGTCTAATTAGTTTGGTTTTGGCTGATTGGGCAAATTGCTCACAGCAGCAGGACAGTGGGCTCTTTTGCAAGGATGGGAATAAGTTGATTGTCATCTGACAGCAGTGAACATGGTGTGAGAGTCATTGGTATATTTGCTGAGACAGGCACCTCTTGCAAGTGCTGTTTAGCTTGTGTAATCACGAGTAGAGTGCAGTGGTGAATACAATATGAGTATCTTTCGAAATGGCTGTAATCAGCTCATGCTGTACCACTTCCTAAGTGAGGCATAAGAAGAGGCAGGATGCACTGACCTGGTACAATGTAAAGCAATCTTTTCTGACTTGTGTGGTTGTCCTTACTGTTTTGGGAGGGAAAGAGGAGACCCAAGAATGAATAAGAAATTAAGATGGCAAGGAATTACAAATAAGCAGAGGTGATACATCTGAATGTGCCTGCACATTGATTCATCTGGGTTTTTTTCTGACAGATCAGGGGAGAAGGAGGAAATGAGTACAGAAGATGCTCGTAATATTCACTGTCTTTTAGAAGTTAACATGTCAAGCTGAAAGTTTGAATTCAGCTTCTGCTTTGGACCAGTCAGCTGTACTGGAGTCTGTCTCCTGCCTGCAAATAAGGGGCTGTAATTACTATTGTGACACTTGTGAAGTGCTACGAGGCTTTTTGATGAAGAATGCCATGATAGAAGGAAGTTTGTTTCTTTTTCTGAAACTTGAAACTGAAACTGGCCAAGAAACAATTAGGTGCAGTAAGGAAATGTCCTTATTTGATATCTGTACTTTTACTGACCTTTCTCTGGCTATAAATGGAACGTGATGAACTTGTTTCAGGGGCACGGCAGTGTCAGATGAGTGAGGGTTTTTATACAACTGTTTTTCAGCTAAGGAACAGCTGGAATTTCTGGAGACCAGAAAGAAGCAATACATGAAGGCAGCCATCAAAGCAAAGAAGGAAAATAACCTTGAACAGGCTAAGATGTATCTCAGAACAGCTAAGAGCTTTGACCTAAAGATTGAGCAAGCAAAATGTGGCAAACTTGTTGATATTTCCAAGGTTAGTAGGACTGTTAGTATTCTCCTTTATTTAATATTCTTGGACATCTAAGTGCTTACTTCAAACAGTGAATGATTTAATAAATATTTCTTGACACAAATTAAGTTAGTTTGCTTAAGTGACAAATCTGGATACTGAGCCCTGAAATTCCCCTATATTTTTGTTTTCGTTTTTGTTTCATTTTGTTTCCTCTGCTGCTCCTCAAATGTGCCAGATTTTGAAAAAATTTAGTCTCCATGAACCATTTGCTCCTTGATTTACAATGGCACACCTAAACCATGCAGCTTGGAAGTGTTCCCTGGGCTTAGGGTGTGAGTACATCTCTTAGCTGTGTCCTAACTCCATTTTGGGATGAGGATCAGGTGCATGTGATACCCTGGTTTCTCTTGGTATTTGGGTAGATGGGGAAACCAAACTGCACTGTAATAGCTCTCCTGACCTGAATAATCAGGGAACTAGGCCTGTAAGACATTGTGCAGGGTTTTAAGACTTAAGCAGTCATCAGGCAGCGGTATAAGTCGTGGTTGGGTTGGGATTGCATTGAGAAGAAGAACAACCCATCTCCTTTCACTGACCTTTCCATACATTCTGACTGCTTTTTGTATACTTCATCTTTTTCTATGAGGGCTCTGAAATGCGGTGTTCTTGTGTTGCAGCTGCCATCGCCCCCTACAGATGATGAGGGTGATTTTATCTTCATACACCATGAAGATGTCAGACTGTCTCAGAAAGCAGATGAAGTATATGCACAGCTGATAAAATTGCTGAAGGACCAACATGAGGTGACTGTTTTATCTTTTTTTTTTTAGAAATGTTTTGGGTTTTTTTTTACATTTTTCTGGGTTTTATTAATACTACAGTCCCATCACTGTTTCTGTGGGGTCTTTTGTTTTTCTTTTAAAATACTTTTGATTTTGCGTGCCCTAACATGGAAAATTTTCAGAGTTGGATTCTCTGCTAGTTGAAGTCAGAGGGTGTGCTTGGAGGCTTGGGACTATCAAATTATCACTATTAAATATGAGTACTCAAGTTTGAAAATAGCACCCGAATGATTAAGACTAGCTCTTGGGTGAACCTTGTATCTAGAAATTAAGTGATTAAAAAGTAATAGGGCAGAACAGCTCAAACAAATGCTGTGCTCAGCTTTGGGCTTAAAGGACTGTGGGGGCGGGGGGTGGATGGTTTTGGGTGACTTGGGAAAACTCTTGGCTTTTCTTAAATTAGGTTGTCATCAACCTCAAAACTCTCTGCTAGTCATGAATTTACGGTTGGACTCGATGATCTTACAGGTCTTTTCCAACCTATACGATTCTGTGAATCTGTGTGTAAGGATCACTGAGTGCATCTGTATTTGTTTGGTTTTGTTTCCGTTGACAGAGGTGTTTGCAGTATTCCAAGCAATTCATGCATCTGGGAAATGTAGCAGAAACGACTCGGTAAGACCCGCTGCCTGCTGTTAATCATTCCACAACGTGGTCATTTCAGGCCTGAGTCTGCCTGGCCCCCCTAAAGATGAAGGGGGTTTAGGTTGGTAAGCTTCTCATTATGTGAAAGGGTCAGTAACTGTGAGGCCTGCATCTCCAAGTTGCTCTCGGGCCTCTGGTCTGAGGCTTACTCTCTGGCCTGTATCTGGCAGAATGCTCTGTTTGATGTTCCAGGGTGTGTGTATCTTTTCTATTGTGCGTTTGCCTTTTCTATAGGTTTGAGAAACTGGCACAAGGTTGTAAAAAGGACATGGACATCTTACAGCTTGCACGAGCGCAAGGAATGGATCCTCCAAGCCATCACTTTGAGGAAAGAACCTTTAAAATGATAAGGTGTGGAAAAACAAAGGGATTTCTCGGGCAGGCTGGAATGAGTTTTCTGGTTTCTAGCTCTTGTTTAGGGAATTGTGGGCTTCAGCAAACTCAGGTGGCACCTAGGGTTAAGCTCTGCATTCCTGAAAGGACACTTTCAAAAACTTATACACAAAGAAGTTGTTCTCTAACTTCTCCTCTGGGTTCTTTTGTTTTCAAAATATCTCCAGCTTCATGTCTTATATTCTTCTACTTTAGCCACTCTTCCTTCCTATGTATTTCTCCCTCAATCCTGTTGCCTTTGGGCTTTGTTCGTGGCATTTTTCACTATACCTCAGAGATGTGTTTATCTCTTTGCGCTCTTTCCTTGCTCTTTTGTAATTTATGGATATGATCTATGTAGGAGTGCACTATTGAAAAAGGTCTGACAAATACCGGTGGCATCCTGGTCTGACAGTGGATCAGGTGGTGGTGGGCTACTGGGATGAATATGCTTTTTTGGTCTTTATTTTTTCATAGGATATTTTCTGAGCTCAACAGTACAGAAATGCACCTTCTTATTGTCAGGGGAATAAACCTACCAGCTCCGCCAGGTATGTACTCAAAAGGGCATGTGGGTGTTTTCCTCTAAGTTAGGTAAAAAAGGTAGTGGGGAATGAGATTTTTCTACCTTGAGGACCACTTCAAGACCTTTGTAGCCAGTACTCGTTAAAACAAAATAACAGATTTCAGGCTCAAGCCCCCAAAAACCCTTTAAACAGTATTTAAAAAAACAAACAACCTGGAAGAATAGAGAGAATCTGGGTTCCATCTGGACAGAGGGAAGAACTCTTAAGTTGTCCTGGGTTCACTCATAACTGGGTCATAGTTTTAAGTTTTATGTTAATCTCCTGTTTTGTTATGAGTGCCTGCCTTAACTCTGCACCACCTTAATGTGTATTGACCCTTCAGTAGACAGGCGTTGCTCCTGCCAACGTTCCTGCTTTTAGTCCCTGGTTTCTGGGAGCTTGTAAACCATCTGCGCTAGACTGTCGCAGGACTAATGGCAGCGTTAAGAAAAGTAGATGGTTTCCTTTGGATGCCAGCTTTCTGTGGATTTTGGTTTGATGGATGGGTTTTTCAGTTATCAAGAGACAGGTCGTGTCCTACTGAAAATCAGTTAGGTGCTCTTGAAAATCCTCCCCAACATTACAGATGAAATGAAAATATCTGTATTGGCTGTTTGGATTGGCTGGTTGTTGTCTCATTCAGGTGTTTCACCAAGAGATTTGGATGCATTTGTGAAGTTTGAATTTCAGTACCCCAGTGCGGTGAGTGTGTGTCCTGGCTCTTCTGTTCCTCACTCTGTGACCCTTTGCCACTGTATTAGCTTGTGAGGGCTTCAAGGAGGAAGTGTAGGTTTTCTTCTAGAAAGGGAAAACACTTCTAGGCATACCACCTGAATTTATTTTTCAAACAGAAACTCTTTCTGAGAAACAGAACTGCTGAATCTGTTTCCTGCAGATTTGAGCTTTGCTGCACCTTTCTTCTGATGTTCTCCACACCTTACACTTAGCGGTGTGGTGTCTGCTTCTGGCTTGCATGTTCTCTGGCTGGCTGACCACCAGCTTACTGCTAAACAGCATTCACAGGGCTAAGCCATGCCCACCTTTACCCCCTGAAGGCACTAACCAGACTGTTTCCAGTGTTTGCAAAATTTGTAGAAGTTAATTTCTTTTAGGGGCGCAAACACACTGGTAACTTCAACCAAACACAAGGGCATGCAAAGTTGTCTGTAGGGGAGAGGGGCCGCCTTAGATGTGATCTCCCTCTAATTCCTTTCTTAAAGGAATAATTCCTTTCTTAAAGGAATTAGAGGGAGACCTCCCTCCCTCCCATTCCTTTAGGAAAACAAACTTTTAAAGGCATTGCTTTTGGATATCTCTTATAATTATAGAAATGGACTGAAAAGGTTAATCTTTGTCATCAAATAAATGCACGTGACTCCTGGTGATTTAATTGGCAAATATATATGTGCATATCTGGAGAAGGGACTTAGGCCATACGGGTTTCTTGGCCTTACTAATTAATACTCATGTGTATGTATATAAAAAATTATGTATACATATATATATTGCTTCTTTCCTTGAAACTTCCCAGTGTCATCCTGTTCCCCTCACCTTTAAAAGCAGTCTCTGGTCTGAAAAATACTGAAACCATTGAGCTAGACAGGCTTCTAAAGAGGGCTGTCTAGTCTTATGATCAGTAGGAGTGCTGGGGCTTCTGCTTTCTCTGTAGGACAAAACCAGTCTTTGCTCTTACAGGACTAATACTTAGCCCTGTGAGAGTGCTGAGCCTAGATTTTTACCTCCTAATGAATTTTGCAGCAATTCCACTAAAATAAATTCAATTACCTGTGGGAAATTGATGATGGTCAGATCAGATTTGTGTTTAGGCTTGAGTTACGTGAGGCCTTAATGGAGGAGTCCGTCTGTCCCCCATTAGGGTGGCTGAAAACGGAATTGGTCTGTATGAGTAATTTTCTGGGGAATAAGTAAGAATCAGCGTAGTTGCTTTTAATCTATTTTTCTTTGTTTAAAAAAAAGGCAGATCTCTACTGCCTAGCCAATAGTCAAATACATCACCTTTCTCCTTCATAGCTGAAATCAGTTTTGCAAAGTAGCTGCAATAATTAGGTCACGTTGTCCTTGTTCAGTCCCCAGAGATTTCGTTTGTACTCCGCTTTAGGTTAAAAGTTAATTCATTTTGGTGGCAGATTGATTGTCAGGCAAAATAATAGTAGGGCAATTCCCTGAATGATTTGTGATGAATTCCTTGTGTAGCTTATTATTCTAACTAATGCAGAAGGAACAGAATTACTGTGTCGTGGAACGTGCACAGTTTATCATGTAGTTTAATAGCTGCAGTCAGTAACTTTATGATGATTGGATTGAATTGAGTGTGACCATGTAGCTTATCTGTGGCTCTTATATTTAATGTAATGTTTTGGCTTATTCTTTATCTAGTATTATACTCGTTACCACAATGAAATCCAAATATTTTAGTCTTGAATGTACCATGACTCTTCTTATCATGCAGATAACCCTCTAAACCTCATGGTTTTTGTATAGGTATAAAAAAGAGCTGGTAATAAAAACAGTTACTAGTCTGTATTTTGAAACAATATCTGATGCTTTTATGTAATGTGTGTCTCTCTTAATAGGAGCAACCTCAAAAGAGTAAAACACCTGTAATTAACAATAACAATTCTCCAGGTTAGTACTTTTTCTGGGACGGAGGGAAAAACATTGCACCTTAGGAATGACTGGAGAGTACAGGCTAGTATCATACTGTGAATCAGGCCGGAGGGCCTCCCACCACCTTTTTTCTTCTTCCTTATGAAAGGGCTTGTTGGAGGGTGAAGTCCAGCTGTGTTGGCAGTTTCTTCACCCTCATCCCAATATTGGTGGTAGTTATTGTGTTACGAGTAGTGAAATCATCGAGTTACCAGTCATGCTCCAGCTGTTGCTGTCAACCCTGCTAGGAGATGGGTCAGATAAATAAATTTTCTTTATTAAATAAGTTAAATTACTGATTTTAACATTTCCATGGATCAGATCTTCTTGAGTCAGATTTTGTCTTGTGAGATTGCTAATTCTTTCATTATTTTTGCTAATCAGCTAACATTTCTAAACCTGACAAAGCATCATTGCAGAAATAGATTTTTTTTTTTTTTTTTTAAAGACAATGTGTCTTGAAACCAACTAACATACTTTCTTTGTACATTTTGAAAAATATCCCTTTGTACCTAGCCATTGAATACCGGTATTAGACTCATCATGCATTCTAGAATTAATCATCTTGCACTCTGAGTTTGGTTTATTGCTATATTATTTTTTTCAATTCTTGCAGAAAGCAGCCATCTAGTATCAAAACAACTTTGAATTCAGTATCCAAATTACTAGTTGTGAATTTATCTCGAGATATATATATCTCTATATATATCTCTCTCTTTTGAGTTTATATATATTTTCTGTTAAGAGTAGAAGTCCTGAAGCTCTGATACTGAGAGCTGTGTTCCAAGTCTTCCAATAACTTGATCTTGCTGAGCAGCCACTTAACTGTAATGTTTTGGGTTCCCATGCTGGCAAGCAGAGATGAGTGTTCCTGGGTAGCACAGCAGATAAATCTTCGAACTGTAGTTGTACAATGTTGTGAGACTTTCTGACACAAAGGTATCCTGTGGCATAGCTCTTGTCACGCTCATTCGTGAAACTGGTGTTAAAACAGTATTAGTTACATTATCAAAACACCCCTTCCCAGTCATTCCAACCTTCCTATGCTTTTTCCTTATTATTTTGCACCTTTTCCTTAGCCACAGACGCTCTGTTTAATTGCCGAAAGACCTAGATTCTCCAGTTTTGGCTCTCCAGTAACTTGCTGTCACCTCCTCATGATGACTTCTTTTTCTGCAGTTTGGTTTCTGTCCCTGTAAAGTGGGGATGACAGAGATAAACTGTTGCACAAAGACACTAACTTGTTAATGACTGAAATAACCTCCTGAGGAGGAGGTTCATATGGATGTGAAGTGTCTTTCAGGCCGAACTGAGATAAACAGAGGTCTGAGTACATGAATGTTGTAGAGCATTCCATATAGTTTGACTTTCACAGCTTCATTTTTCTATATCTTGACTGTAGAATATAACCAGTTGTTTAAGTTGAACATCAACCGAAATCACAGAGGTTTCCGACGAGCAATTCGGTCCAAAGGAATTAAATTCGAAGTATTTCATAAAGGGTAAGTCTACAGTTTGCTCCCCCCTCATTGCTTCTCAGTTGAAAAGAGTGTGGTAGCTGAAATTTATGAAGCACAATTTTTAAGCTAGCAATAAAGAGTTGTCTAGTTCTCATGTCTGAGAACTCCTTTCAAAATGTGCCTGAGCTCTGTATTTTCCCCTGTGGAGGTGAATAAAAGGCAGAAGCTCAGTGAAGTTGGTTCATAACTGGCAGATAGGTTGAGGATTAGTGCATTAAGAGGAACTGATGAGAGTGAGAAGGTAATGATTCAGCTTCAAATTGTTTTGATTCTTATCCAGTCTGGTTTTAGTCATCAGGACTAGAAGATTTAAGTGTTATATGGGATAACTTTGTAGAATAATGAAGTACAAGTGGCAACAAAACATTAACAGCAGTAAAGGGGATGACAGATGGTGGCAGAACTAGTGTTATGTTTTTGTACTTATCTTCATTCTGAGGATCTTACAATATTTACCGAACACTGCTAGCAAACTGTTAGACTCTCTTGAGAGAGACAGACTCCCCTCGTCTCAGAGATCAAGATGATGAGATGGATGTTAACAACTGGTAACGTTCAGGGAAATCATCCTGTGTCTAGGCTCTTACTGATTTATTCAAAATCAGAGTGGCCTGTATTCACTAATCCCTGAGCTGGTTGCGATCCATGACTTGGATGAGATGTTAGATAACCTGGTTTTGTCTCAGTGGCTCTTTGTGCTATTCTTTGTTTCTATTACTGGGACATGCAGAAATGATCCACAGTTCTCCAAGATGGTTTTCGAATTGTAGATGTTTTAATCTGTGAGCTGAAGTCCCATTGTTTTTACTCCAGATCTTCCATTTACATCTCCATTAAAGCAAAAGCTAATTTTCTTCCTCTTTCTTTATCAATCTTGACTGCTCTGTTGTTCAAGATTTCACCGTTAGAGATCCTGTCTCTTTTGCATAGAACTGTTAAGTGTTTACATTTGTTTAAAACCTTTTTCCCCATCTTTTACATAGTGTTGTGCATATGGGGCATATCCTAGTCTCTTACCAGCTGGAACTGTGCTTGCTTTTAAGGTCTGAGCTCAGGCTTAAGTTCACCCATTGGGAAACACTCTCCAGTGATTCATGAGTTGTATGCCACCTCCAGATTTGCCTTTGAAGACTTTTAGAAGATTAGCGAAAAAAATCCATGCGAGTTGTCTCTTCTCTGGTTCTGAGATTTTTTTGTTGTTGTTCTTAGAACAGGAATCTAACAAGTTAAATATGTGCTTGTTTCTGGATTGGGGTGGAGGGGTGGCAGTTCCTCTGGGCAAATAGCAACAGGGAAGGAGAAGAAGAAAAAATGCCCACTGATCACCTTCCCCTGGCCATCCTCTCAGGAGAAAGGAGAGGATTAAGTGATCCAGGCTCTTTTCTAAAGACGGCTCCCTATCTTTCTTCAAGATTATAAATGAATAATACTTTCAGAAATGCTTGTAGGTGTTGTAGTTTTGGGGTCTCTGATAGCTCTTTGACCATCTCCCAAGAATGATTTTCTCTCAGTGAGCAAAGGAGACTTGTTTCAGGTCATATATATTAAACTTCAGTTTAAAAAACACTTTCAAGTAAAAACCCAGCAATGTGTTTTTCCAAAGGAAAAGTCTCTCCTTAAACCTCTCCTAAAAGCTTCTGAAGATAAAAGGAGATTTCCCCAGAGCTGTTTCTGAAGCCATGGCCTAGAGCAAGTTCACATTCTTCACTGCGTACCCCCTAGAACTGATCAGAATGAAACGGTCTTCACTATTTCTTGAATTATAAAATGGAAAAATTCAGCTAGAAGAATTGCTGATTCTCTTTTTAAGTTTATGAACAAAGTGTCCAACATACTGCAGTACAATTATGTAATCCTTCTTCATTTTAAGGTGCTTGTGAAGTAAAGGAAGTATTCTAGTATGTAAGCTAATAAATTCTGAACTTTTCTAAATTATTTTGTGAGTCTACTGTAGTCTCATCAATGGAGAATACAGTCTCATCTTTGGAAGGCTTTCTGTCAACAAAATTCATAGGCATCGTGTTTGGAGGCAGCACTATCAGCCCTTGAGGTACTTGTGACATTGTTTTTCTTTACTACAGCAATTTATGTTGAGATGGACAAGCTGATGAATAAGAAGCAACCTGAACAACTGAGCTGGAGTCTTTCAAGTCCTTCAGCAACAGGTTTTTGGAAGAGATGTATTTCCTAACAGTGATTCAGTGCATTCAGTTCCAGTGCATTCAGTTCCAGTGCATTCAGTTCCAGTGCATTCAGTTCCAGTGCATTCAGAGTAGTAGTGGTCTTGCACTCTTTATCTCATCTAGAAGTGTCTGAGGTCCCTACTGTGAGCTCGCTGCAGCCTGGGCTAACGGTACCAGACCATTGTCATCCTCATCTATAGAGACTTAGGTGTCACGTGAGCCGTAGCGTTCCTGACACTGTTTCTGAACCCGCAAGCCAGAAAGTGAGGTTAAAGTCTGGATGACAGGTTTCTTATACTGTGGTTGATTATGAGCTATTTGGAGAATATATGAATGAAGCAGTCATTGAGGCAGTGGATGTGAGGAAACAACCTTACTCCTTTTCCAGTCAGAGATTTTAGACCATCGGGTTCACAGATGTTCACTTGGAAATTGTAGGCACTGACGGCAGCATCAGGTCTGTGTATTAATATACTGGTTGCTGTTGCCACAGATGACATGGTCATGAGGCTCCATGTAATAATCTTCAGAGTTTTCATTGTGTATGCTAAGTCTTACTTGGTAATATCTTAATATCTCTTAATGATAATAGGAAGAAGGGTGCATATTTTGGGGTTGGTTTGTTTTGGTTGGTTGGTTGGTTTGCTCATTTTTTTCCTAAATAGTATGGCATAAAAAAGGAAGTTTCTGAATTCTTGGCAGATTTCTTGTCTAAAACATGACAGGCATGGCTGGTTGGCTTTCCTACCTCCAGAATCTCTAGATTTTAGTTGTTTATCAAACCTTTTGGAGACTGATTCAGGGAAGTGCTTGGATGCAGGCAAAGAAATCCAGCATGCTGAGCTGAACACTTCTGTGGAATTAGCATGTTTTAGTCTTAGCTGTTGCCTTTTGGAGGAGTTTGTCTGGATAAGGATTGTACCACCCGTCTCTGTTAAGGTAAAGATGGATCTCTTGCTGATAAACCTGTTAAACAGAAGTGACTGTAGCAGAGAAAAGTTGATTGTTTTCCTTGCAGGATAAAAATACTCTGTGTTTAATTTCAGCAGACTAGAAATTCTAACATGATAGTTCTTGACTGTTAAAACTACCAGTATGAAGGTGAATCAAAACAATAGCTGAAATGAAATGTTCTTACTTGTTGAAATTGAGTGTTTTGATTTATCAAAATGAAACAGAATGGTTCATGCGACTTTTTCCTAATAAGCAGTTTGCCAAAACCAGCGTGTGCCTGTGAAATGTTTGTTTTGATGAGAGATGCAACTTCCTTGGGAAGTTTTTCAGCCTGTTCTATTAAACAGCCTGTTGCAGAAGATTGCTGTTTGTCCTGGCTGTGAGGCCATTCTTCCCTGTTGCCCTGTGCAGGGACGAAAGCTGCTGCCGTTCCAAGTGCTAGTTTAGTTGGTTGTTTTTCTTCACTACTGTCCTCATCTTTAATTTGATTGCAAAAGAATAATTAAAAAATGAGTACTTCCGTATCTTGTCCTTGTAGTCTAGTTCACTAAGGGTTTGCCCCTTGCAGCCTGGTTTGTAGGGTTCTAGTAGCATGTCTTGACTAGCCCTCGGTGGTGGTGCAAATAGTGATGACCTCTTAGCTTGCTTTCTCTTTAATGTTCTGAAAAACCTTACCCGTTCAATTAAGGAAGATTTATTTGAAACAGGTCCTTTTTCAGAAGTGACAAGCAGGTGGGGACAGCGCACTTGAAACTGGAAAAGCTGGAATCAGAATGTGAAGTTAGAGAGATCATCGAGGTATGTTTTCTGGGTGAGGTGTGTTCTTCTAGTAAGTAGTATTTGAACACAAAGGGAAAATGAATATTCACATTGCATAAATGTGTCTGTATACAGCTCACAGTTTTGTATTAGATGAGTTTGATAAACAGTGGGCTGTTCTTGATTTTATCATCTCTTGAAGCTTGTCTTAGCTGTGACTATTCTGGTACTGGGAACTTCTTGGGGACTCTTTTCTGCAAATTTTCTGTGTCAAGATAGTTTTCTTTGCCAGGACCAGGAATTCAGATGATTCCCAAAAATATTGGTGTTGGTAGCTAACAGATCAAAGGGTTCAATGAAGACTGACAGAGTGGATAGAGAGCTGCCTTAAGATACAGTAGGAGATCACTAAGTGGAACCTTGAAAAAAATAATCCCTTGGGCTGCATCACAGACATGCTCAGGACACTGCTGCCCTTAGCATCCTCTGAGCTGCCCGTGGAGTCCATTTGTACTTCGGGGGCTTGGTGCGCGGCAGGCAGCGGTAGTGCAGCCATTGGTGCAGCCACCTTGCACGGGTTGCCTGGAGAACCGGCTCTGCTGAATTATGAATCCGGGGAAGCACGCGGCTGCGACACCTCCCAGCATTGCAGTTGCCTGCAGGTGATCTCTGTCATCTTTTAGTCATGGGGATTAATGGTTGCCTGAGGCACTGTAGTTGGACATTATCATTCGTATATGTGCTAACTGCTCTCCTTTTTGTGGTTCTTTCAGATTTTTGATGGCAGAAAGCCCACTGGAGGGAAACTGGAGGTAAAAGTGAGACTCAGGGAGCCCCTCAGTGGTCAAGATCTTCAAACAATTACAGAAAATTGGCTCGTCCTTGAACATTAGTTCTATCCGAGGTATGAATTCTGTGTCTAAAGATGGTCTGGCAAGAACTTGACAGGGCTACAGATAAACTCTGCTTGAATAATGTCTTTTGTTGACATTGACCTAATTACGTAGCTCTGACTTTGATACCATTCATCTTTATATTTGTAGTGGTGAGCTGACATAATTTCAGAAATGAGGTTACAGAATCTCTGATTAGTTTGTCTATCAAAGATACTATTTCACAATCACTTGAAATACAGGGAGAGCTTCTAGCATCACCTTTACTTAGAGTAAAAATTTAGAAAATAAGATTGGCGAGCCCTTTCTAGGAGGGAGGGTGCTTTCTGTCCGTCCTTATTGTTAGCAAAAAACCTTTCAGAGTTAGCAAGGACCATTCTTCCCCTACCAGAAGCTTAGAGAGGGGCATTCGTTTGTCCCATGAAAGTCTGCTTGACTTCATCTGAAAGGGAAACTATTGGAGATAGGCTTTCTTCTGGATACTTGAGACTTCTGGGCAGGGAGAAACTGTGCAGTTGAATACAGGCTACCTCAAGGACTGTGCCTGGTGCCCACTGTGCTCATATCAAGTGCAGAAGAGGAGCTGTGTGCTGCCAAAGTGGCTGCGTATTAGAAGGATGAAAAAGAGGTAGGCTTCCTCTTCTTGGCAGCCTCTGTGGAAACTGCTTGGTTTTGGAGCTTGTCTTTCTGTCTCATACTCTGCTTTTTAGGTATCACAAATTATCCCTTCTTAAAAAAACCAAAAGCAAATAAATACCAAAAATTCTGGTGTCTTTTTTTTTTAAGTTATTTTTCTACATAAAGTTACTCAAAGATGAGTACCAGAAGTCCATCTGCCTGTGGAATCTCTAATTCAGCCTACTTTTATGTATGTGTCTGATGTTTGAAAGAAATTCAGATTAGTTGGACACAATCACTGATATCCTGAAGCTTAGGTCCTCACTTCTCCCACAGCTTATGTTCATAAAACCACAGAGGGGACACTGACTCGCTAGGGACAGTCAGTTCTCCCTTCGGTGCGCGTGCAAATTGCCTGCAGTCGTAGGGCGTTATCGGCAGGGGTATGACCGCATTGATCCCTTCTGAGCAGGTATTCATTGTACTGTGATAGCATGTAGAGGCCTCCTCTTGGACCATGACCTTGCTGTACGAGCATGGAACAAACCTCACTTTTTCTCATGGAAAACAGATGATGTATAAATACAGTTTCTAGTAAGCGATACTTCTTCCTTCACTTAAGCTCCTGAAGGCTCTGTGCTCCGTCTTCCTTAGCATATTGTTTTGCTTTGCTTTTATAAATGGCAGTTCAGGTTCACAGCAGCATCACCTGTTTCCCACACCTTTGCTTCCAAATCGTGTTAGATTTTACAAATTGAGAGGTCTTGTTTCAATACGTGAGTCTGAATTTGTAGCACCAAAGGGACTGTTTGTCTAGTGATTTCTTCCTCGCAGCCCTGGAGTAAGCTCAGTAAGCTGCCCGTGAGGTTCGCTGTGAGGGACACGTTTGATGGCCGTATCTGAAGTAACAACTTGGCCATGTGCTGTGACTGGACACCTAAGCATTTTCAATCACTAGAGCTTAATCATTTTGCTCCATTGATTTTTCTAGTTGACCATCCAGAAAATTCATGTCGGTATTTTACATATAATGTGACCTTGAACTATAAACATCTGTTAAGTACTGCATCGAGTAATTTTGTTGGTTTTTGTTTGCCTTTTTTTTTTCCCCAGATCCATTGGAATGTTAAAAGATGTGGGATGAACGTATGTAGAAAGATGCTGCTAGCTGCAAGCACCAAAGATGTTAAATGAATGCACTACTGAACCTAATGTCTACTTTGGTAACAGCCATAACGCTTATTAATAACTTTAAGGCAAATGAAAGGCTCTGGAAATTTGCTGCTGCAGGGGATTGTTACTAGTCTACACAAAATAGACAGAATTGCCTTAATGTGGGACTACTAATGTAGCACCAGGATGAATGTTACATTAACTATGCATAGTGGTGTGTATAAAGTTTAGCCCCTTAAAAATTCCCTGAGGCAGCGCAAAAACTTTTCAGCCAAGTCACAGGTAAGACCTTTACTAGAATTCATTTTTTTTCAAGTGTACGAGCAGCCAGCGTGATACAGTGAATGGTCTGCTACTGCTTTTTCTGTTCTCTCTTATCAAGGCCTGCTTGGGGTTTGGTTTTTTTTGTTTGTTTCCTAAAATAGAGGAGAGAGAACTCCGGCGGCAGTCTCTAGGGGCAGTGTGTCCCTCCTCTATGCATGCCATTGCAACATGAAGTTCAATGGGATGTTGCCTTTCTGAAGAAAAGAATGCAAGACTTCTTAGCAGCAGGTGTTTACAGATCTACATTCTTACTCTGGCTACCGGTTGTCTGCCAGGCTTGCTGCACTGCTTGTTCAGTGCAGCCCGGGTACTGTGCCTTCATCCTTTTTCTGTTTCTTGTTGTTTTTTTGGCTTGGTTTTGTTTTGTTTTTTTTTTTAATTTAAAAAAGGAGGGGAAAAAAGTACACTAGACTCTGCTGCTTCCCAAATATTCCTTGTATTTTTACAAAAATAGGCTTTTACAGTTCTTCCAGGTGATGGGGAAAATAGCCACTCTTTGTCACGTAGAAAACTGGACAATGACTATTTTCAGGAATGCTTTTGATCAGCAGCATACAAAAAATGGTACCAAATATGTTTGTGTTTTTAAATCTCTGTGAGCTAAGAGAAATGACGGATCTCAAAGGAGAGGATGTGCCTGCACTGGGGAGTCGGAGCGCCCCTGCACCAGCTGTTTAGGTAGGGCAAGTTTGTAGACAGAAAAGAGTCCAGACAAGTAAGGCAGCGCTGCCTCTGTCTTCCTGAGCAGATGAAGACAATACAGTGTTTAGTTTTTAATTTCAATAAATTTAATATACAAAACTACATGTTGAAAATAAAAATATAATATGCAGTTTTTTGCAGTGTTAACTAACTGAATTTTAAAAGTACAATTTTTTTCTAAAACGAGTACTCATTTCTTAACAACATGGTAATTAAGGTCATTTAAAAGGCTATGGTTGAAGCAAACATGTCAGTCACCAGTTGATTGTGTTTTGCACAAACATAATCCAAACCTAAAAGACTTCTGGGGCAAAGGAAGAAAAGATAAAGATTTTTCACCTCTTTTACCGCATTATTAAGCATAACAATGCAACTAAAGTAACTGGAAAGCCGCTGCTGTGGCAAAGCTGGAGCGCAGGCTCTAGAAGGAACATTATTACGCTCAAATAATGATGGAATGCTCTTCCAGATACTGAATCCTGCCTACACCATGTAGTGCTGCGCTGTGTCCCAAAGTGTGCAAAAACAGCGTGCAGAGGGGAGTCTGAAAGTACCCTTAGTCCTGCTCTGCCGCACGAATACATAGGAAGGCTAGTGATTGTGTAATAGCTTAAGGTTTGTCCATCATGAAACATCAAGTAAGCCGCATTAAGCCAGCCACCTTTTCCGCAATGCCAGAGGTAAGGTTTCACTTTGATGTAACACTTACCCTTTTAAGTGTAGTAGTGCGCTACCTCTTGCTGGCCAGCTTTTGTTCCTGGAGTTGGACCCCAGTTCTCTGGCCTGCCTTCTCCAAGTGTTGAGTGGTGACAGCTGTAATTTGCAATATTGGATGTGTCAGACTTTGCTTTTCTTTAAAAAGCAGTAGCCGTTTATTCACAAATGCACTCTGTACATATACTGTGCTGTCTTTACATAAAATACATTGCTACATGTACAGTTACCTTTTCCTTTGCCCAACTAATGCTGTATATTTGTTTAAAAAATATAGCATCAGTCTCACAGTAGCCTTGCACTTCCCTTTATATTTGAAAGGACGCTTGTGTTACGCACGTACAGGAAAACCAAACTAATCCCCGCTGCATCCACCAGAACTGACTGCGAGCAGGGACGATGCAATGTCTGAGATACCGTGTTCGCCAGACATTAGCCCCTCTCTTCCCAAATTAATTTTCTGTATAGACAGGAGGAGAAACCTTCGCCCCCCTTCTGGGAGGGACTCAAAACAGCTGCTTTGCGTGGCTATGGCTAAACAAACCAAACCCCTTCTCCTGCTTTCAGCTCTTTCTCCTGGTTAGCAGCTTTCCATGGAGACAGTAAGAATGTGGAACCACATTTCCTCTGGCCAGTTCTCAATTCCAGCTTCACAGTGTCATGGCAGACACAAGCAGCTGCTTTCCTCACTAAAGCCCTCTCGGGTGAGACCAAGAGCACTGGGCCAAGTGCAAGTGTTCAGAGCTGACCAGAAAGCCTTTTTCAGCAGAACATGCAAAAACAGCCACTCTATACTTTTATCACAGGTAAGCTTTTACATGGTGCTGCTAATATGAAGTGCAAGCTGTCTTGTATTACATGACACTAGCGTTACACTACAGCATACAGCAAGGAGGAGACTTAAAGCTGCCCTGGGTGTTACTGTTCTTTAAAAAGCAGGACCTACTGGGGAAGAGGAATGAGATATAACTGCACTTTAGGGCTAATATTTCCTCTGCTTCATACAGATTTGTAAACAAAGTACAGAATAGCAGAGTTGTTCTAGGAGATTATAGAAATCTGCCAAGGTGAGGGGGTTTAATAGTAAAGAGAGGAAAAAAGTAAACTAGCCTATTACACACACAAAACTGCAGTTTACGTAATACCGCTTTCAGAGAGATGCCTGCCCTTCTGCTCATTTGGACGCATATACAAATGTAGTTATGGCTAGGTAATCTTTCCATATCTCTCAAGGGCTGCTCCAAACGTATTTCAACCAATAATCTGGTCAAAATAATGTAAACGTTACTTTTTAATGTCTACAGAATAACCACAAACGGCATTGTGATGAGGTCAGAATGGAGGTCTTGATTGTTGTTTCTTATGTGTCCATCTACAAACAGTACAAGATTGGAGTTTCACTTTTTATTTATGCCCCAGTGATCTTTGCACCCGTTTGAGCATTTAGAGTACATGACGGTAAGTCTTTAAACATGAGCATTTTTCTAAACAGTAACAGAAGTGTATTAGCTGCAAGGATAGCATAGCCATGTTGTAGTATAGAAGCTGCCCTGATCCTCTGTTTGTTGACAATGCATAGAAGATTTAGAATTATGGAACAACTGTCCCTCCCTCCTCCCCCCCTCCCCCAATAGTGTTAACAAAAGCTTAATTTTCCAGTTTTAAAGTGCAAATGATTCAGATACAACTGCTGCTGGAACAGGTCTGAACAGAAAATGAAGTCCTCTTATGAGATGTTTTCCAGAATATAAAAGATGAGCTCCATTATGACTGGCCCCTCACTCAACTGACATGCCCCTCCATGAATCACTGGAACTAAGGCACTGTCCAGGTCATTCATGTATTGAGCGGGCAGTGGCTGTCCATTACTCCCAGCTTGATAACCAACCTAAAAAATACAAAGTAAGAGCAGGTTTTACAGAGAATAGGACACAAGGCTGCAGTTCAGTGGGCAGTAAAAGGGAAGTGCTGTGCAGGAGGATGAGCTGTGTGAGGTGCTGTGGTCTCTGCCTGGGGAAGTTGAGCACTCGACGGGGATGTAGCAGGCACTAAAGCGGCTTTTCCACTTGTTTTTGTTCTCCTCTATGTTCCCAGTGGCTGCCTAGACAAAAGTAGCATCTTTTTCTCTACTGCTTTCTCAAAGCAGATAATTCAGATCAGCAGGAACTGCAGCCTGCATTACCAGATTAAGTCACGCGGTATTTAAAAGCTGGTTGATACTAAGAACACGTCCACTCCAAGGCAAGGCCAGCTGTCTTGCCAGGAGACCCTTATCTCTGCTTGTAGCTTCTGCTGTAGAGCACTCTCAAGGGGACCTTCCATCTGTTTCTCTGCCTCATATGCAGCATGATCTTTTAAGAATGGCCGTGCTTGTGAACAGTGTTGTATGCTCACCCAAGAATACATTTAATACACTCCTGTCTTTAACTCCTGGTGAAAAGGCCAATTTAGAGTCCCCTCTGAGCACGTGGCAGGGCTGTTCACAGGCCTCTGACTACAGACCAGGTGCTGCTAGTGGTGCATGGGAGTCAAGCCTGGTGGTAATTCAGGTGAGGCACTAGCTTTCCAATTTTTAACAGATGGCCCAAAACACCAAACAACAGTCAGCACCCCTAGATTAGCATCTGATAGTGGTACCTCTTTAACCAAGAGAATGGTTGAAGTGGTGTATTTCCTTTTTGGGGAATGAGCAAGGCAACAACCCCCCAATTATTATTAAATGCTCAACTATTCGAGACTTACTTGATCTGAGTCAAGTGTAACACGCAGACCTAGCTTAGTCATTCCATCTTCTTTCAACAATTTAAGATGAGGACAGAGAGCTAAACAGAAAGCCTTTGCCACATTTTCAGTCAATCTGCTGTGGTCAGCTGGGTCACTCAGACCATTATGTTGCTCATCGTTTTCCAGGAAAAACACCTGAAGGAAAGAGGTAACACAAGACATAACACTTGGCTTTTCTAGAAAGTAAGGTTACTGAGATGCTATTTAAACTTTTTACAAATGAAGACTTAAAGAGCAGCTGCTCAGGGAAGACCAGCAAAAGACCTGAAGACAAGCCACCTTTAGGGGAGAAAAAAAAAAAAAAAAAAAACAAACTTCAAAAGAAAGATTTAAATAGTCGTGTTCTCAAAAACCTTTCCGTTCTGGTCGAAAGCCTCGTTATGGAAATTCACTATGTATTGCACATAGTCTTTAATAAAAACCTGCTTTTAAACAGATGTTAATTTCAGAAAATTCACATTTTTAGTAGAAGCCATCGCAGCCTGAAGATTTGTACTGTTGTTGTCACTGAACTTGTCTCTGTTGAGCCCAACTGATCTGGGAAAAAAAGGATACTAAGGTGGCAAGCTGCAGACCGATTAACTTGGTTCCTCCAGGGCAGGTTAAGTGAAACACTTGAAGAAATCTTCTAAAGCTAGAGTTTGTGTGCTGGCATAGTCACAGCTAACATCAGCTATGCAAGCAGTTTCTGCAAGTGATTTATGCCACAGCACTTTCATTTTAACTTGCAACGTTTTAGAGAAGGTGGCTCGAAATAACATTTTTTAAAAAGTAATTATTAAGATTTGTCTCCATTTAAAAAGGTAGTTTTTAACACAAACGGAGGTGAAGCCAACAGGTACCTTGGGTAACACAGTAAGCAAGTATTTTTCTGATTGCCCCTGTGTTCAACAACCGTACACAAGAAGAGGTGGCTAATACAGAGTAGGATGTAGAGGGTGGCTGTGATAGAAGCCTGAGCTGCGCATCAGTGATAGGGTATTTTATTCTGCACGATGCCGTACTGAATCTTTCCTTGCAGGTAGGAAAGGTAATACAGGTTTGTTCTGAAGAATTTGCTGCTTTAATTTTGGTGAGTGGGGAGAGCAGGTTGAAAGACGACTACACCGTAGTTGTAATCCCAAAATGCCAAGTGTTGGTTTACATGCAGCTCAGTGTAACTGACTTACCTCTGTCCACCGAATGACCTTTCCGTTTGCCTTGTACTCTGAGCCATGAAATATCTTCACGCTTGTTATAGACTCCATTGATTTGCCATCAATAGGGCTTACAACACTGTAAAAGGGAAAAGGGTAAGTTGCAACTTAGAAGAAGGCATGAGCTGAACAGGGAGCAGTGCAAAAGAGAACTACATGGGGGTCAAAGGGCAGCTCCTCTGCTACACCCGAATCCTCCAACTGCCTCGCAGGTTTTTTCATAACTGAGTGCTCTGCAATTTGAACTGCTACTACACAGCAACTTGCCATATCAGCTTAATGGGGCATAGACCAAAATTAGCCTCAGAAGGGAACCCAAAGGCTTCTCTCAGGATGCCAAAACTGGTGATCTTGAATGAATTGTGATGATGGTGCTAGGCCTGGAGCTTCACAGTGAGCAGCCTTTCTGGAATGGGCTCCTGTGGGGGCTGAGCAGGAGGGAAGAGCTGAGAGGCAGCATGCTCCCTGCTGTCCCCTGCAGCTCTTACCCCCGACACCGCCCTGGTCCATATGCACAAACCAGGTGCAGGAAGGACCTTCCTGAAGGTTTTCAACAAAGCTTTGCACCAGAGCTGAGATTTCATAAGGTGCTAACACAGCAATGAGGCGTTTTGTACAGACTTTGATTTTTATTCATTTGTAACCTCAGTGTAGGCCAGCAATACCTGAAACACTACTTACACAGCCCAGAATTTAATTAGAGAACCTAAGACTGGCCCAGAGAGCCTGAAACTACAGAAATAGCCTTCTTTCTAGATGCTGAGTCCTTAAACATTGTATCCATCACAACAGCACTTAAAACTGCCGTAAATACTTAGGCTGCCATATACACCTTTCGTTTGGCTTAACTATTGAGTCCAAATATACTGTTGATGTTCAGCAATTTTATTTCCAGCACTACTGAATGCAAACTAAGCACCAAGAGAGCAAAGTGACCACAATGTGCAGGGTTCAGCACTGAGTGTTGGAGACAGATTAGTGGTTTCCAATAACTGGATATTAGCAATGGCAAAAAGTCCATAGCATTGACAACTTTCTAAATTGATGCCCCAAAGCTCTGGTATCTCAATTCCATTTTCATTACATTTAATTGCATCTTATCACTCAAAATAGAGGCACAGACTTGTAATTCCTATTGATTTGAAGACTCATGCACCTTATAAGATCAATTAAAATTTTTAACAAATACAGTCAAATAGTCACCATTCAATGTCAAGCGGTTGCTCCTCTACTTACCCCTTACTAAAGTTTTTATCATCTTCTACCCACTGAATATGAACGTGTTCCTGAGGATCTTCAGCATCTACTTTGCCACAAGTGATGGTGAAGTCTTTCATCTCTCTCAAGGCTTGCCTCAAAGAGTCCATGCTCTCAGCAGTTATCTGGACCATTACTCCATCTAGGGAACCAAGAAATCCTCATAAGCCAAGATAAGCCACACTGAACAGAGCCTATATAAAAAAAAAGAAATAAAACATCCTTCCTCTTTTTGCAACAGAAAGGTTAAGCATCTATTTTAAGAGTCATAGGCAGCAATGCTACATCAGACCACTTCTGAACTCTCAGATTCCTAAAACATAGCACTGATGAGCGTTGACTAAGGAAAACACAAGGATAATGTGAAGTCCAGCTGCCAGGTAGTCAGCTATGGCAATGGCCACATTAGTTTGCCTCAAAACTTGACACCAGCTCTCGGCAACCCTCAGAAACCCCGTGTGACCCCCCACCTCCGTTTAGCTATCACCTCTGTTGGCACTGGCAGCAGCACTCCAGCAGTGACAGATTTTTTGGGAAGTCAATACTTGCCTGACAGTGGCAAAAGATGCAGAATTTGCATTGGCTCAGTCTAAATTACTGCAGAAATACCTTAGGAATGATACACTTCCCCAATGCACAGACTCCTTGCCTGCATCCCCCTGTACCTTTGTCTTGCACTAAACCACCAATTTAGACACAGAAAAGGGTATAATGATCTACGTATACTAACTTACAGTGAGATGGCTGCTTTTGAGCCCTGGGTGACCACTCACCCACGGGCTGTACGCTAATACAGCTGCAAGCTCTCAAGTTGGCACAGCTTAAGGAGTTCCTGCTCATCAGTGGAGCTGTGCTAACTGACTGCATGCATGGGCTTCTTGCATACCTCACTCACAAACTGTAAGGAGCACACTTAAAACACTACTATCTGCACTGTCACATCTGTGGTGAGATTAGACTACGAAGGTCTGTAGCTCAGCTAACAAGCAATAACGGCGTTCAATCCAGCGTACACAGGTGGCATTTATTTTCTATGATATGACAACTGGTAAAAGAAGAACAAACCAAATCAGAGAGGTACCAGCTCAACAATCTTGACTTGTGTTCTTGTCTGCCCACGTACAAGCATATAAACAGTGCACATTCATAACTTTGCATAATGCAGAGCTATTTGGGAACAGAGTAAGTTTAGCAGGACTTCCTCTCCTGGTCAGTGGATTACATGTTCCATATTTCTTAGGCTCACAATTTCCTTATTCAACCCAAACCAGTAAACTGATCACAGGCTCACAAGCCAGGTATTTCATATCTTACCCTCATTTTCTTGTGTCCCTGTTCTACAGCATCTGGACAAGTTCCTCTTCATTAAAGGAAAGAGGGTTTGTTTGTTGGGGGTTTTTTTTGGCTAAAAAGTAGGATAAAGCTGAAGCAGCAGCATGATTCAAATGCCCAAGGCATAACAGCAGAGCCCTGATAACTACAGAGCTGAGCCGTGTTAAGAGGGAAGCAGTGTGTTTTAAGCAAGCAGTTCAGTTCTTACCTTCTACTATACTGGATTTGGCAAGGTAGCCTGAAGAGGATTTTAAAGCTCCACTGAACACGAAGAAGCTGGCACCAGTCACTGCAACAACAACAGGAGTGATTTAGTGAGGCTTTTGTCAAAACAATGCCTTACACAAGAATCGGGTATCACAGCTCTATCATCCAGAGAGGCTGTTAATCTAAGTCAGGACAAATGCTGCTTAGAATTATGGTGACTTGAATGCACATCACAGACTTGGATATGGAAGGGCAAATCACCCAGTTATTTTCTAAACTGGACAACAGTTTTTGTCAACCTTAATGAATACTCATATTTCGTCACTCTCCCTCTCCCCATACACACCTCTAGGTTTCAGGACTACTAATTTAGGGTAACCAAGTACAAATTAACTTCTAAATGTTCCCACACAGCTGGCAAAGATTGTGAGCAAGCTGTTTATGGATCACACTGTAATACCACCCCACTGGCAAGGCTACAGCTCAAAGCTACCTGATTTAAAGCAAAATTATCTTAAATCACCACTAAGCATCATGAAATTCCTGCTGGAAATCCCTCTTCTTGTCCCATAAGTCAAATGAACGGAAGTCAGATAAGACCATCAGTCCTGAGTGATATGCCATGCCAGTATACTCACTAGAGTGACTGGGGATACTTGCAAAACATAAAAGTTGGCCTCTGTCTTGCTTGTTCTTATTTGGAGATAGTATAAATGTCTTTGCCAGAAATTTTCCCCAAAACTGCAACATTTAAATTCCCAGCACACTGCTGCTGCAGCCTTTCAGCCTACCCTAACAAAAATAAAGCCTGGAAATTAGATGGTCTAATTGAGGTGAACACAAGGAGTTTCTTGAAGATGCATTATTAAAATGCTGCTGTTGGTTATTCCTGTTTACCTTTCTCTCATACTAAATCTAATCTTCTTCCTTTCACATAGTATTGCTTCAGCACAGGCAACCACAACCTCACCTGTAGTCTCCAATAATACCAAAGACAGCTCTCATTATTAATGTAGAGGTGTTGCCTAAGCCAGTTACAGCAGTGTGACCTCTGGAGCACTGCAAGTCCTGAGCTGTACTGTGCAAGCAGTATTACCATATTTAAAAGGAAGCAGGCTGTTATGTGCTTTATTTTATATCTGCTTGATCTATGAAGTTGCTAGAACACCTCTCAGACAAATTCAGAACAGCACCATTGACCTAGAGAAGCATGACATGGACTGTATACAGGACGCAGATCGCACAGTGTGCCCCCTGACATCTGAGATCATGGATTCTGCAAGGGGAATAAAACACCAAGGGGGTAAAGGGCAGACAGAGGAACATGTTACTGTTCCTTGTGTTGCATGTCTAACTCACAAAGCTGCCCATTCAGTAACGCCAGCAGTCAGAATTATTTTCTCTGAATGTCTAACAGAAACTCAGTGAAATGCAAACGCAGTTCTGACCGATTCACAAAGCCACATGCTGGAACGGTAACACAAGTGGCAAAGAAGTCATGCAGAGCACCAGGAGGGAACGGCCTCCTCATGAACCCCCGTTCTCACCCTTCCTCGGCTGATTATGGATGCTGATGGCCTGCGTCTGGTAATTCCCGTCATCATTCTGAACACACACCAGATGCGAGTCTGCTTTCTCATTGAAGCACGCTCCCCCTGCTAGAACATGCTCGTTGGATTTGTTCATGGCTTTCATCATCTGCAAACAGAAAGGTTTACCATTTCTACCCTGTTTGTCAAGAACTACCATAAATAGGTGATTCTTGGACCAGTTTAATCAGACAGAGCAAGCTTTTCAACAGTGCTCATATTCTCCTGTCAGATTTTAGCACTCGCTTTTGAAAAGAGGGTTCAGGCCTTATACCGTCCAGATGCTTTGAAGTGCCACCTTTTATGTAATTAAGATAAATGGTATAAGGGATAGCTGAGCTATAGTTTGCAAAAGCTATTATCTCTAGCTATTTTAAAAAAATAAATTCACAGGAAAAAAAAACATTAGAAAAACATTGGGAGGAAATATCTGGCTTGTTTACACAACTACAGTTGCTTATGACATAAATCATAAATGCTGCCTCCACGGTTCAGTGCTAGACTGGCACTCAGACTTGTGGCATTTAATCCTGGTTCTGCCATGACCAGGCACCAAAGCTTTAGTGTCTCTCTGCTTCACCTGCATGTATTGGTGAAATTGGGATCAATGTTTCCAATGTGAAGACTTTTAAAAAAGGTCTGAATCATAGACATCCAGAAATAATTTTAATTCTCTGCAAAGGAGGCCTCCAAAAAGCATCCAAAAATGTTTGTGATATATCTGCACTTCAGTTTTGCTGATTATCATCTAATATACACCTCGTTACATGCCTTGACAAAATATTCTTGTAAATGATATAGCTTCTTTCCTTTCCTTTTCTCCTCTCTTCCTCTTCATGGAGGCTCAGACTCTGAGATTTTTTGATCCAAAAGAAAACTGAGGGAGTCATCTATCTCTGGAATTTGTTTCAAAACCAAAAATTATATGTTTGCTTAAAAGAAAAAAAGGCAAATTAAATTATACCCCCTCCAGTGAAAACCCTGATGAGAAGGAAAATGCTGAATTATTTGACATCTCTTAACAGCAGTCATACTCCTGTCCTCTGCTTCCTGTAGCTGATAAGCATGCACACTACACACAACACATTTGTCTCTCTCAGTCTAGCATAAAACCTTAATTATAGTGTCAGGAACATTAGCTGATGCTCACTATTGACAAATGTGCACAGGTGTAATGTTTGGGGAGGAAACTTAATTAAGATTTTGCATCAGACAACAGTGTATTTCATCACCTAGTTTATCATGTCATGCTCCAGAAACAAGATTTTAGCTCAACAGCAGCCATCTTTATGGAGCCCAGGAGTTGCCCTTAGCATAACAAGAAACAACTGGACATGGCAACTGTACTTTGTAACAAGGCAACTGATTAAAAAATGACATTCACCTTTGCTGAGGGACTAAACAGGCAACTAAGTATCACTAGAAGTTGTAGAAAATTAAAATAATTTTGAAGATAAAAATATGTATTTGATAATAAAATGATATCTTAATATTTAATTTCTTAATTACACTCTGAATTCTCCACATTTAATCCATCCATGAGATTTAAAACAAGTTTTTCACTTTCTAGATAGTTTGAGTGACACTCTTTTCTAATTAAATACTGCTTTACATGAGAAAAAAGTAAAGGTCTTGTGGTTTAATTAATCTTAATTCAAACTATACTCAGATGAAAAATCTCTAGTAATTCAATCTTTCAACTGGACTGCAAGCAATAATGTTAAATAAATAACACTTTCTCCATTTAAAAAGCTGAATCCTTCCTTCACACTGGAAAAAGAACCCAAACATGATGCAGAGATTTTGCTAAGCTGCATAGCACAGGGATTTCCTCACATTCCAGTTTAATGCAATGTCTAATACAGAACTGAAGCTAACACACTTGCAAACGCCAGCACAGCTAACACTTACAAAACTGCATCCTGTGTGCAAATCCATATTTAATTCATGCAAACCTGACTGACCTTTTCCATTTTCTCACAACTGCATCAAGAATTAATATACCTTTTAACAGACCCTTTATCTTCTTGCTTCATCAGTTTCAGCTTTTTCAAACTTCACATAAGAACACCTTTTCCTTTTCTTAATTTATTTATTTACTCTCACTATTATTTTACTCAAATGCTTCTTGCAGGGAAATTCTCTCTTGAGATAAAGCTGTATTCTGCTTTGATATTACAAGAATGTTTACAAATACCATTTCGCCCAGGAGGTTTGCTCTCACCCCAATTGCTGATTGGTTTCAAAATACCAAGTTACCCCCTCCTCTTCAGAGAGAACATGAAATCAATCACCTTCTCCATTGCTCTCTTTCATTATTGTTCAAATATCTTCCCACCCAGCTTTCTCAACAGCACTAAATCCTAAAGACGCTGATTGATTTTCTCACATCAGAAATCAAGTATAAAATGTAGATGTTGAGAGAAATTTTACATAAAATAAACAGCAACCCAGAAAATACTAATAAATGCTTCGAGTATGCACACACAACATAGATGAGAAAAGCTAATGCACTTTTCCTCCTAGTTCACCTCAAGTGTCAAGTTTGTCAACTTATTTGTTCAAATCAAACCAGTATTTTCTATTATTTACAATTACACTTTATATGTAAACAGTTTAAAAACCTGACGAAAAAGAGTTTAAGACTTTAATTAGTACTAAATTGAATTGCATTCTTTCTGTGGAGCCACCCTCACTCACTCTCAAAACATGTGTGCATCATGCATTTATCATTTGCTTTTGAGGCAGTTTTCCCTAGTAGTAGTGAATAAAATAAAATTCCTTTAGATCCCAGGTCCTCCAGCCACAAAGAAACTGTACACAAATGTATTTTTTACAAGCATTACCTCGTTGTATCTGTTGCTAGGAATTTTGATGCTGGTTTTTCTGACTTCCATATCAACCACTAAACCTTGGACCACAGGCAGCGTGTACTGGTAATTTCTGAAGTCCTGGTAAGTAAAACAAGTTTTTAAAAGTTAGGCATGATGATCATCATTAACACTGTTATGATGTTATGACATAGACATGACAGACATGAAATAACATTTCATAACTATCCTAGTGACTACTAGTCAGCCCATTAAAATAATTGTAATCAGTGACTGAAAGGCAGGGAGGGAAGGAGACATCACAGCTCGTAACCTGCGTAATCAAAGTACACAAATGAAAAAACATCATCATGACTGTTAGCCATTTCACTGATTTTCTTACATCAAAATTAATATTCTCCAGCCTTGAATGTCATCACTCTATATAAGAAAATTCACTCTCTGTGTTCTGTTACATTACTGGATAGAATTATTAGTCTTTCTAGCAGTGAGATTAAGTCATGCATCAAAGAGAATTTTCTATATTGAAAATATTAGCAAAGTAGGAAGAGCTAATAATTTTGCTTCAGTTGAAGCGCTGTATAATCAGAGAGCTGTGACTGCACACTGATGACCTAGCACTTCTGAGGAAGGAATCTGAGCAATTAATGCACTTGTTTCAAGATCCAAACATTCTCAGGTGGCCAGGTTTTGGATGTTGATTTGGGTACCTTTTTACAATTCACTAGGTTGTTGAAAGCTAACATCCAATATCAGTAACAGCAGGTAAATTCACCCAAATGCCCACTATTTCTTCTTGTCATCTTCTAAGCATGCCAGCTACTCTGTGCAACAGGAGTACAGTTCTCCCCACATTTATCTATTCACACAGATAGAACGTGCAAACTCATTCTCAGCACTTACCGCAAGAAGGTTCATAATCGTGTGTCCAGTCTCTCCAAACAAAGGCTTACGAAATCTGACACTAAAAAGTGGGCATGGATAAACTAGGATAAAATAAAACAGAAAAGGTCAGATTGAAACTTACATACTGAGATTCTGCAAAAACAGACTCAAATACAATCTCCTCTGTTGAATATGGTAAGCAGCAGCAAAAGAAGAAACTGGAAAGAAGACCAGAGTTTAAAAAGCAAAAGGGAAGTAGGGTTTAACATTATAATGCACCTTACACATGTCATGGCTCCTTGTCCACTGCACTAGAAACAATAAGAAGAATTACGTGGAATGCTTACAAGTGCCACACTGCAAGACTGAACCTAGCGATCTGGACACTGATTGCAAAGATGACCTTTCTAAATGCTTTTCTCAGGCTACTACTTGAAAATGGCTTCTTCCTTTTTTATGACCATCCTGCTGCTCTCCACTATAGCATCATTAGCCTTCAGCTTCTGTGGCTGACGTGTAACATTCAAGTGATAATACAGACTATTTCCTTTTCTGTTTTCATGATTTCATAAGAACATGGCAAATTCTCTACAGAATTATGTCAAAAACAATTAAAAGGACATTTATGGTATGTCAGCAATGCAAAATATCTGCATTCCTTGGCTGACTTAGCCATACTTGTAAAACATCTATGATGCAATTCAAAGCGTAGTGTATGGATATGGCTACATTACATTATGTTGCAGCAGAAGCCATAACAGTGCTTGAAACATGACTCATGCAGTAATATGTAATGCCAAGGTTTTCTAAATGCATGTTTGAAGGAAGGATCCTAACTATCCTCAGGCAAACACTCAGTCTGATTTCCCAAAATGCCGCACATCTTCACAGTTCCCAGTGTAGTCAGAAGGGGCTGCAAAATGCTCAGCAGGTTTGAATAACTTCATCAGAATTTCCTGATAGAAGCTGAGCAGAAAGCTCCAGCTTCTGCATACTGATGCAAGATCTGAAAAGCATCACAGTTCCTACACATGCACCATACAGCTGACCAACTCACAAACAGTGTCCTGAGGCACCAGGAAGTGTTGAATTTCCCATATCTACCACTCTGGCTGCATACAGCAGCGCAGCTACGTCCCAGATGCACTGAATTCCCTGTGCTTGAGCTGTGCGGTTGATCTGCAGATGCTCAGCAGATGTTTTCTGGACATCTAGCAACCCAGAGTGACTCCTGCATCTGATCTGCTGTGCATACAGCAGCACTGGACAAATGGCCAAAATCTGACAATTCCACCAGAAAAGAGGATGTATCCAAGGAAACCTGGGACACAAATGCAGCCCCTTCCAAGAGGGGATTGAGGAAGTAATCTGCAGTCGCAGCTGTCACAGCAGAAGTGAATATGCCTAAATCCAAACCACAGCTATAGAAGTGATTCAAACCGCAGCTTACCAACATACTCAGAGCAGGTACTTCTGTCTGTGAATATCAAAACATTTGTTTCTGTGCTCAAAAACAGATGTCACATCCAAAATATGAGCATCTTTGTTTTTCTAAATGTTGATGAGAATAAATACACTGCTTAAAAACCTCATGAATACACACAAAAACTTACACACCTTTAACAGTAATGTTTCTTTGGACAAGTTTAACCTGCAGTCCTCATCCTTAGAAAGCAAATTTTGAAGGTTTTTCTTTTTCCTCTCCAGTAACATAGGTATTTTGTGAAAAATTCCCAATGTTCCCTAAACATCACAAGTTAAATTTACAAATCCCTATAAAGCATATTCTAAAACTTACTTTGTTAAAAAGTTTTGAAAGAAAAATTAACAACAGACCATTTTCATAGTAATTCAGATTTACCAATTTGCCAATTAAAACAGCAGTTGAGCAAGACAACAAATTTTTGGCCCATCATAGTGGACAGACTTCCAATAATCTCTTTGCCCCAGCAATGGCAAGTGTCTTTTGAAAAAGATTTTATCCTAAATTTATGCTAATTTCACGCTAAGATTTTGTTCAGCTGAAACACTCTCTCCACCTTATTTGTTACTAGTGGCAACAGAATTTTTGCAACAAATTGCCACGTCAGTTGCCCCTGCACACATACGGTTATTCTCTGGAAAATGAGCGTGGTTTTAAAAACCTAAAAGCTCTTTCATTTCAGCATGGAAAGAGCTTAACATCTCAAAGGCTCTCCCTTGTCCTAACTACACCAGCTAAATCAGACTTGTTCTGCACATAACTCTATTTCAGGTCACTAAATGAACTACAAACAGCTGCTCAGAACTAGATTTGTCTCCACAAAAATCTCTCTGATCAGCTACTACAGTTGTAAAAAGGTTGTAGGTCATATCACAACCTCAGTACTGCTGTGCTGTCAGCTGGATGCAGTGTGGGTATAAAAGATAATTTTTACTTGCCTGTTTAAGCTTGCGTGGCTTTGACAGGTAACAATTTAGGGCTGGGTATGCGTGCTCTAAACTGGAATATATTCTCCTGCAGAAATAATTGCAGCTAAAAGAATGCATGTTACTTACGTCTGTATTCAGCTCCAAGTCTCAACATCAGCCGAATGGGGAACACTTTAGCCCAGGGAGTCTCCCATTTCTGAATGAGGATGCCAAACAAGTATGGTGGGGTTGGGAGCACCAGGTCTTGCAGGGACTGATACGTAGCTGCAACGTACAAGAACCCGCCATGTTCTTTGCTTCCAAGGAAGCTCTGGCTGAAAAAGGAGTGCCCCAGGTTGCCAACAACGTTACCTATGAACAAAAATGCTCATTACTTCACTAGATTGAGACGTGTATCAAGAATTTAAAGTTTTTCAGAAGGGAAAAAAAATTCCATATTAAACTCCCTTTGCTTCCTGAAGCACTAATGTCTATTAATCACACAAGAAATAATGATTTGCTGCACACGGGGGCTCAGGTTACCTCCTGTGCAAAAGTGTGTAGTCTTTTACGGAATAACTGCTGTAGACTAGAGCCACCAAAGCCATGGTATCTCTGGTTGATCCACCTTTGGTGATACACATACTCAGTGACTATCACTGGTAGGAAGTCAGTTTGTAGGAACATGCACACATACCTTCATTTCTGCACCTGCCTGACTAAGCCATGTCTGCAAGTGTTACCAGAACAGTACGTACAACCACAGACCTACCACCTCTCCTGGGGGAGCAGGCAGGGAGACTAGCCTCAACCATTTCTGTGATCTGCCTGTTCCACAGAGATCTGCCTGTTTCAAGTAGCAGAGGCAGTGTAGCGGAGGGTATGATGCAAGCCGGGGATAGGCCAGGGAAGAGGAAGGATAGCTCAGGCCAGTATTGCTGCTAAGGAAGTGGTACCTCCAACCTCCCCCTAGCACTACAAAAGCACCCAAAGAAAGCCTGTTTTCAGTGTCTTCCAGATATTCAAGGGATTTCCACTGCAGAAGCTGCTGTTGACCGAAATAAACTTTTAGACCCAGCTGCGATTAAAGGAGAGATGTGCACCTGGTCAACAATTAATGCTCACTGGTTGTCCTTCCATTTAGGCAAACCACTGGGGTGCCTGCTCAGACACATATTGAAGATCTGGGTCTTTTAAAGAATTACACAAAAGAGTGTTTATGTAATTAGTATACTTAATGTAGAATGCAACTGAGAGAGACACAGGGGAGAAACATCACTAATTTTTACTCACATTTTTATTCTTTGATGCTGTTAATTTCAAAAAATGTTTACACTGGAATGGCTAAATTAATCTGAATGTTGATTAGATTATTATAGCATCCAATACTGCATTTAACATCGAAGCAAAGAACCATGGTGTGATTCCTTTTATGAAATGACAACGGCATGCAAATAATGTACAGAACAGCTGATCACAATCCTCCATAGGAAGATGTGGATATTAATAGCGCTGATTTGCTCTCAAAGAAAAACACAATTTCAGAGAGCATGGTGTGGTTGATCACACCACTCCTGAGGAATCGCATGTGTTTGAGGCACTCATGCAGGCCTCCTGGGCTTCTGCAGTAATCCCAGGCTTTCCCACCTGCAGACAGAGAGACTGCTAAGTAGGAGTTTCTGCTCTTTCTCCACCACCTCATGATGGAGTGTTTGTATTTGAACCCAAGGTAGTGATGTGCATGTCTCCAACACGCACATCAAGAGGACAGTAACTGGGGGGTTTCTCCCTTCTACACACAGGAGACAGCCAAACACTAGGTTTTAGGTAAGTAAAAACATGAGTCACAGAAGTGCAACTTTTACATCCTCAGTAAGACAAGTATGATCTTCAAGTTAAGCCTTCTCTATTTTTATACTGCAAAACTGCCTAAAAATCATACACAAGCATTTACAAATGCAAGAAAAATAAATACAGGAGGTACAGTTTTGACCAGCAAAGGAAAGGTTAACCAATGAGTCCTTTCAAGTCTGTCCTTTACACTGAACCCCTATGAAAGTCCCAAGTCATAGCAAGTCTCCACGAAGCCAGTGCCAGCATGAGAATAATACAGCTCTTCCTGCCCTCACTCCGGAGATGTGCCCTTGATACTTTGCATGCCTCCAGACCACCTTGGCACAATCACCACCAAGTATTGCTTCCTTCACATGACCTTGGGACCTCCAGCTTTAAATATAGCTACTGGCAGGTCTGTAAACGAAAGTCTCCATTTTGTACTCCAACTAACAAATAAGTTCAGGGGTTTCCTTGCTATTCAAATTTGTGGGCACTTCAGTGGCATTTTTTTTTTTTTTTTGCTGTACCCACAAGGTGCTGCACAAACTAAACTCTCACATTCTCTGTTAAATGGTGACAGGCTTCAGCACCCTGGCACCCCATGGCAAAGCGTGGCTCATTCGTAGCTTGCCACTATCCTGTGAAGCTGATTTGTAATTTTACAGATACACACAAGCAAGAGCTGACACCACCAACCCAGATCATATTCCAGAACTCTTATAGTGGCTACAGTTTCTGTAATGCTCAGCTGAGCATACTTGATGAAAAGTAGCTACCAGTCAAACTGAAGGACTAACATGATTAATAGAGCCACATCAAATGTTGTCAGCTGCTGAAAATCATTGATCCTGCCCATATGCAAATACATTTCTCTGTCAGCCTGTGCTGCGACACTATTGCCTGCTCAGGGAATACATTGCTGATGCACCAACTCAGGCATCTTGCTAGTGAGCGCAAACCAATGTATCAATTGGTGTTCATGAAAAAGATTTTCACTTAACTAAAATAGCTGCTGGCACCTTTCTATATCAACTCCACCCTTTTGCTATTGCAGTTCCCACCTACCCTCACTAATCTCCTCTTCTTCATTTATACTTCCTTTTTCCCTTCCCATCTGTTCTTACCCAAATAGAAGCTACAGGCCTGATGATAGTAAAATTACTTGGTGAGGTTCTCGGTTCCAACATGACCATAATAATCCTTTCTAACCTTAAAATGTATGAAGTGTATGAACTGCTAAACTGAATTGAATTCTGCACCCTTTTCTGAAGTATTTTCTGTGTGAAAGAGGCTAGGCAAAGTGAAGCTGTACAATACTGTATAGTTCTGAGATGTGCGGTACTGCCCACTGGGATGACAAAGCAATCAGACATTTCCACTTGTGACTGATGCCAAGTGCTGCAGCAGAAGGGGACGACTACTTATTTTTTCCGTTTCAGGAGATGGAGCTTCAAGGCTCACACGCGTGGGATGCCTTAACAGGAATTTTTTCAGCCAACAGAAACATGAAAAAAACCCTCAGAGTGGAATCTGCAACTCAGCTGTTCAGCACTTTGCTACCATAAGCCACAGCGTTATAAATTACTCCTTTTGACACAAGCAGCTCGCACAGTGCAAGTTCCAATAGGTTACCACTACTAAGAGGACAAACTATTGGGATTAGGTAGTTGTGCTGCAATTCATTATTTATAACAGCATGCAAGAGCCTGCTATGTGGAGAGCATGGGAAGAATCAAGCAAGTGTTTTCCTACACACCTCTCTAGTGCCCTTTTCAACCAGCAAACCCAAGTCAAAAAGCCTCTTTGGGCTTTGGGTTTGTCCCACAAACATTTCTGCACTGACCAGGGGTTGTCAGCCTTTCCTGCCACGTCTTGAAGGTGGTTCCAAGTCAAGGCCCCACTGATAAGTTGCTATTACCAGCTTGACATGGTCAAACCCAACCACTGCACTGTTACAAATTTTAGGCATAGAACTGTGTTTCAGAAGCTTGTAGAGAAAATGCAGCTGTCAGAAAAACCTTCAAAAAAAGCTATTCTTCTCAAAAGCATGTAATTTCATTTGCAAAATATCACAACTTCCTTTCTAAAGAGGTAATCTCGAAGTGAACAGAAAGGTGCCTTTCCTTATATTAGGTTCCAGCACCTGACATGAGACAATTGACATTATTTAGGAAGTGCCTTAAGTGTGCATGATGCATCTAAAGCAGCTCTGCAGGAGGTCGGTACTTATTCTCTTCTCGGTTATGCTGGGTTATCCTTGACTTTAAATCCTAAGCAGCTCTATAAAGTCCTTTAAAAAAACATGCTTTTACCCAGTGATGTGACTTTCTCTTCAGTCATGACCCATGCTGTTTTGAATTCTTCACTTAGGTATCTTTCTCTGATGAACAATGTACTTTGCATATGAGTTTGGCAATCCCTTCTGGACTCAAATAAAATAGTTTATACCAGGAAAGGTAAAGAAACAAAGATTCCTGCATTTGCTTATTGCCCTCAATATGCGGTGAAGCCAGTTAGGTGCTTTTACCAAAAACAGTGAGGTTAAATTCCTAATGTATGCTTCATATCTTTTGGTTAATCCCAGGTCAAAAAGCTGGTATTAGCATCCAGTCTCAGGGAAAGCATACATATGTGGCTTGGGGAAGCTAGCTGCATCTGCTCAGCCTCATTCCACTGTCATCCGTAACAACCAAGAACTGCCAAGTACCAACCACCATGCCAGCATCCTGAAAACCCAAGCATCCCGGTTCTGTAGCAAGAGATTCAAAGCAATATTCACCTGGGAACAATCTTGCCAGATGGATTTTCTTCAAGAGCAAATGAGCACATACTCTTTGGAAAAGCAATACAAACCCAGTCACTACCGCACCAAGAGCCATAAAGAGACACAGAAGAGACAAGACCATGAATGTAACTTGATGGCACAACACATCCGTAGCAGATGCCAACATTAAGGAAAAAACATATGAAATCCAACATTCAAAGTTCTGACCATACTCAGCATCTTTTTACTGAAACACATCAGCAAGTAATTTGGAAAGAACTTATCTTGACAAGGGACATAATGCTTCACTTACTATCACTGTGAGTAGCAGTTACCAGCATCCAAAACTTCCTCAGACTAGCCTGTGGCAGTCTTCCACGATCACTCTCACACCTTATATGATGTTTAATTTTGTATCCATCTTTCCACATTACACTTGCAGGGGTGTATTATACACTCAGTTAACCTGTTCTCTGTTCAGAACATCTACATGGGCTTCTTTATAGATCTACGCTGTATTAGCTACCACCTTATTTAATTAAAACCAGGCAGGTTTAAAAATACACAAACCTGTGACTGGGATAGAGCCACCCTCACCCAGAATATCCCACAAACCAGGGCAATCACAAAGCCATTTCAAACAGTTGCCAGATTTGCATTTTCACTACAAAAGTAACAGTAGCATTTATTGTATTCCACCAAAGAGCTGATGTACTAGGGCATATCTGGCAGCTCTATATTAACACATCTAACTGCTTCAAAGTACCCATTCAGATGGACAGAAGTTCTCATTTTTCCATTCACTAGACCTCCTGCCAGGCTTATAGCCAACAGACCAGGATAATCATGGGATTACTACTACAACAGTACAACTACTACAACCACAACATAAATCATTAGCTTTCAATTTCAAAACAAGAAAAGCAACACAGCAGGGAGCTTGATGACAGAGGGGCCAGAGGAAAAATAAAGTGATGGAAACTGAACAGCCATTAATACTTGCCTTAATTAACAACTTTACAATTTATTATAACTCTGATGCATACAACCTATAGTGAAAAATGCCATTTTTCCTTCAAAATCTCTCCGTTGTTTTACAAGTATAAAGTCCTAACACCAGACCATAGCTTGAGGTTGAGGACTTCCTATAAGAAAACTAATGAAGCTTCAGGGCAGTGCTGCACCAGACTGACATCTTACCCATGCTGAAACAGGAGATGAATCTGAAGGACAAACTGCAAAGCATTGCATGTAGGGACTAAGTGCTCCTGCCTGCAGGTCTGAGGCCTGGGCTCCTCTGGCGCTACCTGCACATGCTAGAACCATACTCTGCAAACAGCTGAGAGCAATACCTAGCACAGAGGACAGGACTCAGCCTCAAGAAACAAGTTATCCTCCGAGGAAAGCAGAAACATCTGGGAATAGGCATGAGTACACGTAAATTTGTGCTTCCAGGCTTGAACGCAGAATTCAAACTTGAGCAAGAAGAGCGAGTAAATAAATGTGACTCATGAAAACAAAAATTGCTATAGATATGGGCTTTAATTAAATAAACAAAAGGGGAATGCTGTATTTTTCAGCTGAAAACAAAAACAACAAGAAACCCCAAATCACTCCAAAACAAAATCAACATAGCTAAACGTAAATTTCAATACAAAATTTCAATAAAAAATACTATATGCCTTTTTGTTTTATGACTGTTTTTAAGAAAACATTTACTAAAGGAGATAAATAAAAAACATCCACAGAATTTATTTCCATTTCCTGATGGCAAAATAAAGTTAAACCAATATATTATATAATGAAAAATGAAACAGTGAGGCAGGGTTTTAAATAGTCTCTAACTTCTAATGGGAATTCTCGTTTACTCTAGATGTCTATCATCTAATTGCCAAGAGAGGTGCAGTACCTCAGAAATGAACAACTTTGGAAGCGTGGCTCCATCTACAACAGCATGCAAACTTCTAACCACTTCCAAGGGATTACAGCCACCAAACTGAAACCCCTACAGCATCATATCCTGAATGACGTTTAAAACAGCCAGAGTTGCAAATATGCTAATAAATACTTCTCCCTCTCAAACACGCATGACTTGGAAAGAAAAAAGGATGGATATTGAGAGAGTGCATTACAAAATGCTATGGGAATTTATCAAGGTGCTATGTCTGACAAAAACTTCAGTGCAGTTTGGTATTATATAGCAAGTCAAGGTGTCTATCTGCTCCTACTACATGTCTGAAATACAACATGGAGCAAATCCTACCAAAAGAACATTACACAGTGGAATTCTTAAACAGTGAAATTTGGTTTCTGATTAAGGATTGTACAATAGTAAGCACCTCTTTGCACCAGTGCAATTGTAGGATATCAAATTACTACCACTAGAGCACTAAAAAAAGAATTCCAAATACATTATGTAGGAGTTATAAATTATGTATTTCTGTAGTGTAATTATGCAGAACTTCATTGCAATATACACACCAAGCTGGATTTATATCTGCAATATATATATATATACATACATACACACACACACGTGCACAATTTTTCATATCCATCTCCCTCTGAATAACATCATAATTAGAAGATAAAGCATTGCAAATGAAGTGAGGTTTGGAAATGTATTTGTTTCCAGTGTACATGAGGTCTATTATGACATGTGATAATAGTACATTCTGAACCTGGCAACCTCTCTGGACAAACTGACCTTTGTTGTATCAAGATGTTTCAGGAAGCAAAGATCTTTTTCATTATTTTATTAAAGTGTTGGATTCAGTCACTCCAAAGGCATTGCAAATGATAAGCAGAACCCTTGGTAAATGTATTTTCAGTATATAACCTTAATGTGATCCAATTTCACCTCTGGAAAACTAGCTTTATTTTCTAATCAGTGGAACCAAATACTTGCATTTTTCCTTATGCAATACTTTTTGAATTCTAAGGTCCAACAATAGCTAAAAGTGGAAGCCCATTTACTTAGCAAATGTAAAATGTGTAAAAGTTTACGTAATACAATCTTGCAATTGAGATACTAAAATTAAGAATTCAGGGATGATTTCTGCAATGCCCTATAATTCATTCCAGGCATACAGATACATATATATTTGTATTACTTTATAATATAAATAGTATCTCCATAATGTGGCAATAGACACACACACTGTGGAAATTAAATTTCTGAGCTACCTGGTTTGGGGATATTTAACATACTATCCACAAGGATTCTCAAAATTTTCTTTCTGTATCTTTAAAAAAGCTACCCTGAGTTCAAGCTGAAAAAAAAATTATTAGAAGCAATGTCATTAGTGTACCATAAGCTCTGCTGAGTATCCTACTACACTTACTGCTAAATGAACTACAGTACTAATTTCAGATACGTTAGCCGTACTCAAGTTCTTACCCCAGCACCTAGCAGAAGCAGCCAGAGCAGACAGTCAGCAATGGCTGCTGAACACAAAAAGTTGTTATAGGCAGAGTCCTCCTGCTCCACTGCTGTAATAGTCTATGCATGGCCTTTATAGCCCAAACTTCTTTGTTCTGCTGGCACCCAGAGGAAGGCTGGAAGATCTTTGCAGCAGCTCCCCAGCTTACCAGCACCTCATTAATACTTTTATTTGGTGAGATGAATATAACACTGGATACTAATAACCAATAACAACTCAGCCCCCTATCAGCTTTGATCCTTATTCTCTTTTTATTTTCTTTTTATACAAAAATAGCCATTTGCTAAGTGACAAAAATGTGAGTATCTGACCCAGTACAATCATCTATCCAAACCATTTTTAACAGAGAGAATTCCTACCTGCTAAGGCATCCCGGTAAAGTTGCACAAAATGGTTAAAGATATCCTTAGGCAAACATTTCTCATCAGGCAAACACTGCAAGAGAATGACTACCTCTGACTGCCCCACTGCATGCATGCCTTTTGTAGTGAAACACCAGCACTTCCTGTTCACATCTGCAGAGAGGAAAGCATGTATCAGAACAGAAGATCAGAGTTTCATAAAATATGCCTAAATTTCACTACAGGAAGATAGCTCTTTCAAGAATCAGTTTTACAGCATGTTTGGTTGTGGTATCTGTTACACGGACAAATTAGGTTCTAAATCTGTTATCTTGCAAGCAAGCATATCCAAAGCAAAAGCAGCTCAATAATTCCCAGTTTACGGCTAAGGAAGAGCCAGACCACTACAGCTCCCAGTCAGATCTTGGCATTAACACCACAGAGCAGACTTTCAGCAGTTTCTGTATCCATATTAAAGGACAGGATTTAAATGGGAATGAAGGAACCTGGGAAAAGGCCAGGCTGTTGGCTGTGCGTATCATGATCCTGACAGCTAAACCGGTTTCAGAAAGTGATCTCTCGCTCTTAAGATGGATAGCTGGATGTCAGGTGTGTTCATGAGACGTTACTGTGTTGTTCTGCTTCACATGAATGTTAGTGATGACACATGCTCTAAGCTTCGCAATTCATTTGTTGAGAATACTAAGTTACTGAAATAAAATCTTTCATCTAATATGTATATATATGCATACTAATGACATTTTGATATGTATGTATGTAAAAAATTGTACCGCTATCTATCCAGATGCTGAAAGGTTTGTAAACAACATCTTAATTTATCGTATAAACTTCTCACAGAACCAAAACATTTTACTGCAAAACTGTCCTCAATTTCTCAAATAATGTTTTCTTATTCAGCAGAGATCAACTGAGCTACTAACATGAGAAGCTATCTGTATGCCTCCCCATTCATTCCTCCCTCCTTCAGCACACATACACACACACATGCACACATGCACAGTATAGAAAAGGATAGAAGAGGTGCACAGTGGAATGGAACCTGCATAGGATCCTATCTGCTTTTTCCAGAATGGCATGACAGGGAAATGAGTTAAGCAACCAAAGGAAGAACAAGTGAAAATACCTTGCCCTACCAAGTTGGACAGGACACACCCATCTCCAAACCTGAGACTGGAGGCTCTATCAGTCTAGTTTATATTTTCTACACAAAATTATCTGTATTGATGTCTAAACCACTGGAAAAGAGCCTTTGTAATTTAACTTAATATGGCTAAGTACAAAGTTTTCAATCCATGCACATTTTCAGAGACTATCCTACCAAATAAAAATGCTGCTGTTCCTGCTAATAATATATATAACATTTCCCCTCTCATACCCCAAGCCTTATTTAATAATAAAAACTTACAATTTACTATTTTTACCATGGACAGCAAATTAGCATTTAAAACAAATACAAGAGGGTCAGGGCCACCATCCTCCAGCTGCTGCATGACAGAGATCTGAGAAGGTCTCTCTTCTACAGCATAGTCTGTGAAAGAAACAAGTAAACACACAGTGAAGTCCTTAACTTACTGGTACAGTACTCTACATTATAATAAAATAACCCCAGTTCTGACGCTTTTTGATTTTTTTGACCTTTAAAAAAAAACTTATTTAAATATTGCTGGTTTGATTGATTGTTTCCTAGGCTGGTATTTTCAAACTTCAATAGCATTTATGTGCATAACCCCTGTACATCCTTTAGAAAAGTGCAGCTTGTTTCATAAATCAACTTTTTTTGGTATCAACTGGAGCAGAAAATGGAAATCAAATTGAGAAATGTGTCATGGTGTCAACTGAAATCCCAAATGACAAAGAAGTTGTTATTTATATCACAGTAAAGCACAAGAACATCAGTCCTGGACTACAAACACCAACACATGGTCTATTCCTATCTCACGTAACTTATACGTTCTGTGCATGAGCTACTAGGAAGATAACCGAGGGGGGAACACTATATAAAACAACGGTTTTTATAAATCATAGAAGGTCTAAATCCAGTGTAAAATGGATCCCAACACGAAACTTCAAAGATGTCTGTAGTGTCCCTCTATGATTAGACCCAGATGACTAACAAATTAAAAATTTTCATCTATGTGATTATAATCTACTCTGCATTTAAGTTTTAACAAAAAATAGTTATACTGATGAAAACAGATTTTGAAAGAAATGTATTACTTTTCCAGCTAAAATTATCTAGAAAGAAAGGTGATTTTTCTTTCTGATGTGAAAAATGTTTCTGGAGTCTTTTTAAATAGAATTAGAATATCAGAGGTAAAATGCTGCAAAGAAAATCCAGTATGTGACAGCATATGAAACAACATCAACTTAGCATACAAAATAGAATTTATGTGAAGTTATCTACATAAAAGCTGAAAAGTACAGTATCGTTTCAGTCCTTTTTTGTGGAGAAGACTGAATAATCAGGCACCCATATGATCAGCTAACCCAGGATGGAACAGATTTGTTTTGAAATTAAATGCTGCTCACATTTTGATTTTGACACTATCCTGCAATAAAAGGTTACTTCCAGTTTAACATTACAAATGCACTGTATCAGCAAAATATTTAATAGGAATAAAAAAATTCAAAGATGAAAAAATAATTTAATCCCAGGAATGTATAAAGGGATGTCATGAATCAGACTGTGGAAAGCAATTGTCAGATAAACAAATATATACTTTTTTAAAAATATTTTAAAAATTAGTTTTTAATTTTCTGAATCCTCCTCCATTTGGATACTCTGGAAGGGGACATCACAATTACTAAAAGCTTCACTGTGGGCCAAGATATGCAGTAGTGCTATTGAATGCAGCGCTCGGGGATGCCTCGCTCAGACAGAGCGGATGTTCCAAGAGAATTTCAGAGAAGGGAAGCATGAATATTCATAAGGCTAATTAAAATGTATCTCTGTGTGAAACATTCCCCACAGTCCGATTAGTGAAGAAATTAGCACATATTTCTGGACTGAAGTTAATTTTCTTTTTGCTTTGTGTTTTACTTCTTCAGTAATTTCATTGCAAGATGGGGTTCTTCCTGGATGCTAATAAGGATCAATGGTGCAAATGACTGTCACAACATTTAGCCACAAGTACTTGCCGTGAATTTCTTCAAATGTTCAGCATATTGCCAGCATCTTATTTTTAAAATAAACACAGTAACTATTAGGTTAATTGCAACTGGTAAGCATAAAAGCTAGCTGCCAAATTATATCCTCACCTCCTTTTACTCCAGTGGAGATGAGAATTGGAGGAAGACCATCTTCAGGAATTAGATTCATTGCACTGCCAACAGGACTGCCAACCTGAGTTATATTTCCCGAGAATACAGAAGCATTATCAGTCTACAAGAAGCAAACAACAAGAAAGGACAACATTACAAAAGTAATAAAGATAAAAATGTAAGAGCTGGCTGACTAGATTACTAGATGTGGGTGAAGGAGTCTGTGTCTGCTGGAGAACCAGAAGCACCAAGTAATTTGACTCTTTAACAGTAGATGATCACGTGATGACTCTTGTATGTGAACTATTACTAAAAAGCCTGCTTAGACAGAGACTGCATCTCCCTTCTCTAACACCACACATACCCATTCCTTTACAAAATCTAAATGTACCTATGCCCATCTGAACTTTTTGCAAAGTCTCAATTCCACTCACACAGGGTATAGTGGATTTAACATGGTTAGATTATATCTGCACTTTCCTGCATACATCATTTTATGAGAAGTGTCAAACAAAGTATTTTTCTGCTTTGTGGTATGACAATCTTATTGTTTCAAACTTCTTACTGACCATGACTCAGCTTTCTTAAAACATGCATTACACAAATATCCTTCATACACAGGCTGTACAGCCAAACACTTGGAAGCCACCTAGCACACAGACTTCAAATACTGCTTAGTGCTCTGCCCCATGATGGTTCATTTCAGTTCAAAATATATGGTTGTTTCAGCACTCTGCAAACATTAAAATAAGTGAGGACACTTGCTGTACAACATACTAAGACAAGCCTCAACAGATTTCCTAGATCAGTCTTACTGAAATCACCATAGGAGCTAATATACTACTCACGACCAAAGCAAGCATGGTATTTTGAGTGGTGAATAGCATAACGCTTTCTTACTTCTGCTGATAAAGTGTTGTTGGTCACGGGCTTTGATGGATCGTGTGACACCGCTAAGGTTCCTGTGGAAGTTGTCCCAGCCACTGTCAGTTTTGCTGCATCGGCAACTTCTCCATTGGGTAATATCCCATCAGCAAACCAAACACGCCTTTGTTCTCTAGGTTGAGCCACTAGACAGAACATAAAAAAATAGGATTTAAGATCTCACAGCAACATTGACTGGAAAATTTGAGTGCAGAAGAGCAAAACTGAAAAAACTAATAAATACAGAAATGTGGACTGGAAGGGTCTTAAGACATCATCTACTGCATTTCCTATGGCAGCATCATGTATAAACACATCTGCTGAGAATAGTTTACTTGTCCTTAAAAACTTGATGTTCCTACTGAGGGCAGGAATATCACAACTGGCATTAGCTAGAATATTTGGAATGGATGAAGTGCAGACATTCTTTCCAAATCCTTACTACAGGTAAATTGAAAGAAAAAAGTACTCTTACCTTCTGCTCCAGGATGCTTTAAAACTCCCACAGGTACCATGACAGTGGGAGGCGGAGAGCTCAGGGCGCCCGAGGCCTGAGCCTGCTGCAAAGGAGGGATAGTAGAACAGTATTCAGCGGGATTGTTAGGGTTAGGACTCTGGCTTGAGGCACTCATCATGTTCTCCCAGGCTTGAGCTAAAGCAAACAAAGAACAAGAAACATGAACACAGAGGAGGGTATCTAACAGTCCAAAACGCTGTGTTAAGTTCTCAGCTACAGTAGGTATGGACCCTGCCACCTTCCAAAGACCATCCCTCTTCCCAGGAGAGCCCAGGAGACTGTAATTAAGCAAGAAAATCCATAGCAGGAGGAGAAACAGCACTGGCCCTGTGTAATAAAAATATCAGTTCATAGAGAAATATTTCTGAAAATTGTAACAATACACTTTGACCTGAATGATGCTTAGTTCCTCATGCTTAATTTTGTTTCCTCTTCAAAGATTTAACTGAAAACACTCAATTCTTATATATGTATATTTATCATACTGTACGAACAGATGGACATTCCTATTTCATATGTTTTATAACCTACAGGACACTTGAATGGGTTTATCTTTTGTATATAAGAAAAAGCACCTTGCATTTCTTTATATCCAGGGCAGATCAGTATAGATAGACAACTTATAGTCTTAACTATAAAAAACCCCTTATGCTATTAATTCTGAAGGCATGACTTGAGCCTTAATTCAATTGCCCAAACAATAGCACATAAAACTTCTTTGTCAACAGCATCCATCACAGGGAAATCTCTCCTCTAGCTAGTGAAACAGACTGTATCTCCACAGTACTACTTCTTTTTCATCGGTAAGGAAGGCTTGTAGCTATGCAAGGTACCAGAAAATTCATATGTGTGCTTTTACCTTCAACCATATTAGTACATTACAAATAAATGCAGTCCTCTAGTCAGGCATAAATATCATGCCAGCTATGTTCTCAGGGCAGCTATAGAGCCTGAATAAATCATGTACATCTTTGGGTTCCTTTGGCTATGAATCATCAGAAAACCAAGGTGAAAATAAGACCACCAAAAAAACCCAAACAGAACACAACCGAACATAAACTCCTCCTGCTTCCTCCCATCAACCTGCAAAACCAATAGAGTGAAATTCCTGACTATAGAAAAGGTATTGACATTTCCATTTGAGAAGATTAATTAAATGGAAGTACTTTTTAACAACAATTCTGTATTCATTTAGAGTATAGGTCCTGAAAGAAGGAACTGTTAAAAATGCACAAAGAAAAGTTACATCTCTAGAATCCCTTTATTAGAAAAGTCGTAACATGGTAAAAGAACATTTTTAAAGCCTCTAAATCAAGCGAAGTGCCAACTCAGCATATCTACCAATTGAAAATACAGTAAAAATAGCATTGGAAACTTATTAAACACATAGCCTGGCCATGGAAAAGTGCCAGAAAACATACAACCCTCCCCCCACACCCCAGTGAAACACAAACCAGATACCGAGCAACCAAATGAAATAACTATTTTTGAAGTGCAATTCCTACCCCCGGTTCCAAGACTGTGCAAAGATTAATGCTTAACCTGCTGCACTGAGTGGAAAAAAAAAACCAACAACCTGTACTGACCAAGAAACCACAAGGATCAGGAAGGATCAGATACAATCAGGCTACAGGTTAACTAACCAGTAACCAAAAGCATCATCACAAAGCACTGCAGCAGGACAGAACAGAGAGGTAGCCCCGGGGCAAGTACACCTAACTATGCAGACAGCACTCTCCCTATAATAAACCAAGCAGTGGTGTCACTGTTCACTGCCATTAATGTGTATCCGTCCTGGCAACAGGACAGAAAGGCTTTTAAAAGGAAATCATTATAATATGATCAATTTTATTATGCCTTTTTACAAGAACACTTCTGGTTTCAACTGAAATATTTTCAGATTCTTCCCTTCCCCCAGATGAAAACAAATCCTACTCACCACCAAAAGAAGCCAGCTGTCTTTTGCCATACACAGGTGTATGTGTAATTCGTTGTTCTTGTACACCTTGAAATGTGCTAATTTCTCCATCTCAAAACATAACACTTTAGCACCCCTTCAACATCATCATCAGGACTCGGTTTTAATTTCTAGATATCACAACCTACAATTTCCTGTCACCTTACACATTTGGCCTACAGTAAAGAATTATTCATAATTAAAACCTACCACTGCACACTGATTAATCTTTAATCTTTTTGAAACAGAAAAAAATTTTTCCTGTTTAATAACAGAAACTGTCTACTAATTTTGGATGCTCATCTCAAGACTAAGCATTCAGTGACTTTCAACCGAACCTGCATAATACTGAACTTCTTTGGAGAAAAAATAAAGCTATGAGCTTCTAAGTTTAGTTAGATGCTCAACAAATTAACAGATCTTTCTGAAAACAGCAGCCCATATAATCTACTACACAGTAATATGTAAAGATACCATCAAAATTACCTTGTCTGAACACTGACATAACACAGAATTTTCCAAACTAATTCTTGGTTAAAACTGCAGCAGAAATCTTTTATCAAAGTCTCCAAAGTTTAACTAAACATTTGCAGCAATGGAGATTCCATGATAACTGTTCAATAATTATCAGGATAGTTAGTTATCCCAACGGTTAGAAGTTTGCATTTAGAACTTGAATTTGTCTGACTTCTCATTCTACCTACTACATGTTAGAGTGTGCCCGTCAGACCTTCCTCTACAACTGAAGTAACTTCTGCCATCAAGATTCAGTTATCCATATATATATTTATACCCCGAGATCAAGTCACCTATTCACCTTTCCATTAATAAACCAAAGACGGAGCGCCTGGAATTTCTCATGATGAGACAGGTTTTCTCATGATTTAAGCACTCACATGGATCCGTTCTCAACCTAATCCAATTTTTCTACCTTCTCAATTCAAGACATAAAAACTGAACATTGAGCCTTTCAGCAACAGCTGTCTCCATGTCATGGAAATAAATCAATTGCACAGCATAATCACCCAAAGGTAATTGCCAGCTCAGGAAGTTCTTGAAATTTTCAGAAGCCTCAAGATATAGTGGGAAGAATACTCTGTGTTTGCCCATATTTATAACACATATGTAAAGTATTAATACTATAAAGGACAAAATACAAAATAGATTCCATGGTCCTTTGGTCAAAACCAAACACAGTCTTTCCTTACACCAAGCATAGGTAATATAACTTCTTGTTTGTTCTACTTGTTAACTTCATAACTACTTGTGACCTCTCTCATCTGCCCCATGTTCACATGAGGCTTTTAGCCACAGCACCATCCTGGGTTTGACAGACTCTCCAGTAATGTGCCCAAAGCAATAATCCAAACTCAGCTGTCCATGTCTGTGGATAGGTTCTTAGACAAGACCTCCTACTCTAGCACCAAGGAGTTAAGGAGGAAGAGTTGGATTAATTTGTGGATAAATACTACTTTCCCAATTTCTTATAGTGCATAATCTAGAAGAGGCACAACTGCATTATTCTTCTCTTTGGCATCCCATACAAAAGTGTAACAGGTTATCCACTCAGGCATCAAAGGACAGAGAATAGGCTCCTGAATTAAAAACAAAAAACCAAAAAACACCAAAAATCACAGTTTCTACAATCCTGGTATAGCACTCACAAATGAAAGCTTCCAAACTCATCGCAACCTTACCAGTTTTTGCCTTCTGTTAATCATATTTAGTTTAGGAATCCCCACGCTCCACTGGGATTCCACGCTGATCTCTTAAGGGCCTTTGCTGTTTTAGCGTACTTACCCATACAAATAAAGTATTTTGATTTTTTTTTTTAAATATCATCACTGCAGCTCAACACAAAACCAGTGATGTGCTGCATCTCAGATTCTCTTTCCACTTACCATTCATTAGTACTGAATGGCAGATTACACACACTCTAGCTTCCTTTCGATCCATGTACAGCAACTTGCACTTCAGGCTACAGCAAGCCGCACAAAAAACCTGGAACCAAAGGGGAAACAACTTAAGTGTTGTTCAAAAATATGTGATGAACTGATGAATTCGGACAAGAGAATATCTGTGAAGCTCTAGACATGCAAAATAAGGAGGTAAATTATCAATATTTTTCCATTAAAGCCACAGTGACTAATACCTGCCCAGGGTGCCTTTCCTACTAATCCTGATGAAGCAGTATTACGTGGAACACATAAATGCATGTTGTCCTGATACGGCACAGTGGTGTTTTTAAAATATGTTTGGCATACATGACAAGGGATTAATAAATTCCTATCACTTTGCAATCCTTCACAGAATCAACAATTTAGGAATTAATTTCAGTCTTAGAAAAAGCATGAGTACTTTCTAGAATCAACTATGCTTAAATGCACAAGTTTTCTCTACACAAGAGATTGCTGTGGCACAGATTAATTCAAACAAGTAATTTTTATTTGCAGCAGGGCAATTCATCTATATTAGCAACTCGAGCTTTTTAATCTCTTCATATATAACAAGCTATACCTCAGTTGGGACTTCAGTGAATGTATCAAAATGTTTTAAGTGTTCAACTTATAAAATGACATTTAAAAAAGCTGACATTGGTACTGCAAGAAAATCTTGCTCCATTTATATATTAAAAAAAAGCTCATATTTACATGATTACAAACACTTCAGCATCACAACACTAGAGAGAAATTAGGAACTGCATTTTACACACACTGGCTGCTAAGGGGGAACCCAAAATCCCTGGGGGCACAACCTGCTGCGTAGATGCAGTTGCATTGCTAGCGCTTCTCACCTGAACCAGCTTTAACAATACCCCAGTCCTGGGCAGGAAACAGTGTTGAGGCTTCCTCCAGACAAGCAAAACCATAAAACATGAGCATGGCTTGTGCGCCAAAACAAACACTTGCATGCAGATATGATCCTACAATAGCAATTGCAATCTCAAAATCCTGCAGAACAGACAAATCAGGGTGCCCTAATGATTGCTTATTTGTTTTAAAGAATAATATTTTCTTTGTTTAAGAAAAACAGTATTTCTTCAGGGTTATTATTCAGTGGCATGTGAAGATACTGATGAATACCCATATCATGCAAAAAGGTAATGTTACACTCAGGAAATCTAGAAACAGCAGCAGCCTAACAAATGAATTCAGATATTAAGAGAGAATTTCAAATTTTAATTATAGGTGGGTACTATATCTACAATTCACTATGCACTATTATGATCTGTAATGCTTTCTTAATCCAAAAAATTATTCCATCATCACTTCAACAGCAGTATTTCTGTAATATAGACAAGAAACTACATAGGATTCTCATACATAAATATTTGTAAGCCTAACTAAATGTCAACCAAGTTAAAGATCACACCAAACTATGACCACTTTGCAGCCTGTTGCCTTTGCAGTCTTTTAGTGGCAAGTATTTAAAATAAACACATATAAAATAAGCTCTGAGTTCACCATGAGAGCTGAAAATCAAATGTGAAGAAAGAAGAGCTCACCCTGTCTCCATTCAACTAGTTTTAATGTTTCCTAATTATGTCAACTTAAACATTTCAGAAACAAAATGTAAGTGTGTATACACTGGCATTTTCATACAAAAATAAAAACAACCCTTCTATGTATGTGAAAACCTTTTTAAAAAAAAGCAAATGTACTTTAAAAATCTGATTTCTGCATTTACACCTTAACCCAATTTACAAGCACTCTAGGGAATATTAATAACAACATCACAGCATATTTTAGAGACATTTGACATCATTTCACTTCTCTGGGAGATACTTCCAGTTGGAAGTTCAGTATTGAACATGGAAAAATCAACCATAAATGAAGGACCAACACAAATTAATATCTAATTTAGGACCCTTTATCAAATAGCACATTGTGCATTCAGCAAAACTCCAAAATGCAATGATCTAAATATTAAAAGAGAAAACAGAAGCAATGACAGAACATCTACACCTCCTCTCTTAGGCTGCATTCAGCCTTCTAACAGTAGTAATGCAGAGGAAGAACACAATCCAGCACAACTGACAATTTAGTCTTGTTATTAACAATCACCAAGTCATTATCTCAGTATATCATGCTATAAAAAAATACCATAGCAGTGTCAAAGCAACCTTTTATGTTACTAGGTTTTTCAGGTTCACTGAGTTGTTAAAGCATTAGTTGCTAGGGGATTGGGTGACTTTTTTTATATTTTAGTGGAAAAATATAGTTTTGGCTGTCAGTAAAAAGATGACATACAAATTTTATGTTTTTCCTATCAAGGATGATTGTTTCATCTGACAATAGAAAATATATAAATACATACAGTAAAATTTGTGAATGTATTCTCACACATTCTTCAGGTTCTTAATTTTAATTCAAAATTTACTGTAAGTGTATTACTTTCTACCACTCCCCTGAGATTCATATCTTCCATTAATTTTGCAATTATTAGCCTGAAATTAAAAACCGAGACAGACTTCCCAGGTGCCACTCAACTATTTTTAAATGCAATTTTCATTCCCAAATGAAACAGATACATTCACCCCTACTACAATGATTTGTCATGATGCTAGTAAAGGTTAAAAACAAACTGTTGTGCTAAAGCTTGTGTTCAAAAATATTTAGTCCCATGACTTCCCCTAGAAACAATTAATTGCAAGAGCTGAAGACACTAGCTCCCCAATTCTTTAAGTGAGATTCATACATTTAGTAGAAACAGTGGAAGCGTCACTGTGATTCAGTAGTTACCTACACCACAGGCACATGGTCAACATGACTTGCTTTTGGGACGGTTATCTTAACCAGAAAGCAAGAGCAGACAGCTGAGAATAGTGATGTCTCAAGCCACTACAGCTAGATTCATCAGAGCTTGCCTGTCAAAGCCTTTGATCTCCTTCCTCCCAGAATCATTACAGGAATTAAGTGCTGTAAAGCAATTTGCAGTAAGTGCCAAGTATTATTTGACCTGTACTGATTCTTAGCATTTATTAGTAAGTGGGGTATTTTAGAGAAAAAAAACATTAAAAGGTATGAAATACTAGAATTTTCTGCCACATCTTTTGACTACATGTGTGCAAATTCGGCCCAGACAACACTAGCTAACAAAGGCTTATAGAAACAAGCCATTCTGAGGATTATTCTAACACTCTGAGAATATTAAATACTAATATGTGACGTATTTTTCACATCTGAGAAACAAGTTTGTCTACAGAGCAGAGGCACCTTTTATTTTATCCATTCCCCACATACCATCCAAAACAATGCTGGTTGTTCTTCTCAAGGCTTGTCTTCAGTAGTTTTTTTTAAAAAAAAAGGAAAAATAAAAAAATACACTACATTTTTTGGCCTTGCTCTATCTGTGCATGTTTTATCCATTTTGTTTACAGATATTTTCCTTTTCTGCTTCTCATTTGTGCAATGCAGGGCTTCAGTCATTACAGGGAAGTAATTAAATCCAAGCAATGAACTTGTTTAAAACACAAAAATAAGTAGAAAACATTACTGTAAATGAGAATCGTAGTCATATTTGTTAAACTCATAAAAAACCAGAAGAATTACCTAAATAACTGACAGTATAAGTTAATATATCAAAGCTAAAACAATGGACATTCCTTTAACTTGTATGCCTTACAGACTCTCCTTAACTGCAATGAGAAAAAGATTGAGACCTTTGATATTAACTGAAAGGTACACAAAAGGTAGGCATGTACCTCGTATGATGCTTATTGATCTCCTGTGGTTACTAGCTCCACATCAGGACTTCCACTGCAACCAACCTGCAAGAGGATGGGCAGAAGCAAGCAACTGAAAGTCCTGGACCAATGCACAATGAATGTCTGTTTAGCTTTTAAAAGTGTCCTGGGAAAGACTTCTCAGCATGTCTCAAAATCAAATTTGAATAAAATCTACTTATCTGGTGTTGCAGTGAAGAGATTGAGTCCTATGCATTTTGGTTACTAAAGGAACAAGTGGCACGCATATATAGTCCTTTATAGAGGAGCAAGCCTGGGTTTTCTGCTAGGATGCTTCCAGCAACAGGTGGCATAAGGGTTTGAGTTTTTCAGATACATTTGCTTCTTTTAGGTCCTTTGTTCAAGTCATTCTGCTTCCCTGCACTCTTCTGGTAGCTAAAGATCTTGCCCATAACAGTCAGGAGGTCTTTCAATCAACTTCAGAAACCTTTGGATAGGGCCTAAATGAACCAAAGTTACTTTTATTCTATTTTTTTCATGGGTTTTAATATTTATTTTCATCTTAAAAATATTCATTAATATCTACTTGACAAGAGTGTTAGTTTACTGCTTTTGAATCACCATTTTTTTTCCTAAGTTCCTACTTTGCATGTGCCACTGACTTTTATTTCAGTAACAAGATATTTGGAAATACTTTACAAGCTAATCATTTACTATAAACTTGCCACATAAGAATTTGTGTTGACCGAGATGGCACATATATAAAACTTAAAAAAAAAAAAAAAGGGGGGGCAACAATAAAATATCTTACACAACACAAAATTATACAGAAATTATGTTTTAGCTGTCTTCATTACAAAATTTCTCACCATGTGCACATACATCAGGTTACAGAAAATTTACTACACTTTTTTCCAGGAGCAAATGTATATTCTTTAAAATAATGTAAGCAATATGAGAAAAGTTAGTAAAGAAGTCTTAAAAGAAAAGAGTTGATCAGCCACCTAAACAAGCAGGAACGCCAGCAATTCAACAGCACACTTCCAATTCCCATCAATATGTTTCAGTATCTTTAATGGGATTATTCATGCAGTGATTTCTGCAAACTAGTTTCCTGTGCTCAGCCATTTTATAGCAGTTCTACATGAATCCAATGATGTTGACTGTTGCAATCAACAAATACACTGCTCATACAAGCTAATAATTCTTTCAGTTATAAATGACAATTAGTTATTCTCTATTAGAACCTTAAATAGGTTAGAGCTTAGAAAGTCCTTTTTTTCCTTCACAAAATCAAACACAGCTTTATAGAAAGAGACGTCACAGGTAACTATAGCCAGTGGGTTAGCAAGTCCTCTGATTTGATTTTATGCAGTATCAGGGAAAAAAAAGTGCTTTGAGCTTACTCACAAAATATGAACTTACCTTCCCGCAAGCTCTGCAATGATGCCTTCTTTTGGTGAATGTAAATCTGGCCTCGCATTTCATACAGTTTGGTGCTTGAGAATCTGGAACCCAAACTGGAGCCACCTCACCCAAAGTCGTAAAAGGCTTTCTGGCTGGAGCTCCAAACTGACCAGCTCTGAGATCATTATCTGGACTATCTGGGGCTACTGCAAGGCACGGACTACTAGAGACTCCAGATTCATACTCTTCCAAATGTTCCCCATTAGTATCAGTAACAGAGGCATTTAAAGATGTTTCACCAGGAAACGCGTCTGCTGTATCCCCTAATTGTGTTTTACCAAAGACATTTTTGTTTTTACTATTACCTCCACAATTTGGGGGAACAAGATCATTTTGTAAGTGGTCCGATAATGGCTTCGGAATCTGCAGTTTAAGATTTGTAGGTTGTTTAGGTCTTGCACCACCAAAAGGAACACTGATAGATTGCAGATTAGTCACCGGTTTTGGTGAAGTTTGCCCTTGCATGGATGAAACCTGACTACAAAGATTATGTAAATAATTTTTCTTTATGTGGTCACCAGTGCTGTTTAAAATAAGACCGCTCCCTTCTGTGGTCTCATTTCCTCTCTGTTCATAAACATTAGCATAACATTCTGACTTGCTCTCCTCTATCTCCTTTTCCTCTGTTACCGAGTCTTCCTTGGAGGGTAAAGTCTTTGGAACATGAGCAACAACTGGGTTCTGCATTCCATAGGAATCACAACCATTAGACAGAGAGCTTGCTGCTGATGTAGCCATCACATCAGAGAGACTGGACCGTTCAAGCTCATCTATACCAGTTCCTTTTAAGTCTATGCCTGCCTCCATCATCCCATTTCCACCTTCTTTACTGTTACTACATGCCTCATCAGGCTGTTTTGTCTGCAGAAGTCTTTCATTCTCTCCCAGAGTTTGCTTATTATTAATTTCATTCAGCTTAGTCAGTTCCCAATTAGTCATCTCCTGAGATTCAGGGTAACACTCTGCCATGCTGAGCAATTCTGTTTTGCCAAGATTTTTATCACATTCAAGGACTTCGCTTTTGGTGGCACTAACATCCTCAGGGGCAAAATGTTCTGCAACATGTTCCTTGTAATTGCCACTTCCAGCCATGTTAGGTTGACAAGTTTCAGTGAGCCCAGATAGCCTAGACTGTAACTGTTGGGTTGTTTCCTGTTCCATCATTAAGCTTCCATTACTTGAACCAGAAGAAGAGGTTTTAGCTTCTAGATCCGTTCTCTGAGGAATGGCTTTACTAGGAAAATTTTCAACTGATACACAATTTTCTTGCATTTTAACGGTACCATCAACTGGTCTCTGTAAGAGAGTCACTGCATTAATCCCTGCAGTTGTAGCTTCTGAAAACAGTGAATCTTTACTCATATTAAAATCATCCTTTAATCGAGAGGAGGGGCATGCAACAGTCAGGCTTTCAGATGAAGCATTAATCAAATGACTTACAGAGTCATCTTCAGTGCACAGCCGATTTACTTGCTTTTCTGTATCTATATCTTTTTCCGTGGATCCATTTACAGTAAGACTAAACTGATCACTCTGTCGGTTTTCATTATCCAGTGTAAAGCTAATAGTGTCCATTAGGGACTGACTGTTGTAATTTTTACAATCCAGCAAATCGCCACTTTGTAGTGTTCTTCTGTCACAGTTATGCATGACTGCCACCACTAGTACATTCTTCTCCTCTGGCAAGCAAGCTATATTTCCACATTTCTTTTCTCCTGTGTCCACAGTGTTACACTGATCATCCCGATTACTATTTCTTTTAATCAATTGATCGTCTGCTGCTGCCTGATCATCAATCCACATGACTGGGGTCTCTGGGCTTATGCTAAAATCCTTTCCATTAGCACAGTGATCCTCTCCTCCTGTTGGTGTAGTCACTGAATGAGACAAGGAGAAAGACTTTAATCTCTGTTGACATTCATTAGGAGTTGTAGTTTCATTCACATTGGCCACGGTCGGGTTAAATGACAGACGACGAGCAGGCGGATCTAGAATCTGATTCCACTTTGCACCCAATAGTGTAGGTGAAACAGCGGCATCTGAAAAAGTGTTTAAATACGAGAACTTACTGTCCTGTTAACGCTACAGGTTCTATTAACTCTGTTGTATTAGAATGCCCCAAATATAAATGTAGAGATGATCAAATATGGGCACAACAGTAAAACACATCTGCCATAACTAACATCCTTGATCAACCATTAGTAGTGTAACTGCATAATATTTCTGGAACTCAAGAAGTTAGAGCTACACCAATTAGTATCAGATTGAATTTGCACAAGCAACTTTAAACTATTGATTAATATACTTTAGACAGATAGAAATGCCTAGAAAGACTCCCACTCCCACAAAATGTTCAACTTCCTTGACAGCACAGAAGTAGCAATTAGATTAAGCAAAATATTTAATACTTCAAATATTATAACTTTCATTATATGATTTATGTGACCTAATAAAACATTTCTATGCTTGAGTCTCCCAAAACTGCAAAAGAAGCTTAAAATAAGTTTTGCCTGATTTGTTTAAAATAAATGATTAAAATGTTGCCAATGAGATTAAGCTTCACAAAACCTTTCTTTAAAAAGTGTATGGAAGATTTTCTATTAAAAGAGTGACAAATTTTTAAAAGGTAAAAAAGATGAATGGAAACAGAAGAGAATACTACTAACAAATACTGAAGACACACCATGCAAAATTAACAGATGTTTTTTGCAAGTTCTGAGATTAATTTGCAACTCAAAACCAAAAAGGATATCACACATCTCTCCTTCTTCAATGGTGTTCTCTGTAGAATACATCTAATGTGCATCTACGATCTTGTTCAAAATGACTCACCTTCGTTTTGCTCAAATTCATCTAAAACCTTATCGAGGTTATATGCCTCTGCTTGGAAATAGTTCTCCATTTGTCAGGGAAAGACCACCAGATTCTTGTCTGAACCTGTCAGAGAACAAATTACAATGAGATATTTAACTTTCAGTCAGCAGTATTACACTACATATTGCCCTGATTTAAGGGGAAAAGAAGTCCTCTGTAAATCAAATTTTACATACGTTACATGTATAAATTAAAAGTATTGTCCAGCAATAAAAATTATTTGTGTGCTTAAACTTGCTTAATTGAGATTAACAACCTCCCCAAACTTGCTTTGGATTTTATTACCTCCAGTGTCCCACATTAATGTGCTTAACCATTAGGATCACCATAATGGTAAGAGCAAAACTGCTCCAACACCAGTCAGAAAATAACAGTCTAGAGAACCAAAAGGCCAACTAACAATCTAAAGATCCAGCTTTCAGTTCCGTGCTACCACCAATTAGCTCATGTGGCTTGAACAAGTAGTTTAAACGCTCTGTGCTTCTGATTTTTTAATGTATACTAGGCTAGCAGTATTCTGTGTCACTCCTCATTTCCCAGAGATGCTTCAAAGACTCATACTTGTAAAAGTTGTTAAAGGCCTTAATGGGTGTTACTTGAATTGTGCTAGCTCTTAAAATGCCTGCTTTAATAATCCTCATTTCCCTGAAAGGCAGGCACTGGAAATCTAGCAAAATGCACAGAAGTAAATAGTCTCATCAAAAGATAATACTCTCAGGCTGGAAAGGAAGATGACAAGGGAGAAATGAAAAAAAAAAACTCCAACCCTAAATCATTAAATAACTTTCTACAACTTCACATAATAAATAACATTTTTGCCCTAACAGTAGGAATATGGTCTTCTTGCTACCAAAGGCTTGTAGCAACAAGACACCCCAATTCTTTTTTTAAAAACATTCACTACCAGCGAAGACATTTTCACTGAGAAATGTGTGCCATAACCTATATACCATAGAGACCTTGATTTGATCTGTTCTCTGAACATCATCCAAAACAGCCTTATTCTCTTCAGAGTTGGCTTTCAATGTTGTGAAATAAGGAAATGGAGGAGGAGAGGGTGAGAACCTTGTTTTGCAGCAAGAAACAGCGTTAGACCTGGCAGCTAGACTCCAGCTCAATTAAAAACCTGCTCTTTTACACTAGAGATAGAACAGACACAAGAAACACGTCAGAGGAAGTTTCCAATTTAAAACTATACTTTAACATTACCCCCATAGTATCTGGATTTGAGGAAAACATCAACCAGTCTTATTTCAATTACTACAACATTAAATACAATTTTGTATTTATTGTAGGCAACAGCTACAATTAGGTTATTAGTACAAAAAGATCATGCATTAAAATATCACAAAATGCAGAGTTCAAGTTTTTAAGGTTGACCTCAAATTTGACACATGGTGTTTTTAAAAGATGATGTTACATGTTACAACATAAATACATTGCTATTTAATATAATCAGATTAAATCAAGTTTTAAAGATATGTACAAAAGCAAATTTTAAAGAAAATTAGTGTAATGGCAACTTAGAAATTGCAATAAACATCACCCAAAAAAAGACCGTTTTGTGAAGAAATTCAGAGATAAACGAGACTTGTCACCACCTTGATCAAAGGTTGCATTTCAGAAGTCTAAAAAAGCTCAAGACTTTACATTCTCTATCAAAAGCCAGGTTCTGACCTCTAACTGTGACAGAGTGTACTCTTTGATCCCTTAGATACGTACTGCAAGGTCGTCCTGAGTTATCCAATCTGCCCACCAAGTCATTGTATTAAAAATCTTTCATACCATTTTAACAGAAACAATTACATTTACTACACACATTTCAATTAAATTAAAATAATTTTAAAAAGCAGATGCTTCTCCTTAGACAAATACTAAATTCACTCAAACTACATCCAAATGCCGAGAGTTTGGAGGTTCTCTTGCACCTTTCTCTCCACCTTATTTCAACTTCTTAATTAGGAAGCATCTTTACCAGCTCAGTAAATATCAAATATTGAAAAGTTAATTAGAATCTGTCCCAATGGAATTTTTTTTTTCCATTCAGAGTTCTAAACATCAACCAAAATTAACTCACTATAGTAAGACTGTTTTGTACAAAATACCATATAATTTCACAGCCATTTATAATGTATTTAATTTACATTATAATGATAACATTCCAATCTAGCAAACAATTGATGAAGATGTGAATAATTATTCCTAGGCAAAGTCCTACTACTAAGGTCAATGATGCAAAGAGTATTTGTCAGTGTACTACAAAATCTTTGTGTTCAAGAGTGAAACTGTGATGCTGTCTGAAGCCATCGCACTCAGATTTCCATGCACTTTCATAGTGAAAAAGGGCATTCAGTCAAGGCATTCGCTAGGACATAAACACGAACTCTGCAATATGGGTGGCCCCAAAGAAATAGGCTACAAGCATTGATTTTTTTTGTTTTGCTTATTTTAGAGAAGATAATGATTACTGACAAGCAAGTTGATGGGGAAGGAATGCTATGCTGATTATATAATTGCTGAAAACATGTTTTTAAGTAACTCTTTGGATGACTGCATTTTGCTTCTGTGTAACTTTCAAATGTTTAGAAAAATTCAGACCTGACCATTCTTACAACTTCAAAACCTGACTGAAAGCCCAATAAAATTACTTCAGAACTAACTCAAATGTATGCTTATTGGACTAAGTAGAATATAAGCCCCATTTGCCCCTAACATTTCCTAAATTTAGTCCTATATTAGCTGCTTTTTCATTGTCATACAAATCCGGAACAAGATATGCCTAACCAAAGAAAGGAGTGTTAGAAGTTCATAATAAATATAATAATTTTTATTGACTTCAGTCAGGGTTTGGCTTTTAAATTTTATATTAAGTGTGACTTTATAACATTAGAAAAACACAAATATTCAGACTTAGGAGACCACATGTTTAACAATAACAAGGGCATATAAAGAAGACTTAGAATTTTGTTCCCACTCCCTTACAATCCCAATGTGGTTAATACTTCATAGCATCTCTGTGAAATTATTATTTTATTAACATCTGTATTATCTAATATTAAATAACTAAGATTTGTGAGTTTAAATTTGGTCCAATATGACAGAGGGATTTTTTTCTATATTTTTAAAAATTCTAAGGAGAGAGAACTATGTGTAAACAAATATATGTAACCATATGAATTCTGAAGCTCAAATACTGGTGCACAAACATGCAATGAGCCAAAATCCAGACTGATGGATGCTCATAGTCCAAACTGAAGAGAGAAAAGACCTTTTATATCATTATTGTTATTTCACTTACTGACGTACCAGGATATATGGAGAGTCTTTTATTTTTAAACTCACAGTCACTAAGCTGACAGCCTCTCTAAATGAGATCTCATTGTCTATGCAAGTAGGCATTTCTCAGAAAAAGTCAGCTGCAAATCTTCAGGTCTGACATCTAAAATTATTATTATAATATAAAAGAACACAACAACACCGCAAGCTTTTCCAGAAGTTTCTGTCCAAGGGCAAAACACACTTCCAAACCCACAAAAGTCCTTACTGCCCTCTTCCTGAGAGAAAAGGAGGACGAGTACTCATGTTCCTAACAGATACCCACAATATTTCTTGACCAATAGGTTGTCAGCAACTCATATTTCTGCCAGTTTAGGATCTAATACTTCAATTCTGCACAGCCAGTAACTCAAGATCAAAACAGAAAACACAAAATGCTCTAACACGGCATGCTATAATAATCGGGTAGCTGTTTTCCACATGGTTTAGAATTTAATTTTATTTTGAATATTTTTGTGAATTATCCAACATAAATAAAAAGAAACATATTCCTTTACAGGTCTTTGGAAACTTTGATTGTAACTCACAGGTACCGCTATAAAAGTTTGGAACAGTTTTAGAATTATCCTAGTCCCAAACTTCCTCCTAGTAAAAAAGTTGAAATAACATTTTTAAAGGATCCTTGATAGTTGTGAAACTCTTTATTATTGCTCGACTATTCCAAGCCATGGCATGGAGAGAATCTGAGGAGCAAACACACAACTTAAACTCTGGAAAAGTGAGAATAAAAACATGAGCAAATCAGGAAGAAATTTCAATGGCAATTTTAGCTGTATGCTGCCAAAACGGAGATACCTCCTAAATTAGTGTATATTGGGATGTACAGTATGAAGAAGAGGATATCATGCCAGTGCAAGGAAAAGGAGACATAAATCACCAATCCAGTGAAAAGCATAAGATGGTTTTTCAAAAATACAGTCCTCCATGCAAAGATTTGGCAGAAAAGACTAATTATAGGCAAAATAAAAACATTAAATAGCAATTTTTTTTCTTTTTAAATTCTGTATCCAAAAAAAAAAAAGAATACAATGGCTACCATCCACTGGTACAGTAAGTCCAGAACCCAAGATCACTTGTTACCCATTGCAGAGTCATCTCCTGTCTTTCAGACAAAAAGCTAATAAAAACATGCAGCCTATCAATCAGATTATTTTCAAGCTCCTGTTGGATCACACATCATACGTAATTCAGAAACTGTGTTTTACTTATCAATTTCTTCATACAACAGCAAGGACTTATCATCATCTCCATCTCATCTCTAAAACTTAAGAACTTACATTTTATCAAGCTTACATGCTCTACTCTCCCCTAATGTCTAAATATAAAGGTGCATGTACCATTATATCTGTGTCATATGTATCCAGAATTACTATCCTAGTCATCATAGCATTTAGACATGAGACAAACTTTAATTGATTAGTGGGGAGGGAAGGAGACAGAAGTAAAGGACAGAAAAACCTTCCTTAAAATTAGATAGTATTCTGAACAGGCTTAACCTTGGAGACCGCCTCTCAAGACAGCTCGGATATCCAACATGCCAGCTTCTTCCTGGGAAATGAACTGTACAAAGAGATAGGCCTTGTGTTATACCTTCAAAGCAGCAAGACTCATATTTGTTTTGGTCTCTATGATAGGAAATTATGTAACCCATGATCTTCTGCACTGCACATCCTAAATGACCCTCATGATTTTTTCACCACCGGAAACGACAGCCTTAAGTCTTTCAAATTTTCTTGTCTCTAACAGTGGATGACCAGCACACAATCCCATTAAAACTCTATAATAAAAAATGCACCAAAAGGAAATAATACCAACATACAACTATTAGCCTCATAGCAAAGGCCTAAAAATCAGAGAGTATGTAAAGAACCAGAATAAGATCTCAGGACTTTCTATCATGCTGTCCTGTGTAGACTACTCTTTCAATATGAAACTGTGAGCATACACATTTCAGTAAACTCTTACTAAACAAAATACTCAAGTAGTTTATTATAGTCCTCACCAAAAATATATATGAAAGACTCCTAAGATGAAAGTTACAAGGGGCATGATCAAACTGAAACCAAACATTGCTCATTCATCCTGATAAAAATCAGACGTCCAGAAAACATAATTTTCCCATAGCATGACAACATGGAATTATATATCAACTGGACAAATTAATTTATTAGATCTAGTGCTCCTGAAGACTTCCTTCAACCCCAAGAAACAACAGTCAAGTCCACATATTGTTCCACCTTCCCTTAGTGATCTTTGTATTATTTGCCCCTGGGAGGAAGAAGTCAAGTACGTTTGCTGTAATGAACAGCTTGTTCAGAGAGTTCAGCAATAGCTGTATTTTTAACTGATGAGACCTGCCTACAGCACAGACTGAGGAAGAAAGACTTTGCCCACTTCCCCCCTCCCCCAAACAAAATAAGACACATCTTTGCTCTAAAACAAGGCAATTACTCTCAATAAAAGCCAAAACAACAAAATGCTAAAAATACTCCACCATCTTATATAGAAGATATATATCCATATATAGATGTGTATGTATATAAATATATATCCATAAACATACATAAAAATACATGCATTTTAAGTACATACCTCTGAATCATTATATTCTAAAGCAGAACTTGCCGCTTACCTTTTTCTCTTATACATATGTTAAGAAACGAATGACCCTGTGCCTACTCATGATGACTGCAGCACAACCAGCCAGTTCTGCTGAATCAGTGTGTTCTACTTGATCCTAGAAAGAAAACATAAACATGTATTTTATGATTGGTAATTCTGCCACAAACCATGTTTTTTCAACGCATGACTGTAGCTAGCACAGGCACATTTGGCAAACGCTGCAAGCCTTCAAATGATTTGGATTACATTTGCAGCTTTAAATTCAGGGATCTATGCACTATGCTACTATTGCACTCCAATATTCTGGTGAAAAAAGCTGCTAATAAAAAACACATTGCTATCTACCTAGTATTATTCTTCATTTAACTGTAAACCCACAGAGTGAGGCAGCAACTCCAACTGTCCTTGTATTCCTGATGACCTTGACTGTAACAATTTATAAAACTAGCCTCTGAAGTTAATTATATTACACTACAATAGGCCTTCCAAAAATAAAGAGCTAGTAGCTTTGATACTCAACAAAAATTCACGGCCCTCTGAATTCTGTAAACTGTATTCATCAGCTTCCCATTGATTTTGTTACACCTAAACAACTGGTTTTGTCTTCAAATTATTCCCTCTACAATCTTAGGCTCCCTTCATTTCCTAGAGGCTTCTTCTCTCAAAAAACCACAATGGCATCAACCTTCAATAGCAGGGAGGACCCAAGCAAAAAAAGGAATCTTCAGAAGAAACTGTCTTGTTCTAACTACAGCATTTCTATAGGTCAGGTGCTTATTTTCACAGGCTGCATCCTAACAGTCAGCATAGCTCAAAAATCCAACACAGACATGAGCAAAGAAAAGAGACTAGTTTATGACAAACAGTGCAACAAGAACAAGGAGTGAGATAAGTTAAATTAATGTTTTAAGGTTTGCTGGTGCTGGTTTTGACCTGTTAGGTAGTTGAAATATTTCTTAGTGCTCCGATGAAGCAGCAGCATATGTTAGAAAAAAATTCTTAAAACTCCAGCAAAATGAACAGAGCTAAAAAAAAAAAATCAGTTCTCCATGCATAAAAGTGATATTCAGTGTAATACTACAATTTTCCCAGGGTTGTTTATTATTCTTTTCACAAATAAGCTACAGTAATAATTCCAGGAAACTAATGAACTGAATAGTAGCACTCTTAGTAGCACTGTTTCCAAACTCAGGATAAAATCCTACAGCTTTGTATGCCAACAGAACTGTTCCTGTATGCAAGTAAAATTGCTGATGCCATGTATATTTCTACCTCTATAAGCTAAGATGAATTTTGGATATTTGGGAAATAGTAGAAATTATTGCATTACAAAGTTCTTCAGATAGGTTTTGTATGCATGCAAAAATGGAGGTGAGGGAAATTCAATTCCACTGAAAGGCTTCAGAATGATAAGCTTTTTCAAAGGGATGTGAAGTACATGTGGCAGCGGGGCAAGGTTATCTGTACCACAACCACATCCTCTCCTGGCCTGTAGGTGGAGGAAAATGATTCCGTTTTCATGACCTCTTTGAAAAGATGGATCAATTAATGACAATTCCGTTTGTGATTTATGACAAGGCCTGTCAACTGCATCATGAACATCAAACACATTTCACATGAACCAGTCGGTGATACATTAACCACAAAGTTCAATCTTTACCAATCAGAAATGGATCAGACCTAGCAACCTACAGCTGAAACTAGCTGTGTTGTTACCAGTGCTCTAATCCAACAAGCCTTCTAGGCAAGCGATATTCAGGGCAACAGTACAGCTTTATTATTCATTGTTTTTATTCTGATCCACTTTCCTTGTTCCATCCTTCCCAGGTAATAAATTTTTGTCCGTAACCATTCAACACAGAAGAACACCGATCCAATCAATCGCTACCAGTCCCCAAAGAAAGCTTTGAAGAGATATTACCTGGAGGTCCCAGAGCTTTTTGTTTGCAATTCAACGTTTACTCTTGGTAGCCATTTCCCCTTGCAAAGATCAATGCAAAATCAAAGCGTGCTTACAGATAGATAGGAATGTAATATATTTAAACAAAAAGCAATTAAAAATAAGTAAATTATAAGGTTTGGATTTCCTGAAAAATTAACAAGTTGACAACGGAGCCAAATTCTTTTTCCAGTAAGAAGTTAATGTAAGAGAACTATATTAAAATATAAATCAAGGACAAAAAGAGTAACTACAAAGGAGAGTCAAGAATATTCACAACAATGTATAACCCAGTGATTATTAGGTTTTTCACAAATCATACACACTGCTAAAAAAGGGTTCCATCATACTTGGAAAAAAATACATACATTTCCACCTAAAAATTATGTGCCTACTGAGACCTAAGATCATTACAAATGAAGGAGGCCCACTGTCTCTGCTGTTCCAGTTTGCTTACTTTGAGCATTTCACAGTTTCTTATCTCTTCCACTGATGGTTGGCTGAACTCTTCTGTCTCCTGCCCTACAGTGGTATCACTCAGGTGCTGCTTTGGTTATACCCTACATGTATGATTTCCCTCAGGAGCTCCAAGAGGGCGACTGCCAATTACTGCAAAAGCAAAACAGAAATTGAAGAGAAATTTGACAAGCAGAGACGTGCCCAGAATAAAGAGAGAGTGAAGAATAGAAGAAAAGAGCTCTAAAAATATAAAATTAGAAATATCTTCCATAAAAAAGAATGTAAAAAATGTTTACAACATCAAATGGAAGTAATCCGACCTAGCACAAATTGGAAGAGCTTATAATAAATGGAAAGAGACTGAAAAAGAAGCAATTTTGATACTACGTTTAAAAAATGCGGAAAAAGCTCAAAGCATGAAGAGATGCTAAAAAATGCTTCCATCTACTGGCAAGGATCCAACTCTTAACTACACTACAGATCCTCTATAATGTGCTACCAGTGAGAAGATGTCTTTGAGTAGGCAGGAATACATTTGCAGCCATTTTAAGGCACTTTATTATTGCTAGATTAGTTGAACTGGGCATTATCTTAAATGCAAACCCAGATTTCAATGCTGGTATCTTAACTTCCTAGCTTGTCTGCACTCTGGAACTATCAGATGGCAGATTCAGAGAGACTACAGACAGGGGACGTATTCAGGTCCCAACTTTGCAAGCATAAAAACTACAGGAAATACTATAGCAGGGGGTTACATTAATAGGTAAACAGTGTACTTAATCAAGAGGGAAACAGGTAGCAAGTTTCAGGACACACATCAGTTAGACAACATGAATTATTTTATCTGATCAATTAACCTGGAAGCTAAATCTTCACAAGTGGAAAAGGTGGGGTTTCTTCACTCAAGTGATGAAATGCTTGGAATAATGGTAATTTACCATGTGCCCAACGATTTGTCACTTCATAATGGTTGCTTCTTGGCCTCTCTCAAATGAAGCAGCAACTCTCAGTCGAGTTTCACATAAACATGTGTTTGTATTATTTTTTAAGAATTAATGTAAGTAGAAAGACTAAATACTACGCAGGAATGCTCCTCCCACAAAGGCAGTCCTCCAGACCTGTCTCAGGATATGCTGTCACAACAGCACCAGGAGTCTATATGGACAGCGTATGTCCATACTAACTGAATGAAAGCAAGCTTCATTCTCCATTGCCGTTATCTTTCCTGAACACTACATTAACTCTCAAACAGCTATTCATTCTGTACAAAGTACGGGGCTCTTTCTACCTAGGGTGTGCCAAATAAAAGAAAGGGCAGGCATTATAAAATGTTTGTGACACAGCAGTAGCAATATCTGTCACACATATGAAAATGCCTGCAATGGCAAGGACTTCGGATTAGGCCCCAAATTAAACATTTCAACATGAATTGTTCTATTAATAAATTAAACTAGCAGCCATGCAATGCAACCAGAAAAAAAAGGAAATAATTGTTTTTAAAACTCTAACTTATTAAAGGAGACTCAGCAAATAACAACAGAATTTTTCAAAAATACCTTGTCTAAGAAACAGTTCAGGATTAGAAAATTCCATTAAAATTTGCCATAAATCCATACAATAAGAAATACTAAAAACAGCAGCAAGAGATCAAATGTAACAAATATAAACAAGATACAGTCGCTGCTAATCCTTTTCCTGCACCAAAAGCTCAAGATGACCAAGTATCCTTTGGTTTTATTTCCCATAATTTGCTGATGTTCCTACTACTCAATGTAAATTAACCAAGGAGTCGACTGGGGCATGACAGGCTATTTCTGTGTAATACAACACCTTGTACCAGCTCACTACCCATGAACATTGACAAAAGATAAACTATCTCAATGGTGCATTGGTTTGTCTTTTTTTCCAACCAACTGCACAAATAGAGATGGACAACGCCTAAAGCAGAATACAGACTCTAATTATTTCACTAATATTTGCATCTTTTCCCTTGACTTTTCCCCATGCCATTTTAAAGCCATTATTTTCACTTTTTTCTCCAGCCAAGTTTCCATAAGGAGACATTCACGCATGCCAGAGCAGCAGTAAGGCAGTCAAAAGAGCAGCAACTTCAAAGAAGCGTTACAGAAAGTATCACAGTCAAAAGTAACAGGGAGACAAGAAAAATGATAGCAGCATTATCAACCTTTGGCCTCCAGTAAATAAGAGAAAGCAGCCCGACTGAAAAGGACACCTTCTTTAATAACAGTTTACAGTAGAAAATAAATTCCATTTCCTACCCTTTTTACTATTTCAAGGAGAAAGAAATTGATTTATTTGCTTGACACAAAAACCAGCCTTGCCAAAAAGCCCATACTTCCTCAGCACGCTGCAGAGCCAGGGCCCTCAGCACCTGGACACAGGAACCACGCATCTTTCTTGTATAACTACTTTTGACTGCCTTGAAAGGCATCCATCCCCGGCTCTTGGGAAGAACAAATAGATAGGTTTACACTGCAGTGCTGCTTTCAATGGAAGTTTTTTCCAGAGGAATACAGTTGGAAAAAAAGAGAAAATCCTTCCCTGAACTTACGCATATGCTCACAGGGCTCATTTCAAAATTTAGTGGTTTATAAATCTAATGTTTTATAACACTTTGTTTCATACAACTACCAAGTTTAAAATATTGTAAACCACAAAAAAAATTAATGCACAGTGCACTAAACAAAAATTTAATCTGAAATCATGTTTCTTCATTTGTGCATGGATTCATCAGTGTAACAATGTGCTTTTTAAAAAAAATCAATACATTTCACATACTGAACTGAAACTGTTATTTAACTTTATTCAAATACAAACTAAAGTAAAATGTATAGAATAAATAGGTTTATAAGATGACTTTTTATGATTCTGTATTTGGGAAACAAAGGTTTGACTATTAGAAGTTAATGTTTAACAGATTTGAAGAATAAAACTATTTAAAGTCACACGCTATGTATCTCAGAGTGGATTAATCCTGTATTCTAATACTTTATGCATTTTTCTTCTTTCTAACGTAGGGTAGAAACAAGAATGAATTCCAAATATACAGATCATTGTTTCAGATGTTTCTTAGATTTGGGCAATAAGGAAAAAACTGACTAAGGTCCCCTAGAATCACTAATTAACTGCCTACAACTGCCAAGGAACTGTCCTTTTTATAAAACCCACAAGGGGCCAATACTTGCAGGTGCCGTGAGCAAAATCCATATCTGATAATAAAAGACAGAATTGCCACGCAACCAGAATAGGACAGATGAAAAGGACAACGGGCAAAGAGGGAAACTGCTTTGCCACCATTTACTAGCCCATCAATTCTGAGTTATACCCACTGGGGAGAGAAGCTGCTAGAAGCGACACAATTTATGCACTCAGCTGCTCTTTAGAGAAAGGACAATCTGTACAAAAAAAAAGTCTGAAAGGCTACAGTCACTTTCTATGAAGAGCAGTCAATCAGCTACTAAAGCTACCTTTATCAACACACTTGGATATGTCCTCTTTCCAACGCTGCTGTGGTTGTATCAAATTTACTCATTTGATAGCCATGTAACATAACAGTGTTCTAAAATCTTCCACACACACTTTTAGTAACAAATATCATAGTTGTAGATAGCAAACAGTTACTATTTCTCAAATCCTATGTTATGTAGAGCTGGATTATTGTGCATCCCTGAAAATAAATTCAGAGACCTATGAATTTTTATCTGCATTAAACCTGGAATTATCTCAAAGGAATTAATTAACTTTTAATTCCCATTAGCATTTTTATTTCTCCTATTGTGTTGACCTTTCTATTCATATCACGCCAAGATCAAACTTATATAGACACACACACACAATACTAACACATTGTAAAATATTGTTGTCTTGTCAAACGTAGCAAAGTTCACTCCCACATTTGTGATCATGATCTAACTACATTGCTGAAGCTCACAGTGCATGTCTCGAGTCATCTGTAACTTGTAACTCACTCAATACAACTCAGTACATCCACGGCAACAGTGCGTACTGAAACTGCCATTTCTGAGTATGATTCTCATTTATGCTGAGGTCCATTAACGTGCTTTTAACAGTGCTGAAGGGACTAAGCGCTAATCAACAGAAATGGTGAGTAACTTGCATTCAGATTCGCTGTAAAGTTTTTTTTTTAATTGCTCCAGTGGTGCAATATACCAATCAGGACATCTATTTAAAATTTATGTAAGACTCAGAAAAGTTCTAGTTATAAAACTAAGTGCCCATAATTCTGTATCATTGTTGGCAGTCACAGGAAATAAAGGCATACCAGATAAAAACCAAAAAATTCAAAAACATTCATTATTAATGAGTCAAAATATAGTTTTCAGAAATCATATAGAGCTCTAGGAACACTAAATCCTCCTAAACTCAGATGCAACGTTTCTCAGATAGTCCCAAACTGAAAAAGCTCAGCCACTTCTTTTGTCCACTGATACAGTGGTTGATTCTGCTCAGCCATGAATCCCTACCTGTTTTCTTTACTTCTCCTTCTTAGACTGTAGTATACTCTTGTGCTCTGTTTTCTTCATCTGTTAGTCTTATTTTCCCTTACCAAACACATTCCTTCCTCATTCACTTCTTCCTACATCCGTTTTCTTTCTCGCTACCCATGCTTCCTTCCTTCCTTCTCTGACAAAAAAATGAGAAACCCTATATTCAGATCTACTGGTATAAACTAGTTGTAAACAACCTTATTAACCACATGATATTATTCCTCACTTCTAGGAATGGTGGGAACAAACCCAAGAGCGATGGTGATGCCTCCACTTTGCAAACATAAATGAAAGTCTTTAGACGAAACAGCCACCGAAAAAGAAAAAACCACTGGCCAAAATAACAGTCAAAACATAAGACATCACTGTAACTGTCAACCTGCCTTCTACCAATCCTCATTATTTACTGTCGCCATGGCTCCTTCATGAATTCATTTAAACCCTCAGCCTTTTAGACTGTGAAATACAATTTTTGACACATACACATACTGGGTATTCAACATTCAGGATCACAGCTACCTGCTTCCCTCAAGCATCTATGTATTTGAAACCTCTAGTTAAGACAAGTTTTATTAACTACATAGGAGCCACTGTTTATACAATGTAGAAGGTACAACTGCATCTGCATGCCATCTTTACAGAAATGAAGCTTAACGGGAAAAATAAAAAGAGAAAATGTAACCACAAAGGGCATTATAGGAAAAGAATGAGGGAACAAAACCACTACATATACACCTATCTATTGCCATTGAGTCTCAAGAAACAATTTCTAATTCTCGTCACAATAAAACCCATGTTCATTCTACAGGAACATACAAAAAAAATCTATGTGCAAATTCCAGCAATGCATTTTACAGGTGACTTGTTAACTAAAACTAAGGTAAATACAATATAGAGGCTATTATGCCAGTACACTAATATGATTACTTGAAAGCACAAAAGTACATAGGTAGATTGGTGCTTAAAATTAAGTAATGATCTTTTAAAGTTACATTTATAAAAGAATCAAGAAAGAACTGTGAAATACATGAAGTATACTGGTGTTTTATTCAGCCTTCATCGTTTATACAAAAACACAGTATAAAATTCCTACAATCAATGCAATTTGATGTTTAAGAGGCTCTTTCAATATAAATACTATTTAAAGCAATACGTTAATAATATAACCTAAGAAGTGGGCTTTGCACATACTTTCAAGTTCACCAAGTAAGAGATCGTTAAAATACTCATTTTGCATTAACCAATATAGCAAACACAATTGTGCTCATTTTGGCTGGGATAGAGTTAATTTTCTTCACAGTAGGTAGTATGGGGCTATGTTTTGGATTTGTGCTGGAAACAGTGCTGATAACACAGAGATGTTTCTGTTACTGCTGAGCAGTGCTCACACAGTGTCAAGGCCTTTTCTGCTCCTCACCCCACCCCACCAGGGAGGAGGCTGGGGGTGCACAAGAAGCTGGGAGGGGACACAGCTGGGACAGCTGACCCCAACTGACCAAAGGGCTATTCCATACCATATGACATCATGCTCAGCATATAAAGCTGGGGGAAGAAGAAGGAAGGGGGGGACGTTTGGAGTGATGGCGTTTTGTCTTCCCAAGTAACTGTTACACGTGATGGAGCTTTCCTGGAGATGGCTGAACACCTGCCTGCCAATGGGAAGGCGTGAATAAATTCCTTGTTTTGCTTTGCTTGCATGCACGGCTTTTGCTTTACCTCTGAAACTGTCTTTATCTCAGCCCACGAGTTTTCTCACTTTCACCCTTCCAATTCTCTCCCCCATCCCACCGGAGGGGAGCGAGCGAGCGACTGTGTGGGGCTTAGTTGCTGGCTGGGGTTAAACCATGACAGCAATGCTAAGTTTGTAACATGATGACAACCAACATGCTCTGCTGAACTATCAAACTGGCCAGCAAACAGAAACAGTAGCTATATACTGAAGTATAAGCCCCAAAACAGGTACAGATCAGATACCTGTGCCTTTCTCTACAAAACGCAAGTCTCAGAAGCAAGCTGTAGCATGTATTTCTACAGTATTGCAGAAGAACATGCAATTTCAAAAAGACTGCTAGATAAATGAAAAAAAAAATTGTAGGCAAAGAGGGAACTTTCCTCTTACGCGATCTCAATTCATATTAAATGTTCATTTATCTGCATTACAGTGCAGATAGGGAATAAAAAATTACATTGACATGATTGGTTTGCTGGGTATATTTTAACCATGTAACTTTTGAGTATTCTCCACCCTACAAAGAAAACTCAGTATTCACAGTCTCAGTAACACAAATAAGAAGAGGACTTATGTACTGGTAAGGGTTCAGTTACCATCACTTTTCGAGTGTTGTATTTTTAATCTGATCTCCTACAGAAATGAAGATTATGGGATCATATTGTTCACTTACTATTTTTTATGCTCATCTTTTCCAAAAAAATATACGTTCATGAAGATTAGTATCTGCACAGTAAAAACAAATCCAAATGACTGTCCTCCAAGGGAAAAGCAAACTGCTATATGTATTTTTGGCAGCAACCTGCTGGGCAATCAATACCCACACAGCTCTGGAAAAAACAGAATTATGGTGATATGTGAGAAAGCTGGGGTTATTGCAGAGGGGGAAGGAAAGGAAGAGAGACTAAGGGGCAAAAGGATTTAAATCTACAGAAAAACAAGCTTCTTCAATTCCACTGATGGTGGAACAATATGCTTACTGATAAAGTATCTCAAAGGACTTGGGTACATATAACATCAGATTCAGTTTACACTATAAAACTCATTCAACAGATCTTCTAATTCAAAACAAAACATAGTTCTCTCCATCTCTAGATCTTGTAAGAATTTCCCTGCTACTTACAAAATCTTTCACAAATTCTAAAGAATTATCGGTGGAAAGTAAGTCCCAGCCATCAGAAACAAATCTGGATTTAGATTCCCATTGTTTCAGCTAGAGTGATGGGAGCTCCTTTATCACTGGACCTGCACACAGCACTGACTCAACGCAAGAACCACTAAGCTCTTTTGAGCATCAGCTTAATCAAGCCCAGTTCTCAGTTCTCAGTCTTGCATGACACCAGGCAACATGCTCCCTGGATCTGTGATGTCCTAAGAAGACAGGTAAGCATTATCCCTATTCAACAGTTAGTGGAACTGACACACGTAGAGATCCAAGATATATGCTCTTCTCTTTCATATCATGCTTATTTAAGAAATCACCAGCACCAGATATCCACCTGTCATGGTTTAACCCCGGCTGGCAACTAAGCACCACATAGCCTCTCGCTTGCTCCCCCCACAGCAGGATGGGGGAGAGAATCGGAAGGGTAAATGTGAGAAAACTCGTGGGTTGAGATAAAGACAGTTTCATAGGTAAAGCAAAAGCTGCACACGCAAGCAAAGCAAAACAAGGAATTCATTCGCTACTTCCCATCGGCAGGCAGGTGTTCAGCCATCTCCAGGAAAGCAGGGCTCCATCATGCATAACGGTTACTTGGGAAGACAAAACGCCATCACTCCAAACGTCCCCCCTTCCTTCTTCCCCAGCTTTATATGCTGAGCATGATGTCATATGGTATGGAATAGCCCTTTGGTCAGTTGGGGTCAGCTGTCCTGGCTGTGTCCCCTCCCAACTTCTTGTGTACCTGGCAGAGCATGGGAAGCTGAAAAGTCCTTGATTTAGTATAAGCACTACTTAGCAACAACTAAAACATCTCTGTGTTATCAACAGTATTTTCAGCACAAATCCAAAATATAGCCTCATACTAGCTACTGTAAAGAAAATTAACTCTATCCCAGCCAAAACCAGCATAGCACCCCTTTTCTGCAATATATTACTGAGCCCCACTTGCCTTTCCTTCTCTACAACACAAGCAGAAAAAGCAAATGTGCTACCTCTTCGGTCACAATTTTGTTTAAACTGATATGCAAAGCTCAGAGCTGCAGAACTTGAAGAAGGAATACAAATTTAATTCTGCCAGGCCTCTTCAGCAGATGACTGGGGCAGGGATTACCTAAGTCACCCCCACACAGATCATCAAAGTCTACCTCAGAGATACTGGATGTGCAGCACACCCAAGATCAGAAAGAGGTCTGAGCACAACACAGACCAGAAGAATCTGGATCACCAGAAACTGGGCCCCATATTTTACTGCTGATGACACCATTCTTAAACCTTCCTCTTAAAATCCAAGAATTCAAAAAAATGACAGAAACAAAAAATAATCAAAGCTGTTGAAGAAGAAAAGGAAACAGATCAGAGAACAGTTTCATTGTCCAGGTTAAAAGAAATGTAAGAAAAGTACAGTAAATAATAACTAAGAAACAAAAACCTCACAGATCTGAAAATATCTGCAATTTTTGTCCTGTAGTATCTCCCAAACTTCCAATAATGTTACTGGCCATCCAACCAAGCAATACATTTTATGCATATTCACATGATTTGCCAATTCTTCTTGAATTTATAACAACTATATTCACTATAAATTCATAGTTTCAAATGGCTTGGCCTTTATTTTAGTGATCCTAAATCAATCATCTAGATCACACTTGGAGTGCAAACAGGTAAGTCAACATGTACGCTGAGTTCAAAGCAGAGTTTTGACACTACAAAACTGAATCTAGAAATAGAAAAGCTCCTCTAATAGTCAGTGTCATTCACAGATAAAGAAGCTATTATGCAATTTAGAAAGCTCTTTGATCTGCTTCTTACGCTGAACATTACCAACTCCTTTCAAGTTCATCATTCTACTTTTTAGAAAAATGTTCCACTATATGTTCCTCCATTGATAACCTTCTATGAATTTTCTAATATATTTCACCCATATTACTTTTCCAAATAAAATTTTAAACGTAGAGTGAAATATCAATGTTGTACTCAGAGCATGTGTATAAAGATTGAGTTCTATTATAAAAAAAGGCTTCAGTATATCATAGAAATAAACAAAAACTTTCATACTACAGTAATGTTAAAAATGGCAAGAATCCAGAAGTAAGGCTGATAAGTATTACTAGGGCAGCTACGGCACTTCTGTAATTGATAGAGCACACGTGAATGTCTGACATAAGTATGGCCTAATTTCAAATTATCACCTGATAGGAAATGACCTCTGGATCCTTTGTATGCTGGGAAGAGGGAAGGACAGGTTCCTCCCAGCTACTACTTCACTAACAAAAGACAGGCACCACACTTAAGACATATACCAAACATTTTGCCTTTTTATGCAGGACCACAACTGCTCTTTGGCAAAAATGAAGTACAAGAAGACAGTAAGACCCACAATGAAACATTACCAGTAAGTATAGTAATAATTCGGTAGATAGCATGTCTTTTCTAACTCTTAACTGGACAAGGGATTTTCTCAACGCAAGCAAAGGCTCAAAATATTTCCAGCATCTCTGATCATGCCTAATTCCTCTGTCACTAACAAATAATAGCTGGGGAACGGTCCTAAAATAGTTACCAAACTGAAATCTACAACACAGAAGTATTTTCATACATAGATAATAGCAGAAAAAAACAGTTCCAGTTTTGTCTACATTAGGCTTTAGTGCTTTTTTCTAACTACTGCGAACGCCAGTTCAGCTCAAGCCAGGCCAAAAACCGGGAAGACACTAGTGAAGAAACATTACTGCATTATTTTATATACAAAGCCATACCCTAAACCAGGATTCAGCATCACTATCTAAAGTATCAGTTGATGTCTCAAGCCTCCACTAGAAAGCTTTCCACCTTTGTTACTACATTGGAACCAAACCAGTAACAGAAATCCAACAAAACAATTCTAAGAAAAATTATTAACTGGCAATACCTCTTCCAGTTGTAAAGTCCCACTCAACTTCATTATACAATCAATCTCTTAAAAAAATTCATCAAGCTTCCTGTTGATATGAAAAGGAGGGGGGGAAAGTATAGAAAACAGAAGCAAAATATATACTAGTAGCATGCAGCACAATTCTTGATAGAAAAACCTAGATGATCCCAGCAGAGTATACCGGAATGCTTCTGGACCTTCAGTGTATTCGCTTAAACAACTGATACTATGGGGACCCCATTGACTCATAAGGTAGATTTGTAGCTTCATTTGCCATTAAAATATCAGAGATACAAGTCACATTAACATATAGCATACAAGACAAAGATATTTATATATTCTCTATACAGCATAGAGACAGAATATAGACGGTACAGCCATTAGCATTATCTGCAAATAATTCAATACGAAGGTTAGTAATTGCTACTTAAGAACATAGGGACAAACAAAAAACCAATGCAAGTGGAAATCCAACACTGAAGTCCATGTTTTCATTTGCCCAACATACAGGGGACACTGGGGAAAGAATATGTGAAAAGTTTAATATATGGACACCAAAACTTCAAAACATAACATATGGTCAGACTGCCACATATTGACATTTCCAAATTATCAAATTTTACATGGAAGCAAAACAACATTGAAGTTTCTTTAAGCTCTCTTCTCACTGGCCTTCATAACTAAGACAACTATTGCCTTAGTTTATACTTAGACTGAAGATATCACGCAAACTATTCAGAGAGCACGCTAGCTCCACACTTTCTAAAACACAGAAAATCTACAGACTGTGACCCTACACCTGTTTTTCACATAGTTTATCACTTTTCTACTTTTTTTTTTGCCTTTTTTTTTTTTACTTTAACAGAACTATGCCTGTGTAAAATTCAACTGACTGGACTTGCTTCTTTAAGTCAGCTCCCACTTGAGCAGATCGAGATGAAAGAATACAGAAGGAATAATCTACTCAGTGTTGTCACCCATAAGTTTCTGGCCACGCATTGTTTGTCTTTAACCTATGTTTTTAAATTAATTAGATTTCTCTAGTAACGAGCTTTAAAATAGTTTAAGTGACCCTTTATGGATTTCGTCTACCATTCACCTTCAGCCTGCTTGATGCTGATGTACTAGTTGGAGGGTTGTTATTTCTGAAAAATAATTATCAATATTACACATTTCTACTTATCTCTTCTAGCAATACAACAACAATAATTACTGTTGTAATATTCCAGTAATAAACAATACAGGAAAGACGCAGTGAAAGAATACATATAAACTCGCCTTAAAAGTATTTTTCCTATTCCACCTCTCTGCTATGGCAGTCTGAATAGCAGCATTCCTAAATATCCCAAACTCCGCATGTGTATGATGCAAAAGGGAGAAAACACCATAAAGCACATTCAGGAACAAATACCTGTCAAAGCCAAAAGCACTGACTGCAGCATTCCATTAATGCCAATGAAAAGGTCCTGGGATCTGCAATGTCTTGTAATTTTCTCTAGAAACTAACATTTAAGGGAATGACATGGCTTAATACCCTTGGTATGACACTCATGCTCATTCTTTCCCACAAACACTAGCCAAGAATTATATTCATTAAGATTTAACAGGGCACCTTAAAATCTACAAATGTTCAATGTCTAAAAAGAATCTCAACAGCTAAATTAAAAAAAAGAAATTGTGTTACGCTTTAGTCTCAATTAAGTGAAACCCAGCCAACCAAACAATAAGTAGGAAAGCACTTTATTTGTCTGTAAAAATAGAATCATTTCTATCTATAAAATAAATAATAATTATTGTTATATAAAATATATTTTTATGTATTATGATAAGTCATTTACTTTTATCACACTGATTTTTCAAAGTGTACTATTCTTTTGATAGCTATATAGCGTATTTTGCTCTAGTCACTAGTCAAATAAATTAGTATGAATATGTATCCTGAATCCTAATTTAAGTAGAAACTACTATGTCAGTGAAGGATATTTGATACATCTTTTAAAACTTCCCATCCATTTACATTAATTGATGTAATTTTCCCAGTGTTGCAAGATGTGGCCAACACGTAAAGCCAACACAGTATTAAAAGCTGTTTCTATCACCTAAAACTCAATACTTTAACTTACTTTCAGCCATTTACTCTTGGCTACATATTTCTTATCAATATAAAAAGCTTTGTGAAGTTTTAGTATCGTTGACACATTTCTCAATGCTTCACAAAAACAACAGGAGGGAAAACTGAGCACGTTAGTTCACATTTCTATTCATTTCCAAGTTCAAGTCTCATAAAGAATCACAAATAGAGCTCTAAAACAGGCCACCTTTCAATTTCTTTAGAGACTTTAATCTTAATCACAGTTAAAAAAATAAACAGTAGCCTTTATATAAAACTTTCAAAGTAGTCTATGAATATACCTGTGTCTTCCAATAACGTTCTGGGAAAGATGGCCGATTCATCAGCACACAGACTAACTGTGCACTGAAACTATTATCCCTCATCTGATTTTCTGTCAAGAAACTCACTTTTATTTGGAAGATTCTCAGCTTAGTGCATCAAAAAGATTTTTCTGATCAACAAAGTATGAATACACAACTTATTCCCAAAATCTATTTCTTTTCGGCCAACTTTTATTCAAAATCAAAACTTCACTCTACTCGTTTTGCAAAATAACTTCCAGGTAATTTTTTATAGACAGCCTGTAAACCAGAAAACTAGCAAGCTATTTTCTGCTAAAGTTGGCACAGCTAGTGGACAGGCAGCAACAGACATTAAAAGCTTATCATTTTTTGGCTACAAGTTTTAATACTGCATCTTTGTTCAGTCTCTACCTTTGTTACCTGAGACAATCACAGTCAGACTTCATGCCAAACTAAAAAAACTGTATTTCATCTCAGTCTTAGCCTCAGGCCTCAGATCCTGAAATGTGCGTTTGAAAGTATTTAATCCCCAGCCTAATAACTGACTCAAAGCTAACACAAAAATAACACCCAATATCAGGACTCAGCACTGCAGTTTTGGGGTGGTTTTCTTCCTTTTTCACACACTAAAGAAGGCACCATAAAGCAATGGACAATCAGAGATTCAATCACAATGTGTCAGAACATGGTAACTTGTTAGGTGTAGATCAGGGCTTGAATTAGAGGCAGGCTTGCTTGAGATTTTAGGCCTTTATTCAGCTTCCATTTCAGATTCCCCGAACCTCTGAAGAGATTTTTAATTTTGTCTCCCTTGGGTCAAGGAGACTGTTCTTCTCATTTTCTATCACATGCCATAACTTTATAAAAAGAACTGCACTAGTGGGCTCAGGCAGTAACAAAGGATTTTGCTGTTATTTCAACCACTGAAGGTGCATCTAAAATCTGGATTCGTTCCATGCAATCAAAAATGATTTGCTAATAAAAGTTAATTACAATGTTTTAAAACACTGCTCAGTCAGTAAAATGCTGCCTAAAGAAAAAAGCTTTTATTCAAGTAGAGCATATTTTATTATTATTATTTTACTTGTTTATACAGGGCCCCTTCCACTTTGGGACTCAGCCTGGACCGAAATATTGAGGGTAGTGTTATTCAGAAATTCTAATCTAATACAACCGTACTTAATAAAAAGATTGCCAGAATTTGAGATTCCATATTCAGTCAACTTCTAATATTTGAACTGAATGAATATGTGTAAAAATTAAACCCTCTGAAAAACCTCTGTCACAAAACAATCAGGAATATCTTGTCTATAAATAAACAAGATAGTTAACACGAAAACATAAAGTCTATCAATTCCCATCTGCTACTTGTTTCTCGGTCTGGTTAACAAGATAAAAACAGTTCTTCAGCCACCCTCCATCATATGCACCTATTTAACTGTAACATTTATGAGCAAGTAACTAACCCACCTCTGCAAAAAGTCTGACATGCCAAGAGTGCCAGTTATTCTTGGAGTGAGACATGACCACAGTTTCACGTAATTAGAGATGTTATAAAACGCATCCCGCCCGCTCGCCCCATCCCCCTCCACCACTACCACCATTGCAGGAGTGACTTGTTACACATCGCGATGAGCAAGTAACATTCCCTGCCCGGGGAGAGAGCGGAGATCAGGCCATAAAAAGGGCACGAGATGCAAACAGGGATCCTCCCCTCTCCGGGCCGGGAGCCGAGGCTGCCCGCTGGCTACCGTGCGCACGGCGCGGCCCGGGGGCGCTGGCCGACTCGGGGAACAGCCTCGCCTTGCCCCGCGCCGGCACCGGCGGCACACGGGGGGTCCTGGGGGGGGGAGCCCCGATGGAGGACGACAAGAGCTCGTTCCCCTTCTCCAGGATCGCCGGCGCTGGGAGAAAGGCGCCCCGGCCGCGCCGAGCAGGGGGTCACCCAGTCCAGGCACCCGGCGAGCGGCACCCGGGGACGGAGGGGAATCGCGGGGAGGGGGCTCGGAGGACCAGCCCCGCCGCCAGTGCGGGCTAAGGGGCGATAGCTGCCTTCCCCCTCGGCGGCGAGGCGCCTCTCCCCTTGGCGGTGTGCGGGGGAGAAGGGCGGCGGGGTGAGGGGGCACCCGGAGCCCCCAGGCCCTGGGTCGGGGCGGTGGCGGCGACACGGCGGCTCCGCTGAGGCGTCGGAGCCCTCCCCGCCCGCCCGCGGGGCCTCGCACCGGGAGGCAAGGGCCTGGGGAGCGGGATACCCCGGCCTCCCGGGCCTGGGGGCGGAGGGCTGGGCGCCTCTCACTCACCTCGAGAGGCAGCAGGCGCCGCCGGGTCTGCATGGCGAGGGGGATCCCCCGGGGCCGCGCTCCGCCGCCGCCGCCGCTCGCTCCCGGGCGGGCCCCGCAGACCCCGCGAGCGCTGGAGAGGCCGGCGCCCGCCCTCACCGCCTGCCAGCCGGGCTCGCTCGCTGGCTCCGCGGCCAAGGCCGCCGCAGCTACCGGCAGCCAGCGCCCCCTGGCCGGCCCCAGAGGCAGCGCACGGCACTGCGGCACCGCCGGGGAGGCAGTGCGGAGCCTGCCGCACCCCCGCCCCGCGGCGCGGGGGGCCGGGCAGGCCGCGCCGCCACCTCCGGCCCGGCCGCCTACCGCCGGGCGTCACGGGCGGAGAGCGGGAGGAGTCACCCGGCGCAGGGGGACGCACCGCCGCTCCGCGGAGGGAGCCTGCCCGATCACCCCCCGCGGGGTCCCGCCAAGCCTGCGAACCGCGGGCCACCACCGAGCCCGCGCGGCCCCGCGGCCAGGGCCTCCCGCGCACACACACTCACACACACACACGGAGGGCGGCACCGGGGGCGCGCCGCAGACCAACGGCAGGCAGCCCGGCAGAGGGGCTGCGTGAGGCGCGGAGCCGTGCCGCTGCCCACGCCGCGGGGAGGCACCCATCGCTGCCCGGGCGCTGCGCGGCGCAGTGGTGTGCCGTCGGCCGAGAGAGGTACCTCGCAGCCGGCTGCAACTGCACCTACACACTGTGGGCAGAAGGATTCGCGGCTGGGAGCCCTTCGTATTTTATTTCGCCATTTCATATTGAATACCTTCCTAATCAGAGAGGGACATCCTATCCTGTGGGACACCCTCAGCCGCCCGTGCACGCCCACACGGCCACCCTGAGGGGTGCATGGGTGCGCAGACACGCAGCCATCCGCTCAAAGACACGTTAACTCTTCAGAAAAGCAGGATTCCAGAAAAAAACCCACGCTCGTTCCTCACAGAAACAGTCTCAGAAGTGCGATGGCAAACTGACAGGTTATGCCAAACCATAGCTATGCGCCCGGAGCCTCACCGATTCTCTCTCAGGAGGAGGCGGCCACCCGGTCCCGGGAGCGGGACACCCTTCCCCGCCTGGCTGCAGGCACTCGGGAACTCGAGGAAATGTCACTTTCTCCGGGTGACATGCGGCGGTGCTCCGGCTCCGCCGGGGCGAGGGGTGGGGAGGGGGCGGCCAGCCCCGCGCTGCCGTACGCGGCTACAGCGCGCACAGCCGCCCTCTGCTGGGCGGAGGGCAGCGGCCCTCGCCAACGCCTCACGCCCCTCTAACGCCTCGCCCCGCGTGCGGCCTCACCCTTCCCGCGCGAACGCTCATCGCCTCACCCCTCGCCTCAGGAACGCCTCCCCGCGGCTCCGCCTCACGAACGGCTCGCCCCGAGCCGGGGGAAGGGGAAAGAGCCGCCATCCCCTCACCTTCGGACAGCGCTCTGGCCTCCTCCCAGCTGCAGCGGAGCGCCATGTCACCCCTAGGAGGGAGGGAAAGGCGAGTGTGGTGACTGCTAATGCAGTTGCACTGCCATTCCCGCTTCTCAGGTCTTCGCACTTGCAGGCTATCACTTTCCAGCAGGTTAGGCTTCTCCATTAACTTCCTACATATGGCAGTGAATACGGTGTAATGAGCGCCGGTGATAAAATCTAGGGCTTCTTGCTCCAAGAGCATCAGCCCATCCTACTTGAAATGAAAGGGAAGCACTTAATGTTTATTCATTGATTCTGGTAGAACTATGTGCTTTTCAAGCAGAAAATACAAGATACTCCCAATCAACTGAATCATCAATCCATGGGCAAAGAGCTGAGGAGATAAAAAATGCTAATCATTGCTGGTAGTAGCATGCTAATGGAGATAGAATTTATTTTCTCCCATAAAGCATTCCCGGTTAACCCCAATTTGCTATGTCTTTAGCAATTAGTGGTGTCATGCTTGTAAAGCACAGATGAGGAGTTCAGATCAGTCCAATACACAATTACTGTCCTCAGAACAATTCTCATGAAACACCTCAGACTGCTAAGCACACAATATGCCTGACAAACAAAAAGGAAATAAATTAAAGGGTGAGCAATGTAACACTTTGTACCCTCTGGCCAAATGCATGCAAGTGCATAGGTTTGCCATCTACCTATGTCTCACAGAGGCATATCACTACCATAATTTTGTTCTACTTTAATCCCTCTGCATACAGCCATTCATTGGAATGTTTTCTCACCAAACACTGAGAGTTTTTACCTGAAGGATATCATAGTTGGCTGTTTTGCAAGAAGGCTTTCTCATGAAAGCATGCAAAAAGGAATTAGGAAAATTGGGAAAGATCTCTCTGAGTTAAGGTGATGGGATATGGTCTCATGCCCCATGCCTCCTTAGCTCTCTGTATGTATCTTGGATGCCACATGACTTGTTCCCAATGAAGATGTATCTAGAGGAGCAAGAACTCAGCAAAACTCAGGTTGCTGCTCCGGGCAGTTGTGGTGCCAGACACCTGAGCTTAAAGCAGGGAGATTGCCTATCCTGTATTCTCAGTGTGCTCCCTCTGCTAATGTCCAAACAGGAAACATTTGGGTAAGGATAGTGAGAAACACTATATACAAACCAAATCAATAATTTTGATCCCAAGCCCCAGCAAGGCTATAAGACATGGACCGTGACCTTCTACTTGGCACATTCTGTGCAAGTGTCAGAGTTACAAATTCTCCAAAAAATATCTTCAGCTCTTCCATGTACATCAGCCTCATATCAGTGAGCCTCTACAGCATTGTCAGAAGAAATCATGCCTAATAGTACCCCCACATGATAGCATGGACATTTGGTATTGAGTTTGCCACCTCTTTTCCCAAGTCTTTTACCATCTTTGCCCAGCTCTTTATGAGAAGCTACCAAGGAAGAGGCATGAAGGAGAGCATATAGAAGAGGAGACTCCAATTTGCAAAAGGCAGGGAACTGGAAAGTGAGTGAGAAGACCACAGTTAGAAAGGTGAGGGGAAGCTATGAGATGTCCTAGTTGAAGGGGGCCAGCAGAGAGTTCCAGGGTCAATACAAAGATGTGTATCCAAAACAACCTATGTACACTGGGAGCTAGGAGTTATGGGCAATTGGTACAAGATTCAAAATGATGCAAGAGTAATCTATGAACAACAAAGTTAAGGACAAATAAGAGGATTTTTTAACTACTTGGTGAAACTTGCAGAAACTTGGGGAAAAGGGAAGCTTAGTAATGGCTTCAGACTGTTACTAGATGGAAATAGTAGAACAATTAACAATACTGTAGGAAAGGCAGAAGAGCTCAATAACTATTTCTGGTCTGTATTTGGGGAAGAGCCAGATGATATACGAATATCACATGATGATGATGAAATACATTCCATTACAACAGGCACTGAGGAGGATGTTAAACAGAAGCTAATAAAGTTGGGCATCAGCAGGTCTAGGTAACTTGCATCCAAAAGTTTTAAAAGCACTGGCACAGAGTATCTTTAGACCATTAATGTTGATTTTCAATAAATCTTGGAACACTGTTAAAGTTCTAGAGGACTGGATGCAATATTGTACCAATATTTTAAAAGCGTAAACAAGGTGACCAGGGTAATTATGACCTGTCAGCCTGACAAGAATTCTGTGTAATATAATGGGACATTATCTACATTACTTGATTAAAAAAAGAATTAAAGGATGGAAACACAATAAATGCAAATTTATGTGGAAAATAAATCTTGCCAAAATAATTTGATTTTTAAATGGCATTACAAGTTTGGTTGATCAAGGTAAGTAGGTCTGCAAAATATTTGTTTTGGTAACTTGCAGCATTTTAATTAAGAAGCCAGAATGATACAGACTCATCACAGCACATATAAACTGTTCAAACTAGCTAACTGACAGTTACAAAGTGGGGAAATAAGAAATCATCATCGAAGAATGTATTTCTGGGTCCTATAGCAATTAGTTCTACACTATATTGTGTTGATATTAATGGCTCGAAGGAAAGCATAAAATCATCACTTACAAAGTTTGCAAGTGATGTAAGCAATAAGGAGTCATAAATAACAAATCATGATGTAAAGTATCTGAGACAGCTTGATAACAAGTAATATGCATCTGTACAGCCAAATGTAAAAACATGCACCAAAGAATAAAGACAGTGATTGCAGGATGAGAGAATTTGTGCTCTAACAAGTTAATGCTCAAAAACCTCGAGAGTCATCACAAATAATCAGAAGAAAATGAGCAGGTGGTGTGGTGCTGTGGCCAACAGGCTAATGCAATCCTTGGTTTTAGAAAGAGGAAAATATAGAAAGATGTCTTTATTTATTTTTCTGGTACTAGTCCAACTGCTCCTGAAGTCTGATATCCAAATTTCTTAATTCCTTAATAGAAGCTGAAAAAGAGATGGTTCAGAGAAGACCAATAAGAATGATTTAGATTGAAAGTGTAAATGTTCTGTCTATTTCAGTGTCAAAAAAGAAGATGAAGGGGTGACTCAATCACAGGTTTTAAGTACTTCCAAAATTCAGTGACTGTATGCTAAAGGCAGATGCATTCAGCTTCCTGGTGAGGTCTTCTACCAGTGAAGGTAATTAATCACTGAGACACTTTAGGGAGGAACAAGTTAGATTTCCCAGCAATGGAAATGTCAAAATAAAAATCAGGTGCTTTTAAAAACTATATTTTAACACAAGCAGGAGTTCAGTCCTGTAAGTCTGTTACCTGTGAGGTAAACTATGTGACTATGCGGATTCTGGTTACTAGTCTACGCAAACGTCTATTTCCTTGGGCACTAAGAAGTAACAACCTGTCATCCCTTTCAGCATCATCTGACACAGATCATGTGTTCTTGAGCACATGATGGGAGCAGCCCTGTGGATAGTAATGTTTACACTGGTTGAAGGGATGGGTGGACTTGTTCACAGAAGGCAAATCCTTTGAAGCATATTGCATACAAAGATAGCTTTTCTCACTCAAGAAGTCTGAGACATACATTGCTGGAAGCTGGGAGGTTGCTCCTGACAAGTGTGACTGTATGATTATCCTGCTACTAAACTCTTCCTCTGGCATCTGCTTCTGGCCACTGTCACAGGCAGGATACTGATCTTTCTCATGCCAAACAGTCTCTCAGGTCCACACCGAAGTTGATCCACCCCTGATCTCTGAACAGTGGAGTGGGAGTTTTAGTGGGAGCAGAGAATAGATGCTTGACAATAAATAGGCATAGGTGTAGGAGAAGGCAGGAACCAGGGGAGAGAAGAACAGGAACACTTAATATTAGGAGGTCAAAGACTGACTTGGTAGGGGATTGTACCTGAGGCTCTGGACCTCTCCAGAATCTGGCACTGATCAAAACATTCAGGAGGCTCGCAGTCTGATCTGGTATGATCAAACAACGAACATTTTGCAGCAAAATGTTCATTACTTTCCCAGTGTAGCCCCTGATACAAATACTCAGCCTTCTACTGATATGCAAGATCTCAGGTAGAAAAAGCTTTTGCTCTGAATCAAAGTGTCTAAACCTCTTGGGTGACTGAAGCTTTTATTCACAGTTCCATGGAATAAAATGTTGGCTTTTTTCCATAGAGTTGCTAGTAAGTGCTTGCATATCACACTCTGACAGAAACAATACTCTAAATGTTCATTACTGCCACCACTGCTAGTAGAGTGCTTAGTGACCATTTAACCAGTTTCTGTTGTAAAAAAACAACTCTCTGATCACACCCTTCCAAAGACACCAAGAGACCTGCAATGAAGGTTACAATGTCGTGATTTTGCCCTCTAATGACTAGTCCAGCTCCTGTGGCATCTGTCTTACTACATCTTTATTACCTCGTCAGCCTTGAATCTTTGATTTTTCTAATTTTTGTGCAGGCTTCATCCATTATACTCAAGTACTACCTGCACCAGAACAATCTGAATCAATAAAAATACTTGGCTAAACATCCTTAGAATCCTATATTAAGGTTAACTCAGTATTTAGTGAGTCATACAATAAAACCACTAATACATGGGCACTTAATTAATCTATGATGCATTTTCCACCAGATATGACTTAATCTCTAGAAAAGAAAAAGACCTGCTAGGTCACCATCTCAATGCATGGATCAATTTAGAGTCATTCCATGCTGAATACCTGTTCTTATTTTGTCCAGTTTAAATTTTAAACATGCCATGTATTCTTAGGAGTAAAAAAAAGGTGGCATTTTAATTGTTTCCAACAGTAAACTCACATAGATTATGTGTTGAAAAGGGAACATAACTGCTTCACTGTCTATGCTGGCTACATCTTGAAACATCCATCACTTTTCTCTCCATATTCCAGACACTGGCCCAGAGGTTCTAGAAGATCTGTGTCTGTATCTGTGCTAAACTTCTCTGTAAGCTTGAGCAAGGGCTTTGGACTTTAATTACATCTTGATTTTTTTCTTTTTCTCTCCCTCTGGCACCCATTTTAGCTTATTAGCCCAAGCTTCATAAGGAAACACTTATTCAATTAAATTGTTTGTCTTTCTCTTCCCCTCCCTCCTTCCCACATCTTTACAATCTCTTGGGCAATTTCTGCCACAGCTGAAGAAGTGGTAAGTCTCAAAGGAAATTAAGTTCTTACAAGTTTTGTGGCAATCCACGGCCAGACACAGAGGGGGCGAGCCAAAGCAAGTCCAGCTCAGCTGGTACATATTCAGTGTGGCAGCAGCCAGTTTGTTAATCAGTGCATGCTCTGGCTGCTCAGGCAGTATGTATGCACTACTGCATTACTCCCAGCATACGCTGTTTTGGCCTAGGAGCGTTGCAGGGAATGTGGAGGAAGCTGAGGTCATTGTGGTAGGAGGGTCATCATGGACGTGGCAGGGCTAGGGTTATTGCAAGGAAGAGATCAGAGTGTGAAGACACAAATCCGTGTGCAAACAAGGACTATTTTTCCAATACTCACAGGACAACTTTTCAAGGGTTGTTATTTGGACTCGGTATTTGAGACTGAGATGTGATACTTAGGTAATCTGAAAGCCTTTACTAAGCAAGAAGTCAAATTACAGGATTTAGTAGTCCCTGTTAACAAGAAAACAATAAACATTTGGATCATTTGATTCTTATTGTTTATTTTGCTATTCATCTGTATTTGGAAGCCCTGGAAATGCCTAAGTACCTTTCTGATTACATTCCTGGTCTGGCCAGAAGCTGGAAATGCCTTTAGTGAATACCCATGGGGTTTGAGTATTTGTGAGGGTGTTCCAGATGAACATGTCTGTGCTCAGTAACAAAAAACCCGCCAGGATTTGGAATCGGGAGAAACAGGTTCTTGTTCAACTCTTTAGCTGACTTGCTGAGTGACATTTAACCCGTCTGTTCCTCTCTCCTTGTGTGTACAGTTGAAGTCGTTATATTTACAGCATGAGTAAGTACTGCATGATACCTTATGAAGGTCTGTGAAATCACTTTGAGAGTCTCCTATGAAAAGTGTTATTATGATGATTAAATGAAAAACTATCATTTGGAAGATATGAAATCATCACCTAAATATGGGCTTTCTGGTTCACTGAAACAAAAGACCTTTGAGATTCAAAAATGAATAGGAGTTTGAAAGATTAGCTCCATCTACAGAAGTTCATCTTCCTAAATTGCTGAGAAATATGCATTTTCCATTTGAAGATCTGAAAGTACTTTACAAATAGTTGAAACCTGTTAGTCTCCTTGTGAGGATTAAGCAACCTGCTTCATATCGCTCAAAAAATGCATTTAAGAGTTTGGACTAGAATTGTAGAACTCCTGATTTTACATCCTATCCATGTATATTGGGATATCATTTGGCTGTGTTATTATTTGATTTGCTCAATCATATAAAACCTTCCATCTTTCAAAGATGATAGTACTCCAGGAATAATGTTGGAGCTGTGCCAGAGGATGGTGGAAGGTAGGAGAATTGAGGTTCTCATTGTTTGGATAAAAGTCATAATTCATGCCAGTTTGGTCTAAAAAGTCTGCCTTAAGTATGATATATTGGTGAGAAGGGAGGGACCAGCATATCTCACAACTTCTAGAAGGAAGTTTCTGAGTGGTTGATAGCCCTTTCTAAAAAGCCATATGCACTTTTCCATACATGCCACAGATACATTTATCTACACTTCATAGCCAATAGGAAGCACAGTGATGAAGAACAGGTGATTTTTAAACTGAGATTCTCCAAAACTAGACCAGATATGGGCCTACAAGAGAGCTTACAAACTCATAAAGTAGGTCTACATAAATAACAGTCTCAGGCATTTGTGTGGGCTTCAGTGAACGTACTCAGTGCTTAATGCACTCACTCGTAGAGGCAAGACTTATTCAATATGCTGGCTGAGAACAAACCGCATCAGACACTTCAGAAAGGAATTCCACCAGCAAACAGTAGCACAGAGGATGTTTTGTGGAGGATTTTTGAATTACTCTTTTTGTGAACAGAAACCCACTCCCTTGAATGTCAACACTTCCAATGCAAGGAAAATTCTAAGAACAAAACAATTTTACAGAAATTAAAACACTACAATTCAAACTCGATTTTAATTATATATAGTACAAAATAAAACTATTTCAAACTGAAAACTCATATCAACATAGACATTATTAAATAACCCATTATTAAGAATGTTGAAGTGATATCTTTTGATGTGAGAATCTTTTCTTCTGTTTCTTCCAACATAACTATATTCTTTGACCAAAAGAGCTGTCAGATTTTTTTACAGATTTGGTATAAATTAAATAAATCAGTTCATTGTTGTACTTATCTAATATAAATGGGCATGCATTTTATACAGAAAAAATATAATCCTTTTTAAATCCTGTTTTAATCTGTGATGTCTTGTAACAGTGAGTTCCACGCACTAATTGTGGTACTTCTTCTGAAGTATTTTCTTTCATCAACTGTAAATGCTCTACTGCACAATTTAACTTAATACCCTCTTTTCCTCATATGGGAACAATCAATTTTACTTTCTCTATATAATCCTCTATTCTGTTTATTTCTGCTATGTTCCTTCTGATTCATCTTTGTTCTGCAAAAATTATGACATTTTCAATTTCTCTTTAAATCACAAGTTTCTCTGCATCTTTATATGATGTCATTTTCAGCTTTTAGATCCTCAGTTAATATCCTTATTGACAGGCTGAGGGCTATGGCCAGAGCTGAGAGGGCCATGTCACCTAGTTAGAGAAGTATTGTCATACTCTTGGTGTTACTGCCCTCTCTTTTGAGGGGATAACAGTTATACAACAACAAGAGAGCTATCCACATATACACTAGACCAGCTGAAAAATCAGTTTTTCTTCTTGAATGGTCAAACCTGAAAGTTAACACATCCTTCTGGAACAGCCCTAGACATCTTTAACTTGCTTTTGTCAAAAACATTTAACATTCTGGAAAGTCACCTTAAACATAAGAATAAAAAATCTCTACTGTGAGCGTAGCCAAACACTGTCACAGGTTGCCCATAGAGGTTGTGGAGGCTCCACCCATGGAGATATTCAAAACCCTACTGGACACAGTCCTGGGTAACCTGCTCTAGCTGACCCTGCTTGAGCAGAGGGTTAGAGACCTCCAGAGATCACTTCCCACCTCAACCATTCTGTGATTATGTGAAAGGCACCTAAATATAAATCGAAGACCAAGGTGGGAACACAGACGAGGAAACCAGATTAAGGTCAGAAACTACTACTTCTGACTTCTTGTATAGCATATGCTGTAAGAGCAGCACCAAAGCGATGCATCCCATCTCCATGTGCCTTACAGACATTAGTGTGGAGCACTAGGGCCCTGAGAGGGAGTGCTACAATATAATTTTTTCTCAGTACTTTTCTCCAATCACCAATTCCTCCAGATCTGCAGGTCTGTGAACCTGAGGGAGGAGAGAGAAAGCTGCTGGTCTCAGTAGGAGAAGGGAGGACACAGAGGGAAAAGCCCAGTGAGTCCTTGGGCATAGGAAGGCAGAGGATGAGGGACAGAAGGAGCAGTGAGAGCACACATCTTGCATGAAGCTCATAGCTTCTGGTTGAGGTAGGAAATATGTTTCAGAAAAAGTCTTCAGTCCAAGTGTAGAGTTGTCAACATGTCTATGAACATGCAGTTACATATTTCCAGTATGGTTGGTTTTGTTGTTTGAGGATGTAAGTAAACAGAAGTATAAACCTTTATCTAGAATATATTTTTTTCTTTCAGTGTTTATGTGAAGGGTTTGATCTAATACATATACATGAATTTATCCTTTAGGTCTTTCTGGATTCAGAGGAGGAGCTGGGTTTTCTTTAGAAAGGAAAAGAACTGAAACTTGCTTGAAAGGAAGTGGTAGATGTAGTTGGCTCATTGTTATCTTAAGCATTTCCCTTCTTTGTTGTGCTGGAGATAAATGAATAGCTGCTATGCATGGACATACATGACTCTCAAGCTCTGGTTCATGATTTTTTGCAATTAAATAATTTAATGCATGATAGAGTCAAACTCCAGCAAAAGGGATTTTATTCTTGAAGGAATCCAGCAGGCACCACTTTTGCAACACTGTCTTGCGTTATCTGCTGTTGTCACACTGATCTTTTCCACCCTACTTCTCCTTAATGACAGTGGGTGCGGTGGGCATCAAAACCACCATCCTTTGTGCATGTGATGTTTTTAAGCTAAGCCTTTTAAAGGAGAAAGGCTCACACATCTGTGCTGCAGATGCAGCTACATCTTGCTCTCCTTTTGAACAATTTAGGAATATGGTGCTTGAGTTCAACCACACTTGAAAGAGGCAACTGGTGACTGCTATAGGAGAAAGTCACAAATAACTGCCACTACTGAGGGCACAGCAGAATCACAGAATCGTATAGGTTGGAAAAGACCTTTAAGATCATCAAGTCCAACCGTAAACCTAACACTACCAAGACCACCACTATACCATGTCCCTAAGCACCTCATCCAAACGTCTTTTAAATACCTCCAGGGACGGCGACTCAACCACTTCCCTGGGCAGCCTGTTCCAATGCTTGATAACCCTTTCAGTGAAGAAAAATTTCCTAATATCCAGTCTAAACCTCCCCTGGCACAACTTGAGGCCATTTCCTCTTGTCCTATCACTTGTTACCTGGGAGAAGAGACCGACCCCCACCTCTCTACCACCTCCTTTCAGGTAGTTGTAGAGAGCGATAACGTCTCCCCTCAGCCTCCTTTTCTCCAGGCTAAACAATCCCAGCTCCCTCAGCCGCTCCTCATCAGACTTCTGCTCCAGACCCTTCACCAGCTTCGTTGCCCTTCTCTGAACTCACTCCAGCACCTCAATGTCTCTCTTGTAGTGAGGGGCCCAAAACTGAACACAGTATTCGAGGTGCGGCCTCACCAGTGCCCAGTACAGGGGCACGATCACTTCCCTAGTCCTGCTGGCCACGCTATTTTTGATACAAGCCAGGATGCCATTGGCTTTCCTGGCCACCTGGGCACACTGCTGGCTCATATTCAGGCGGCTGTCAACCAACACCCCCAGGTCCTTTTCTGCCAGGCAGCTTTCCAGCCACTCTTCCCCAAGCCTGTAGCGTTGCATGGGGTTGCTGTGGCCCAAGTGCAGGACCTTGCACTTGGCCTTGTTAAACCTCATACAGTTGACCTTGGCCCATCGATCCAGCCTGTCCAGGTCCCTCTGCAGAGCCTTCCTCCCCTCCAGCAGATCAACACTCCCCCACAACTTGGTGTCATCTGCAAACTTACTGAGAGTGCACTCGATCCCTTTGTCCAGATCATTGATAAAGATATTAAACAGAACTGGCCCCAACACAGAGGGAACAGTGTTGGGGAACTGTTGGGGAAGCAGAGGGAACGCAGCCACTGTAGCAGCTTTTAGCAGGAGGTGGCTTGTCAGTCAGCCATACGTAGGTCCAGACTTCTATGTATGGTTATTTTTGCCCTATCAGAACTGCCACAAAGAATACAGTGCTCATATCTCAGGGGAAAGGTGCGATGGAGGGCAGGTAGAGAAGGAGATGGCTAAAAAACATGGGCTTCTCTTTCTTTCGTTAGTTCTTTGAGCTGTGAAACTGTTCACGCACACATGAAGATTTGTTTAAGTACACCCTAAAGTATTCAAGGCATTAACAAAAATCCAAAGCATCTTGTTCATTTCAATTGCTTCTCCACCCACATTCTTCATTGAATTAAAGGATATCCTACACACGCTTTTGTTTCACTTATTCCCCAAAGATCGTTTCATCACACACCAAGCAAGGATCTTCAGCATATTCATAGTAACATCTCAGTCATGGCATTCAGCATTATGAAGTTCCTGGCAGAAGGGATGTTACTAAAGGACTGAAGACATGAATAGACAGCAGATTTCCCAAGGGCACCACATCAGAAAATGGACATCAAACGAACCTGGCTCAAAATGCAGTGGGTATTACCGGCTTCTGGCAAATCCCACTCCTTTCTGAACAGTAACACTGTCAGGCTGTGTTAGGGACACGTCCATCCTGGAATACCTCTGTAAAGCTATGTTTGCTTACCCAGTAAAAGCACTTCCATTTCAACACCCACTGCTCTAGTTGAAGACAGCATAATCTGCATTTATCAAAAATATATTGGACCAAATCCAAAACCAGTCTTACTCAAATCATTAGCAATATCCCAGAGAGAACATGGCACAGGCTCTGTAGCCATCAAAATTACCTTTGTTTTCTCCAGTCATTTTTCACAAACCCAACTGGATTGCCCTAGAAACCCTGCAGATCTCTGAACATGTGAATATCTCTTACAGGACGTGTAGGTTGTCACGTTCACATCAGCTTCACAGACCCCAACAGGATGACAGGCCACAGTCTGTGACAGGAAATTTTTTTAATTTCTGTCTCCTTTTTCACCAAGAAGTGGTTGGAATGTATTTTCTTAAAGCTATTTTGAACCACGAGCAACGATTCTTGAGTAGGCATTGAGGAAGGAGAAGCACATATACTGACATGATGTCACCACCTGAATTATTATGCTGGGATATAAAAATACGTTGAAAAGCAGCATGGCCAAGATTACCATATCATTTAATTACAACCTACTTTCATGACAGGCCGTCAGTTAATTAAGAGTGTCAAAATGCTGAATTGCCTCCAGCTTCTACATGCTTTGCAGATGACATGGAAGTAATCTTTTTAAATAGCAACAGCTTAACTGAAAATGTAAAACCCATAGTGAAACACTTTGAAAAATGAGGCAGTCAGCTGAACTGACATGAAATTCCCCACACCATAAATTCACTAGGGAAGACAGTTATAACCCATTTAATTTGCTCTCTGAAGATTGTATTCACATGACGATTTTTTTGTGTGTGTTCAAATCTATTTTTCTGAAATTGATATAATTTTAAGAGAGTTACAAAAAAGGAGCCTTAAGTGACTGTGGTCTGTGCAGCTATGCACATGGCCTGGCTCCAGCACTGGCACCTTCCCTCCAGGCTGCTACAATACAGGCAAACGTAAAGCAGGAAAAAGCTTAGAGAAAGGTTTTTTTTTTTCCTTCAGAAATAAGTCACCTCCACTGATTCTCAAGTAACAGATGTGACACTAGAGAAAATCCCTGTAGGTGGAATGATGGTTGGAAAATAATGGAATTGTTTTACCCATTTATTATACTTGGCACCAAATCCCTTATTCTCTTTATAGGACAGTCTTTTTAAATAAGTGATTTTTTATAAATTATATAAGATACAGTTCTATATAAATTGTAGCAAAGTGAAAGAATACAGTGGAAAGCAGGCTGGATAGAAAACTCATGCCTGAACCAGCCATCAAAGAATAAGAACAGTACCCAAATGCAGAATTAAGCCGAACATCTTGAAACTGAATGAAAACAGTGCAGTCCCTCTCCCTCATTCTCTCTTTGGTAATGAGGTGGTCCTTTTGTCAGACAGCCAGAAAGAAAAAGTTTTGGGTTTGTTTTTTTTCCCCAAGGAAAAAAAGTGCTTAACACTGAAAAAAAAATTATGAGCAAACATCTCCCCCTATAGTTTGCAAAAAGCTGAGCACCTTAGTACTAATGAAGAAAATCCTGTCTCTTGGCTGAATAAGGGAACCAAGCTAAAAACCAAGCCAGAACTTTATGTGGTATGGAAACATGGGAACACATACCCCGAGGAGAGTGCTCGAATAAAAAAAGGATAAGGCTACAAGAAAGCAATCTGAGAATTCAGCAGAATTGCGGCAGGCTCATTGCCTCATGACTGTGGCAATGTCCAGGTGATTAACAAATTAGGGGTTGGAGAAGAAGATAAGAGACTGAATTTCAAGATAATTTAGGTGTGAGACTAAGGGAAGTTTGTTAGGCCTGTAAAATAGGCAAAGGACTTCAAATACTAGAAAGAGATTAATGAGCTTCCTCAGCTGAGTTCAAAGTGCTCTTTATTACTAAAGACTTTGATCAAGAAAATATTTGAGCTAGGTAAAAAATACCATTTAGTATAACAGACTGTGAAAATGAAAGCTGACCAGTAAACAAGAATGGTACACCTTGCCAAGATGAGAAATATCTCAAAGCAATTTTCACAAAACAGTGATTATTCAACAATTTAATGTCTATTTCAAAGGGAGTATGTGTCGGATGGATCCTGTTAGCAGTGTCCTCTCATGCTACGACACTATTGCTGTTTCTGTAAGGAAGAAGCCCCGAGCCCTGTAAATGCATTTTACTGCCATTTACAATTACTGAAAACCAGTTGTCATTAATTTGACTATACCTTACATGATAAGCTGTACAGGGAAAGGGCCATCTTTTATTCTCTGTTTTTACAGAAAACAGTATAACAAGGAGTTAGAATCCAGCAAGGCCCATTACACAATATGATGATGCAACATTAATTGCACACTGTGTTCTCCCCTGAGCACTACCGTCAGCATTTAACAGACAATCCTTGAGATCCAAGCATTAGCCCAACAGTGGCTGGAATGGCATTGGTTACACCCATTTCCACTAATGGTGGAAAATATCCCGTCGGTGGCAGCTGCACCGGCTCAGCAAATGCTTCGTGTATCAGCCTGTGCCAGCCTCCTTATTCATGAAAACATACCTAAAATTCCTATTTGCCACGTGTGGTGTTGAACATGGACTGGATGAGTCTGGAATCCCGCAGGCATTGACATACAGACACTAAATCACAGAAAAATTGAGTGAAAGAAGCAGTAACACCACTGGTGTTATGTAAAGAACTCCTTGCTGAATACAAGGCACTAATTATTCCAGGCAGATTGTGCCCTCTTCCCCATCACTTCATTTCTCTTTCACTAGTACATATGAGGAAAAAAAAAAAGCCAGACACATGCTCATCTTGATCATGTCATTTATTAAGTCAGCAGTGATGACAAACAGGGAATTGTTCAGTCTTACTGTCACAGACAAACCCCACCACTAAATCCCATGGAAGTGTATACATGTAGAGAGAACAGGGTCATGAGTATACACACTCCTTCCACTTGTCCTATGAACTTGATGGCTCTGCTTGAACCTTTCTGTTCTCCTAGCAATGTTTTGACTTCACAGAAGTGTGGCAACTCCCTGCTCAAGCAAAAGGACATTGCTTCACTGGGTGTAATTAAGCCTATTAAAAAAACTAGGCTTATTTATGTCCTGCTAAATCACATGACAGATTTTGTGGAATGCTGTGAGTCAGAGCATTTGGGAAGCCCTGACCAGCTATTTCCTCAACATCTCAATGAGAGATGTCTCTAAGTTGTTCAGGTTTGTAACTCAGAAGTCATTCAGCTGAACACTGAGTTTGCTAAAAAAGGTTGGTACCCCATTTCAAACTGCCAGAACCCTCACAAAACAATTTTGACTATGATGCAGAATTAAGCACAATGTTAGCCAATAGAAAAGGGCACCAGTACACAATAGTACATACAGCAGGGAGTGGCTTTTGGGGGCATGGGGGGAAAGAAAAAAGCTCCTAGGCATCTTTGATATGTTCTTTATCTTCCTTTTACCAAATCGGAGACACATTATGAGTATAAGACTTGCAGATATTTTTGCTTTTACAGGATTACGTAACTATGGTAGTAACAACTTTTAAAGCTTGTTTTTATTGTGCAAGTAGACAATGCATGTAATACCTCCCACAACAATTCTTCATGGGACTGCTTACAAGGGTAAGACTAATTAAGGACAAGTATTTAATCACCTGTCTCTTATCCTGGCTTATCTAAGAGTTAACATAGAAGGGCAAAAATTGAACCAAGACATCACATACAAATTTTAACACAGGTTAATGTCTCAGCAGAGAAACTAACAATAAGAATTTCTCATCATGCTTATTCAATGCAAGTGAAGTCTTGTTCTGAGTAGCTACTAGTTCATTTGTTCTTTCCTGACAAATGCTGGCCATCCCAAACCATAATGAACCTGAGGGCCCAAGCAATTTGAAAGTAGTAGCATACTGCGATGTCAGGCAGCCCAAATTCAACACCTCTATTTCTCAGACAATACTCACAACAGCTATAGAGAAAGGAAGATGACAAAACTAGCAGTCACAAAGGAAGATGCACTTGGTATACATTCCTGATGATGGTACTGTGAGCCATTGAGGAAATGTGGCTATAAGACATCTAAACCTTTTATTACAGCTTACCACAAACTCATGGAGTGCTTGTGCAGATTAAAACCATAAAAAGCGTATGCATTTTTCATGGAAAAGTTTCCATCAGTTAAGATGCTAATGATGTATCTCTGCTTGTTCCCAAAGAAAAAGCAGTCCTGTTCAAAGAAGTCGCCAAGCTCTCAGTGACCCAGACTGCACTATAAAAATCCTCTGTAATTTAACAAAATGATCAGGATAGAACACACTTACCACTAGAAACAATAGCTAGGTTATCCCTTCAAATTTGACTACAGCCTTTGAAAGAAAAGGAGTGGATGGAATGTTTTTATGGAAAACCCATTTCAAGGTTCTCAGGAGAACTGAGCTGGAAAATCACCATGTAATGGGATAAACTATTACAATTTCAGGGCTGGAAGTGGCCAACATGATTTCTCAGTGCACGCTGCCAATGAAAGCAACTCTGCAACTCAAAGGGCAGGATGTCATGGTTGAACCCCAGCTGGCAACTAAGCCCCACACAGGTGCTCACTCACTCTCCCCCAGCAGGATGGGGGAGAGAATCGGAAGGGTGAAAGTGAGAAAACTCGTGGGTTGAGATACAGACAGTTTCATAGGTAAAGCAAAAGCTGCACACGCAAGCAAAGCAAAACAAGGAATTCATTCACTACTTCCCATGGGCAGGCAGGTGTTCAGCCACCTCCAGGAACACAGGGCTCCATCACGCGTAATAGTTACTTGGGAAGACAAAACACCATCACTCCAAACGTCCCCCCTTCCTTCTTCCCCAGCTTTATATGCTGAGCATGATGTCATATGGTATGGAATAGCCCTTTGGTCAGTTGGGGTCAGCTGTCCCGGCTGTGTCCCCTCCCAACTTCTTGTGTACCTGGCAGAGCATGGGAAGCTGAAGAGTCCTTGATTTAGTATAAGCACTACTTAGCAACAACTAAAACATCTCTGTGTTATCAACGCTGTTTTCAGCACAAATCCAAAACATAGCCCCATACTAGCTACTATGAAGAAAATTAACTCTATTCCAGCCAAAACCAGCATACAGGAGAAGAGATAGAGGTAATAATATCTCTGTGTTTAAGAGTTAATAATTTACAACACAGAAATAATGCGGCTGAGAGAAAGGTGATGTACAAAAGACTAGAAAATGTAACATATTCCCTGTTTTTTCAGAAAACTGACATCACTTTTGTGTCAAAATTAGAAATCTCAGCAAAACACTCAAATATCCAGCAGGAGATTATGAGAAAACCTGGTGTCTTTCAGTCAAGCTGAGGAAGCAGGCTGTGAGAAACTTAAGACAGACAGGGGAAGAAATCCTTATTCAAAGTAAGAATTATTTTAGGATCTGTTGGCTTTCTTTCAGAAACATGCAAAAATGCAAGCCATCGCTAATTACAGCTGCCACTCACACAGAACAGACCAGAGTCTCCAGCAATAGAGCAAATGTTTAAAAATGAACAGAGAAGAAACTTTAGTTGCATCATTGCCCCCCAGAGACTCTAAAAATGCTGTAAGGAAGTTACAGCTATTTTCAATTCAACACCATGTGTCAGAAACCATTTCAAACCCAATCTTGTCACAAAAATGGGAATTCCTTATTAAAGTTCACTTTGTAAGTTATTGACTGAGATTTTCTGTGAACAAGAACCTGCAGCATGAATCAAAACTTCAATAGCTTACCCCCCCACACACACATCACTGTTTGCTGTCTAAAGAGAGACGTGCAAAGTGGGCTCAAGGGGAAGGCTGTGTTTGGGTGCCATGCAGCTGCAGAGCAGTGGGACGGCTGGGTCAGAGGGTGGCTGCAATAACAGCACACTGGGATCCCATGCTGCAGCTTATCAGCCCACAGGCATAGCGAACTGTACTGAACCCTTATTTCACAATTAAAAGTTTAAAAACACACTGAAAGTTACGGTATCTGACCAGATCAGTCACCCAAGGCATCAATATGGCAAATCCTTCCCTTCTTCCTAAACTCAGTATGACCCTGGCAGCAGCATCGCAAGTTCCCCCACACTGTCTTGCCAAGACAAGCCTCAGAAGCAGAGCAAGCAGCAGCAGTAGGGTTAAAAGGCTAGTGCAGTCTGCGAGGACGGTTTGCTTGATGGTCACCTCTACCAAGCCTGCCCAAAAGCATGCAAACGCTTTGCTTTTGAAGGAAGGTTACCATTTCTTTCACAGAAATTTAAAGCTAGCTAGCAGGTGGTAAGGGAAAGACAACTGACAAGGGCCCCAAAGCTAGAGCTTCCTCTGCAGGCACCCACTCACGCAGAACAAACTGTGGGACCTGCATGTTCAAACCATGGCTCAGGATGCAGTTTCACAAGCTCGCTAAGCCAACCAAAGCAAGCTGTCAGGGAGAGGAACAGTCAAGCTTTTAGCATGTGCCAGTACTGCTACGCACAACTGCATGGTCAGACTTGACAGTAAGGCGAGCTGAAAACCACTGAAAACTAACTTTAAATAAAGTCATCTACAACCAGTTGAGCAAGCTGATCCAGTTGACCTCAGATGTCAGCTACTACTGCTGGCGCTGGGAAAAGCAAAGGAAGGGGAAGACTTTCCCCCTCGGTGGCAGGGAAGCCTGAGATTGGTGAAGGCCTTTCAGAGAACTTCACTCTTGGTATGCAAAGGTCTGGTATCCTGCTGACAATCTGTTGAGATTTTAAGTCTTCACTTGCCTACATCTGGCAATAATTTGCATCACTTGGAAATTTCCAGCTTCACACATGACCTCAAAATCAGATCGGACGTTCTCAAAACGTAGTTTGCGCCACATTTCCCAATGTCTGTAGAGAGCTGGTTACACAGCACTGGCTCTTCTTTGTCAGCTAAGTTGCATTAGACAGAATCTAAAAATACATTAAATACTTTCTAATATTACTTTTTGACATAAGCAGTTACTATAGTTGCCACAAGGATGTTGTAAGAAAGGGCAAGAGGTCGCATAACTCCTTTTATTCAGCTGGGATATGTGCACTGAAAGGTCAAAAGGCTTTGCAGTATAATTTTTTGTTTCAATGCTTGCCTTAGCATTGATACTTTATCAAAAATATCAGAAACAATTTCAAGAACTCAAACAAGCAGACAATCTCCTTTTACTCAAAGGAGGCAACTAATTTAGCATAGTTATGAAATCCATCTGCAATGCAAAGTTCAAGGAAGTGCCACCTAATATTTGAGAACCTGATAGATACCAGGTTGCCAAGAAAAAACTGCATCTGAGCAAGCTGTGGATCTGTCTTTTAGTGAGAGGGTGTTTAATAGTACCGACAGCCCACCAAATAATATGCATTTTTCGTGTGGAAGTAGCTTTTTACACCGTTTGCACAGATGTAGCTCTTTTCTCTCAAGAAGCATCCAGGTTTTGTGTTCATTAATTTACATACCACATACTTACAGGAGGTAGAACAGTACTCCTGAAATAAAGGCAAACCAAGGCACTGGAAGATGTATGAGTTTGTTTTTTCATGCCAAGTACACAGTGCCAGTGTCTGAAATGAAAGCCCAGTTCCCAATAACCCTGCTCTAGGTATCAACCCAAGCTTCCATCCAAACATAGCAAGATGACCCATTTTAGAATTAGTCTCTTCATTTGCTCTGCTTGATTGCATCTGCTTGATTGAATCCTTGATTGACACTGTGGCCCCCATGTTTCTGAATAAATCCATTAAGTTCTTCAGTGTCTGCAAACTGGTCTTTGAAGGGGAGGGGGGAGTAAAAAAAAAAGTTACTTGATGAGAAAGCTAACAGTTGAATATGAATAACCATTTCCTGTACTTCTGCTGTCATTTCTGTAAAGTTGCTATAGGTAGTGTTGTGATGTGCTTCTGTTCTGCATCACTTCATTTGCTCAAGTACAAAATGTGGATCATTTAGTTAATGTAATCTTGATCTCCAGAACAATGTCTGTTCACTTTGCTGAACCAACCAGCACTGTCTTAAAATAATAAAAGGAGACTAATCTTAAGGGCCAGTGGAAGAATTCACTCATTCACCTTCACCTACGGGACAGTTTGCTCAGCCCTTCTGTACATCCCTGCTGTCTGGAGCAGCACAGCCTGATTGCAAGGAAACTTAAAGAGAATCCTTCCTGGGACATTCCTCAGTAGAGGCATGAATTCATCTCTTACATATAGCACAGATTTACTGTGCTGTTATAACTTCCTCAGTTCATTCCTGTTAATGGCAATACACTGGTCAGTCAATACACAGCTCAGTAATTAAATCATCTGTAAGCCCTCCAGTGTTCATTTTGCACACACGAAATCCAGAACATTATTTGCGAAGATCCTGGCAGAAGGGAGTTCACAGCAACTCCTAGTTCCCATGGGAAGTTGACAAATACTAGTGAATTATCAACATATTTCAGTAAAACTCCGGTAGCAGTTCTAAATTCATCTCTATCATTCTTGTGCACTCTCCAAATATTCCTACATAACAAAAAAGTTAGAGAAAAAAATTCACCTGAACCCTATTTTTCTCAAGGTCTGTATTGTACGTTAAATGTTCTTTTTGTATGAACTCCTTCCACCCTGCCAACACTCTTAGCTCCAGACTTGTTTTGTTATCAAGTGCTGCATGAGAAATCCCTTACCAGCACTCAGTACCAAGTCTCCAGCATCACTGACTGTACAGTGATCTCTGCCATCCATCATACATGAGCTTTTTTTTCCTCCATAGAGCAAATGCACCACAACTGCAGGTTTTACAGACTTGCTCTCCTGCCTGAGAGAAGCCAGTCAGTCCCTGGTTTCCCATCCATAAACTAGGGAACTACACACAAATCTACTAGCAGTCGGGCAGGAAGACTAGCATTTGCCGTCTTACACATTTGCCAAGTTCTCAATTCTTTGGTCTTCGCCGATTCAGCTTAGATTCTCTCACATACAATCCAAGAGATGCTTCAACTTACTTTCTGCTTTATCTTCCTATTTTCACATCACTGCCAAGTTCTTTAATATGTCAATATCTTTACCATTATCTTTAATACATCAACAGTGTTTAAGTAGTGAGCAAGTAAAGCTCAAGAGCTTCAGAAGTACAGTGGTTATCATGCTTCAAGCCAAGCAAAGAACATTTTAATGTTCACCTTCATGTGAGGAGTTTTTATTGTACCAACACTCCCCAAAACTACTTTTAGTAACTTTGCATTTCCATCAGCATGTACAAACACTGTTTGTAATACCATGAATAAATACGAAGAAAAAGAGCTTTTCCCACAACAGCCTTGATGGGTTACTTTTAATTAAAATCAGTTTAATGATTGATAAGCTCTAGTATTTCCAGCAGCAAGTAAGTGGTTGACTGTTTCCAGATACAGTGAAAAAACTGAAGATAATATAACTACATAAGCTAGCATATTTAGTTAGTTTACTGGTTGTCAAACATAGGAAAAAGTGAGGGTTTAACATATAAATTGGCATGACCAAGAGCAAAAATTAAATGAGTATTTTGTAGGAATCAGGAAGTTCCACTATATAAACTTATGGAATCATTGTTGCCAATGCTTACTCTTAATCTCTCACAAAATTACTTGACATACTCTTAATCTCTCACAAAATTACTTGACATACTTCTTATATCAGAAACCAATGAGTATGAATTTTCAGTATCTGATTAGTATTTAGGGGGAGGGGATGTCCCATACATAAACTCAGTACAGTTGCTACTTTGAAACCTTCTTCACTCATGCCCCTTAAGCAAATGGAAGAACACTGCAAATACCTGTTTCCTAGTATCCTTCATTTGCTCTTTGAGCTTGCAGAGGCAGCAAAAGGCAATTCAGTGTGCCTGTGCACACATTAATGAAGATGTCTCTTCCTTATAAACAGAACAAATGCATCTGCAGCCGATTTAAGATTAGCCATACAACAAACCAAAGTTTTGTTCAACACTGCAGGAAAAATAGGAGAGTGGGTACATGGGAGTGTGAAATCCTAAAGCTCTAACCAGAGCCTCCCTAGTCCTGCATGTATCTTCCTCAGTCACCGTCAGCAAGGATGTAGTGCTGTTTGAAACAGCTGCTGCATCCACCTGTCATTCCTCAGCTAGTGCTGGTGGGAGGAGGAGACACCACACAAGAGGGAGCATTTCCTCTTTTGTACTGTTATTTTATTTTGTAGTAAGATCCATGTAGTATATAAAATATAACAGGAAAAACTGAAGAAAGCCTGTAAAATAAATGGAGGAGTTCAGATGACAAACCACTACAGCTCTGCTTTCGTGGTTTTATGCTGATGTCACCAGAACTCATGTACTGTTTACCTTGTACTTTCACAGTTCTCTAGCATATGAGCCTACATAAAAAGCTGATATGTTCCAATTAAGCCATAGTTAAGTGACAGATGTAGAGGAAAAAACCGGCTTTCTTAAGCCACAGCTGCCCTTGACACAGGTTACAATGATGTCTAACTACTGCAATGCACATTACATCAAGAACCTTGAAAGAGCCTCTGACAAAACGGGTTCACATTAAGCATTTTAAAGAAAGGTCATAAATACTGCACTGTACCAACAGTACCTCCCAATGTCCTCCTTATGCCTGAGGAGCATTTGCAGTTTTTAAGAAGCTACTACATAGATGACACCAAACCTAGAGGTAGGTTATAGGCAAAGGTAAGTTACAGGCAAAAACCAAATATCCCTTTAGAGCTCGTCATTGCACAAACTGCCCAGCAGAAGGCAAGGCAAAATGTCAACAACTCTTTCCATCCACCTTAAACATTGCTCACACAGTGCATTTAATTCCTAGTGCCATAAGAATGACAGTGGATCATCAGCTGCTAGTAAATGCAGTCATGCCAAGAGAACAGCTTGAAGTTATTCAAGCAAAAATCTGTTACTGTGCAAAACTGGTGCACTGGGCTGTTACCAACTAGACCTCCCAAGTTTAGGAAGTGACCTGATGGTAGAGAACCAAGGTGTTTGTTTTCCTTTTGACATGGGAAATACTCTACATAATCAACAAGAGAACATGCTGCTAAGCCTATGTGGAAGGAGTCAAACATCAGCTTGTCTCAAAAGGTTAGAGAGACAAGAAAAAAATAAAAAGTTGAGAAAGGTTAAAAAAAAAAGCACACTTTTCTGAGGCCAAGTTTTCTTTTTTAGAAAGTTACTGTACCAAATGAGCCGGTAAAACAGCTCATCTTCGGTATCATCTGGGATCAACATAAGGCTGATAACAACTATCATGTGTACATTCCAACAGGGATGAGAAACACATCTGCAAGTACAATAGTTAACAGCAAATTAAACCCAAGTTTTAATGGTGTAATGCCTCCAGGTCACAAGATGTGGACAAAATTTAAATCTTAACTACCTTCTGTGCACTATTTGGTGATAATCAAAAAGTAACAATGCTGAAGATTCATTTTATTTCTACTTCCAAAGGAAAAGGGGAAAAGGTTAAATAAGTGTTCTCCAATTTGTTCTCCACTATATGTACACCCACACACATACACACACGCACATGCACACACCCCTCAAACTGCACCGACATTTCTTTTTGACCAAAAGAGTAGATTCTGGGAGTAAGTGCAAAATGCAAAATCAACTGACAGAAAATGCTGAACAAACAGCATCATAAAAATACAAAATATTTATATTACTGAACTATTAACAGATGATGTTCTCTGTTTCTTTAAAACTTTGGAACCACATAGCTGATTTCTTAAATCTAGTCCATGCCAGCTTCCAGAACTATTAATGATTTAGTTAGCTTCATTCTTTGATGCTTCATCAAAGTTTTCTACGAGATCTGAAAGAGATGAAGATATTTAATACAGTAATGCCCAGTAACATTACCTTCATAAGTTTAATGAAAATGCATATATTATAGGAAAGGTTAAGTAGTTCTTAACTAGACTCATGTATACCATTTATTATGGGCAGATTTCAAAGGGCTTTAGAAAATAGGGTTTGTTGGAACATACACAAAGAACTAGAAACACAGGAACACTCAGAAGAGTGGAAGTTCTAACATGAAGTGATTAAGATCTGATTTTCAGAGGTGCTCTACTAGCTGCATTTGAGTCTTGAGCCATCAGCATTCTTTAAAGAATGCCTGAAGTTAGGCACCCATTAACTGTTGTACTCCAGGAAACAGAAAATTTTGGGGAGAACTGAATTTTCACGCAAGGTCACAAAGAATAAACCAGGGCCAGAGCATGAGGAATTGAACCTCTGGGTCCACCAGTTTGTTGTTTTAGCTAATACGCCATAGTGATGGATATAGAAGAATGTGGTGACTGACAGACAGTTATTGACAAATTATGAACTTACAATATTTATTTACTGAGAAATTTCCAGACACTGATATAAGCTTTGTTTCTTCTACTACAGAAATAAAAATCCCCATCCCAGACTCAGATTTAAAGACATCCTGATGACTATTTCAATCATGTCATCTTGCAGCCCTAAAACCCTATTTGGACATTTAGATCACCTGTTCAACCTCCCTCAAAGTATTTTAATCTATTTTCACTTAAGAATTAAGCAATTTGCACAAGGTAAACCTTTTTTTCAAAAGCTGGAATGCAAAGCCATCAATATTTTAATGCTGCCCAGTATATTAAGCCTCCCTTAGAAAGTGAGAATTATAATCACATCAAGAGCTAAATATTTAAATGCATGAATTGAAATATGCATACATTAAATGGACATATAGATATATATGTGCCTACCTGGGACATCATCATCTTCTTCATCAATATCTTCAGATTTTGGTGCTTTACTATCCAACACTATAAAAAGAAATTTGGTGCCAAGTTCTCATTATACAGAATTAGGGACAACCACACAACAAAATAAAAGCCATAACATACAGGTAAAAAAACCCCACATTTCCCCAACCCCCAGTTGTGACAAACACACAAATGACTGGGTATCAACAGTAATCAGCACGATCAAAAGGTCTACTTGGGTACATTCTTGTACCAAAGTATTAGCACAGCCATTTTCAAATGCTTAGGGGTATTAAGGCAGAGCTAGCAAAAGATCAAATGATACAGAAAAAAACTTCTAACTGAAGCCATGTGTTTCAGTGCAACAATAACGTGGTACCAATCGGGGACCAACATGTCACGTGATTCAATTACAAAGGGGCCACAACTGTAGGAAAAAGTACTTCCATATCAAGGGTCCTGCATCAAGCCTAGTTTTCTGTAAGTCACAGAAGCTGGAACATGCTACAAGTAATCTAGAGAAATGCAAGAACTTAAAAAATAAAAGGAAGTATTTCTTCTCATTGGTCTGACTTCCTGTACTATCCAAAGAAAGCACAGTGAGTATCTATTGGTACCGATGTTGTATCAAAGAAACATGCTTATGATGATCCATTTTCTAAATTTTAAAAATGTATTTTACATATTAATATTAGTAAAGAACGAAAATTAAACCCTTTACTTCCAATTAAACTCTGAACATTAAATATAGAAGAAATTAAAACTTATTTAGAAGGAATAACTATTTTTTGAAAATATTAGAACAGGTAATGTATTTTCCAATTCCAAATACACACAAATTGCAACATGTCCAATTGCAGTCTTTTTAATGGCCATAGCAGTGTAAACAGTATAAATATGAAAACCAAATTTTTTTTAACGTCCAACTTCACCAGGGCTTGATATTAAGAACTAGTTTTTGGCAATATACAACATGAAACATGAACTCTGATACAGCTACTTGTAATGAAAAGTGTACCTGTTCTGCAGCCTAAGCAAGCTTTCACAAATTCTTATCAAAGTCAACAGACTGATTACTTGCATGCTTTAAAGTACTCTCATGTTCTAGTTTTGTAACAGACACCATTGGAAGAATAAATTTCCATCTATTCTTAAATTACAAGCTTGCTTAGGGAGAATAGTTGAGACCTCTACAAAACATGCTACAGTGCTTCCCCAAGGAGGGTATTCTAAAAGGGATTGTCCCCAGACTCCATTTCTTCACTGTAAAATTACAGTAATAGTTATACCACATATATATAGACACACATCATGCTCCCATGGTTTTAAAGTAAGTAGAAAGATAACAACATAATTTTTAAAAAAATCAATTTTTTTAAATCAACTCTGATTTTGAATTCATTTTAAAAAGGTCTTGGTTTAATTCCAAAGGGAATTATGGAGTAGAAGACAAAGAACATATTTCTTCCTCCATATCCACAATCGAAATATGTTTTGTATGAACAAAGAAAACAGAATCAATTCCCTGACAAAAAGAACCTGCTGAGTTTTTTCAAGTAAGAATGTGAACTTGCTTTCCTAAGTATTTTGTCATATCCAGTTGCACACCTGGAATCACAGCATGCCTGACTTACCGGATTTTTTAAATTATTTTTTTTTTTTTAAATCAGGGCCTGCCTATATAGAATCTTGAATCAACAAGAAAAAAAAGTGTCACACCTCCCCCCCCCATTTCCACAACAGTGGCAAATAAATAAAAGCACAACTGCTTTTGATCACTAAGTCACACACACTGCTGTTAAATTTGGGTTAAAACTTTTAATATTTCAGATGTTCATTAAATCAGTGATGAAAGATTCCAAAAAGACCTACCTTGTCTTGGGAATTGTTCAGCTAACTTCCTGAGACTTGTTAAGCTGTCAGCACCAAGCTGGCTTAAGATGCCTGGAAGCATTTCTGTGATCGGTTTAGCCTCTGCATGACCAGTAATTGCAAAAGTGTTAGCAGAGAGGGAAGCTTGAACCTTGGGGTTGTTGAAGTGAATAACTGTTCCATCATCTTTTATCATGTTGACCTGTTTAAATATATTAATAACATTTACCAAAACGTTGCAGCATCTTGTTGAACAAGGATGATAAATTATTAATTCAAATCTAGATTTAAAATATTAAAATATAAAAAATTTACAAAACTAGTACTCCTCCTAGAGAATAATATAACCATTGGAATTAAAGCCATTGGAATAAAAGCACTGGAATTAACACCACCTGAACTGGAAGTAAAACATGAGTTAATGATAAAATATGGGTTCATTCATACTATATGAAAAGGTAGAATGTAAGAGCTATGGTTCCTTCATAAAATACACTTATCTAAATACTAAGTTATAAATATGCAAGGATTATATGTTATTACACAGTTCATGTATAATTTTCACAAAGGCAAAAAACATACATAGGTTACTAGACTGTAAGACAAATTAGTTAATATCAGGAATGTCTGGGGGAAAAAACCAAACAAACAAAACCTTCAGCTCTGTGGTAACTCTTTAGAAACTAGAAGCTCCAACAGAAAACCCTTGCCACATCAGTTTAAGACACTGCCACTCAGCTATCTGTGTCACCTATCAAGAAAACATTACTGTTCCTGCAGCAGAATTGGCAAAGGTAGAAGATTCACAATCTGGCCTACTTGCTGAACCTGCCCAAGGCAAGGATGCTTCCTGCACATATACACACAGAACTGGAGGTTTATGTACCAGCTGCACTAGAACAGGCTTCTATGCCTAATAATTCCACGACGACTCTTTAAAGGCTAAGTACATCATACAATGATCCTGCTCTCTTCCTCTTCCCTGGTCTGCTGAATCACCAAGAATTAAGTTTTGCAGCCAGTATAGCAGCCTGCTTTGCTCCTACTGTCAAAGTTTAAACCCATACAAATATGCCAGTATATTTTATGTTTTTTAACTTAAAGGGAGACAGAATGGAAAGTGAAAAAGGTTTTTCTTCTGGGCATGCCTAAACTATGGTAAAGTGGGAAATAATCTCTTCTGAAAAAAGGAAGAGAGTTCTACCCATTGAACCAAACAGTAGTAATAAACTTATGTCACAAAACTTTTAAGTACTGTTTTAGTAGAAGTTACACAGATAAAATGGAAATTTGGGAAGTAAAGAGATCTAAAGTATACAAACATGTAAGTATCAATCTTCACACAGCAGCAGAGTTCAAAATATGTTTTGAACAGGAAAACCAGGTGTGTTGCGTTCTTGCGAAACTGAAGGATGGCCTGTCCCTCACATGTGGGGAAATGGTAAAGGCCTCAAGCACTGTCATCCTCTTACTTAAAAGCCTCTTAAAAACCACATAGATGAGCTACTAATGTTTGACTCAACATTACTAGCCTCCCCAAACTCTTCTATCTACACAAAGTTTACCAAGGTCAATTGTGTCCACCTGAATACAACAACATACTGCAATTATGTACCTAGCTATCAAGGTAGAAGCATATTGCATTATCTTCCTTCACATCAAGACATGTAAAATCCTTAATAACTGTGTCTGAATAAAGATCTTGTGCTCTGCGGGGGGGGCAGGGGGGAGAACAGAACAAGAACTGTGTGGGTTTGTACAGCTCAGCATATACATATCAAATTAAGTAAACAGACAAGTTGAATTGTTTCTGTAGCAGAGGTATGAAAACTTACAGGCAAACCAGGCTTCTACACTGAATCTGTATTTGCCTTTGGAAGAGAGGTATGCACTAAGTGACCTCCGGAGGCACCTTGCAAACCTGCTTAAATTAATTAATCACAGATTAAATATTATGCTTCTTCAACCAAGTACTACAGTAATATTGAGTTCATGATGAAGGAACATCTCCTCCTCCCACATATTAGCACTCTCTCTACAGCGTTATGGAAAACGTCAGTGTTTCAGTTCGTATTTTATACATGTAAAATAGAATTATTCAAGGAATATCTGAAACCTTTATATTCCTACTTCCATTAACACAGAAGCTGGTTCTGTAAAGTCTTTACTGTGTTGTAAGAAGTGTCATCTCCTGTGACTACCACAAACAATTCTGGTGATTTTCATGCAGCAAAAGGACCTAATTCTGATAATAAAGACTTGCAAGTTCTTACTCCAGGTATTTTTGTGGTTTTCTTTACATTCTGCACCACACAACCCTTGCTTTAGATGTGCCTGCACAGTACATGTGCATTTACTGCTCTTCTCTTTAAAGCAGGTAATCAAGTTCATGAAGTCAAGAATCAAGAGAGGTTTTGTTTTGCAATGAATGCAAGACACATCCATGACAGCTTACTAGCTTCTACAACCACTATCCAGCCAGCAGAACCTTCTCCCTTCTTTCTCTAGCTATGTATGCATTATTTGATTGATTGTCGTCTCATTTACATTAATTTTACCTATCAGTAACCAGGCCTGTAAGGTTTTGAGGGGAAGAGAAAACTGTTTAAAAAAACCAACACCACACCACAGTGAATTTAATTTAAAACAGGAAACACTTATTTTATCACTATACCTCTTCAATGCCAGCAATGTTATTTACTGCCAGTTTTTTGAGGGAACTCTGAAGTTTTTTGTCATCAGCTGTAGCTGTTCTGTGTACCACCTTCTTCTTTCTGCGAGCTGTTCCCTGGAAAAGAATCAAGACACAATAGTCAGCTATTCTCAAAATCTCAGAACACTCATTTTTGAAAGTCATATCACACTCTGAGCAACCTATCTGTAAGCTATGAGAAAGCTCTGTAGTCAAATATGCTTTTCAACCTACTTCCCCTTCACCTATAGCTTTAACTGTCAGTCTCAATTTTAAGGCTTAAGTGTAAAAGACCAAAAAGACACCGAACAGCAGCAGTATTTTTCCCCTCCCACAAGCTAGATTATAAAATACTATTTACTATTAAGCAATATATAAAGAGTTTCCCCAAGAACTTTTATTTTTTCCAAGATGAAGCACAAATACAGTACAGATTTTAAAAGGTCACACTTTCGTAACCAAGTAATTAACATTTTTAAACTGTTCCACAGACAGCAATTTTGGAATTCCTACTCTGCAAACTTTTGTACAACCCCACCTACAGTTAGGAGATGAACACCCACACTGAAAAAACTATATGCTTTTTTTTTGTCATATTAACTACCTGCTGGCTCAGAGAAAAGAAACAGCTCAGTGCAGAGTCAGATAAGCCCTGGAGCTGGCACAAAGGAAGGAACTCCCCAACAGGGAGAAGAGAAAAGCAGAACTGGAAAAACCAACAGGTAAGCTTAGCTGGAGCTTTCACAGGTCACAACAAGTCACTGAATTAAAAAGAAAGCTTACACACTGTGGAAACTACTCATCCAGCGGCTGTGAACTGAAAGAAAATTGCATTTCAGGTAGCAGTACTACAATCCAGATCACACAAAAACCGTATTTTTAAGGCCTCAAACAAATGTATTTTTTTCCTCCCTCCCATGAACTAAAGCCTATGTTTTGAAAAACAAATTTCAGAGACGTTTCTCCTTCAACCTGTAAATTACTACAGGAAACAGTGCATCTCTGATGGTTTTCTCACCTTTCCTCCTATTCGGACCTGCGCTTGAAGCTTGGCCAGTTTTTCTTGGTTCATAGTGCTGTGTCTACAGAGTAAGAATGAGATACAAATACAAGTTAACTATCAAAATATTAAGAAAAAGTTTTCCACAGTCCACTTTAAAAATACTCTTAAAATTGCAGTGGGTTTTTAAACTTACAGAAAATTTGCCAAAACAGTGCATCAAACAAAGACACATAAACAAAAAGCTTTAAAGCCACACCACCAAATAATACAAAGTGGTCTGGCAGCAGTCTGTTTAGCTGAAGTGTCTGTACCATGATGAGGCAAATTAACAGGACATTTGATTTTGCATCAGTCTGAGGTACTAACTGTGAATTTCCAAGTATGCTAGGTTACTGTTGGAAGCGTTTGACTGAACTACTGACTCAGAATAGACCCAAATCAGCACGTACAGCACGAGTGCTTCCAGGAAATCTTTAACAGAGCCCAGGGAGAGACTCATCACTACACGACTTTGAATACCATTTACAAATAATGAATCTCTGATACTTTTAACTAATAAGCCAGCTCCGAACTCGGTGAAGTTCATGTCTTGACAGATCTCCTATATGAACCTCTGGCACCTATTCATCCAATTCATTGACTGGGAAGTTAGTCAAGTGGCTTCACCAATGGGTGAGGTGGGACCTTTAAAGGCTGGAAGACCTGAAAACCTGTAATGGCTGAAAAAACACCTCAAGCCTTCCAACACAAGGAAAGCGTTTCGCTGCTCTGCCCCAAGAAGTCATCAGTCACCCTCTGAATGAAGGGGAACCCCCCGCACACATTTGTATTGTGCCGGGGAAGCGACGGGGAGGGGGAGACGGGGCTCCTGCGAGCGAGCGGGGACCCAGCGAGGCCCCAGCACCGCCCGGAGGATCACCACACGGACAGGAACTCCGCCGGCGAGGCGAGAGAAGGAACTCAGGCCGGCAGGGCGGCTCGCTGCCTACCCCCAAAGCACGGGGAGCGGGAGGGAATAAAAGCTCCGTCCCTCGGGAGCCAGGGTAATCCCGCCCGGCCGGGGCGCCGCGGCCCCAGGAGAGAGTCCGGCCACCTGATCCAGTGCAGACCCCACCACACCGCGTCCCGGCACACGGCCTCGCTCCCTCGTCCTCTCCTCGGAAAACGGCCGGCGCCCGGGGCTCCACCACGGCCCAGCGCGGCGGGCGGGGACGAGGACGGAACGGCGCCGAGCTACCGGGGCACCCCACCCAGCCCCACACCGGAAGGCGGCAGGGGAAAGGGGAGCCGTGCCGACGGCGCGGTGGCGGCGGGCGCGGGGAAGGTCTCACCTGAGCCCGGCGGATCCTCCGCAGCCCAACACGCGGTGAGAACAAGATGGCGGCCAAGGGAGGAAAGAGAGGCGCACAGAGAAAGGAAGCTTCGCGCCACGTGACGGCGCCAGCCCGCCCGCGGATTGGCGGCGCCGCGGAGTCTCATTTGCATAGCAGCGTGGGCGCGGGGAGGTGTGCGCGCGGTGCCTCCTGGGAGTTGTAGTCCCCGGCAGCTGGCAGGGACCGATGCCCCAGGGCAGGGAAATTGGGTAACCGATGCCGGGTAACCCAAGCGCGGGACGCGGTGGCTCCAAACGTGTCACCACGCACTTGTCGGCGCGCTCTGCCCCTTGGCAAGCCCTCCTTCGTACATGAGTGCTTGCGCTCGGTTTTCCCTTCCCAACCAGCTGGGCAACTCTTGAAAGCAGCGGGACAAGAGAGTTTATTTGGGAGGAGAAAAGAAAGCCGGAACCCCCCCCCCCCCTTGCTGCCTGCTCCCGCCGCGGTAACTCTTGATTTTGTTCAGGGGAGTAAATAGTAGCTTGGGGACCCGGTGTGACTGAAGTACTCCTGCCCCAGAGGCCTTGGCTACCTGCACGGAGCCGAGCTCCTCTGGCCGAGAGGGAAACAGCTGACCCCACCCTCAGAGGGCCGGGGAGAGAAGTCCCCACAGCAGCCCCCTCCCTCCCAGCCGCCCCCCGCACCTCCGAGCCGAGAGGTGAGGACGGCGCACCGCCCACATCCGCCTCACATCACTTCCTGGGCTTTAAAAAAAGGAGAAAAAAAAAAGAGGAGAAAAAAAATCACCTAAGCTGGTCCGGCCCGTCTCGGAGGTTTAGGGGCCGTACCCGGTGCCGCTCCTGCCCGCGCCGACACCATGAAGGCTCAGCCCGCGGCAGCCTCCATCTTCTGCCTGTGCCTGGTGCTGGCGGCCTCCGCAGCCTCCGCCGCGGAAGGGCTCGGAAAGGGTCAGCCAAACGTTTTCTTCGGGCTTTCCTCTCAACTTTTGCCGTTGCTGTGAACGGGTGTGCCGGGGCCGGGCCGGTTCCCACAGCCCGCGGCGGCGAGGAGGGCGCGGGGGCGGCGGGGGGGGGCGGCCTGGCCTGGCACTGCCGCCGCGGTTTAGAGAGAGACCGCTGCCTTTTGACTTTAAAGACGAGGGGGTCTTTAAGCGGTCTTTGCCGTCGCGGTTCTGTTCCGGCTAAACCGCGAAGAGTTTCCCTTTCGAGGGGCCCCGCTTTTCTGTGGCGAAGGCCTGGTGGGGGCGCAGCCCCCCCGCGCCCCCCGCCCTGCCTGGGCTAAGGCGCCCTGTCAGCCCTCCCCAGCCTCTGCCGGCCCCTTCTGCTGGCTCTTGGCTGGCGGTGAATGGCTCTTCCCTCCCGCCCTCGGCTTCCCTTTTCCTTCCTGACCGCTCCTCACCTCTCCTCTGGCTCGCCGAGGCCTCCTTGTGCAATTGCCATGTCTAAGAGCCTGGTTCAGTCAGGGTGCACCAGGGCCCTGATCTTCACCCCAGGTGGTGGCTTTAGCCTGTCTTAGAGATAAATCTCTTCAAGGCTGGTAGTAACACAGCTTGATCAATGACAGCAAAGCTTTGTGGTGTGCATCCCAGTCATTCCCCTTTTGTTTTACAGTTAATTCCTCAGATGACTTTCACTCAAAAGAAACACTCCGTAATGTGTTGTGTAATGCTTTTAGAAACATGCTGAAGCTCGCCACAAAGTGGGTTTTAGTTTAAAAAAAGAAAAGCTTTCAAAAAGTGTTTCCTAGCTAGAACACTAGAAGGTTTTCCCTGTTTTAACATGTTGGCCTTTGAATGAAATAGCTGACGTCAATATTCCGAGTAGACATGACTTCTGCTAATCCAGCTATTTATCGCTCTGCTATGTTCAGCTGGTACAAACATAACCTTGTGTCTGAAGCTGCCTCTGCAGCTGATATGTGTGTGTGATTGGACATGGACAAGGCATCCCCACCTTACTGTTAGCACAACTAAATATTTGATGTGTTGCGTCATATATGTTCACAGTTGTTCATATCAGGAGAGAAGACAAGGCAATAAATACTGTGCCAATGGTTCAAACTTCCTGAATGCTGAACTAGGGTGCCACAAGGTTTTGCTGACCCTGTTCTTGGCTTTCTCCAACTTCTTTGCCACAGTTGTCTACTGGAGACAACGTCCACTTTCCCCTGTGTCAGCACTGGGCAGGCTGTGGCTCCTGACCCCTGTGCAGCTCCCGAAATCTGCCCCCCTCAGCACCCTGGGCACTGGGGCTTGCTGACTAATCCAGACCCTCAGCGTTGGGAAGGGGCAAGCCAAGGCTGATGTTTGGTCATCCAGCAGAGCCCTGGTGCTGGATGACCTGGATGGTGCTGGATGTTCCTGGAGCGATGAGACCTCTGAGGAGGTCTTCCCAAGGGAGTTCCCCTATGAACAGTTCCCAGATCTCCTTCATGTCAGCTCTCCACGTGGCTTTCAGCCACGTGAGTGTAATGCTGTGTTGGCTACAGGGTCAAAAAAAATGGCAGCCTGTACTTTGCTGTTGTTAAATGTATGCTCGCTCACTCTTATCTCAACTGACATAACAAGACTTGTTATCTGGGTATGGGATAGAATATTTCCTGCATTGGTCAGTCACTGTGACATTCAGAAACCTGTGTGATGGCGTTCTTTCTTACTCTTCGATGGTAATTATCATCAGCAGTAATACTCAGCATAATAGTTTTAGGGCAGTTAATGATCATATGCTGGCCTAGGAATTTTTAAGTTTTGCGTTAGTTCACATTCGGTGGGATTTAGGAAGCCAAATGCTGACCTGTTTAATTTGTCACTAATCAGTTAATAAATGTTCACAGATTGAAAAAGAATGGGGAATAGTCAGAAGGCTCTTCAATTTTAATCTCTGTTGGGGGGATTTGGATGTAATTTGCATATATATATAAATATTCATGAATGTGGTATGTTTTTGTTAATTAATTTCAGTGGGATTCCTCATAAGACTATGTAGGTTGCAAGTATTTGCAGAAGTCTTTCCAGGACTGGGATTACAGTTTGCTTTAAAAAAAAGAATATAAAATGAGCTGAAAATATTCTTAAGGGTTGGACTGTTTTCATCTGTTAGTTGACATGTTAAATTATGCAGCGTTTATAAACCCTTCTCTCTGGCAGGTTTTGGAGATCATATTCATTGGAGAACACTAGAAGATGGGAAGAAAGAGGCAGCAGCCAGGTACGTTACCTAGCTTTAAAGACAGAAAAGTGTGTTTAAAAACATTCACAAAGATTCTGCATTGATCCTAAACTTAACCACAGAAAATAGTAATTAACAGGCATGAGGGTGGTTTAGGAGACTGTTCCGATCCCTGTAGCTTATTAGAGAGAAAATACAGCGTTTTGTTAACTTTGCTGAGACACCACCTAGGTTGAATGATGGAAGTTCTAGCATGTCTTTGAAGTGAGAAGAAAATATTTTTGATCATTTATCATAGTAAGGAAAGATACGGATCTCAAACCCACAAACGCATGTTTCAGTAGTACTCAATCCCCTCAAACTCAGCAGTGCTAATAGCTTCCGTAAAATTCAGTGTGCCTGTGTTGATGAGGCCTCAGTGTGAGATGAGATCTCGAGTTATTTTGTTACCATCTGCAGAAAAAGTCTGAAAGTTTCAAACTGTAGTGAACTGGTAGGTTGTTTAAGTAGAACCTTTTCTGGGTTAAGCTTAAACTGTAAAAAGAACACTGTCGCTATGAAAAGGTAAAAAATGACATTTTGACACATTTTTTCTCAGAATTTCTTCTGTTTCTTGTTAAAATGTGAGAAGGAAAATTGTATGCTTATAAATTCTACTTGTACGTTTAAATTTATAATCTAGATCTGACAATGCTGACATGAGCAGAAATTCATTATGCCTTCCAGGTTTGCTGTTTAATTGAATTTTGCTCTCAAGCTGATACATCTGATGAGTTCCACTCGCCATACAAGGTCTAGTGTAGACACCCAATTAACCCAGATGGTACAGTTCAGAAGTCCTACAAGTGTTTATAACTGGATTTTGACACTTATTTGATATACCTGTACAAACAAATAGACAATTTCAGTATTTGCAGGAATAATTGTAGCACTACTTTGCAGTGAAGCAGAGGAAGCTTTAAAAGAGATAGAGGAGGGAGGGTGGACGAGCTCTTGGGCTTAGGCGGGGTGAGTGTTTCTGCTCAGAAGCAGCCCCGGAGTAAAGGATAGCTGTAATGCACGCTCTCTCCTTTCACTGCTGGAAACACAGACCTGCTCACTGATTTGAGTTCAGTGGCATTTGAGTGTTAGTGAATTGAAGGATTAGGAGAAACCACCAACGACAACAAAAAAGATAAGCAAACCTAAAAAGCAGATTTTGCTTCGAAGTCTGGCCTTAGGTCAGAAGGAGATGGCCTTAGGAGATGAAAAGTTAAGTGAAATTATCTGTTACGCAGCAAGTGAGATGCATCAGAGCCAGTGGTCTAGGAAGTTTCAAGACTTTCGATCAGTTTCAGTTCTGTAAATAGCACAATCTGGACCTGTCGGAGATGCTGGAGACGGCTTGTTTTTGAGTTCCCTGCAGGCGAGGGTGGGGGTCCGGTGTTCATACGGTTACTGGGTGTCTGGTTCTCGGGGGCAACCATAGTGTGATCGCGCTTTCAAGCGGGACGCCCCACAGGACGGTGTCCCTGTGCCAGACGTGTCCTGCGGCGAGCTGATTCCCCACACCCGCTGGGCGCCAGCCCCCCTTGGGGCCGCCTGAGGCGCTCCCGTCGGGGTGGGCGGCTGTGCAGGACCCCTACACTGCGCGCTGCCCCGAGCCCGGGAAGGAGCGGGGGGGGTGGGTTTCCACGCAAGCCCGCGGCGGCACGGCGGGGCCGGACGCCATGGCGGCTTCGGCGCAGATCGCGGTTGCCCGGGCGACCGCGGCGGGGGGTGTGGGTGACCCGAGCGGAAGCAGTCGCCCTCGCCGTCCGGGTCAGAATGGCGGCGGGGCGGGCGCGGGGAGGAGAATGCCGCTGGTGGTGCTGTGCGGGCGGCCGGGCAGCGGCAAGAGCCGGCGGGCCGCGGAGCTGCGGGCGGCGCTGGGCGGGCCCGAGCGGCAGGCGCACGTCGTGGCCGAGGCGGAGGGCGGCCGGGCGGCGCTGCGGGCCGAGGTGGAGCGGCGGCTGAGCCGGCGGGACGTGGTGATCGTGGACGCGGGTAACGAGCTGCGGAGCATCCGGTACGAGCTGTACTGCGTGGCGCGGCAGGCGGGCACCGCGCGTTGCCTCCTGCACTGCGCGGGCGGCCCGGGCGGCCCCGACGAGCCGCCCTTCGAGGCCCCCGACCCGCGCAACCGCTGGGACCGGCCGCTCTTCACGGTGCACGGGGAGGAGCCGCTGCCGCTGGCCGCCATCCGCGGCGCCCTCTTCGAGAGTACCCCGCCGCCGCCGCACCGGGCCACCCGCACCCAGCCCCTGCAGTCCAGCAGCTTCCTCCACCACCTCGACCGCGTCACCCAGGAGGTGCTGGCCGCCGTCATGGCCGCCCAGAGGAGCGGGGCGCAGCCCGGGGAGGTGGTCCGCGTCCCCGGTGTCGCCGAAGGGCTGGTGCTGAACCGGCCTGTGAGCATGGCCGAGCTGAGCCGTCTGCGGAGGCAGTTCATCAGCTACACCAAGATGCAGCCCAGTGATGAAAACTTGCCCCAGCTGGCCAGCATGTTCCTGCAGTACCTGAGCCGCAGCATCCAGTGAACTCTGTCACCTGTGCCACGCACAGCAGTGGCCGTGGTCCCGTTCCAAAGTACTTGCAACAATAAGAACATGCCTTCCGGCCGCAGACCCCACGGGAGCTTGGGTCCCACCTATCGCCTATCAGATCATAGAATCGTAGAGTATCTCAAGTTGGAAGGGACCCATAAGGATCATCAAGTCCAACTCATGTTGCAGCAGCAGCACTGGGAAGATGGATGCCATGTCCCTGCAGCAGCTGAGCAAGCTATATTGCTAAGAGGATCTATAGGGATGCTGTTCCCTCACCCCCACGTTCTCCCCACTTGCATATTTCAAAAAGGAGAGCTACTGTTGCATCCTTAAGCAAATGAAGTCTCCTATGGAGACCTAGACCCCAGGAATCAAATAGTGTCTGAACATGAAAATGCAAAAGGTGGTGACCGTACGGAAAACTTTTCCTGTCCGCATTGGCATGTGTATGTTTTGAATAAGAAGATTGTTTTTTCCAAGGCTGTCTCCAGATAATGTCAAACTGCAGAAGAGACTTCAGGTCCTGAACTGGAACAGCTGTATTTTTAGGATGTGACTGTTTCAAAAAATCCCACTGAAGAGAAGAGATAGATTTGCAAATTCTGCGCAACAGAAGGGTGCTGGCTTAGCAAACTCAAACCTCTCTGTTTCAGGTTTAACAATAAAATGTGTGCCTTAAATGGTGTATAGTCTTAATATACCTGCAGGACTATTTTATTGAAATAACTTGCTATGTCTTTTCTCTGCAAGGTCATCATTAAATGCCTTTAAAAACACTAATTGTTTAATAATGAGTGCTCTCATGGGAAAAATGAGCTAAAATGACTGTCATGGTTGAACCCCAGCCAGCAACTAAGCCCCACACAGCTGCTCGCTTGCTCCCCCCTGAGTGGGATGGGGGAGAGAATCAGAAGGGAAAAAAAGGGAAAACTCGTGGGTTGAGAGAATAACAGTTTAATAATTGAAATAATAATAATGATAATAGTAATAATAATAATAAATGGTAGGGAAAAGGAAAATAACAGAGAGAGAGAAAGGAACAAAACCCAGGAAAAACAAGTGATGCAACTGCTCACCACCCACTGACCAATGCCCAGCCAGTACTCAAGCAGCAATCGCTGCCCCCCGGCCAACTCCCCCCATTTTATATGCTGAGCATGACGCCATATGGTATGGAATAGCCCTTTGGTCAGTTGGGGTCAGCTGTCCCGGCTGTGCCCCCTCCCAGCTTCTTGTACACCTGGCAGAGCATGGGAAGCTGAAGAGTCCTTGAGTAGTGTAAGCACTGCTTAGCAACAACTAAACCATCAGTGTGTTATCAACATTATTCTCATCCTAAATCCAAAACACAGCACTGTACCAGCTACTAGGAAGAAAATTAACTCTATCCCAGCTGAAACCAGGACAATGACAGTGTCTGTTCTGGGTGAAACTCTCCCATAAGTCTGTACTAGCTGTGGTGGGTAACTTAGTTTTGTGCTGAGTTTTCAACTAATTTCAGTCTTTGCTATACCACGTATATAACTTATATAAACTTTTCACTTTCTGGTGGACGCTTCATCCCTCATTTTAATAGATTGTGGCTTTTGGGTTTAATTGTGTGTGTAGTGCTACCTGGGAGGAAATGGTAAAGGGGCAGGAAGGGTTACTTCAACTACAGTGGCTGTATATCTGACATACTGGCTGCTAGGTGGACTTAATGCATTGCAGAACTGAGAAATGACTACAAAAGTGTTTTGATGTAAATAAGTTTATTTTCCCAGTCAAAGTAAGGAGAATAAAGCTGAGAAAATACATTCAGTATCTCTAAAACTTCTGTGAGTTCTCACTGGCTAAGAGTTGGTATTTCAGGACTGTGACCACTTCCATTTAAAATCTGCTTTGAAAATCTCTCCTAACTTAAAAAAAAAAAAAAAGTGTGTTACAGTACCAATTACCAGATGATGGAGCTCTTCTGACATGAAGCACTGCTCCTTGATGATAAGAACAATGTGTATTTTCCAGACGCAAATCAGCCTCTCCTCAAGAAAGAGGCAAAATCATGTTGGACCATATGGAAACAATGGGAACAAAAGTGTTTTTTCATCATCAAAGAGAGGACACTGATGCAATACAAGCTTTACTAGGGAAATGTGTATTCTTGCTCCTTACTGCAAACAGAGTCCTATATAAAGATAATAACATATTGGTTAGTTACAAGTGGCAGACTTCTGTTTGAACTACTCTAAATGTTAATGGCATCCTCTCCACCCTTTCCTGGTTCTGAAAGCCATAACTGAATGCTGCTAAGTAGAGATTTCCTTTCCTATCTATCTACAGCTAAAGAAAAACTTGTACTTCAGTTCTGCTAGTAATTAATTTAGTTGCTGTCAGGTGCAAAGGTGTTTGTAATTTCTCTGTTTATGAGAAATTCACTTCATTTTTAACCCCCAAACTGGTAACAGAGTTTACAATAGCAGAAAGCTTAAACTTTCCTTTGCTTGGCGTATCCTGAAAGAAGTATCCATATAGTATGTTCTCTGTGTGTCTTTCTTGATGCCTTCTTTTCCTTCACCTAGTTTTATGCTGGTCTTACTGTTCTGGAAGCTATGTCATTATTACCAGCTTCCCTTGGATACTCCTCCATAGCTTAAGGGATTTACTGGTAAGAGAAAAGGGATGGGATACCCAATTCTTGTTCTTAGTCTTCTCTTAGTTTATTGCCCTAGTCAGCTTTCACCAGTTCAGCTGTTGGTAGAAACAATGAAAGTGTTAGTAAGGGCTTCCGCATGTGTAAAGTGTGGGCGTAAGTGTTGTACTACCTGGATATGCTCAATAGCAACAAAAGTCACCTGTAGTTGTATCACTTTTCTTGTTAGAAAGGTAAAATTGATGCAAAATAATCAGGAGCAGAGAAGTGGTGGATTAATTGGATCCCTAGCACTAACAACAGGAAATATGTGAAATTCGTAGTGTCTTTAAGGCCTCTTTGTCTAATCGTGTAATGCAGCCTGAGTATATTATAAAGGAGCTCAGAGAAATTGAACTTGGTAAGCTTGACTTTGTCAGAAGGTAAAACGCTAAAGGGATTTTTGAAAAACAGGGTTAAATAAAACGTATCTCAGGGCAATGGAAACTTAACCTCTGGGTAGTATAGGTAGTAAAGGGCAAGTGAATTATTTGGGAAGAGGGAGAGAATAATAAAGAATAACTTTTGTCCTTTTGCATTGCACTTTATTTAGGCTGCAGTTCCACACAGGCCCTCCCTCCTCCTCAGTCCTGGCACTTTGTCACATTTGTCACAGATTTGTTTCAGCATACCAACGTGTAGGAAACTAACCTGGCAGCCAGAGGGTTTGCTAGGTTACTGTGTTTGATTATTGCTCAATGCAGCGTCTTAGTCCCAGGAGGTGACTGAAACATACAGACCGTAGTGGGGAGAGGGATGGATGTATGACTGTCATCCACAAAAACCGATCCTGAGATCTCACAAGCAGCTGGTGTCACTAACCACTTCCAGTAAAAAAAAAAATGCATGACCAGTTGTGTATCTGAGCAAATCTAAACTAATAAGAGCAAACCTTCCAAAGAGAAAGCCTCCTCCTCTACAAGAGCAGTTACTGGCTGGTAGCTATAATGAATTATTATTACACATGCTTTAAGATTGGGAAAACTTTTTGCAAGACAACCTTAAAACACAGCAGAATCTCTTTACATGTCTTATTTTCCATTACATTTAGCCTTTGTAGAAGTTAAAATGTACTGTATGTGTTAAAATGTACTGTTAAAATGTACATGTGATAGAATTTGGTTTCTGTAAGCTGTCTTTGACAATTTTCTTTTTTTTTTTTTTTTTTTAAGTGGTTTGCCTCTTATGGTTATCATCCACAAGTCTTGGTGTGGAGCTTGCAAAGGTAAGTGTATTTAATACTAGAGCTTGCTCAAATTTCTAATGAACTTTTGTATACAAATCACGTAACTGTGAGAAACATGAACTTCATATTCAAAATGTAGCTAATAGTATTTGTATGTCATTTAGAGCGGTATACTATCACACTACTTTACCTGTTAGCACTGCCAAAAGCCAGCCATGCCTAAATGCCAGCAAACTAACAACTGCAATGCTGCACTTCTGTAGTGGCTGCAATTTCTCCTGCACTTGGCTATAAAAAATGGAACAGAATGAATGGTCTTCAAGAATTAAGTGTAAATTGCCTTACTTTCAGCTGGTGATTCTTTGAAGGTGAGGCTTTGTCTCTTTCAGTATCACAAACAAACCAGCTGGGCGTAATGGCTAAGCTTAAAGGATGAGCTGGTTGAGTGAGAACTAGTGGTTTACAGCAAGCTTTTTGCTTCTGTTCCATTGGTTCAAGTATGGCTGCTTATGTCTGTTGTCCAGGCTTCACCATCTGGCTGCCGAGCAAGGATTGCTTCAGTTACCTGCTGTTCTGAGCCTGGCTTGAACAGTTTGATATATATATTCAATTTACTCACTGCTTATTGAAAAGTACCAGCTCTCCAGAGGGAGGAATGAAGTCGAGATTTTGATGCTGACCTGAAAACCTGAAATCTTTTCCACTGTCTTTATACTGTCTTTATGCATCTTTTCTTGTTATGTTTTGTTTTTGGTTTTTTTTTTCCTTAATCAGCTTTAAAGCCAAAGTTTGCTGAATCCAAGGAGATCTCTGAACTTGCCCATAATTTTGTTATGGTCAACCTTGAGGTAGGCTGCCCTCTGATTTGTATCCATGTTACTGTCTCGTAATTAAGCATTTGGAATCCTACTTAACTGGTTGCATCCTGTTTTGTCTACATCCTAAATCATGCACTCCTGAATAGGTATTCAGGATTGATTGATATAGCTGATTGTTTTAAAAAGAATTTTCTTCAGTCTGGTTATTTTAATTGTGTGTATAAACCTGGCTCTCTGCCATTTTTTCTTCAACAATTTGTACCTTGTGTCATTCCGTTGCTGCAATAAAGGAATTTATTTTCATTCTCTCATGACATATCAAACATTCCTACACCAAAGCGGAGCGTTTAATGCAAATTGACAGAACAGAAAAAAATATTATTATTTTCACAAATGACACTTGTTTAGGTATATATAACTTTCTTTCCTTTGAGAGTAGAAGATACTGCAGTTACCTAGTGTCTGTTCAAGATGTAAATTGCTCAGGATAAATGGAATGTGAAGGCAATAGTTTGTTTCTTTAAAATGAGTGCTGTGTTTTGTTAGATACCTTGCTAATATGTTCTGTCTCTTCTCTCTTGCTTTGGTAGGATGATGAAGAGCCAAAGGATGAAGCCTTTAGTCCTGATGGAGGTTACATTCCCAGAATCCTTTTCATGGGTAGGGCATCCACAGCTGTTGTATCCACTCACAGGACTGTGTTCTTATTGTTACCACTTAAATTTCCTGTTTGATTTCCTGTTTCGTAGACCCCAGTGGAAAAGTCCACCCAGAAATCATAAATGAGAAAGGAAACCCCAGCTACAAGTATTTCTATACCAATGCTGATCAAGGTATGTGCAAAGTAGTTTGAAGTGCATTTTTAGTGAGATGAAACTCTGGGTGTGTCCTGAGTGAAGGACACACTTTCACTTTTGAGTGGAGAAAAATGATGATACTTTACAGTATAACTGGGAGCTGTGAGATACAACGGGAGTGAGTGGCTCTCTTATGCCTTGAGGAACCATGGTCAGAATCATCATTCACCTTAATACCTACTATATTGTCTATAGGACCTAAACTTTGTCTCCAGTTATGGCATGGAAAATCATGCAATTCACATGATCCAGCTACAAATAGTTGGGAAAAGGGCACAGGACTGTTTTTTTATCCACAGGTTAATTTGTAGATCTACATTCTGTTACTGTGTTATTTTAAAACACTTTCATTACTAGGACACCTTGATGTTTTCATCCTGAGATTAATAGTTGCTGTCTCTCTGTCTAATCTTTCAGTTGTCCAAGGGATGAAGGAGGCCCAGGAGAAGCTAACGGGTGATGCTTTCAAACAAAAACACCTGGGAGATGAACTATAATGAATACACTGAATGATGCTTTTCCATCACTTCAAAACTCTAAAAGGAAATGATTAAACAGACCAAGAATGTAGATGCACTGGAGGGACATAATTCTCCTGTCAACAGTGTTAGGTTAAACCCTGTTTGGAGTTCACCCACATACATCAGTTACAGTGTTATCTCCTCCTCTGCCTGGCCATTTGTACTGAAATGGTTATTTGCAACTAGGTAATGTGCAAACACATCAGTTTGTGTGTTTGAGCAACCACTAATATTTGGTGTTAAAAGGGAGGTGTGTAGGGCAAAACATGATTTGAGGACAAACAGTGTGATTGGAATAACTAGAAGTAGCCAACATTTTGACGCTTAATCAGGGTTGGATTCCTGTTTTCTCACTGGTATTATGTGATCCCATTGTGTTTACTGGGCATTCCTATGAATGGGGCATCTTCCTGGGCCAGGTGTTTTCTAGACATCCCAAACCACGCATTCTGCCACTAAGCCAAGCAGAATACATTTCATGAATGTCCAAGTAGCATGTGAAATTATTAGGTCTGCAAACATATTTTTGTGTAAAACTGTGTGTGATTCATCTTTATTTGCCTTTGGGCAGAAATTTAACTTCTTCCTTGTGCACTCACCTTTTGATTGTTTTATCAAGTGAGGGTGGGTTATGTTGAAGCTTTACGGGGGTTCCCCTTTTATTCTTTGAATGTTTTTTGGCGAATGCCTTGCCATCACATTGTACTGTATTTTTGTACCAGGGTGAAAATTAAACCTTTTTAAACATAAGCACGCAGACAGTGTTTTGTGGTAAAGGGCATAGCGTTCCACTTCTAAGGATGGGGGAATATAGTTTTGTTTATGTTGCGGTTATTAATGTTGAATGTCACAGCTGAAGAAGGTTTCTCCTTTCTATAACTAAAAAACAACAGTTGCTTTTCATGTAATTATAATTCAGCCATTCTTACACTACCTATGCTGCTGAGGGCAGGGTAATACCTAGTGTTTATCTACTGGAGCTGAAAAGAAAAATAGAGGGGAAAAAAATCACCTCTTGATCTGCTGGTAACGCTTTTCCTAATGCAGCCCAGGATGCTGTTGGCCTCTTTGCCACAAGGGCGCATTGCTGGCTCGTGGTCAACTTGCTCCCCCCCTGAACTCTCACGTCCTCCTCTGCAAAGCTGCTTTCCAGCCTGTCAGCCCCCAGCCTGTACTGGTGCACAGGTTATTCCTCCCCAGGTGAAGGACTTTGCATTTCCCTTTGTTGAATTTGCTGACAACCCTCTCTGCCCATTTCTCCAGTCTGTTGAGATCCTTCTGAATGGCAGCACAACCGTCTGGTTATCAACTACTCTCCTCAGTTTTGTGTCATCTGCCAGTTTGCTAAGGGTGGGCCCTGTCCGTTCATCCAGGTTGTTAATGAAATGTTAAAGTATCGACCCCAGGGGTACTCCGCTAGTGACTACCCCCTTTCAGTCCAGTGGTTCTGCCAGTTTTCCGTCCACCTCACTGCCCATTTATTTAAATTGTACTTCATCAGTTTGTCTATGAGGATGCTATGGGAGACAGTGTTGAAAGCCTTAGTAAAGCCAAAACAACGCCTACTGCTCTCCCCTCATCCACCAAACTAGTCATCTAAAGGAAAAAATGCTGTCCAAAAGGCACTTGCCATAACTTCCCATAACAAACACAGAGAGATAATTTTCTACAGATAATTTTTGAAGAGCTGTCTGAGGACATTATTTAGGGAAAATTGTTGTATACAATAAACCCAACTTGTCTACCGAGTCCGTTTTTACTGTTCAGTAGCATAATGAATTTTACTTTCCCAACTAGTCTGCCTTTAAGGGATTTTAGACACCAAAACTCAATTGGGCATTAAAAGACAAGGACTCAGTGGAAATAATGGGATTATTGCACATTACAATTACCCTGCTCAGCTACTAAAAGTTATTCTACGGGTTTTATTCTACAGGTTTTATCCTCTGCTTCTCTTGCAAATTGTCTAATAAATTAACCATGAAATTGAACTCGGCAACTATTCTCAAGTTGTATCAGCCTTTAAAGTAAATAATTCTGTGTAAGTCCTGAAAAAGGATTTGTGTTTTCAAAATTGTCTTTTTTTCCCCAGCTGTATCAGTTGACCTAATAAAAAATAGGTCCTGTCTGATGCTCCTTATTTCATTTATAGCCTTAGATTGACATGACTGTAAAAAATCATTGATACTTTTTTTTTTTACTTGCCACCAGGGGGAGGACTCTGCTTGTTCATCTGGGATATGATTCAACAAATAATAATTAAAAAAATAATCTCTGATGCAAAATAGCAGGGTGCACCTCTGCGATTTTCCAGGCACGCTTTTGCAGCAGCTCTGCCCTCGTCTTGTCTCTGCAGTGAAATTACAGCCTGTGAGATGTACATCATTTGTCCCAAAGCCTTGCTTTGCAAAATGCTCTGATGTCAGAAGCAACATGGCCTCAAAGTTCTCCACCTAGAGAGATCTCCCTTCAGTGACCGATGCGGGAAGCGTGCTTCATCCTTTACATTTAAGACCATTCTGATTCAAAATTACTCTCCTTCACCTCTTCTCTGATGCATTGCCTCTCCTTCAGCACTTTTTGCGTTCCAGACTTGCTACTTCTGAAGGAAAAATACTCCATAATCCTTTTTCCTTTGTTATCTGGCTGCCTCCTTTCTTTCTGATCCTTTCTACCCTCTCTATGTTCAGACTTGGTGAGCTGGTACAGCTTCCCCATCCTCCCTTCTACTTGCTCTTTTCTAGACCATGCTTTTGTCCTCTGTAGCAAGATGGAGCTTGGCACTTGCTAGCCTGCTTGGTGTTTAGCTGGGGTCTCAGTAGAATACGACGGACGTGCTGCCACAACTTGATTGCTAGGGGCAGCTAGTTAACAAGTGTAAAAGCTGTTTCACATCTCTGGATTGCAGGTTAAACTTACTTTTGATCTGTTACTTAAATATTTTTCTCTTTCTACCTGTTTAGTTTTATACCTGGATATTTTAGTTGCTAACTCCTAATGCAGATTCTTTACACCCTTCTGCTTTTTAATCTAGATCAGGTGATAAATGCTGGTTGGCATTTTCTTCTGTGCAGAGGGATACATCTTGAGCCTTCCATCCAACAATTGCTTTATGTACGTTGTGTAACTTTATGCACGCAAGCAACTCCACAGGGTTTAGAGGAGCTGCTTACAGGTCAGTGTTTGTTGTAGTTGCGTTTAAAGTTAATTATACATTGCAGCAGCTCAACAGTGCACAGTAACCAAGGCCTCAGATTAGTTTGCCCCCATCAGCTTTGTTTCATGTGCTGCCCATCTGCTATGACTTGCAATAAACCTGCATTCTTACGTAACTTCTTTAGATGCATCCTAGAAATCCCCTTGGATTCTCAGTTTCTAGTCCTTTTATGGTGATAACAAAACCAAAGACACTTCAAAATTCTTAGTATAGTCCCAGGGAACTGCCAGGCCAAATCAATCTCACGTAAATGAACATGCTGTCAGCTCTCTTTCTCCCAGAAACAACCCACAGAGGAAAAAAAATCCAAAGTTAATTAAAGACTGCCTGGATTGCAGCTAGCCATCTGGCTGCCTGGGAGCAGAGGTTGCTTTGTGCACCTGGGGCTGAAGAGGCTTTAAGGAAGTGTCAGCTAGAGACTCAGGAAACCTTTCCTTTGCCATGCTTAGCAGCAGGGAACAAAAGTACAACATCCAAGAACGCCAGCACGGCCAGAGTATCCCGTCTGTCATCCTGGCATGCTGAGTTTAGGTGTCATCTACTTCAAATGCACTTTTGTCCCCATGGCTGTTTGTCTGCCATCATATCTAGCCTGTATCAAACTGCTAATGAGCTTCATTCGTTGCCCTCACTTACAGCTTGTGTAATGAATATCTCTGAAGTGAGATATTATTAAACTTGTATGAATGCAAGGTCATATATCCTTGGAGGTGATGAAACTTTTCTTAACTTTTGGCAAGAGGAGAGGCATTTGCCTTTGCATTATGCTGTGATACTTATTTGCACCTGATGCAGTATTATGCCTGATTGGGTTTGCCCAACCAGGAGAACCACTCCACGGCTATTCCTTCACAACCGTGGCTATAGGTGGATGAAAAATTGAGACCTGAGGATGGAGATTTAGAAAGCAATAAAGGTGGAATTACACCAAGCAGAACTCTATCCAGAGAGCAGGATAAAAAGAGGAACTTCACTGCAAGTTCATGCTCGTCTCAAAGAAAGCAAAGCCAAAGGATGAAGTTTATCTAAAAGGTTGCATCCCACTTCCAGACAGCTGTGTAAGTTGTCTTTGGGGCTAACTGGACAGGGGAGCTTGCTGCCTGGAGGGAACCAGGAAACAATCATGAAGGTGTCTCAAAATGGTAAAAGTCACTTTGTCTCAAAACTATTTGGCATGTTAACTCATTTCCCCTTTCTTCCTCCAAGAAACAGATGCTGATTTGTTAAGCAGTTTAGTCAAATAAACTCAGTTTGCTTTTCCTTTCAAAGTTTGTCTAGCGTAAGGAGTGGCTGCATACAGTTCCCAGGCCTGCCATTGTCCGGGGAGCACCACTCCGAGAGAGGTGTCGATTCACTCTTGCAGCGCCAGCCCTGTGCTACCACGTCAGCATGCCCCAAGGAGGAGGAATCTCCACTGACAGCTGCCAGCCAGTTCCTGTGGCCTGCCACAGGCACTGGGGACAGGTTCCAAGACTTGAGTGATCCTCTCCAGGCTGTGACAAATGTCATGGGACAATTTTGTAATGGCTAAATCTGTGGTAGGTTCCTTCGATTAGGGACTAAAAAAAAAAAAAAAAGAGAGGGACCCCAAACTTCTCCATTCATAACTATGCTGGAAGCAGGGACTGGCTGACCTGTGCTCACAGCGTTCCAGGTTCTGACTCAGAACAGCAAGAGAGGCTGTTACACACCACCCCGTGCTGGCACGCGTCCCAGGACGGGGCAGAGCGGCCCATCAAGCAAGATGCAGGGAGCAGGCAGGGTACGTCCCAGGCATGGGATCACTGAGTGGGTGGGTGCTGTAAAAACATTCGAGCGTTTCTGAGCTGCTCCCATGTTCTTTCCTCTGACCAGCACAGGTGTCCTCCTCCATTTCCCGTTTCCCTGCCATGATGTGGGGGATGAAGGGGAGAAAACTTCCTGGAGTGTGAAGTGAAAACTTCCTGCCCCTTTCAAAAGGGCATGATCCCATTGCTGCCACTCCAAGCCAGGGCAAGGGAGCGAAGGCCTACAGGAGCTGCGGGAGGAACCAGGGCAGGGCTGAAGGGGCAGGACAGTCTGGACTGAATTTGGCTAAGGCTGTAGGTAACTGGTTGCTGGTTAGAGATCATTTGTTGGTATATACTCATTTTTGGACCATTTTGCACATGCACAGCATGGCGTAGGTAGACGTGCTGCAGAAATTTTAACTGATAAGAACTGCAGATGTTCTCTCTGCTTTCTGAGTGTGTTTCAGGACACAACATGCTGTGCATAAAAGAAGCTGCATTGGCAGCACAGTCTAATTTGATGTCATTCTATTGTGCTATTTCTAATACTATGAACGGTTTTCAAAATCCCATTTGTAAGGATTTTGGTGCATTAGCCCTGTTAAAGAGAATGAAATTCGCTGTGTCTTGGGGACACAGCATGGGGCATACATGCCGTTTATTCCATACTGAAGTGAAGAAACGCCTGGGTGAGTGCTACCTATTCAAATAAGGAGGATTTTGTTTTCTCCTTGCGGTTGGCATGTTTTCACCTAGCTTCCCTGGACAACAGCTGGTAATGAGCTGAAACTGCTGCTCTGTGCGCAAACTGTGCTTCTTTGGGATACAATTTTGTCTGTGTATGCCCAATGCTTATCATGAGCTTAGACTATGAGTCTTTTAGACTGAGGGTCATTAGTATTATTACTACTTACAGCATCGCACATAGCAGATCATCATCCTTGATTTAAGTGCTGTGGTGCTGCTCTTGCTGTAGCAATAAATAAAGCAATAAATAAAATACTGTTTTTAGAAAAGAGGGAACTGAAAAGATTAAAATTGTTTCCTTAGGTCAATTGCACTGTGTGAGGATGCAGCAACTTGAATTAGAAATGTTGGGAGAGTAGTAGAGTATGCATATTGTGCTTGATAAATATGCATGTTATAATATTGCTGTGAGAGAGTCAGATAGATCCACATGTCAGAAAACAAGATAAAGCATAACATCTGCTCTTCCCTTCCACCCCTGTGGGCTTGTGGAAGTTCTCTCCTGTTCTCTCATTTGCCCATCTACACATCTAAAATAATACAGACCTCCCTTACTGGAAGTTGTGGAAGCAACTCACGACTGTACAATGTTAAATCCTGGAACGGAAGTGCACTCAGAGAGCTAACAATATTCACTCCATAAATTATAGAAATGTGGCTAAACAAAATGACAGACAGAAGGAATCACTACAAATTCCTCTGTCTCCTAATTACCTGGGTGCATGTTGTGGTTGAACCCCAGCTGGCAACTAAGCCCCACACAGGTGCTCTCTCAATCCCCCCCAGCAGGATAAGGGAGAGAATTGGAAGGGTGAAAGTGAGAAAACTCGTGGGCTGAGATAAAGACAGTTTCAGAGGTAAAGCAAAAGCCATGCATGCAAGCAAAGCAAAACAAGGAATTCATTCACTCCTTCCCATGGGCAGGCAGGTGTTCAGCCATCTCCAGGAAAGCAGGGCTCCATCACGCGTAACACTTACTTGGGAAGACAAAACACCATCACTCCAAACGTCCCCCCCTTCCTTCTTCTTCCCCCAGCTTTATATGCTGAGCACAATGTCATATGGTATGGAATAGTCCTTTGGTCAGTTGGGGTCAGCTGTCCCTGCTGTGTCCCCTCCCAGCTTCTTGTGCACCCCCAGCCTCCTCGCTGGTGGGGTGGGGTGAGGAGCAGAAAAGGCCTTGGCTCTGTGTGAGCACTGCTCAGCAGTAACAGAAACATCTCTGTGTTATCAGCACTGTTTCCAGCACAAATCCAAAACATAGCCCCATATTAGCTACTGTGAAGAAAATTAACTCTATCCCAGCCAAAACCAGCACAGTGCATCCCTTCTTCTCGCAGTTAGCCCTGACTGAGAAAGGGCTTTTATAATGCTCCACTGCAGCTGGATATAAACACTGGCATTTCAGGGATGGCGTGAAATCTGGAAATGCCTTTGGAAGTTAGGCTGAACAGTGGCTCTGTGCTTGTCATGGGATGTTAAATCAGGCAATCACTAAGCAGATGCCCAAGGGAGTCTAAGTTATAACATGCCCTTTGCATCAAAGGTGTAGGTATCTGCCCATGACCACTTGCCTTCCATGTTGGTGCTTTATAGGGCTGTTGGCTTGTAATGCTTTTCTAGATTGAGCATCAGTCAGCAGGCAGAGGGAAAAGCATTATCACCATCACGACAGACACTGTGTTGGGTAGAGTGGAAGTCAGGTTTTGGAAAAGGCAGAAAACACATTTCCCAGAGCAATGAGAGAATTGCCAGGAGCTACAAAGGCTTTTGTAGGTGTCAAGCCTGTTAGGCTGTCTTTGAAATAACTACTGTAATGAGTCTGGGATTTTGTTACGGTATCGATTATTTCAAGTTGCCTACACAAAGCTGATACCTTGCTTAAGGCTTAAATCAGGGCCTGGCTTATATAACAATAGTTTTAGTTGGGGTCTCGATGGCAAATAAACATTGTCATTCTAGATGAGGGTAGAAAATCACCCAATGCTGGGTAGAATTGTCCCCTAGGCCACCTGGCAGGTAGCTCTGACATGAATAAAATGGAGAAGCTATATGACATCTCTGATCTGCAGTGAGAAGAGGTGTTCCTCAAAGCTTCTCTGCAACTCTTCTGTGGTTGCTTCTAAAATGCAGACCTTGGCTATACACTGGTTATATAGCACTGCCACACTCTTTGGATTTCTACATTCTCAGAGTACTGTTAACTAGTCAACTGCCCTTGGGAAAATGTAGCAATAAAAGCAATTTACAGACTCCTTTAAAGTGGCTGAACTGTTACAAATCTAAAGCTTGTCCAAGGGCTGGTTGACCTACAAGCCAGTCCAGAGATGGTTACTGAAGATCACCAGATGTGCAAAAACCTTTTACAAGTAGACAAAGCGATCTCTGTCCTGTCTGGGCAGTGTCCAAGCTGAGTCAAAGTGCTGCACATCAAACGCAACGGCACACCACGATGAGACTGGGCAGGAAGGGAACGGTGCTCTGAGGGACGCGGCAGGTTGCAGAGGCACCTGCACTCCCCAATTTTAGAGCCCGTAGTTCAGAGGTGGTCCCTGGAGGCTGCTTAGCTAGTCAACGAGAGAAGATAGGAACTCTGCGATTCCAGTATCTTTAGTTGGCTCCTGCTCCGGCGTCCGATCGTGAAGAGCCACTCTCTCCCAGGGCCGATCAAGAGCCTTGTCTTTGAGCTTAGGCACTTGCTTAAAGCCCAGCAGTGGGAAAACACACTGCCATCTTTGCTGGCTGTTTGGGAAGCACCTCATTAGTTGTGTCAGAGACACGTTTAAAATGCCCATAATTTTGTTGACTTTCTCTAGGGGATCATCTCTGAAAGCTGTTTCAATTTCCCAGCAAGGGATAGGCCACAGTCAGGTCTCTGATTTTGAGCTTGGGGTCTGTTTGTAGGATTTTAAAGCCAGGAGGGTCTGCTGTAACCACTTCATCAGACCTCCTTCAGACAAGCCATTTAGAGAGATCACAGCCACTGCCTCATTTGTTTTGTCTTCTCACCAGTAGAGATATAGTTCCTGATACCACAGCCACCATCGCTAGGCTTCAGAGTTAACAGTTCTACTGAAGTGCATTCCAGACCGTGTAGAGAGTACGACAAGAATGGCAAGTTAGGGTCGCACCCGGGACGGCGTTCCCTGCCACCAGCGCTCCAGGAAGGCCTGAGGTGATTCACATTCCCGGGAGCGGAGCACGGGGCGGGAGCGGAGGGCGAGCACCTGGACGGGGCCCCCGGAGGGCTCGGGCTGCCCGCCTTCCTTTCTGCCTTCCTTCCACTGCCGGCTGCCGCCCGCTCCGTGCGGAGCGGTGCCGCGCACGGCTGGGGCATACCCTCAGCCGCCGCCGGGGCTCCCGCGCTCCAGCCCCGCCGTTCCCAACCGGCCACCGCACCGCACCCCACCACCCGCCGCGGCTCCGCCCCCGGGGCCGCCCCAGGTGCCGGCGGGGGGGCGGCTCCCGCCACGCGAGCAGCGGCCGCGGGACCCGCACGGCTCGGCTCGGCTCGGCTCGGCGCTGCCGCTCCTCGCCTCAGGTAAGAGCCGCGGCCCCGCGGAGGGGGGGCTTCCTCCCGCGGCGGTGCGCGCCGTCGGGGCGCAGCCTTCCCCGTCGAAAGTAACGGTGAGGGGGAACGGGGACGCAGCCTTCCCCGTCGAAAGTAACGGTGAGGGGCGACGGGCGGCGGGGCGTCGCCCCCCTCAGGCTCCCGCTGCGGGGCGGGAACCGCGCCCCGCCTTACCTCGCCTCACCGTCCCCGCCGGGCCCCAAAAACTCTTCCCGCCCTCCTCGGCCCCGAGCGTCGGGGTTGTCCCCGGGCTCCGCGGGACGGCGGCGGGCGGGCGGGAGGCCAGGGCAGGTGGCAGGAAGTGCCCTGGCCCCCGAGGAGCCTCCGCGGGGCGGGCGTCGGCTGCGGTGCCGGTGGGTGCGCGGCAGGCACGGGCTGGCGGGATGGGTGCTTTGTGCCCCTGAGGTGTGGTGTGAAAGGCAGACCCTCAGGAGCGACGGGGAGAAGGTAACAGCAGTTACATCTCTAAAATAAATATCTATCAGCAATGACAGGTGATATAATACTGCTTTATCTTTAAAATATCCCGAGCGGGGCGGGGGGAGGAGGCTGGAGACCGGGGCCTTCCCGGCTGTTTTCCAGCTGGTGTGTAACCTTTGTCAGTTCCTGTCACCCTGGGCGGTTGTTTTCTGCTCAGGGAGTTGCAGCACTTAAAAACAAAAACTGTACAGCAGTAAAACAAACTGCCGGGAAACGTGGGATTTCGTTTTTGTTGTTGCTGCTCTTTGAAGGGGAGAGATCTGCTGCTGCCGGACTGCACGGCTTCGCTTGGCGCTCTCTGCAGAACACCCACCCGTAGATTTGCTGTTTCGCCATGCAGGTGGAAGAACGGACGTGCAAGCTGTGTGTACCTCCATGCTGCCCTATAGCAGTAGGCAGTGAGCCCGTTTCATGAAGCAGAACAGATCAATCATTCTAATTTAATTAATAAAAAGTATAAACTCTCCAATTTCTCCAGTTTACGCTGTACAAAATACATGTGGTCTTTTTGTCTTATGTTCTGAGACTATGCATTGTTTTTTCCCCGATGTTTTCTCTGTGCTTGCCAGCAGCAAGGCAGTATCATCTGATGTGCACGATAACATCGTGCTGTGGGATCGCAGGCAATATCGCTAACACTGGCACAAGCCTTTCCACCTTTTTGCCTCCCAAGGTTCTGTCTCCACGCTGTCCTTTCCTTCTAACGGCACGAGCAGTGGTGTGTTTGTGCAGTGCATCAGGTTGATCTGACCTAAATTAAGACTAACCTATCAAAAAAAAAAAAAGGGGAGGTGTGTTAATTTGAAGCTGGGTTTTCCCTTGGCCTGAGACAGTATAAGATTGTGGCCCCAGGAGTTTAATTCATGTTTCTGTGCACTTTCTTGGTGGCAAACCTGCTTTGTTCCTCATTGCTCACTCCTGATCCGGTGCTGCACTCTCAGTTGTGCTAATAACAGTTTGTGGGGTTTCATGGAAGCCTGGATTAGCTCTGGGTTCAAATAAATCTCCTCTTTTAAGTGGGATTTTTTCCTCCCTCTGCCTCCCAAGGTAAAAATGTCAGTGCAACTATAGTCTTGATCTGTGTATTTGAATCTGTACCCAGATCATGGGAACACTGGTATTGGATTATAGTGGGTACAAGATCGAATCCATATGCTGCTGTATGTTAGTGTATAACTAAAAAGCTTTTATTTCCTGTTACTTTTGCTTGCTATCCTGGAAGTGGTTGTATGTGCATGTACTGAAATCTTGGTGTGATCACTGCCTTCAGGACTGTTTTATCAGGACAATTTGTAATGTAAGTCAGAAGAGAGGCAAATAAACCAATCTTTAAATTATGCTTCCTTTGCCATTTTGACAAAACTGCTGCCCTCTTTGCAGATCTGATACATTTTCGGGTAACAAATTGAGAAGACTTACTAGCTTTAGGTTTTAATAGCAGTAGTTCTTGCTACACCTAGGTGCAGCAAAGCAATGCATGTAGTATTCATTAGCATGCTAGTTGTCATTGTCATGTAATAGTCATGTTAGTTGACTTGCATGTGTTTCAGATAGTTTTTCCTACTTCCATTTTCACGTGATCTGATGCAGCCCCAGATCAAAATGAGCGGGTCACAGCATCACATTTCAGGGTCTTGCATCACGCTGGCTGGTCGTAGTGCCAGGGAAGGGCACTCATGTCCACCTAACCCTCCCCTGTAAGTCCATGTCTGTTCTCTGTTAGTAGTTTGGCCTGAGGAAGTAGTTTTTTCTGAGGCAGTTCTCAATGGCTAACATTGAGAAATGTCCTGAACTGGTAATTTCAGGTATGCTTCTTGCTGTAAAAATGTATCTTGTGCTTAAAGTTCTGCAGTACTTAGTGAGCTCTTGTAAATGTCTGCTTAGCTTACTGCAGTATGGTAGTATTTGATCTTTGATGTAAGCAATAAGACTTATGTTTGGAAGTATTAGCTAATTAAAACATGGGAATTGTGAGGGCGCTCGTTCTAATCCCAGTTAGCAGGTGGCTTACTTCACAGCATGGAGAACATCACAGCACAGAGAAACGAAATAACTTGTTCATCACAGATTTTCTGCTTGGAGGAGGAGGACAAAGGGCAGCAATTTAAACTTTTCCTGCACTGCAGAGGCATCCTGAGCTGGCCCTGTCTCCATGTGGTTCTGGTTTACAGGTGGTTACTGTAAACCAGGTTTACAGTGTGTTTACAGGTTGCAAGACAATACCAGTCTCCAGTCACCTGATTTGGTCAGGACAGCAGCTTGCTTTTACCTGTAAATGAAAGGTTTTGGACCTGGTGATGCAGAAAAATCTGTAACTGTCTCTTGTGCAGCGGTGGAGGGGTGTTTAAACAAATCTGCACGTGGCCTGCCTCTAGCTCCAGATAGTATGAGTTCCATCATGTACCTGAACTTGCCTTATCTTCCACCACCATGGGAGGGCATGGTCACAGCTTCCTCCATGGAGGGCTGTGTCCCAATGCAGAACGTAGCTGTGTCCTCCTTTCCAGCTGAGGAAGGATCAGCAGGGAGTTACACGTGTCTTGTAGCAGAGTTGCTACAGATTAGGCTTGTGTGTTGCTCTGAGTGCTTTTATGTCACTGCTCCTTCAGTGTATTCAGCAGTGAGATACTCAGAAGTATTTCAATATTGCCAGTTCATTCTCGGAGAAACCGAGGCAGAACTGCAATGCTGGAGAGCCGAGGAGAAGGGGACTGAAGTCTGTTATCTTGGCCGTCACTGCAATGTTTGTAACAGGAAGCAAGGGCTTTAATGACGGTGAGTTTTGTAATAGCGATCAACCTCTTCAGCTCACGCTGTTCTCTGGAGATAGGGCTGGATTCAGGGTCAGCCTCAGCTAGCGGTTCTGTAGGTCTAGAAATTGGCTGGCTCCTGGGGTTCCCAAACTCAATTGAATATTCAGGGAATTGTGGAAGTCTGCTCTGCATCCGCACTTTAGGGCATAAGGAGGATGTAAATCTCTTGTTCCGTGCATTCTTTGGGAGGCAGCTGAGCTGGACTTGGTTAATGGCTCCCCTTTAGAAGGGGAGATCTTTGTACTGTTAAATATTTTTCTCTGTATCTTCTGGAATAGTGTGTTTGCCAACAGGCATGGAACTATGTGATGATAAAAGAGCCACAATGAAAACACTCATAGAAGAGAGTAAAAAATGTGGGAACTTTTATTTCTTTACATTTTTTGCCATTGTAAAATTAGAGTGACTAATTCCTCCTTCCGGAGAGTTTTGTCATGGCTCTAAAATGGACTTTAAGGATGTGATGTTGAACATTATGCAGGAAATGGGAGAGGCATGGCTCCAGACACAGAGACATTTGGCTTGAGGAAATCTAACAGTCCCAGCCTGCTGCCTAACAAAATGTAGTTGTAAAGTTAGAGAGTTGATGGGAAAAACTGGGGATATCCGCAGGTTCTTGACCTTTGTTCCATACCCAGCAAATTCTTAGAAGACTTTTTAAAGCCTGTGTTCCCAAATCTGAATGGATAATAATAATAATAATAAATAACCACCTAGATTGTTTAGAGGTTTTTATCCTTCAGTTGTCATGCATATATTGAACTCATTTGTAGCATGTAAATTCTGGACCAAATCCACTATAAGCATCTTCTTGCAAAGACTTTTGGACTCATTAATAAATCAATTTTAGTTTTTGTTGTCAAGATGAGGGGCTCACATTTTTAAAGCAATAAACATAGGCTTAATTTTCTTTCTGTTTACACTGTTGAATTATTTTTGTTCTAGATCTATCAATTAGGTTGTTTGGATGACACCTCAGAATTAAGTTCTGGACAGTATTGAATCGTGAGCCAGAGTCTGTTGCAGGGAGCAACTGTTGCAGAGGGCAGGGATGCGAGAACAGGAGGAAATGTAACCGATACCGAAAAATGTGCAATACTTTGGGCAAGAGCAAGGTGCTGTCTTGTTGCCAAGTGAGGTGATTGTCAATTGTGTGCATCGTGAGAAAGGATTTATCCTTGTTTGATCCAAATTCTGACCTGGAATAGGTGGCTTGTTATTTACATAAGGTCTGAGTTTGTCCACGTGTTTTGGCAGTCTCCACAAGGCAAGATAATGTAAATCAAGATGACAAACAGTGGTTTACCCTTTTTTACTGGAGAGGAAATGCACCACAGACAAAGTTGGCCTTTAGATTATATTAGCCATGAACTAAATTCTGTTACATTTTTCTGCTCTAAATCTGGAATAACTATTACGTTAAGGCAGTTATTTTTGTATTGATGTGCTGTAAGGAGGGTTGCAGACATTTCCACATCCTATTGCAGTTTGCCTTTGCAGTACAGTAGACTTTGACCCAGGCTTTGTGTGAAACACCAATGTATACAGATGTATTTCAGCTGCTCCTTGGTTCCATTTACTTTGCTGCCTTTCTGCAGGAAAGATGTAACGATTCCTATCTGAGGTTTTGCATCCACTTGTAGGATTTATCTGGAACTTTTAGATTAATTTAGATAATGTCCCTTTAATAAATTTTAAACTGATGGCTCCAAATATCTGCTGTTATCTTAATATCTGTCACTAACTTAAGCGCTGTTTCTGTTCTCTTTGTACACTACAGGGCTTTCCCCTTTACCTTCAGTGAAGGAAGCTCAGACCTTTACACAGCAGTGTGTTCACAGTCTAACCTGCCTACCCATTAGTCTCTTACATAATATTCTCGTTATCCATCTTTACCGTAAACATTGTAATCCTTTTGCTTCTACATCGCAGGTTCAACAGTGTGACCACTCTCTTGATTCATATACTCACAGCAAAGCCTCCGTCTCATGGATTATAGATCTAAATTGGTAACTATCCCTTGCTTGCAATATTTATTAGCAGTTATGTTAATTGCTTATACTATGTTTTCTGCTTCTGATAAATCTCTCTTGTAGTACTAGCATTTGTATAAGACTCCTTAAGGTCACGGCCTTATTTCCTTTATGAGCTTTATTCTTAGGACAGCATACATTGGGTGTAAAAAAATTCCATTACTTGATAGAAATCTGATTCAGGATTTAATTTAATTCCTGAAAAAGAAAAAAAAAAATTTTTTTTTTCAGACAACAGAGCACATAAAGGAGTGAGTTTTTATAATAGTGAATTGACATAGATGTGTAATTTGTGAAGTAGAATATTTTTAATGTAGATGCACTTTTAAAGACTTTTGGGGGAAAAAAACCCACTAGGTATTAACTCTTTTGAAAAGAAGTTATGCTGCATGCCAGTAATGTCTCTCATGGATTACTGCTAAGCTGTAAATATTAGAGATGAAGAAATCTTTTGGTTTAGCTACCTTTTTGTTTCTTCCCTACCACATAACTTGCAGAATAGTTTCCACAGTCTTTTAGCCTCTTCAGAGCTGTCTACAATGTTCCTGTCCTATGTTTCTGTAAGAGCCTTGGCAGATGTGCGATCTATTTGACTTTAGCACAATGTATTGACTTTAGCACTATGTACATGGTTTTTTTTTTAACTTCTACCTTTATTTAGCCTCATTATTTCTGCTTTTACTAAATGAGTGTATCTAGTAACCTCTTTTCTTCCTTCCACACTCAGTGCCTATAGATAGCCAGGAGTCTAACAGGTACAGCTGTGTTTGTGACTGTGCCCCTTCTCTTGTTGCCTGCTGTTACCACTTATTCCTTCTAGACTGATAGTTATTAACTTCTTTCTCAGTTTTTCTCTGTGGGCTGATCTTGAGCACTGGAACTCAGGAACAATAAAATGGAAGTAAGAAAAAGGCAGTTTGGACTCTGAAATAAAGGAATGGTTTAACACTGATAGCTCTGTAAGGCGGTAAAATAGTATGTCAGGAGAAACAGCAGAGGCTCAGTTGCTGAACACGCCCAAAATGAGGCTGGACGCAGCCTGGAGTAGCATGCTGTCATAAGATCTTTGACTCTTAGAGATATAGAGGGGTGGTTTCACCCCCATCTTCTCATCTGTCTAATGAAAGAAATGTATGTGTGCTAGTGGATGATGATGAAACAGTTAAAACAGTCACATTTAAATTGCCACTGGTCCTATATAACACAAAATATATGTAGTAAATTTCAGTTTTGGCTTTAAAGATAAAGGAGTGACAAATGTTAAAAGATGTTTTTAGTCCTAGAAATGCACAGAACTTGTAATATACAGAATACACAGGTTCATAACAAGTTGAAATTGCAGATATGTCTTCCTGTGTAGTTTGAAGTTCCATCAGTGTGACCATGTTTCACAGTTAACTGAGGTGACTGACAGCAGACAAGGAGACCCTTTTCCAAAGGCAATTCAGACTTCTTCCTCGCAATGTCGCAAGAGAGTGAGATGTGGAAACAGCCATGTCTGTGAACAGACCCGTGCAGTTGCTAATACAGAGATGCCTAAACTTCCAAGGCAATTATCAGATTTCTTGTTTCTTCTGTGTGAGTGGATAGAGAAGAACAGCCCTCCATTAGTTTGTAGCCAAAATGATAAAGGCTGGAAACACTTCAATTAGTTCAGTTTTGGAAATAAATGGATGGCAAGATATACCAGTTGATTTCTAGCCAACACCATCAGCTTTAGACAGTTCGTGCACTGCTTTTCACTGAAGTTGGCTGCAGGCAGTAAATACTGCAGAACTGGGGCAGCAGTGACCACTTTTAGTGATTTGTAGGAGCAGTAACACTTTGATGGTTCGTGTAGCACTACAAAACAGTTTGATTCTTCACCATGATGCTGGTAACAAATTAAAGAGCACAGCTGTGTGGAGCCATCTATATGACACATTTCAGTGAGTACTGAAAGCAGTGAAGACTGGTTTCCCATGGAGGTGTCTTATGGTGATAGGCTTTTTTTTTTTTTTTTTTAATTCATTAGACCAAAATAGAAAATAAAAGCAGGAGAGACACCTTGACTGAGGAATGTATTCTTTGGTGGCTAAGAAGCTCTGATGAAGATTTTATTGCTTTAGAGCATTTGTAGCATCCTCTTCCTATGTGGTTTCTCTGTCTAATAAAAGACGAGCTCACAGTGCAGGCTTTTTCCTCAACAGGGAAATAATAAGGTATCTCATAGCTACATAACTGCCTATTCTTGCAAAGCTAGCTGGAAGTGGATGTGTTTGAGACCTTGTTCCCATTGCTAAAGCATATGGGGAAAACAGGTGGTCAATATTAGTATGCTCTTAGCTACAATGAGGTGGGATACCCAGGCAAAGAACTAAAAGATGCAAGGTCTCATACTGAAGTGTTCTCAAGGACAATCTGATTGGCAGCTTTTTCTTCTCCCGTGTAATGGGTTTTCTGTAATGTAGCTGAATCCTTCCTGTATAGGTATTTTCTTTAGGGTTATTCCAAGGCAGTCAAAATGGAAACAGTCACGAGCCTCTCTTTTGCGCTCTGCATGCCAGTCGTATTTGACTTGGTCTTCTGTAACAAAACCCTAGTTAGTCTGCACGTGCTTGTAAAACAGCAGAGATGGTGCTGTATTTGGAGTCATCCTAAGCAAAGAGCGTATGTAGTTGTGTACCCAGAAAGCAGGGGGTTACACTGCCAACTAAACGTCCTTTCACCAAGGAGGGAATAAAATCCTCTGGGAGCGATGGCTGTGCAAGCTGTTCTGATGAGTTGGACAGGAGCTGCCCGACATGGGCACGTCGTCGACTTTTCCCTCTGCTGCTGATGCTGAATCTCCGCCAGGTGCGGAGGGCCTGCAGGAGATGTGATTTCATGGACCTTTCTTTCAGTAGCATAGCAACTGCCATCGCTTCCCACTGCTCGGTCCCCTCCACTTGGCTCCCTCAGCTGTGCTGGATCAGGAACTGAACCAACTTTAAAAACAGCCCTGCAAAACAGGAGAAGTTGTAGGAGGATTTATTTTTAACTGGGATCTCTCTGTTCTCTGAACCAGCTCTCTGCGCGGTCCTCAGGACTGGCATAACTAGAGAGTGCTTGGAGCGGGCATGGGACAAGTGGGGAAGAGAAAGGAGGAGAGGAGAATTGGGAGAAAGATCTGCTGGTTCCTGGCTTCAGGATTCAAGCACAAATTCAGGGGCAGCCCTGTGAACACTTTCAGTCCAAATGTTGGTGGAGCACAGCTTCAGTAATGATCTGCAATCAGAGGAGTAATCAGTAATTAGTACTAAAGTCCTTTCAGTTTCACTCTATTGACCAGAGGAGGGGAAAGGGAAAAGTCAAATTTAAGCAAGGGGATGGAATTTTCTTTGAAATTTTTGTGCTCCGACGCTGCCTCTAATGATTCAAGGAGCTGGCCTGCAGCATCTTCAGCGTAGCACAGTGGCACGCGCAGGCCAGCGAGTGTTGTGCTTCTATGACAACAGCCCCGTGTTCTGTGCGAGTATCATTTGATCTTATTTTCTGCATTGTGCTTCTAACAAAGCTGCTCTAGCTGGCTGCGTTCTGTAATTGCTTTTTTAACTGAGATCTGAAAGTTGCATTTGTAGCCAGGTACAATTTTGATTATAGCAATCTAGGGGGGTTAATAGAAGCAGCAGTGTTTCATTTAAAAGATCAGCTTGGAGTGTGCGGACGGATTCTGTGAAGGCAGGGGTAGAAAGAAGATATTGATTCCTGTATGATTAGTGGAATACTACTTTGTTAAAGGTCTGCCTCTGAATCTTTAAATGACCAGGCTTCCAGTGATGAGGGCATCTCACTTTTTTCAAGCCTCTGAATGGAATGGAGAAGTAGAGATTTTTAATTTTTTTTTCTTCTTTAATAAGTGCACGTGTGTTCTCAGGGGCATTTGTGGAAGTTATGTATGTGTATGAAGAAGAGAAATTACTCAAATAGAGAACTTCTTACTGTCTTCCAGCTTGGTGATGGTACAAATCAACTAATCATCTGGATTCATAAGTTTTGCAGCTGAGATTTCTAACATTTGAACTGAGGCAGTGAGTGCATTGGCTGGAGTGTGTGTGTGGAAGTCAGCTGGATGTTGAATTCTTCATTTTAGAAATTCCTGTTAAGAACGACAAGGCATGAGTAGAAGAGCCCTTTTCTGATACACTGGTGAGAAGAAAATTTGTACTTGGGTTTTCTGGAGTGCTTGCAAAGGACTGTAGTCTTACTGAATAGCAGCTGAAGTTCAGAAGAGTGTGTATCAGAACTGTGTTGTATCCTACAGAGAATCACTTGTGGGAAGATTTTACTGCATTCAGTGCAGCTGTTGACTATTGAGCTACGGCTAAAGCTCTTCAGAAGCTGTCCTTGTTAATGCAATTTGTGAATGAAATGTCTGTTGCACCAGCCCTTTTCTGTGTGAGAAAAGTTGCATGTGTTTAGTCAGAGAGAAACCATCATGCATATTTTACTGAAGTTTAAACTGGGTTGGTTTTGGTTTGTTTCCCCTCTGCTGGGAATTTAAGTTAAATTGTCATTCCAATTTAAATTGCCTTTGGACAGCATTTTGGTTTATAGCTCTTTAACTACAGTGAGTTTTGAACTGTTTTGTTTTGGGTTTTTTCAGTGAGTGAGCGAAGTCCTGTGTGCAGGTGAGACTTGCTAAGAAGGAAAATATTTTGGGCACATAATGAGAGTAGACATTGGTGGGAGTTTTGTTCCTAAAGATGCCCACAAATCTGAGTTCAGGGGAAAATTAACTTATTTCTTTGGATGCCAGGGGAAGAAGAGACTTTGGTCTCCACTCAGTGCTTTCTGACACTGCACACAAGTAGCATGTGTCCTAGTTTGGTGGACAAGTAGGTGCTAATCAGACGTATGCTGTCATTGCCCGAGTTTGCACCCCCCCCGACTGGTTATAAGGAGCCGAGACCATTGCTTGTTTGATGTGGGGTAGATTTTGAAACAGCATTACAAATGAAAAGTGTGGTATATCTGTTAAAAGGTAAAGTTTCCTTTTTTTCCTGTCTGTAGTAATTTGGTCTGTGTAGTTGTCTTCTGCTCTGTACAAACAGAGATGAAAAGTCAGGGGCTTGCCTTCTCCCATGGAGTGTTTGAGCTGCATACGTTAAAGCAGCCAGGGCTGCTCGGTGAGTTCCACATGTCTTGATGTTTCAGATTCCGCAGTTGCTTTTTGGTTTCTGAATCCAGTTCAGGGTCACAAGAGAAGGAGGCATCTCTAAGGCTGCATCTTGCCCCCTCCCCTCCCCACCCCACCCCACTAACACCACCAACTCTCACCTCCCCCATAATCAAAAGGGATAATTTATCTGTTCCAAGTGCTGCCTGCAGCCCCACTGAGCCATCTTGTTTTATGCAGGTGCTGTTTATTTTAATTGCAGTGTTGAGAGTAGATAGGCATTGGATGGATTCAAAGTTGTCAGTTGAAATTTCTGATATTTCATCTTCTTTCATTGCTTTTTTTTTTTCCCCCCTGTAAATGTTGAGGACAGAACTTTTCTAAGGATTAAATGGTGGTGGCCTATACTAGAAATGCAGATTTTCCCTAGTGGTCATAAAAGGAATTATTTAGGTTTAACTGCCTTGGAGGCTGCTTAATGAATTGCATAGTCAAATGCACTGTCAAAGATTTTAGTTCTTGGTTGCAGTACTCCAGTTTATTGGAGCAACAGAAGTGGCACCCTGCCACAGGAGTAAAGAATGCTGTTTCCCCACTAGTATTTGAACAATCTGTAATAGCCATCTGTTATTCTTTTAAACAGAAAGTGGTGCAACAGGTGTATTTCATGGATTTGGAAATCTTACCAGTACAAGTGGATAACAGAAAGTTAAAGGCAGGATTTAAAAGAAGAATTAAAGGTGTGTTCTTCTTTATTCAGCAGATATAGTGGTTATGGTACTGGAAAGAAGAGAGATAAGCTAAACATATGGTACACAGTTAAGGAAAACAAATGCTGAACTGCTCTTAAATCTGTTCTTTTTCAATGTTTGTTGTTTTCTTAGATGGCTTCAGTAACAGATGCCAGATACAGGCAGAAAGATACTTCAGATCAAAATTTTGATTACATGTTCAAACTCCTGATCATTGGCAACAGCAGCGTGGGTAAAACATCCTTCCTCTTCAGATACGCCGATGACACTTTCACATCAGCATTCGTTAGCACAGTAGGAATTGACTTCAAAGTGAAAACAGTTTATAGGAATGACAAGCGGGTGAAACTGCAGATTTGGGTAAGTGCCAGCGTTTTCAAAAATGCTTTATATTAATCCCAGCAAAGACATGGTGGTAAAAAATAGCTTGTTTGGAAGTAGATTTTTGAATTAGTATACATTTTGCTTGTTCGTAAGTTTTGTGTGGCTGTATCATTTCTATCCCTGCAGTATAGCTGAGTAAGTTCTCTTTGTATTGCTGTCTCACTCAACTGGTGGGACTCCTGATATGGTCTTAAGCAGCTGCTCTATGTTCTCAGGAGTCGGTGTACTATTAAACTGCAGCAAACCCAAAGCAGGTCTGGAGCCCTCTAGTAGCGCTTTTTGAGTGAGCACTAGTAGGTGAAGAAATTCGGTAAGCGCTTAATGAGTGAACTCTAGGCATAGTTTCTACTATCAGCTTATGTCCTCCAAATAAGATACTTGTGTCTTCCTGCAACTCATGTGCCCACTCAGCAGCACCAAGCCAGCTCACTTCATCCATCCAAGATTCCTCGGGGTGAAGACAGAGGTATGCTTAAAACCATCTCTGCTGACACAACTTCTCGGTAAATCAAATGGGAAGAGAACAGGTAAGCTGGAGGCTCCCTCTGCTGAAACACCCAGTCCTGAGACCTTTTCAGCCTTTTTGAATTACAGCATCCCAGCCCAATTAAAAAAAAAAAAAAAGTCCCTGAGCTGCAACCAATTGTGTCAGTAGCTCATGATGTTCCTTTTTATGGAAAGCAAGTGTTTTCTTTTATTCTACTTGTTGGCAAATGACTTAAATCCTACAGCGCGAATGCAATTTATCCTGATGGTGCTTAAACCCTCTGTGTCCCTGTAAATTACTCAGCATGTTTAAAAAACCCAGGCTTAGATTGCTGTGTTTTAAAGAACCATGAGGCTCCAGCTGGAATTCCAGTTGGCAAGATTCTTCTCTTCTGCTTCGCATAAGAAGAAAAGATCTCAAATAGAAGATATGAGACTAATATTCTCTTAAACAATTTCAAAGGATTTAGTTCACTAACTCGAAGTAGCTGTCTTAGTGGTTTCTCCCACAAGTTAAGCTTAAAGTTCAGACTTGAAGATGAGTTGAAACTGTATATAGTGTTTCTACCCAAACCCTGACTCAGCTACAAGCATAGTCTTCTAATTGATCTATATACACTTGATTTATAATGAATCTTTAATTATTGCAGTTAAATGTAATGTTATAGTAATCACATTGGTTTTTTTAATTTGTTGTGATGATCTTGAATAGTCACAATAAAATAGAATCTAAAATGAGGAACTCTTCCTTTTTTTTTTTTCTTTTTTCTCCTGCAGCAATATGATTCATTTTATTTCTGTGTTGCCGGGTACAAGGTACAACAATTTATTTAATAAAAGATCCTCTTTGTGTTGTGAAATTCTGGCATTGAAACTAATGTAGATAACCTGATATGAAACTGTTTGATTTAATTTAGGGTTTTGGTAATAAGAATGTTTGGACTTCAGGCCCCGTAAGCTACTAAAGACTATTTCCATCCCATATGTCTGTCTTAATCTCAGAACATGAAATTCACTAATAAGTCATGTAAAAGCAAGAGAGACAGCACCATGAAATACTTGGGTTTTTGTGAAGATACTGGGATTAAAATGAATTAAGCAATAATTTTAATTAAATCTGTTTGAAGGCTTTGGGGGGGAAAAAGGCTTTAATGACCTTAAACTTTGTATGAAAAGAGATGTCAGGTGGATTCCTCAGAGGGTGCTGTCTATAGGACCTGTGATATCAGAGTTACCAACAACACTGTTGATTTAAATTTTATTGTCAATAAAAGGCTCGTGTAAGTGTTTGACAGTTTCCAGAGTGACTTGTGTTCTTTTCTTCTCTCTTTCTGTGCTCCTTGCATTGATCCTTGATATGAGTAATGATTTAAGGACCTTAACAAAAACATTAAGTGTGTACCTCTACAAAAACCATAGTATTTGAACTTGTTTACCTCCTGCCTGTCCTGAGACTAAACTTGTAATTTCAATGTACTCTTCAGGGTACATGTAGTAGTAGTGGGAGCCATTAGCATACCAAAACTATGTGTTCCTATGTGTAGGAAGGAAGAGTTTTCTTACTAACCTGTCTTCCAATTACTTTTTTAAATGATTTACAGCTGCTATTGAGTTTCTGTGAGTGTGGGACCCTGTGGCTCCATTGAACACTTTGCTTTTACTTACAACTTTCCAGTTATGTTGACTTTTTTTTTTTTAAGTATGCTCCCCTAAAGCTTGATGTTAAGTCTTACCTGAATCAGATTTAATGTGAAACTAAGTGAAGAAGGAGAAGGTACAAGTGTTTAAATTAACCACTTCAAATGTCTTTATAAAATCCAGAGAGGAGCACTTCTACGAACTTCTAATGTTCTCTGCTCTGTGGAGCCAAGTCTCTTTCAGTTCATGGGTGCTTGTGGAGCTCTTAAGTGTATGCAGCTGTGTGAGGTGCTCAAAGGCTGTGCACAAATAACCTTGTTCTGTGTCCTACAAATCTCAAGGCGGGGGGGAAGTTACTACTGCTGTGCTGTGATCCAGAGAGATCAGTGGGACTTTCTACCCTGACTTTTGCCTGTGTTGAACAGAAGAGCAGAATATTTGGGTGTAGGACCCCAACTACAAACAGCTCCTTGGGTTTTCTTAAAGCTAAGAAAAATTCACACTGCTTCAAGCGTCAAGCAGCTGCATGTAAAGACTAACAGCGTGTCGCTGTGTCAGTAAATGTCTTTCTGGCCTGTCTCACGGTTAATATCTGCAGTAGAAATTGATGAGTGTTTTTAAGCTAGAGATCTAGCTTTTGTGTTTGTGCTGAGTTTGCGGAAGTCCGTATTTTGTGAATCAGGATTTGACAAGCTGTCAGGTGTAGTGATCAAAAAAGAGCACTGCTCTGTTCAATTTTGATGTTATTAGTAGGCCTCATGCTTTGTTGACATTAACAACTCAATCACCCAAATTGATATTTTAATAAGATTCCTATCAGTTATGCTAGCGACCTAGCAGTCTGGGAAGTGATCTGCTTTGAAAAGACTTGAAAGGAGTACCTCTTGAGTTTGAGAGGAACGGGACACAGCAAAGATATTAATGGTGTTTTTAAGGTAGAATGATAACTCTGCTGCTAGAGAACAAAACAGTGAAATGGTCTGGAGAGTGGTTATGTGAAATAATGTTTTTGTGGGGTGTTTTTTTCATTAAAGAACTCCAAGATCAGTTGACTGTGTTTTAATTTCAAGTCTTTTCTGTCTTGTTTAGGAATGGTAGTTTTCTGTAAATTGAATAAATGACCTTTATGGAGAAAGTTCATTTTGTAGTTGGATGAGGTTTGGTAACTTAAACATTTCTAATTTTAAATATTACTTATGTAAATATATTAATATATTATGTAGATATTCTGATAGCTGCATAAATGTAATTCTTGGATTAGATTTTTTTTATGCCACTGCTATCTATAGTAATACTTTCATATAAAGCATCTCCCTTATGATATATTTGTAAGGAGCCAATTTATAATATCTCTCTGCATGTGGGGTGTACATGTGGATTATTTCTTTCTTGACCAACAGTTTTGTATTCCCAGTGTTGCTAATTACTGATTACTGAAGGAAAGCTTATTATATTTTCAGCTAGGTATGGTTTTTATGATAAATAAATCTCGAAGATAACACTATTATATTCTTAGTAAATGCATACAGTTAATACTCAATGCAGCGTTCAGGTTGCCTAGCAGCTAGAGCAGGCCACTTTGTCCAGATCCAGATGGAAGTAGGGTGAATGAATAAAAGTGGTTTTTGGTTTTAGGCGAGAGCAATGTGAGATTTCTTTTTTTTCCTTCTTCTGTGCATTTGTGTGTCTCTTGGTGGTAAGTAATAATGGTGGTAAGTAGTAATAATGGCAGAACTCTTGAGCAACGTAGCATTGAGGTTAACTGCTAAGGGGTGAACTCTGGTCCTTCACACTGGCCCAGTCTGGGTTAATTCCATGAGCTCTTTGGATGGTAACACAAATTTACTGATAGAAAAGCATTGGCAGTGTTTAGCCCAAAACACTTGCACGCCAGAACACTTTGCACACCACACAATATGTACTTTGTGTGAAGAATTTCATTATGCTTTCATTATACTTTTGTACAGCACCTTACGCAGTGGAGCCTCATTTTTGTTGCACATACTATAAGCACATATGTGATTAATAATAAACAATTAAATACAGGGTTTGGCAGCTGATGTTACAGTTGAAACTACTTTCAACCCCCTTTTTTAAAGGCAGATAGAGGTTAAATTTAGCTTCAGGTTAAAAGGCAAAAAGGATGTGATGTTCAGATGGAGACAGCATATTTAGACTGCAGTATGATTTTTCTTTTAAGGTGCTGCTTCTCAGATTTAAACGGCTAGGATGAGTATAGCTTTTTCTTTCTCATTAACAAAAATGTTTCCATGGCTTAACTGCTGAAACCTGCAGGGGTCTGAGATTAGCTATAGTGGATGTCTGAAACATGTTACAGCTTTCAGGCACAGCTGGGAAGAGGGTGCAAAGCAACTTCACTCTGTTTTTGTGGGAAGGATCTTTACAAACAGAAATATGACAACTGCTAATTATGCTGAGTGGCAGTTACCATTACAAAACAAAAAAAGTGTAAACCAAAATAAAACCCAAGCTGCATAGCCTCCAGAAGGCAAATATGCAGTGTTTTTAAAAGCTTTTTGTATCAGTCGAGCCTGGATGACAGGATGTTACTGTGCAGTTCGCCTCATAGGGAAGGGATTCAAAGAAGTAACACTGGTAACTAAGTTAATTCTTTCATTTAAAGGAGGTAAAATTAGAACACCGTCATACTTGATTGTAAATTTTAATGTTAATTGCACACTTAACTGAAAGCTAATTATGCATTTCAGATGAGAGAATAATCTATTCCCCTGGCATCCCATTCCCATCATGTTTTTGCTAAGTTCCTTATAAGCACTGACTTTAAACTTGAATGCTTGCACAAAACTTGTTTCTAAAAAAAGAGATAATAAGACTTCTATAATTCAATATATAGATGCAATAGCAATGGATATCTCTAAAGATCTAATGGGTCTGATTCTGCTCAGTAGATTCACAGCTGTTGTGAAACCCTCTGATTTGCTGTTTAGACAAAGAACTAATATGGACAAAGTCATGATAGTGAAAAGAACAGGTTGATCCTTGTAGGAGAGGCAAGGATTAAATCTTATTTGCAGCATTGAGGACTTCCTGGGTCCCAGGAATGAAAATCATCAGGGGTGAGTGGATGTAAAGCACTACTTCTGATGTTAAAACACAATGCAAAATATTTAACTGGAGAAGAGATACAATAACAGTGTCTGTAATTCAGTTCCAAGGTCTTGGTTATATCTCAAGTAATAATACTCTTGCTTCAGGAAGAACTTGGTGCTCATGCCACTCTGAATGGTCTTTAAGATTAGAGTTGCAAGAGTGATACAAGGGAGAGAAATAAAAACTTAACAATAAAAAACCTCAGTGGTTAGTTATCCCACTCACTATTGAATTTAACAGCCTAAGCTTGCTGAGCAGTGCGTTCCTGTATTTGCAGTTAAACAGTTGACATGGAAGGTTTATTTCTGTTTATAGTTAATCACCTCAATCCCATTGTTAGCTCATTATAACTCTATATTACAGTGAAGGCCAAATTCAACTTCAGTCTAAGCTCTGTTACTGCTGGAGTTATTCCTGCTTGCAATATTGGATTTACTCTCACTGCAACATGTAGTTATCTCTTTCTGTGCTACATCTTTGCAGAGTTACTAGGTATATGGAGCATTTGCCCTTGTTTTTTCATTTTACTGTAATGCACCAAAGTTACAGTATTGCATTCAGAGGTACCAGACTGTGTGCGGGAGCAGGGTTGGGCGTGTTAGTTAAGAGCTGCTGATCGTTCAAAGGTTTGGACCTTTTCTAGAGCAAATGGGCCAATGTTAACTAGTTGCCCAATAAGGGAAAAGCTGTACTTGGGAAACTTCAAGGGAAGTTCTTCAGCTGATGTAGAAAGGCAGTCAAGCTTTGAAAGGACAAATGGGTTGCTGACCTCCTGACCTTTTGCATTTAATGCTTTTTACAGCAGAAATTCAGAACAGATATTTTGGTACTTTCCAGTGATCATTTTACATAAGGTCTTAGACTCATGTGCCTCAAAACATTTTCCGGTTGTCCTTGTCTTATCAGAATCACCCTTACTATGATTTTCTTTCACAGTGTTCTTCTACATAATGACTAGATATATTCTGTATTTAAATATGCTTGGTTACACTGTGATCAGTTACGAGGTAATACAGTGGGTGGAATTTATGAGTTCTCATAGCATTTGTCTCAAGTGAGCACGTATTTAAACTGTGTCATAAGTTTTTGGTCAAAGGAGAAAACAGAACTATTTGAGCTTATTCACATTTATAACTTCCATGCATTGTGTTGTCTACTGCAGTGTGCTGTTTATGCAACACTTATGAGTAGGCTGAATGGCTGATTTTAGAGATAAAAACAGGAACCCAAGACCACAGAAACTGGTTTTCAGATGTGAGAAATTGTACCCTGTAGCACAACTGGAGTACCCGGGAGTTTAGCAGTGGGGACTTTGTCAATTATTTTCTGTTGTCTAGCTATTTAATGTCATCCTGATTCATTAAACAGTGTGAACTAAGCTCCCAGATGTTGAGCACTGATTTTCTGTATTTCTGTTGGCAAGGGCTATTTTCAGTCATGTGGAGGGAAGGTCATATGAGGATCTCTAAGGCACCTTTTGATTTGTGAGAAAGGCGAATGAGCGATGATCCTTCCAGCACAGGGGAAATGGTGATGTTATTCCCTATCCACAACATAAAATTTTTTTTTTTTTTAATAAATAGGTCCCCAAAATGGCCTCTTACCTGGTTATTGCAGTTAAATTGTGCTGAAGCTGCAGTGTAACCACAGTGTGCTCAGAGATCCACCTAACTGCTGTGCATAGTTGTGTTGGAGGGCAGCAGCGCTGGACCCTGCGGATGTGTATGGTGCTGACAGAAGGAAACACTGGTGACAAGCACCAGAAACTGGACAAAAATGCAGCACGCTCCTGCAGTGTGGAGAACTGGGAGGCCTATGGCTTGCTGATTAGGTTCTCCCATCTGCAGAACAGCGTAATGTTTACCAGGAGACACTGATGTCAACCTAGATTTCTGGTGAGCTGTCCAGCAAATATTAATGAGAGTGGCAAAGTGGGAAACACAGAAATCCTGTTTGGGGATAGAAATATCTTTCACTAGCAGCTTAGCACCTTGCATTTTATAGTCAGGGGCCACTGCAGCCTGAAAGTGTATCCTAGACATCTTACTGTGTCCTTCTCTGCTTCTGTCACGGTCCAGGCTTTGCTGTGTTGCTAAGATGTTCCTCCTTCCAAATGGAGCTGCTGGTCCCAAGTGTTTTATTTAGCTCACACGTGGCATCCTGTGCTTCTGTTGTGCACTTTTATCTTGTTTGAAAAGCCCGTTGGCTTTGCTAATTCTGCTTCTGATCCATTTCTTTGCTAATCATATATCAGCTATTCATTGCTTTGCTACTAATTTATGTTAGAAACTGAAACAGAAGGAGGCAAGAGAGTCTGAAACTTGGGAGGAGCAGGTGTGAGTGGAGCAGATAAATGCACCATGTTATGAGCTGCTCTGCTTTATTAGCTGAAATAACTTCATATGGGGTAAGACTCAAATGATTAACCTTTGTGTATTACTTAAGGCTCAATGATGGTGTTTTCTCAGCCAGATTCTGGCTGGCTAGTCGTTCTGACAAACTGATACAGACATCTGTACCAGTGCTACAGGATTGTCCTGGAGAGAGAGCAGTGTGTGTAGATACATGTGTGCATATATGTTACTGATGTCTATCAGGTGTTACTGTCTCTCTGCTTTTCTTGTAGCTACAGTGATAAAATAGAACATACAGGGGATCTGTGCATAGGATGTTTACTAGGCAGGATATTCACCCTAATGCTGTTTTTGCTTTTGCATGTGCTTATTCAAAGATCCACCTGCTGCTTCCTCTCCTTTGGTCCCTACATCAGTGATAACGCTGTAGCAGTTCTGAAGTTACCGAGTGTTTGAGTGCCATGGTAACTGCATCCTGCTCCGCTGACTGCCAGCGGGCACTGAGCCCTTCCCAGTTCTGAAAGGAAGTAAGTGCTCTGATTGCCAAATTGTGGTAGACTGGCATGAGTCAGCTCGGTAAGTCCATGGAAAGTCCTTTACCAAGTAGTCTCCAGGTTTCTCTCTCTCTCTCTCGGAGGGAAGAAAGAGAAATAACTCCTATCAAATGTGTTCGGGATTTTTTTAACTCTGAAACTGTCCTACATAGTCTAAAAAATTCATTCCCATTGGAATTACCACCAAATGCTAAATTGCTTCCTTTTTGTGCATTTTAGCCTCATGCTGCACACCTTTCTGTAAGGCTATACCACTTTTCCTATAGTTTTCTCTTGGCTTTGTGCTACGCACCTCGGCTTGCTCCTGGTGCACCTCGGCTTGCTCTTGGTGAAATCAGATAGCACCTGTGTAAACACTTTTGCATTAACTGTAAGGATAGTTCTCACAGAGTACTGTCATAACAGAATTTGAATGGAGTTGTGTGTAAGACTGAACAAGAAGAGCTGGGGAAAAGAGAGGAACTCAATTTACTTGTTTCCTTTTTAGAGAAGAAATATTCTGACTATAAGATAGCACGCTGGTGCATTGATTGCATGGAATAACAACACTAGAAATTTACAGCCAAGCAAGGCTAATTAAGGAATGCATTTTTGAAGTCTCTCTTGCATAAGAGTGGAATGATGGACCTCAAACTTTATGGTTCTCTTACCCTCTCTCAGCCCTTGCTGGGCTGCAGAACTAGCAAAACTGTGAAGAAAATCAGACCTCACCATGTTCATATGTATGTGTGTGCAGTTTCTAAAGAGACACTCGAACTCACTTGTGTCGTTACCAACTTCAGCTATGATAATGGTGACAGCCCTGCAGAGGTTAACAGAGGCTAAGCGTGATTTGGGGTGTGTTGTTATGTAACGTCTTGACAACTTGGTGGACAGAACCAACCCTCTCTGGAGTTGTCTCCACTATCATCAGGTGTAAACACTTTTATTTGTTCAGTGTTGCTGTAAAAGATAATCTTCTTCAGATGGAAGTCTTTTATACCCTCTCTCTGCTCCCTTTGTAGAGGTATAGCTGACTAAGTGGAAGGCAACAGACGATAGGGAAACAAGAATAACGCTACTTAGGGGTTGGAAGGCGTGATTAAACTTCCTTTCTGTTACCCTAACTACTGCAAACTGCCTGTCCACTGTAATGCAGCATGGCAGGGTTTGTTCCAGTTCCTAATAGGATGAACACAAAGTGCTCGTTTTAGTCCTGCTACCTGTCTATTTTATTCCCATCTTATTTCTAAGGTGCCCAAGGCTGAAGGCTTGCCTCACATTGTTGGGAATGTTGTGCTATTTCAGAAATGCTGCTTGCAGAACTGTGGAAATGTGTTTATGATGGCCAGAGAGCAAGTTCTGGATGTGTGCAGCCATTAGAGAGAGAAATTTAAGTGACTATTTAAGGTATAGAAGTTGAAATGCCATTGAGCATTTGCATTTACAGTGTTTTTTCTCCCATCTCCAATCCCAAAGACACAGAGCTAGCAGTTACCAGAAAAATAAGGAAGGTCTTTAGATGTGATTCTAATCTCTTATACTGGTGTAAACTTGCAGGATCTGCAGGACAGGCTTACATCACACATAGGGTTTAATGCTGCAGTAACCTGGCCCAGTGCATGCAGCTGCTCAGCAGTATAGTAAAACACTGAGGGGAGATGCATTGTCTGAAAGCAGGAAGGCTGTGCTTGGTGCAGCATGGCAGGGGGCTTGCAGCAAGCCTGATTTAGCTTAAGCACAGCTTTGTGCTGACACAGCTGTGCCATCTCCACTTCTGGAGCTAGCTCTGTCTCTGTGGGGGGCCTATGCAGACGACTCCACTGCACAGTGCTGACATGCCCTAAAGCCATGAGTGAGTGGGTGGAGTGAAAACTGGCATAAAACTAGAGTAGAACCAAAGCAGGACCATGAAATGAAAAACAGAGAAACCCCAGTGCCTTTAGTGATTATGTTAATTACAGTGGAAAGCAACACCAGTGCTCATAAACGCTGGCTTGCAAGGAGTGGTCCTGAGCAGCAAGCCCAGGAGGGCTGGGTTCTGCAGGGATGGAACTGCTGTCACAGAAGTGTCAGTCTGCACAAATACCATGTGGATTCCAGCCTTCCTGCAAGGTGGTTGGTGTCTGGGCTTAGTGCTTCCTGAGATGAGGAAGGTATGCATTTGGCAAAGCTCTTCAGCCTGTTTTTATACACCCTTCTTCACCAAACCTCCTTTCTACTTTTTTTTTCCTGAAGTGTGAGACATGGTGTAAAGCACAGAAGGGACTTGAATGGGTTGGCTGATTGTAGGAACTCAGGGCTCCAGATGAACAGTATTTCTATACTGATGCTCATTCCAACTGATGTGCTATAATTATGTGACAACTGAAAATCCATACCTGTTTAAGGCTCCATATCCTAGCTAAAATGGATCTCTTTAAGAATGCCCTTCATCTTGAAAATAGCATGCAGGGAATGTCACTACTGCAAAGATATTAAATGAGGTAAATTTGTGAGAACTGCTTAGTACCCCCTGAGTCTTTGGGGGTTGGAAGTGTAAAATTAATAATTTCCTTTCACTTGTGCTGCCTAATGATTTATTTAGGGAAAAGGAAACTCTTCCAAGGGGAGAATTTGCATAAAGCTCTGCCCCCATGATGTACTTGTTACTGTTCTGAGTTGCATATGCCTCACTCCACAATAGCATGTTCAAAGCTGTGGCTGTCATTCTGAAATCCTGGACAGGTTTGAAATGATTTCAGATTTCCTGCTAAAATTCTGATGTAAATATGCATAGGAGCTACTTATTATTCTATCAAGAGACTGCAAGAAATCTAAAGGGAACAAATTCAGCAAAAATCATCCACACCATTGTCGTGGCAAAATTGTGATTTGAATAGTCTTTCACCTAAATCTGGAAATGGTCTTGGTCTTGATACTTACTGTTTTAATGGAAAATTTCACCCAAATCAGTGGTACTTGCAGAATCTGGCTGTAACTTAGTCACAACAGCATCTTTGCATCACTGCGTCATAGGCTCGAAGTCATGTGGCAGTTCTCCCATCTGCAGGGCTGTGGAAATCCTTTCGGCATGGCTGGGAGACCAGGAAGCACAGTAGCTCCAGTTGCCTGTGTAAACCTGATGTTGCTAAGTGATGGCAAGGTAGTCACCTGCCATACTGTTCACAAAATCCAAGTGCTTAAACAGAAGGAAATGAATAGCTTTGTTTTCCAGTAACTGCATACAAGGTGTTTATTCACTCTGGTGCTGGAAGTATCAAACCTATGCATCCCTTTTACTCCAGCTGGGATCTTCAGTTTTAAAGTTCCTGGAATGGCAGCCATTTATCCTGCCTGAGAATGTGTCCTCCAAATGTATGATATTATGTTATCCTACAATTGTGAGAGAGTCAGTGCAGTCCATTTGATTAAAAAAAACCCAGACTTTTTTTTAAAACAAACAAACTGCTTTTTATCACCTAATACAAGGGCAGAGAAGGGGTGGTATTTGTTTTGTTGATTATAATGTCAGAATCTGTGCAATGTGGCCCTCTTTTTTTTAATTATTATTTTTTTTTTTTAAACTGTAGTCTACATATCTGAGAAGCATTGCAGCATTGATTTCTTTTTTTAATATATTTTTCATGAAGGAAGGTGAGAATAAATCCAGGCTATCATATTTGCTAACTACTTTGGGACTGTTACTAGGAAATATGAGAAGCAGATTTTTCACTTCTAATTTGTCTACTTATTTTATGGATATTAAAAATTGATAAAGATTTAATTGCCCTCATGTTACAGGTGAGTCATATGTGTTCTACTAAAATCTGTCTGCTCAATAAAGTATTTGTTCAAAATAGTGTCTCAAAGGGAGATGCTGAGTGACTTTTTCAGTCATGACTCATTGGATCTCCATTTTTTTAAATGAAAAGATTCCCAAGACATGTTAATTTTAAGATCTCATCTATTAAATTCTTGATTAATAACAATAAGAGTGTTAATTTGACAGTGTGTCAAGGCTCGAGGGATTCGTATAACTGATGTTCTCTTTTCAGAAAAGGGGGGATACTTTGTTGTTTATCAGAGGTGGACTTGCACAGACCCAGGTTTGGAACTAGAGACCACCATCTGAGAGAGTGGAAGAATTGCAGTAGATTGTGTCTCTGTGAGGTGCAATCAGGAATGCATCTCCCCATCTGCGTGGTCTTCCCTTTATCCAGAGTATGTACAGCGCCTGTGTATCTGCAGAGGAAGGGACAGGGGTTTGCAAGAATGAAATCTGTATTGGCATCAGCGATTACATCCTACTTCCTACACCTCAGAAATGAGCTTTTCTCACTCTGTTTTGCACTTCTGCACGGTACAGATTACACTTTGAATTCGGACTTGCAATTTGGAGCTGTTTCCAGCAGGGACTTCTGACTCTAGAGGAGCTTTCTCCCGGAGTCAGATATGCGTGTTCTGTGTAAAGAGGTGTTCTCTGTTGAGAGGCTTGATGCTTTGGTTCTTTGCTTTGGCGGTCCCAAAGTATCGCTCAGCTCTTGCAGGTTGCTGCAAAATCGTATACATTTAACATCACTTTTATGACTGACCTCCTTATTCACTATGAGTAATGAATGGAACAGAAAATTGTGTTTCTTTGTTTTATTGAGTAATGAAAGAGAAAATTGTGCTGCTTTTACTGCACAATCCTTGCCAAAAATAGCACCTGACTATATTTTCTCTGGCTCTTTTTCTTTACTATTATTTTACTATATTAAACACATTTTTTTTTTCCCTTTGGATTTCTTTCCATCTTTGTGCCTTGAAGCTTCAAACACCAAATTTTGTGAGTCATATAAATGTTCCGAGACATCAAATTAAGTAGAAACTGGAGAATGAGTTCTCAAAAGGTTGTGAATGCTGCTGACGTCAATCTCAAATTAAAATAAGAAAGAAGATATAGCTGGCAGATCCTGTGAGCAAGACTGTAAGGGCACTTATGCTAATTCTGTTGTTGGAGCAGAAATTGTGTTTTTATAAATGAAGGCAATAGTCCCAACTGAAGATTTAACAGGCATTCATCTTAGTAACTAGATGATCTTCAGCTTTCATACTTTACACTGAAATTTGCCTTCAGCAGATTCAAATGAAATTGCTTGGAAATGACTAAAATGAATGGCAGCATGCTTTCTGCTTTTTTAACTTGTAATACAATTCAGTTTTCCAGCTCTACTTTTGCAGAATTCCTCCTTCAAAGTAGCATTGCAAAGTATGTTTGGTTTTTGTAATGAACAGAAGACTACGAAGCTATTTAGAGATTTTTCTTGATTGTCTATGGGAGAGAACTGAGTTTTGAAAGTAGAAAGGAGTCATAAAAGTCAATATGTCTTAAGAATTATTCTGATAACATGAAACATTTACCTTTTAGAAAGCAGTTAGTAATACTGTTTTTGAAAATAAATGCATGCAGATTGCATCTCCATATTGATTTGATGGTGGTACTGAAACTTCCTATAGGTGTAGTGAGAAGAGTGCAAAAAGTGACTAATGGAAAGGGATGTTTTCCTTCTGGAAACCACAAGGAAGTCATTTGCTATTAGCTTATCAGTGCAGAACGCTTTTATGTGTATGCATGTTTTAGCTTTAATAAATATGGCCGTTCAAAGTTCTCAGATAACATATACTTGTTCACTACTTTATCCTACCTCCATTCAGACGGTTCACTGGAAGCATGTGTCTAATTGTTAATTAATAGTGCTGCAATGATCACTCTGAGTCTAGGTGTGTTTTGACCGAAGGTACGTTTCCACTGGTGAAATAGAAGTTGAAGATGTTCAGCCCTTTATAAAATCAAACTCTATTTTGGAGAGCGTCTTACAGCGGCAGATACAATAGTGTCAAGTTCAGAGAGACCAAAGTGAATTGAAGTGAGCCCAGAAGTATTGAAGGAGCAAGGTAATGTGATTGCTGGTTAACTAGATCAGGATAGCAAAGTGAATGCATCCATCAGGTTATCTGTGTTGCTGTGCTCAGGCGCCTTTCTGATGCTGTGAAGAAGACCTTTTGACAAATTTCTATGGGAAGTCAGTGTACAGATTGGTGGCATAGCATGTACCTGTGCATGAAATACTGCAGTCAAGGCCAGTATGAAAATAAACAAGAAATATTGCTTCAAATTTAGAGATTAAATACAGGCTGGATTTACCTGCAGGTAGCCAGTAGGAGCTCAATAGGAAAGTAATGAAGAGGGGCTGTCTAGCTGGCTACACAGTGCAAAATCTACCTTTGCTTTGAAGCTGAGAAGAGTGCAAGGGAAGAGGTTCTGGCTCTTGAAGCCTGGGTACAGTGTTCTGTGAATAGAATACCAAAGAAGAGCAACCCCAGGAGCTGGCGCTGCTGCCAGCTGCGGGGGACACCAGGGTGAGCCTGTCCCAGGGCTCGGTCTCCAGCTGCAGGCTCCTGGGAGGGGGACCAAACCCCATCGATTTACAGTCCTGCTTCTGCCATAACTCCTTTGTTACCATTGAAAGGGAGAGGCAGGCAGTGATGATAGATAATTTGACTGAAAATTTATCAGCCGGTGGGATATGAGATAACTTGCCTGATGTATGTGATGACAGTAGTTTTCTAAGGCTTATGACCAAGAATGATCAGGGAACATCTTGTAGTCACAGTATACAGTTTTACCAGTGAGGGAGGGACCTGTGAGGGGTGAGGTCCTTTAAATTACACCTATAGGGTTAAGAAAAAGTTTTAAATTGAGTGCATCAGGTCATAAAAAGGGTCTGTGGAATTTGCCTGAATCTGCATGTTTGGCCATACAGGCAACGGAAGAGGAGAGGTTTCAGTTATACATGAAACAGTATTGAAAAGGAGGTCCACCACGAGCTGGTTTATTGGTGATTGGCTTCTAAGTTAGGAAGATGTTTCCCCTGTTGGTAAAGTTTTACATAATTGTACTTCACTGCAATTTTGTATCTATTCCAGAAACATCCATTTCTGATTGCTGTTTGGATCAGAAGCTTGTACTGTTCAGGACCAGATGCTGAAACACTTCGACTGCTGAACTGAGATGGCATGGTGATTTCTCTACCCCATGGTGATTTCTCTACCCCATGGTGAATAAGCATAGAGGCAGAGAAGCATTTCTGTTTTCTGAAGCTGCCTGTTTCTGGTTAACTAGCATAAAAATGAGTATCTGCTGAATTGGTGCTTATCAGAATTCCTAAACAACTCTTCTGCCTCTGGCAGTGACACTCGATTATGTTTCTCATTCCTAAGCCTCTTAGAGGTTTAGCATTTATGAATCTCTTATAATACTGTTTGCTTGACACATTTAGTTAGGCATATGACAGTGATCGGTTGAGAGAAAAACAAGTCATCTCATCGAGTACAAATTGAGGCTTCTAGTAAGGAGAGTGGAAAGGCAAGCAAAGGTTTCCTGCTGTTTGAAATCAAGTTAGAACAGGGCCATTAAAATAACTGAAATGGATATAATATAAAAATGGGCTATATGTCCACTTCCCAGCCAACTTCAGACAATGCACTACAGTTGGTTTTGTTAGCAATTGCAGTAGAGAGGCTGAGGACTGAGTGGACTACAGGGTGGCTCAGCTCACACCAAGCACCTCAGGATGCACAAGCACACTGGTGGTGTGTAATCTTACACTTGATATTGATTCTGCAGTTTAATTGTGGGATAAAAAACAAATGCAGATCTGCAATGAGCTGTCTGCCCAGTGTCTTCCCTGAATGCAAGGTAGACAGTCTAGTAGGGAGGAGGCAACTGTAGTGCTGATTGGGGTGGTGGTTCCTGCAGCCCCATGGCTGTGCGTGCTCATTGCTGATCCTCCTGGCCAGATGCACCTCCAACAGTGGCTGGAGGAAGTGCTGTTCGGCCAGTCTGAGTTACCTTTCTGCAGTGGCTTCATGATGAAGGATCCTAAGCATTCTTGTAATACAAATGATGTTAAGAAGTAGTTGGTATTGTAAGCAGGTGCATTCCAGCTCGGCGTACCTTGAAAATTTGACAGCAGCCAGATGTTTAACTAGGTAGAGTAACTGATGACTCTAAATACCATCATATAAATCTTGCAAATGCTACTGAAGCTGAGACTCCAGATACACCTTGTGAATTGTGATTTCTCAGAGGTCCTGTGTGATCAGAGAGTAAACTCTTGTCTTTAACCCCTGATTGGACCCAACAGAGACAGTACATATTGTGATGGGTCACTAATGACCAATTTCAGCAAGTCAGTTAATCGATCCTTTGGAGCTACACAAGGCTGGTTGAAAATAGTCACACAAAGATTTTTTTTTTTTTTTTTTAGTATTTTAATGGAAATTGACCCAATGTTGCTGTTAGATGTAGCTGCAGAAGGAAGCTTTCTACAGCAGCACAGTCTTGCTTTGGTATACCTTTCAGCCAGCATATGGTATACATTTTAACTGAACACATGGAGAATTAATTTGATTTAAGTTGATTGATTTTGATTACTGACATGAGGATATGCTAATGAGAAACAATCCGTCATAGCTAAAGACTGCTTCAATTTCTAGCACAGCTGATAAATAATGTTCGTATGACATGCATGAAAAGTACAGTAAAAATGTGTTGGACTATTTTGAAATTTTTCTCAGTGGTTACTCCTTGATGAACAGGAGGAGACACATTAATCTGATAGCAGCTTGACAGCACATTCTTCTGTCAGTAAAAATTAAGATATTGAATGTATCTAGCTAGGATACATATATTTCTTAGCCTCAGGAAATTGGTAATACTGGTAGTTGTTTAAAAAAAAAAAGGGGGGGGGGGGGGGCAAAAAAACCCCACAAACCAAAAAAAAACCCCAACCAAACCAGAGACCTGCTAACCTGGCAGTAGTACAGAGTTTGGGGCTCACAGCTTTGCACCCCCATGCTGAGGTGTGTGAAAACCTCCAGCTGCTGGATAGTAGAAGCCTTCAGCTGCTGCACTTTGTGGTGGAAGAGTGTAACCCAGTGCCATTTTTCAGCAAAACTTCTGCCTGTGGGTCAAGAGGTTGCATTGCCTGGGCAAAGTGCCAAAATAACCTCTTGTGTCTAAAAAGTTTCAGAAGAAGGTTGTTCAAACGCAATACTGAACTCCCACTAATGGTGTATGAGGTCTAGGCACACTGCTCAGACCAATGTCTTTTAAATTGGTCCTTTCATTTTTAATTTACTGGAGCCTGTTCGTTTTAGATGTTTGTGTACATGTTTCTTAGGGAGAAAAAGCATATCATAGTGGAGAATTTTAAGAGAAAGCAAATTGTTGGATGCAACATCTCAAACCTGAAGCTAACAACTTTTTCTTGTGAGCATTCAGTTATAGGTAGGAAGCCTTCCTGTTGTATTGCGTGGGTAAAAATCAGCAGAGGTATGAAGTGCTGTTCTTTGTAAAGTAACTAAAAGTGATAGCTCCTTCCTTGATGTAGCTATTCCTCCTGTGCTCCCAAAAAGTCGCATCAACTTATCCATGTTGTGATTCTGCGAATGCTTAATAAACATGCTCCACTCTAAATATACAAGTTAGTACAGCCAGCTCCACTGTTCTTACCTGTATGAATACGGTATCGAGATAAAAATCTTTCCAAATGGCCAGTAAATTAAGTTGTTTCATAGCAAGTCAGCTGCTCTCCTTATGGGAAACTTGGCTGATGACTAGGCCCTAAAGTGTTTTCCACCTAGCCAAAAATATCCACTTCGTCAAGGAGGTAAAAACCTTATTTATATAAGAACATTAAGTGATAATCCACCATATAGTCATTGATAGCAACTGATCTGGGTGACTTATGCAAATAATCACTATATAGGCACAGCTGCTGCAGAGGAGATGAAAAAGAGTGGGATGTTTTTGATACAGCACTTGAGTAATCACACTGCCTGTGCTACCAAGGTGAGCCATACAAATAACATTTATTTAAGTAGACAAGAGCCTCCTGTGTTGAGCCTGAGCAGGAGGAGGGGAGCTCTGCTTCTTTTTCCCCCAAGTCCCTTGGTGGGGTCAAGCTTTGTGCTTGGGCAGGAAACCATCCCCCGCGGAGAAGAAACCTGCAGGTAAGGGAAGCTGGCGAGTGCCCACAGATGGCAGAGCTGCAATTGCTTTCTCCCAGGGTGGCTCCAAGGTGAGCACAGTGCTTGTTGCACTGTTGGCAGCACAGCTGGCAGAGCAACACAGATGAATGAGAGACTGGGGGACTCTGGAGTTGAAAAAACTCTGGAGTTGAAAAAACTCTGGAGGTCTCTCACCTTTAGGCAATGTGATGTGTTGAGAGGAAGAGATGGCACTCCTATGAAGGAGAAAGTCCCACTGACGTATGAAGTGTTGCTCCATAGCTAAGCGTGGTGTTCTCCTTTGGCACAGAATGACACAATCTGACTTTTCTGCTTTCGCTGTATGTTTTGCGGGAGTCATTCATGTGATGTGAGCACGGTTGCTAAGATCAGGAAGAGGTTTGCTGATATTTAATCGGCTCCTGTCAAGCTGCAGGGTGGCATCTTCTCCTGGATGTAGCAGATGACAGGCTTGATATGTCCATGAGGCAGTTTGTATATGATATTTGGAAAGTATAGTTTGTCAGTTAACACCTGTATTCATCCAGGTGGGTAAGCAGACAGGCAGTAATGGCAAATGAAGTATACTCTTAATGCAAACCTATGAAACCTAATGTTTCTCCATGGCAAAAACAATCTGTATTTCAATATAAAGGAATAGCTACCTCCAGGCTGGTGTTTCTTTTATCTTTCTTTTATTCTTTTTCTTTTCTATATGGAGTCTTCATTCCTTGAAACTGAATTCCTGTTTTACATTAGGAAGTACACAAAGTAGTCCTGGTTGTGGCTTTGTTATACCTGTGTCTATAGATATCTGTCTCTCACATGCCCCAAATTCAGATCTTCTCTGCAAGGACAGTCTGGGATACAAGTAGGTCTAGGGCACTAGAAGTGGCCAGAAGTAATCAATGAAGGGAGAAAGGCAATTGTATAGTTAGGTGGAAGACACTTGCCAGTAAAAGGTCAGTGAAGAGAGAAGGGTCCTTGCAAAGACTCAGCAGGACTCCTAAAAGGTCCTGGTGATGTGCCCTTTGTCTCCCTTGCTTTAACACTGTATGACAAGCTTTCTCTTCTCGTTTTCCAAGCTGCCCCTCTAGCGCTGTCGATCTGGAGTGACAGGAGCACACTTTGTAACTGGCAGTTTTTTGTCGCTGTTGAGCAAGTGGATAAATGGTGGATCAGCTGCTAATCTCAGCTGAGATCAGACAAACCCAGAAAACTCCAGCTTCTACAGCAGCACACCCGAGAGCAAAATCTGGTTCAGATGCTTTGTCTGAAGTTACCTTGGAAAACTGTGTCCAGAAATTATTTAACTTTCAAATTGTGGAAACTATAATGAATTATAAATAACAAGCTGGTGACTCCTGTGAAGAAAGAAATTCTGAAAAAATCCTGTGCTGGTTATTGCAGCTTCCCACAGAAAAGGATGAATGAGTTTGCAGTGGAGAAAGTACAGCTCCGTGTTGCCTTTAAAGAATTCAATTTTGTGTTGAAAACATGAAGCTGGAAGGAACAGTGGTACCATGGTAACTTGTGATCTTTTTAGTCTTTCTTACGAGATTGTAAAACTGTTTACCATGGCAATATCAAGTTAATATAGCACATTCTTTCTGAATTTCTTGTTTTCCCTTTTATTATAATGGTGTGTTTGAAAACTCTCTGATGCTATATATTGCTATTGAAGCTTTGCAATACCTTCAGTAAAACAAAGATGCTAATTATGACCATTTTTGTTACTGTGCCTAGTTGATTTTTTTTCCTTCACTTGTTAATTTTCTTTGTTTTAACAATCTTATTAACACCTGAGAATTCTGACCTAAGCACAGTCTAATTGAGACACAATGTGAAGCCTGTAACTGAGTTTCTGTTTTCATTGGATAATTTCATTAATTGTATTTCCATCATTTGCTCCTGAAATCTGAGAAATGGCTTTTTCAGTAACTATGTGGACATAGAGGTGGTGACAACTCTGCTTCTCCAGAGTGTGGTTGTAATTGTCAGTGCAGTCTGTGCACTGTGCATTACTATGCTATGAAATTGTTCAGCATTCGGACTATGTCACAAGCTGACAAAATGGAAAAGCTCCAAGAGGATGCTGCTGCATGCTACAAGCATATGTCACAAGGCATCAAATCCTGACCTGAATCTCTTGGATGCAAACAGAGCATGAACAAAGTGCATCTTTGACTTTGAATGTCTTAAGCTTTACCAGATTTCTCTGCAACTCTGTGGGTGCCGAGTTTGGCCAAACCCCTGGAAGTGACAGAAGAAAATCTACACAAAGGTTCAGAAACCAACCAAGCAAATAAAAAACCCAACAACAACAAAAAAAACACCATCAGAAGCAGAGGTCTATGATTACCAAATAAAATAACTGATTGAAGAGTTTTCCTCCTCCATTGAAAATTTAAATAGTGAAATCAGCACAAGTCCTAGACCCAGTGAGATCAGTGGCAGTTCTTTCGCCTTTATTGCCTATGACGAGGATAATATCACTTTATCAACTTTAGTTTCTAATGTTCCTTGGGAATTGCAGAAGCAGAGAGTCATTCAAGCTTGAAGGAGAGACTGCCTGAAGACCTGGTCCCTACTGATCTCTGGCACAGCTGAAGAAGCCTGTCCCCTGCCTAAGGAAACTGTTTTGCCTTTGCTGAAACAAGCCTTGTAACATCCTGGGATGATCGTTGTTACTTAGCTCATCCAAACACAGCTCACCCTTCCAATGTTTTTTTTAATAAGCCAGCCCTCCTATCATCTTTTTTGCTGTTCTTTTGGCTCATTTCAGTTTGTCTCTTTTTTCCTCCACCACAATGTGTCACGAGGTGTCTCCTTCCCAGTAGTGCAGTCTCTGCAGCAGATCCCATTCCCTCGGAGAAGTCCCAGTGTATTTCTAGTATGATCCCTCCCATTTTCTTTCATGGGCACAGAGATGAACCTCTGTGTTTGCCAGATGCACCTTTAATACCTGCCATTTTTCTTCTTTCCACACAAAAATGCAGCCTCTTCCATTTTCAAAGTGGCAGAGCAATGGACGTAGCACTGAAGCAAGAGTGGATGAGAGGTTGTTCTGGCAGCTCTTGTCAATAAGCTGTTTTGAAAGACATGGCATATGTGGAGGTCATTTATGTTTACATCTCATTTCACAAGATAGACTGCAACTAGTCTGTTCATTAATTAAAAGGAAGTAAATATGTACCAGAATGTTGCCTGTTCTTATCTAAGAGATTTTATATAACATTTGCTGTCTGTTGATATAACCGTCCTAATGAATGCAGGGCTGACTTGATATCATATAATTAGTGATGTGGAAGGACACTTTGAGATTAGAACAGAGTGTATATTCTTTATCATCTAATACTTATTGTCTGACTGTTTGACTCCAGGAAGAGTACATACCGTGGATGAAACTTTGCAGCGTATTTATTTACGCCCCACTTGATGAGGATAACTAGAAACTAGGAAATTTTTAGTCACTAAGCATCAGGAAGGCTGGCACAAAGTAATGCTGAGCTGTGGCAAGGGCTCTTTGTTGAGGATTAGATTTTAGGATTCCCTTCTTTCAGCTGCAGGTGTTGGCAGGAGATGGGCTCTGATGCTACCACATGGACTGACAAAAAGGCCTGGATAAGGGTGTCCGACATTTATGGTAGCTCTCAGTTTGTAAGACAGGATGCACTTGCCCTCACACATGTGCTTTTTCATTGTGCAGTGAGTGCTCGTAGGACAGGGATGAAGTCTTCTGCTTTCCCTTCAGGCTTCATATGAAGAACTAGCAAAAGGAGACATCTAAGCAAAGAGATCTGGGTATTATTGTGGCTTTCGTAATTTTTCAACTGACTCAGAAAATGAAGAGAAAACTTTTGGTCAAGGGAAATGACTTTCACTTTGGTACACCGGATGGAGAAAGAAGACCTGGGTGCCATGTGAGGACAGAAGCTGTTGTTTGGTTTTTTGTTTTTTTTTCCTTTCAGTTCTTTGTATTATTTTATTAGTGCTTTAAATGGGGATAATTTTGTTCTCTGGACTCTGTTCTTCTGAGAATGCTGATTGTGGTATGAGTATACCAGTGAAATGGAAACTGTTTCCTGCAAGACCAGAAATCATTCTGTTTTGCAGAAAGGCCAGATACTGTCACTGCCTGAATCTTGGTATAAAGCCTTAGGGTAAGGTCCAGACAGCCAATACCAATGCTTCCCCTCCTGCTCTAGAGCCTCCAAAATTGGGTCAAGTTATAATTCTTTGACGTCAGAGTAAGGCAAAAGAGCGGCAGGGAGAAAGTGCAGTTCATTTAAATGTAGTTTCATAACGTTTTGAAGCAGTTACGCTGTTGCTGAAGTCATGTCCCCTTAGTGTTAAAATGTCTTTAGCTCATTAGCAGATCTAATTCTGCTTGCTTATACCTTATGCTTTGCTCCAAAGTTTGCTTTTGCACCCTTTCAGTCAAGGGGAGTGATTTGTACTGGAGTTGGGACCAAGAAGAAGTTCTAAGAGCCTTCTTTTTGTCTCTGTCATAGTCTCTGTCAAAACATCAACTTGTTGCACCTTCTCCAGACAAATCACGTAGCTACACATGAAAGCAGAGGAGCTCAATCTGCCCAGAGGTTAGTTCTTGCTAAGGAAGCTGGTTTCATTTGATAAATATTTCAGTATGTGTTTTCCCCAACGTAACAGGGCAAATTCATTCCTAAGCTGGGAAGTGTTTCTAAAAGTGTGATGGTAATGGAGTGTAGAATTGCCCTTTGCTGAACTGAGCCGGTGGTCTAGAGAGTCTGCTGTCAATTTTCTGCTGGCAGACAGTCTGGGTGATTTAGGAAGCAGCATAATGCTTATGCATGAACTCGTGTTTGTATTGTGCCTGATACTATGATTGCTTCAGTTACAGATTTGTTGATAGACCTTCATTTGCTTGGGGTGATGCTGTGCAGTTTCCCTATTTTATGAAGCTATATTAATGTAAAATTGATAGAACAGAAAGAAGAATGATGCCCCCATATTTTTGTTGATCTGTAAAGCATCACATGCATTTAGTGTTCTGTACAAATATAATCTCGTGCTGTCCCTGTTGCACATAGGATTTTCATTCGCTTTAAATAAGACAGTCTGGAGTTGTCATTAACAGCTCTTTTTACAGCCTTCTTTCCTTGGGCTGGGGTCTGTGTTTTGAGAAACAGATCACATGGAAAATGCTGTATCTTCTTTTCCTCTTATCTAGAAACTTAGTCTCATGGCATAGAAGTCAGGACCTCTGCGTATGCAGGATTCTTCACAGAGGTCACTGGATGCAGGAAGGACCTTACAATTCTTCAGGGCTTATTTTATACCAAAGTTCAATCGCCAAATGGCATCTCCCCAAATCTGGGCTGAACTGAGTGGTCCTGGTGAGTACAGGCAGTAGGCTGTGCTTGAGAGCCTGACTGAGGTCCCACTGGTGTGAATGGCTGGGGACAGATGAACCTGGAGGCATGCAGCAACATAGCTGCTCTCCATCAGAAGAGCAGGTAAGTGCACCATGTGGGACACTGGAAGTCCTTGTAGCACAGTCTTCTCTGCTCCACAGATCTCCCCCTGATTAAAAGTAATTCTGTTGCCTTCAGTAGAAGCACACTCAAATCCTGTAAAAAGTGTAAACAACACTGCTGTAGCAAACCTTCTCTGTAGCTAACATTTTTCCTGCTAGGATGATAATTCTTTGACCCTTACCACTTGTGTACATGTGCACCTGTTATCCTAGCAGCAAGCTGGGTTGGAAATGGTCTGTTGCTTTTATGCCTCACATTGCTTAATAAATCATTAGAAATATGATAGACTTCTCCACCAGTATTTTTCCTGTCAATATTCATTCTTTATATTGGTTGACTTCAACTGTATGAGATTCACACTGGTGCGAGCGTCCATTAATGCTCATTTTCCAGCTGATTATACTCAAAAGCAATGTAAGGTGGGCCCAGCAGCATCTGGCCAACCTCAATTTGGGCCAGGATTTCTTACTGAAATCCTGATCATATGAAGTGCTGACATGATATTCTTATTAGTATCAGAGTTGTGGATGTGCTGCAGAACATGCTGTGATTGACGCAGCTGTAGTCTGCTTGCTATGTGAAATATATTCTGGCTTCTTGGGGTCTTTTTCAATGAGTTAGGTCTTCAAAGATTTTTTTTTTATTTTTTGTTTTTTCCCTTTAGATAGGGCTTCCTTTCCTCTGTTTGTTGGGTTCCTTGGCAAAACCATTTGTCCTTTAAAAGAGGACTAGAGGAATGGATCTTGGCTTGGTTTGCTCCTAAAATTAGCTTAGGTGCAGTATCTTTAATTTAGAAGAAATGCAAAGTGATTCGGGCCAAGAAGAGCTGCTAAAAGTCAGTTTTCTAAACAGCTGATGAAGGAAGTTATTGAGACATCTCAAGTAGGTAATGGTGGTAGGGAAGATCTGATTGTAGCCCCATGTGATCTTAAAGCAGGGAGAAGCAGTTCTTGACAGGTAGGGACTGGCTGGGCGAGGATTGGAAGTGGGTTAGAAGTTTGTTTGAATGTCAGATAAATTCATCGTATGTCCTTCCTTTTTTATGATGCCAACAACCTGTTTTCTTCAGCTGGGAAATCTGCTGTGGTTTTTTTCTGTCTTTCTGGAAAAGTAAATATGAAGATGTGCTTTTCATCAGTAAGATTTGAGCCAGTCAGGCACTTAGTGTGTCCGCTGGCCAAAGGCTAGGGAGCAGTACATGGCCTACACAGAGCAGGGAGGTGTCGTGGTGATGAAGTGATTAGTACACAGTAGAAGTACCAAACAGCAAAATATCTCACATGTGTGTCAAGAAGTATTTGCTCATGACCCTCTTTCCAAATGGAAGGGAGGAGACAGCATCACCACAAAGGTGGGTGAACTTAAAAGATCGTGCAAAAGGACCTCACACCAAAAAACCCGTAGGCACTGTAACCACATGACAGCCCCAAAGGGACCTCACAGCTGCTTATTGAACTGCCTCAGGAGTGCAGTACAGCCATCTGCAGCTGCTACACAGTGAAATTTCTAGTTTAACATCTGGACTGTGTGGTTATAATAGAAAATATTACGGTGAATGGTAGCAGATTATTTTCTTTGTCTTGTGCTATTACTGAGCGTCATCATGCGTGTACTGCTGTGGTTGATAAAGAACTTCAATTCTAAGCCTCTATTTTAAGATGCTTACGACTACTCCAAAATAGCTGTCCTTTAGCTAAAAGTCTTCCTTTCTATTCCCAGCAGAGATCTGGGTTTACTTGGAAAGTTTCAAATTCCATTTGATTGAGTTTTTTTACATTTTTGTGAATTTAAACAAAAACCCCTTCATGTCACCAGTGAAGAACTGTATCGGATTTATTGATTGAATTGCTTTTCAAAGTATGTGCACATTTCTATCAAATATAAACTTATGAGATAGAGGAATCTATGTTATTCCTAATTCCAGCATTTGGAAAATGTATTTCAAACTCTACTGAAGTGAGACGCATACCTCTTTCTTTTCTTTTTATTTATCTTCAGATTTATGAGCTTCAGGTTGTTCTTGGGTTTTGTTGTCTTTAAGCTTTCATTTTACCTTCTTGAGTGCTAGAACCTTAAATGTCTTTATATTTTTGTTTAATGCTCACCTGAATTCAGCAGCGGGGCTTTTTTCCTAATTTGGGAGATAATAAATTGGAAATTGTCTGATCAACTCTTAATTTCCACCAAATCTTGAAAAATTACACATTAAGGGTTTAAAGACCTTGAAAGAATTTTTTTTTCTTTTCATTGGCGTGTGGTTCTCAATATAAATTATGTTTGGTTATTTTCTTTTTGTCTTGCTGCTGCCCTTCAATTTAAAGCACTTGTTCTTGCCTCATGGTTATAATTTGATTTGGTATTTTAATCTCAGAAATATCATAAACACCTTCCCAGAATTTCTGAGCACTTTGTCTTAGATTTGACCCCCTTGACATAATATCTCTAGGGTGTTGTTGTGAAGTATGAGGCTCAGATTTAGCCCTAATCCACTACTAAATGAACTGAAATCTTCCCTTGATAAGAACAAGCCCTAGGAGTGACGCTCATAGCGGAGTACTAAGTTTTCTTACAATTAGGGGTACTAACAGGTCTTCCAGGCACAAAGTCACTGAGCTTCATAAACACCTTTGGATATAAATATTTGCTTTGTAAATGAGTTTACTGAAGGTCTTGCCGAGAGTCGTGCAGCCGCAGTCAGGGCTGGGTACCACCATGATGCTGCCAGGGCCCAGAGCTGAGTTGCACAGAGCCTGCTCCGCACAGACCTGAGCAGCCCCTTTCGCTGCCTGGCTCTCTTGCTGGTTACCATGACATTTGATCACCTAGAAATAGGCTCCAGGAAGTCTGGGTCTTGTTCTGCTGCTCTCAGAGCTGGGATTTGCTCTGTTTTGCTTGTGTGCGTTTGAGGGGGAGGAGGCCGATAGCACTATAATGCTAATTCCCTTCACCTGTCCTTGGTCCTTTCCAGATCAAAGAACCAGGCTACTGAATCTAGACAGATTTGTACCGCAGATCATTTAACTTCCTCCTCACAGATTCTGCATTTGTTCTTCTGGCAGCCGATTCATAATGTATTAAGATTCTCCTTTCTGCTGTACATCTCTATGGGTTAGCAGACTGCTGTTAGGACCCACATAGCAGTAGCTGGACTGTAGCACATCTGTCCACTGCACTGCAGGACCATTTAGGATGTCCACGCTTGCTCATTCACAGTAGTGTAGTGCTGCTTCTGAAGTACTCTGGCTGTGACTAATTTATCTGCTTCTCAACAGCCCTGGCTAGTTAATAATGCTTATTGTGGCTAACATTGCTCAGAGATCTGTGCATTGTACAGCTCTTCTTACAGTGGTTGATTAACAGAATTAAAGGATATATGTGGGACAACTAAAAAAGATCTAGCAAAACTGGCAATATATTCTTATATAACAATGCATTCAGTGCCTAAAATGCTTCTTATTATAGGATCCCAGCCTCTGAAAATTTTCTTAAATATTTTTTTATCATAGCAGTGATGGTTTTATCACTTGCCCACAGTGGATGGGCTTTCAAATGCATCATACCTCTTGAACTTTGTTTGCTATTTATTTGCAGCTAGAGAAGTGGAAGTTGGAAGCAGGCACGTGGTATGGATGCTACATATTTTTATTACTGCCATGTCTTTATTTTTCTGTCAAGGTAACTGAATCAGGAAGAATCAGAAAATATCAGGCTGATCTTCATATTAATTCTAAGTAATGAAAAATAAGACTTTTCAATTCTGTAAGGTTTAAGAAACGTGCACAATGAACTTAATCTTTGTGTGTACCTCTTCATGTGATTTCTCTTTTGCAGCCACTGTCTTTCAAATACTCTAGCAGAGAAACTCAACCTACAAAAAGATGAGAAGAGCAGATAACGTTCATAAGCAAGCAGCCCTATTTCAGTCCTCCTTACTGTTTGACAGATCAGGAAGGGCAACTGCTGCTAAACGTCACTACAATCTCAAGGCACTTGGGAAAATGGAAATAATTTTTTTAACATCTTAGTAGGTCATGAGCAGTAGTGTTAATCACAGTACCTTGGCCTGACTCCAGTTTGGAAATTACATTCTGCTGAGCAAAAGCACCCTGTTGCATTTTCAGTGATTTACTTTTTGTCTTATATGGTGTGGAGTTGCTGAGCGAAGTTGAAGAGCTGGGGCTTCCCGACCACCAGAAATGTTTTAATGGTGGATGAGGTCAACCTACACTAACTTTTCCTCATTGTCCATCAGCTTAGTTTACAAAAGTACTTTAAAAAGAAAAGTAAGTGCAGTGCCTCACCTGAAGGGACACTCAGCCACTGAGTTACGGGGGACAACTTCAAAAGTGTGTGTTGGGGAAGACTGAGGCCTCTGATGACTGACCAGATACTGGTGAGCTCCTGTAGTCTGTGCATGTATTAAAAGTCTCTTTTCATAAAATCTCTGTCTCCCTAGTGGGAGTGCTTGGTGTGGGAATGTTAGAGAAAAGAGGATGGTAGGAGCTTCTGTACAGAGTAAGCGAAATAGGATGGGAAAAGTGAAGCTTCTGCAACTGGTGGTACTGAAATTATCCAAGGCTTCTGGTTTTACTGCCTCTAAAGAGTTGAAGTGAGGATAGCCATAGTGGGGAAATATTTAAAAAACACTTTGCAAGGATAGAGCCTTTTATCAAAAAAGACAGGGGTTTTGTGTTGGGGTTTTTTTTTCACAACAGAAATGTTTTGCTGCATATTGCTAATATTACTCAAATGAAAACTGGCTCTAAAGGTGTCCAAATGTGTCTTACTAGGTTCCAGTGACTCTTGGGCAATGGGAGCACTCAATAACAAGAGAGGAAAAAAACATGCTTAATACGATCTGTTGAACTGGAGCATTTTAATCAGAGCTGAGCTCTGAAGGAACCAGGTGTTATTTTGCTCCTGGCAGCAATTGAAACTTCACAGGCTTTTCATGACATCACGCCTTTTCCATGTCTTAACCAGTGACTCATCTTGCTTGCCTGTTTGTTCCTATTTCTAGCTGCCAGCAGGAACAGTAAGCTCTATGTTAGCATTCTCTTATTAATGGCATATACTAGTCTGCCCAAGGTCACTTTTTTCACTTACCCTTGTGGTTCTTGGTGGGTTGTTTTTTTCCCCCTTCCTCTTTCTCAAGGTGACTTTTGTTTAGCTGATTCTTGGTGGCTTCCACTCAAAAGTCTACTTTTGCAAAGGAAATGTGTGTGTGTGTGTGCGTGAATGTAACATCCAAGAGCTCCGATCGCAGAGCAGAGCCCTTCTGCACTGAGCACTGGGCAAATGCATGGCTAAGGAAGTCTCAGCCCCAAAGGGCAGGCAGTCTGAAATGCACGTCCTGACATGAGAGTAGTGGGATGGGAACATACCAGCCACCTCGCAGCAGACATCAATTATATTGACCAAAACAACTAGAATTGCTGGAGGTCATGAGAAATTTAACACTTCACATTGCAACAGTCCAGAAAGGTAAGGAAATGCTGCTTTGAGCAGCTAGCTAGGTCCAGCGAGGAAGGCAGAACAGGGCAGCAGCGGCGAAGGTTGCGTGAACAGTTTGAGAGATCTGCCTGGACGTGGAATGGGACAGAGGTTATGGATGGCAGAATGGCATTCTCACTGTTCACAACAGAGACACCAGTATAGCTCCATGCGAGCGCAAATGTTCCCTCATCCATGCAGAAGGGAAAGTAAACAGGTCTTGGACGTAGAGGGGTTGAGTATTAGAGGCCCAGATTGGCCTGTAGCAGGACAAACAGCCCTCTGCTTTCAGGATGTGCCTTTATTTCTTGCTTGTTCAGGTTATCTGTCCTGTAGAGAACAGGAGCTGAGGTGGCCAGTCTTGCTGAGAACTGAGCTGTGTTTGCAGAGAGTCAGATGTTTCCTGACACTTTGATGTCTAACAGCTTGCTGTCCCTATAGCCACAGGGCCGTGAAGTCCTGTCTCCAAGGCTGACCAAACTCTGAACAAGGTGCAGAAAGCTATAGCATAGGTGTCACAATGTGATGCTGAACAGCAAGGGAGGGGAAGAGGTCTCTCCTTCACCACAGCTGATGAAGCCCCAAAATTGTGGTTGGTGCTGGTTATTGGGGTTGATGTAGCCTCTGTTGCGACTCTGAGCAGCCTAAGGATGATGCTAAGTACATACATCTTGTAATTGTTGCCAACCAGCTGGTCAACTGTGACTCTTACTCTTATGTATTACTCTTCTTTAAAAAAAAAAAACAAACCACAAACAAACAACAAAATCAAACCATAATCCTTTAAAATCAAACCATAATCCTTTAAAATCAAACCATAATCCTTTAAAAAAATTGAAAGGTTTATTTCTTTAGAGACTGTCTGTCATGTACACTGCTAGAACACTCATGGTGCTGAGGGGATTAAATCCAGTACAGATGAGAAGTTTCAGTGACATTTTATTTGAAACAAAGAACTTGTGGCTGGAAATCTTCACTAGAAGAATGATGGCTCAGAATCAGGGATTCTGATTTTTCAGACCTGCAGCAAAGAGCATCTGTCACGATTCAAAAACTCAAATATGTTCCCTGTGTAAGTACCTCACTGTTTCTGCTGAGACAGCCAAGTAAATTTAAGAAAAGCTGGTTGTGCTCCTATTGTGGATGTTTAGGTGATGGATCTTGTGAGTAGAGGGCATCTGCACATAATGCAAATGCATTTCGGTCTTTTTCTCCTGTGATAAACACTGAATTTTGATTGCTCATTAATGCAAAACCTTCGAATTTTTGTTTCAAGCTACCAACTAATGGTCTTGTGGGGGTTTTTAATTGTTTGTATCAAGGACAGGCACATACGTAAGCTACAAAATAACAGAGCTGTTAGCACATTAGTGTAAATATACCTCACAGAGACCCTTCCGTGCTTGGTTACAATGAAGCTTTCCAATTCCTCATCAGGGACAGCCAAACAAGCTTCTGGATGCTGAAGGCCCAGGCTATTCTTCCTAGGCATTTGCTAGACTGTTAATTAGAGCTACACTGGGTTTCTGCTGATCCCTGCCTGTGCCTCATCTGCTTGTCTTCTAATGAGTTTGTGGTCTACCTGGAAATCTTGCAAACAACCTGGGGGGGCGGGGAGCAATCTGTGTCAGTTATTTTCTCCTTTGTTAGATAAACGTCTTGCACACAAAAAACTGAAATGCCTAATTACCTAAGGTTTGTGGTGTTTTAAACTGATGTAAGGGCAGCTACTGTAAATGTTGAAGAAACTGAGCTCAGATTTTGCAGTTTGTTTTATTTCATTTGTGTTGAAGTATCTGGGGGGGGGGTGTGTGTGTGCTCACTGAAGCTAGCGTAAAACATGGTGTGAGTCAAGAAAATTAAGCCCATTTATAGCTGTCTAAGAAGCTAACATAACCTGAGGAAAAAATTCACTTCAGGGTGATATTACAAAAATTCAAATGGATTTGGAGAAATGCAACTAAAAACCTTTAAGGGGAGATGACATGGTCTGTACCTGTACAGTAAAACAGAGCGAGGAATCCATCAGAGACACACATAGAGATGAATCACATCTCTGCACTATATCACACGGCTACCAGGGCAAGGTTATGAATAAACTTTACATACCATGAAATATAGGATGCCTTCTCCGCATACACCCCCTCTGATAACCTGAGGAGGCAGGCATCTAAGTATATACTAATGAATATACAAATTACCTTCCTAATGAGGTAAGTGCATTGTGCACCAGAGAACAGGTTATGACTAAGCAAATGCATGTAGCCCTTTGGGGTTCTGTACCTCCTGCAGCCCCGTCCCTGTCTCTCGCTAACGTATAAACTGGGGCCCACCCACACACACAGGGGGTTCAGAGGCAGAATACTGAAATCGACAAACCAGAATTACTAAATTTCAGAGTTTTCAGGCAATAGCACAGTTTGTCTTTAACACAGACAAACTCTTGTGGGCTGAGCCCAGTTCCTCATTGAGCCGAGGCACTGAGATGGTACCAGGGCAGGTTTTGGAAGCCATCCTCAGAGTCCCTTGGGGCTGCTTCCCAGGACAGCCTGGATATACATCCTCAGAGCTAACTCCTTGCTCCAAGCTATTCTCAAATTTAATTTCTTTCCAAATTATTTTGCGTGACAATGTGTCTGGCAGTTGCTTACTGCCTGGTCACAGCCTCATGCCCTAAGCCAAAATGAGCGCTAGTTAAACACAGAGCAGAAAATAGAAGATGAGATTTGGGAGGCAGAAGAAGCTGGGAATACAGGTGTAAAACAATAACGCTGTGAGCGTGAGAACTGAAGAAGCCCAACTTCCTGTGGATTTGTTCCTTTCTGTTGGTTGCAGGATCTGAGAAGTTACTAATACTGATTTAGGTCTTTCTCCTAACGAGGCACGAAGAAAGCCTCTCCCCTGTGGATCCTTTGGTGTCGGAAAAAGATAAGCATTGCACTTAAGCTTTTTTCCCCAGCTAAGGTATGCTTAAGGTCTCTCTTCTTCACCTCACCAGCTATTTTCATGACATGTAAGAACATACCTTTGAGAGTGTTTCCCCTCAGTCAAATTTGATCAAAAGTCAGTAGAGTTATAATGAGCATATACACGTGCTTGTGTGGAGACTGATGATTTAATAAGCCTCATGTCCTTAGGAAATCAGGCTAAAATAAAGCAACTACTACGTCTCTGAATAAACAGAACGATGCTATTGCTGCCGAGACCTTTCCCACTTGAAGAAATACAGTCAGGATCTGGCTGGCACGGCTGGTTTAGCTGTTCAGCAGCTAAGCGAGGATGCGGTGTCAGTGAATACGAGAGTGCTCTGTGATGGATTTATCAATGACAGGAGAAGAAATGGTCATGCAAGATGTGAGGTGTAGTCCACCTCATTCTGGTACTTCTTGTCAGGAGGGAACAGGAGGACTCTTTTCAGTTAGTGTGCAATGCCTCACTGTGATCAGCCAATGGACTAGCCTGTCTTGAAATAAATGCACAAGTTTTGGGGAAAAATCCCTGCTTTTTCCAGAAGTGTGGTAAAGAAACAGCAAGATTCCTGCTGCATAATCTCTCCGCTGGGAAATTTGCGGTGTGTTACAGCTGTGGATAGTCTCATGGTAGTGCAATAGGCAGAGCCTTTTAAGCAAGCTGCAGGGAGCTTATTTACAAGCACTTTCCTCCTACAGAGAGCCTCTGTGATATTCTGGTGCAGAACAACAGGCAATCATTGATGTTTTCCCCTTTCATAGACTGGCTAGCATGTGTTCTGGAAGAGCCAACACTGTCTCTTGCATGCAGCAAAAACAAAGCTGCATGTATGGGAATGATAGACAGGAGAAATTTAAAGCTGGTGGTTTCCCACCCAGTGCACCTTGTGTGTTTTCTGGGATTGTGGTGATGTGCCGTGTCTGATCAGAAACTGGCTCTATACTCCTGCAAGAGTGCTCTACGTGGACTTATTTTACTCTTCCAACTAGCTATATGACTGATAAGTCCTTTAAGGTCCTTTTCTCTAGAGAAAAGAAACTTGAATCACATTTTAAAACAGTGGCAGTAAATGCTTTCTTAAGTGTGCATTCTGGAGGACTAAAGGACCATTCATTTCGGAACTGCTAACCCGTAAGAGTAACTAGCAGTCAACACCTTATGCTGAACATGCACTTTGAAGGTAAGGCCTTTTGCCTCCCTGCAGCTGTTTCACAGAGTTGCCATTTGCCAAAAGATGGATGAAGTGTGTTTGTTCAAATGATAGATACCTCCTGAATGAGAGATACGTTAAGCACAAGACTTCTTTCCTTTGTTCAGAAGGCAGGTCCAGAGGGACTGGCTGCAGGACTGCTGATCGGATGTAGAAATATTCCTCAATTTAAGAGCAGGCACCCAAAATGTAATGAATAAATGTTGTTGGCATCCAACAGATGGTAGCTGACATGTTTTCCAGCTGTCACAAGTCTTTTGAAATTCTTCTGTTGTATATGCCAGAGTTTCACCTTTGTGCTGCCAGGCTGAACATAGAAATGACAACTGCAGGTAGAGGTATTCTACAACGCTCTATAGGTAAAGAGAATTAAGCTGAACCAACAGAAGAGGATTAGTAAATCTCAAATTAGTATGTGCACCTCAGACATCATGATTGGGATATTCCACATTAAATTAACTTTGTAGAATAATTTTCATTACATCAAGTCTTTAATTGTTGTCTCTAACCTCAGGTAAGAACCCTGTCACCCGCAGCATCTATCTCAAGGACATTTTCTTGACCATGACACTAAATTGCAACATGTAAATGTCTTTTGCCTGGTACAGTTCTGGAGTGTTTTCTATTGCCTCTGCTTTGAAGTGTCAGCTTTCAGTGAACTCTGCTAACATTTTATTATTGCATTGAGGCTGAGGCAGAGAAGAGCAATTAAAGGGTTGACATCTTTGGTATTTTTTTAATAGTACATGTGTCAAAATGCATTTAACAAATCATAGTTGATGCAAAAGCCCAATTAATGCTAATATGTAAGTAGAGTTCATTTCAGTTGGGAGCAAATGAGAATTTTAAAATGTAAAATAACAAAAAGTGGTTGCCTTATTTTAGATACAGAACCTAACTACAACTCCTGATTCTGAGAATTGAAATCTTAAAGCCTAAATATTCCTTTCTGTTCCAGGATACAGCTGGACAAGAAAGATACAGGACTATCACTACAGCCTACTACCGAGGAGCCATGGGCTTCATCCTCATGTATGATATCACCAGCGAAGACTCCTTCAATGCAGTGCAGGACTGGTATGAAATACTGTTGTTGTTGCATTTTTTGGGGTTTTGGCCAATTTTTTCCTCACAATTGTTTGTTGAGAACATTAGACATCCCACCCTCCACAGTGCTTTGCATCACCATATTCTTTCCTCTTCATCTAAACTCTGGGATAAATAATTTGTTTTTTAAACTCTCCTTAGAAAAAGTTCTACTGCTTCCCTTTAATGAAAAAGTTATAATTCAAATATAGTAGCATACTATAACAGTTATGCTTTTAAAAAAGTTCCAATTTATTGTAAAGAAATTAATCCTTTAATGCATTATTTGGGCTTATGAGGTTTCTGGCTATGCTGCTAAAACAATACAGTTTAACAGTGGTTGTTCAAGTCAAAGCTTGTTTAAAATCTAATAAGGCTAAATCTTTCCAAACTGCCTTAAAAAGTTGGGTTTTGTTTGTTTGGGTTTGGTTTTGTTTTTTTTTTTTTGAACCTACAAGTGTAGACAGTATTCACCTTGCCTAACTTGACATAATTAAAAATCTAACTTTACCCATTTAAAACTTGTGAAATTTAAATTAGTTGTAGTTGTAATAAAAGGAGGAAGAGCAAGGTCTAGGACAGAAAGCAAGCATACCCCTTGGAAGGGGTCTGTCTGTAACCACTGACTACAGAAAGCACCAGAACAACTCTGTAAGGCAGTGCTCAGCATGGAATGGTGTAGAAGGAGTTACCTATTAAATGGGAAGGGTGGGGACTTAGCCCTAAAACTAGGCATGAAACGGATTCTCAGCTGTTATAAGCTCCTCTGGCTCCACTGAATTCAGTACAAATGCAGAAACACCAGAAAATGATTTCTGGACTTTCTGATGACAAAAAGCCAGGAAATATTTTTGGCTTACAGTGAAAAAAGAAAGCACAAGGTCAGTCACTTTAAAAACTCCATGGCAGTATCAAAGCTGCATTGTACCCAGGCTTGTGTCCCCAACATTTTGGTGTGCTTCCCCACCTGGAAGCTCCCCTTGTAGCTCATGCCACCCGACATTTCTTCCTTGGGAAGAAATGTCCCATCTGACCCCACACTGTGATCTGATCCTGGAAGCGGAGCTGTGGCCTAGACCTTCTTCCTGCTCTCCTGCCTTCCAGACAAGTACAAGTACAGAGCAGGAAGAGTAGTGGTCTTCCCAGAAGAGCCAGAGCACATGTTGTTGTGGTAGCCATGGGCAGTGCCTGCAGACCCCTTGGTGGTAGCTGATGGGAGGTGTTTTCTCAGCAGGGACCCAGCACAGTGCCCAGGGTGAAAACACCTGAGCTGCTGCTGTGAGGTAGTGGCCGCAGGCGCAGCACAGATAAGCAGAAGGTCAGACCCTGTTGCTGGAGCTCACATTCTGCCATGGCATCTGTTGTGGTTTAAACCCAGTCAGCAACTAAGCACCACACAGCCGCTCGCTCACCCTCTCCCCCCGCCGCCCCATGGGATGGGGGAGAGAATTGAAAGAAAAGTAAAACCCGTGGGTTGAGATAAAGACAGTCTAATAGGACAGCAGAGGAAGAGAAAATAATAATGATAAAAGCATGTGCAAAGCAGGTGATGCACAATGCAATTGCTCACCACCCATTGACCAATGTCCAGCCTGTCGCTGAGCAGCAATCACTGCTCCCTGGCCAACTCCCCCCAGTTTATATATACTGAGCATGACGCCATATGGTATGGAATAGCCCTTTGGTCAGTTGGGGTCAGCTGTCCCGGCTGTGCCCCCTCGCAGCTTCTTGTGCACCTGGCAGAGCATGGGAAGCTGAAAAGTCCTTGACTAGTGTAAGCACTACTTAGCAACAACTAAACCATCAGTGTGTTATCAACATTATTCTCATCCTAAATCCAAAACACAGCACTATACCAGCTACTAGGAAGAAAATTAACTCTATCCCAGCTGAAACCAGGACAGTATCCACCCCTTATTCTATACCACCTATGTCATGCTCAGGTCCTACCCTTTCCAACACATTCCAATTAATCACCACTGCTTTTCCTGTCTTTTGATATATATACACACAGATATCATTCCCTTAATCTATGGGCCATCCCTCTAAAATGTCTGTTGAGTTCATTTAGTCCATGACTTTGGGCTCCATCTGTCATAACAGTCTTTCTGGGCAGGAGAGATGGTGTGTGGTGTTGGATTGTTGCAAGCTGAAGCCAGTTCTGGTTCCATCACTGCTGCACTTTGCTCGGTTTCATCAAAATTCATTCTTCATTAATCTGGGTGATGGTATTAATCCCATTGATGGCTCTAATACCATTGATATGGCATATAGCAACCATAGAAGTGATGACATGCAGTATTATATAGCAATTAACATCATACAATTCAGTTCATTGGCTATTCTCACCCAAAATCAAATCTCCTTGAGGTAGACATCGGACTTCCCCATCCCATCCTTTCGCGTTACCCACCAAGTACACCCAGGTCCTTGAGCAAAAGCAATCCCGCGAATGGGTTTTCCTTTGCCCGAGGCAGGAGTAACCCAGACTGCCTCCCCCAGCATATTTTTTATGTGCACTAGAGGGACTTTATCCCCCTCCACAGTATGTAAAAGTTTTGACTGGGCAGGGCCAGCTCGATTGGCAGATCCCCTAGTGTTGACTAACCAGGTGGCCTTTGCTAAATGTGTATCCCAATGTTTGAATGTCCCAGCACCCATTGCTCTCAGTGTAGTCTTTAACAGTCCATTGTATCGTTCGATTTTCCAGGAGGCTGGTGCATGACAGGGGATGTGATATACCCACTCTTTGGCCCAGGTGTCTATGAGGTTGTTTCGGAAATGAGTCCCGGTGTCTGACTCAATTATCTCTGGGGTGCCATGTCGCCATAGGATTTGGTTTTCAAGGGCCAGGATAGCGTTCCGGGCAGTGGCATGGGGCACAGGATATGTTTCCAGCCATCCAGTGGTTGCTTCCACCATTGTAAGCACATAGTGCTTGCCGTGGCAGGTTTGTGGGAGTGTGACATAATCAATCTGCCAGGCCTCCCCATATTTATATTTCAGCCATTGCCCTCCATACCAAAGAGGCTTTAACTGCTCGGCTTGCTTGATTGCACCACGTCTCACATTCATGGATAACCTGTGCAATAGTGTCCATGGTCAAGTCCACCCCTCGATCATGAGCCCATCTATAAGTTGCATCTCTTCCTTGAAGGGATATCTTTCCTGCACGCCTGACAGGAGTTGCCTCCAGAGGCTGAGGGCTTGTGCCCCTTTTCTAATCGCTTTGTCAATGCCCCCTTCCCTAGAAAGGGATCCCAGCTGTTTGGCTTCCTTACCCTCTAATTCCAGGCTACTGGCCCTGTTATCCCAGCACCGGAGCAGCCAGGTGACAATGTGCTTGCCTGGGCGATGGCTGAAATCCTTTCACATATCTCAGCTCACTCAGGGATAGAGATCAGGTGGTTACTGTCTCTTTTATGAGTTCTTCCTCTCTCTCCAAGGAAAAGGAAGAACTCTTCCGCCGAGTTCTTCCTCGGGGGGAAGCAGGGAATTCTTCCTCTTCCTCCTCGTGTTCTTGTGATGGCCCTGTTTTAGAGTAGCCTGCCTCCTTGCTGGTGGGGCAGTATGCTGCTTCCTCCTGCTCCCTCTTAGGAGAAGCTTCTTTATCCCTTACTAAACGAGCTGACTTTTGCTTCCAGGATTTCTTCTTGTGTATGGCATGAACTGATGCTGGCACGGGTTGGTTCTCTGGTTCAGCTGCAGTGCCTGTTGCGGGAGTTGGAGTAGCCGTGGTGCCTGTCGCCAGGGTTGGAGTAACTGCAGTGCCTGTTGCAGGGATTGCAGTAACTGTGGTGCCTGTCACAGGGGTTGGAGTAGCTGTAGTATTTTTAAATAGTTGTTTAACCCTAAGTAAGACCTGACACACATTCAGGAGACAGCAATAGGAACATGCTGGTTTGAACATCCCAAGGGTATTCAAAGTTCTCAAGAGCTATTGTAATTAGCCTGGAGAGGGAGGGGAAGATGGAGGAAGGTGTCTCCCCCATAGGTTGGCTTTCTGAGGAGAAAAGATTAAAAGTGTAATTATTAATAATTTCTGATAGATGGCTCCTGAAGTATAGAGGTGATGGCAGTGCTGAGTACAAATACCAGACTGATCTCATGACCAGCAATTTTATCATACCATAAGCCAGTGTTACACAGTACAGCAAAGCAATAACCTTAATCCACCTCCCAGAGGTGATAAACAGCACATAAATACTGATAAACAGTATATACAGCAAGTAAGGTGTTACATAACACAACTCTGAGAACAAATACAACAACTCTGAGAGCAAGTAAATCAACATTGTGACCAGTGGCTACTAAGCTAATATAATGAATGCTTATAACAAATTTTTTTTAACACACTCTGGTCAGATCTGTCGTTATCTCAACCCTTCGAGCCCCACGTTGGGTGCCAGAAAGGACTGTTGTGGTTTAAACCCAGTCAGCAACTAAGCACCATACAGCCACTCGCTCACCACCCCCCACCACCGTGGGGGATGGGGGAGAGAATTGGAAAAGTAAAACCTGTGGGTTGAGATAAAGACAGTTTAATAGGACAGCAGAGGAAGAGAAAATAATAATGATAAAAGAATGTGCAAAACAAATGATGCACAATGCAATTGCTGACCAATGCCCAGCCAGTCCCCAAGCAGTGATCACTACTGCCGGCCAACTTCCCCCAGCTTTATATGCTGAGCATGACGCCATATGGTATGGAATAGCCCTTTGGCCAGTTTGGGTCAGCTGTCCCAGCTGTGCTCCCTCCCAGCTTCTTGTGCGCCTGGCAGAGCATGGGAAGCTGAGAAGTCCTTGACTAGTGTAAGCACTACTTAGCAACAACTAAACCATCAGTGTGTTACCAACATTATTCTCATCCTAAATCCAAAACACAGCACTATACCAGCTACTAGGAAGAAAATTAACTATCCCAGCTGAAACTAGGACAGCATCCTCTCAAAGGCACACCAGACTGTGTAGGAAATACAGGGCATGGGGAGGCAGGGGAAAGGCTGTGTTTATCCTCAGAAAGTAGTACCTCAGTGGCTCCCCTCAAATGTCTTGCAATCATTTCTGCTTGTTACCCTGTTGCTGTATACTGCAGATAGGTATGGTCAGCATGCAAAGAAAGGCAATGCAGTGGTTAATGTAATCTCCCAAGTCTGATAGATTGATTTGCAGTGATCTCAGTGACCTTTCAGGAGCATGTGACAGCAGCATGTAGGTGACTTAAAGTTTTTCTTACCTAACAGATCATAAGAGCCTCCTTCTTCTGGAACATATGGTGGCTATGGCACTGGCTCTTAGCATCCAGCTCAGTCTGGCTTTTTGTCAAACACCTATTCTGTATCCCCTAATCTAGGTTGTAACTCAACGTGGTTTGTGGTTTCTAGTAATTTGGCCACCTTCCAAGGCTGCCCATTATTCGTTCTTGCTGTCCAGTGAAGCAGTTGGTCATGATCATCTAAAGATGTAGCCTCCACTTTCACCCCATCTCCAGTATCACGACACCATGCTGCAGAAGGTGAACAGCAATACCTTCCCTGAGCTGTCCTTCAGCAGCTAATGATAGAGATAGATAAATTTTTCCCTTGCTGGAAACACAAACCCAAAGGCTTTGCCAAAACCGGATTCCTCCATGTGGCACACCAAACTCAGATGAAGCTGTTTCTGCAAGTGTCTGCACAGGGATTTTTTCCATAGGAGTGCAGGCATGTGAGCTAGGGCAGTATCTTTCACTAAACTATAAATATTTTCAACTTGGTTCCCTGATGAAATGAAGTGTATATGACCACACAGTTCATCTACCTGTCTGTCTGTTGGTTTCTCTCTAATAAGTTTTACTTATCATTGTTAACTTAGCCAAAAAGTACCAAATCTCAATCTATGAGCTGCTACTACTTTAAAGTTTGTATAGGTGAAGTTTAACCTGAAGCTTTGTATTGGAAGTGATCTAACCCTCTGTTCCATCAAAGGCAATGGCACAAGAGTGTAAGAATTGGGAAAGGTCAGCTTTGTGTATTTGACTTCATGTCTTCCTGTGCCACAGGGGCTGTATGAATAGCTTTGCTAAGAGCACCTTATCAGCAGAAGGACAGAGGTGAACCATCACTGTTGGTTTTTATTCTGTATCTCAGGAATCTTTCCAACTATCAGTTTTAAGATTCTGAGCCCAAATGATGTAGCAAGGCAGATAAAATCGGCCTGTGGTAGTCCATTTCCATCCTTTCTGAAGACTGCTCACAGGAGAGGAGATGAGGACTGTAGCAAAGCCAGCATCGCTGTGCCAGCAGAGTCCTCTAGTGGTGATGCAGCCAAGAGATGTTTTTTCCCAGTCTGCAGAATTGCTTTCTAAACTCCAGCAGGGACAAGAAATGGAAACAAAAGCTTTTGGCTGGTGCTGCTGTATCAGCCCCTGCCATTTGCTAGCATAGCAAGTAGGTAAGATTTTTTTGTTTTTTTTCACCGTGCTGGGTGATACAGTTATGCTTCAAAAAAACATCCCACTGGATCTGGTCTTCAGTCAGGAACTGTACTCTCCCTGGAAAATTAAAAGTGTCTACTACTTGAGCTCCTTTAGCTTAGAGCCTTTATCTCCATGAGGCTAGTCCCTTCTTTAGGTCAAGTGCGAGACAGCAGCAGCATGCGTAATGATAAAAACGGAGCCCTAGCAGTCCTGCAGTGCTTCTGTTTGGTGCTGGTGAGAGGATAGAGTGGCAGCAACTGGGAAGCTGCAAAGTCAGTAGCATGCCCCTGATGCTCAGCCCTGCCTTGTCTTGTCCATCACATGCGGATAGGACAGCCTTCTTGCTCTGCCTGCTGTGCCCAAGAGGGAAGACCTCTGTAAAAATGAGGGCTGGACCCAGAATGTTTGGGACATGAGATGGTCTGATGGGAGGACAAGTGCCTGAACCACCTCTTCTCTGCTAATGAAGCCGTTACCCTCAGTAGTGTTGCTCCTGGATTCCCAGGAAATGGCAAAGTTGCAAGCTGCTTTTTACCTTGCAAGGAAGGTGTGTGGCCCAATATGTGAGTTGCCTCTCTGCTTGCAGAGGTTTAGGTGAGGCTACAACAAACCACGCTAGTTCTAAGACCATACTTCAACCCTCACTGAAATTAAATGGGGCATCCACCTAGAATATATGCAAAAGCTAACAGCAAAGCTCATCCCAGGTCTTCTTACATCCTGCAAGTTTCCAGAAATTACAGCAATTAATCCTACACATCCTTTCTCTCTTTTAAGTGTCCTGCTATCCTAGCTGGCTAGTGATGCGTTTTTCAGTGTCCAGCTACAGTAGATAAAGAATACTCTTAAGTTGAATATTTTGTCATAAATGCAGCAGATCAGCTGACCTTTTGGACACTGAGAATAAATCAGCAGTACTCAGTTAATGTGAATTAAATCCAGTAAAGAACCTGTTAACCTTCCCAGTTATTTCTAAAATAGTGTGTCTGGATGGAATTTGAGTCTCTCTCTGGCGTAAAAAGATGAGTAAGCCATCTGCCATGTGATCATGGGACTGGGCTCATAAAGCAAATACAATCAAGCTTAGGTGGATACCTCAAGAAAATAATCAGCAAATAAAATATGAATTGATGCCCCTTCCACTAACTTTTGGCTGCTTTCCATCCCAGTCCGTTCTCACTGGCTGGTAAGAATTTCCCACCTGAACATGATTCCTGGATCCTAAAATTGTACCCATTCACAAAACCTTGGAATGGGTCAAGTTCTGTACAGTAGTTATCTATGTGTTTTACAGTAGGATATTGTCCAGTCTAAAGCTTGTTCCTTCTTGCCGGTGCCCTGCCTATTGCTGTTTAGTGGTCCAGGTTTTTTAAGATGCTGTGTAAGCAGGCTGTCAACATGAGTCTCAGCCCATCTCACTGCTTTCTCTTGTACCATCTCTTCCTGCAGAGCTCCCTACAGAAAACAAGCCAAACGCATGAACAACAGCTGAACCAGAGACCTAGCACTCCAAGTAAGCTCTCGCCCATGACAAACTCTTACCTTCTGTTGAGCTCATAGGGGTGTGCATAGATCTCAAAATTCATCTTCATAATTACACTGAAATTATGGGAAGGTAGCCTTATGCAGAGTCAGCTCTCCATCACAGAGAAGTCTTTTTGCTTCTAGACCTCTCCAGGATCTTAGAGCTTTCCCATCTCTAGTTGGGAAATTGCCATAGCAGGTTGTGCTTAGTAGCCTTGTTATTCTTCAAGGCTTTTCATGAAGCTCCAACATCCCCTCTAAAACTGCCTCCCATGTATGTATGGTGCAATTTACCTCTCATCTCTGTCTTATTGGCATGTGACTCTTTTAACAGCCTCCTGACCTGGCCTCACCTGCCCACAAGGGAAATGAGAATATCTCTTCCAGTCTGCCATATGATTTCTTCCTTGGGTGATCTTTTTACTGCACCCTTCTTATGGGTGGATGCTCTAAAGAGGATTCTGTTTGCTTTGTGTCAGTCCAGAAATACTTCTCATAAAGCAAGTAAAGGAACTCTTTCTCCTGAATGAGGAGGATCATGGCTATATATCAGGTATTTAGACAAGCTCTTGAGGTAGTATATGAATGTGAGATACAGTCTTTCCTTCATTCACATGAATCATCCTAATTAATGATGATTATCTTAAAGCAGCTGAGAAAGAGCAAGATACACAGTTTAAATGCATTTGGGAATATCTGGGGCATGACCTGATCTCTTGTTCCTTCACCGGGAGAAGTACAGCAGATTCTGTGAGAAGCCTTAAAAGATTAAACCTGAGTGATTTTCCTTACTGCAGTGTGGCAAGAGTACAGTCAGGTTATTTTAGAAGAAAAAGCGTAAATGGGCAAAAGCAAAGATGGATTTTACCTGATATTTGAAAATAACTAATTATTTTGTTTGCATAATAAGACATCTTTCCTGTAGGGTAAGTAAAAGGGTTAAATGAGCTTGCCTGGCTTTCAGCTCAGTTTTTATGAATTTTTTAGTAGGCTCCTTTGACAGTTATTGTTTGACATTGGCTTGATAGTTTTGTGTGTAGATAAATCAGTGGTTTATGCCTCATTTGAAACTGTACTGAAACTAGAACATACTCAGTATTTGATACGGTAAAGTAAATAGAAAATATTATGGAAACTCTGCTTTCTACAATCTAGACAATTTCATAGAAGGGAAGAAAAAAATGGTTAATTTAACTTAGATTTAAGTGACAGCTGGGTTCACAAATCACCAGCTTTATTTATCTTTAAGGCTGATCTCCAAATTAGGCTGTTGATACATCCATGTAACTGTGAACCTGAGACTATTTTTCTTCTAAGCGTGAAGCATAAAAAACATGCTTTATCATTAATTTGGGGGATTCAGTACAAATAAGGCACAGCATTGTTATTGTGGCACAGAAATATATTTTTCCTACCGTGTCCAACAACTGCCCTGACAGTTGTTGAAACATCTCCATTGCACAAGTGGTTTTATTTATTTATTTATTTACCTTTCCAAAAGCTTCTGGAAATTTCCTGCCTTTCTTTTTGTATGGGGATCAGGGTTTCTTTCAGACGTTCTTCTTCATAACTTTTGTTTGTTTGTTTTTATTCCTAATAAGTGTAAATGGCAGTGTTCTGCAAGAGAGGATTTTCATGAACTTGTACAAAACAAGAAGGAGGATGAGTTTCTGTGGGAGATCCTTCATGCTTTTTTCTTCTTTTTCATTTTCTAAGTAATTCTGTTTAAATAGCTAAGATTTGGCAGTGTGTCCCCATATGACACCCACCCCCTGGGGCTGAAATGAATCCAGAGACACGAATGGGAGTCAGAAGAGAAGCCTGGTTATAGGTGTTTTAAATTGAACCTGGACAGACTTTCTTTCTCTCTATTGCTTATAGAGGGAGACTGGGGAGGTTTCATCTTCCCGGGCTTTGGTTGATTTCTGAGGTCATCCCTTTCTGTGATGAGCCTTGACAAATCCCAGAGTACTGCATAAACTGATCACAGACTCGTACTAGCTCTCATAGGGCTTGTCTACACAGAGGCACTCAGAAGGGTGAAAGTGGAGGAGCCAAAATTGGGATTGGAGTGGGTGCACTTCCAGGAGGACACTAAGAAGAGCAAGAAGTTTCACTGCACAAAGTCCTTGATTACTTTTGCGTGTTGCAGTATGGGTCTGGGCTTGTGCAGTGGGCTTCGTTTAGGTTTATGTTTTCCAGTGCAATCCAAACAGGCTCCTGCTTAAAGGCAAGCTGCACAGTGAAATGCCCCCCTCTTATCTGTTGGAGTAACATCACTGTCTGCTTTCCGTGGAAAAGGCAAGTAAGCAGCTCAAACTAATTAAAAATTATCATTAGTAGATCAGAGCTGGAGGCTGCTGCTAATTCAAAAGAGAAGGAATCAAGTGCTTTATTGTTAAGGGAGTTCAAGCAAACTAAACAGAAGTAACGTCTGAGGGGACTCCTGGCTCTCTTGGGAAATGGCAGGTTTGCCTGAAACTGCGGTGTCCTGTATGGAGGGGTGGCAAGTAGGGACGAAGAGTGGGAAGGTGAGTTAAGGACTGGAGGATGGAAGGAGTGTATCACTTCTGGCAGAGCAGCCTAATTATCTTTGGGAAGGAGGGAGTCTTAAAAGACAGAGCTAGCTTGGTGAAGATAAAAAAGGTTGGGCCAGTCTGAAAAAATGGATGAAAATGAATGCTACCAAGCTAATACTGTTCTGCTGCTGGCTCTGTGACACCTCACCGAGGATGGTGAGAAAGGACTGGCCCCTCAGGATAAATAGAAAAAAAAAAAATCTTCTGTTTTGTCATAGAAAAACTATAAAGAGGCTAAATGTAAGGTCAGACTCCTGGGATCCACAGCTAGCTCCACTCCAGTTTCAGCACATGAGCCACAGAGAGCTTTAGAGGCTTTAAGTTCATGCCAGTGTTCCTGCTTAAGCTCCCATGCACTTGATCCCTCTGTCATTGAAGTTAGCATTTGTCTGATAGTTGTCGTCTGTCACTGCATCTACTGTTCCCTGTCTTAGGTATCACTTAATCCTGCTGGGTTCAAATATTAGCTCACAGAGCCTTACCTTGATCCCGTATCTTCCCAATTTGGTAAATTTCTGTTCCTCTTTAGCAGTTGTTTCCATGTTTCTATGCAATTTTCAGTCTCCATGAACCAGTTCTCTTGTTCAAGCAAAGAGGACTTGATGCTTCCATCTGTTTCACTCTCAAAACACAATTTCTTATGGTTATACTAAAATGCTGCAGCAAATGAGCATCTTTTTTGTCTGCTCTGAATTATTGTTGTTATGTGTTTTACAAGAAGTTGTAAATCTAGCATGAAGTGTGTATCTATTGTATGGCTTTCTCTATAGGGACAATATCCTTAAGAGGTGTAACTGACTGTCGTTCTTCTGACAGAGTACAGCTGAAGGACAATGAGATTTAGAAGAATGGTTTTTTTCCGTAGACGTCAAAAATTATTCAATTCAGCTTTTTGTCTGGATCTCACAATCTTTAAAACACTTGCAAAGTCTTAGCAAGTAACTTTATTGTCACACAAAGTTAAGGAGTAGTAAAATAGAATGGTGCTATAAATTACATAGTCTGCATTCTTGCTTTATGTGTAAGCTCGCTCATGTGTCTTTTAACCAACATACGGCCTTGAGATGTTGATGTTGTCTTTAATGGTATGTGTTTTCATACTTAATATACTATTGTATTTTGGCATGGCTGATGGAAGGTAACAATCTTTTTTGACCTGCTGTAGGGCCACACAAATCAAGACTTACTCCTGGGACAATGCACAAGTGATCTTGGTCGGAAACAAATGTGACATGGAGGATGAAAGAATTATTCCTGTGGAGAAGGGGAAACATCTGGCGGATCAGCTAGGTACATGTCAAAGCTTTTCTTTCTACTCTTTTTCCTCTGCTTCTCTATACTGCATTCCTTTTAATTTGTATCATAAAAAGTCCTTCCAGCAGTAATACTTTAATAATGGTATCACAACTAAGAAGTAGTAATATATTCTAGGTCCATATTTTACTTGCTTAGTGCTGAATACTACCTTCTTGTAGTGTTGCTGTATCTGTAAAGCTAATATCTAAGGATGTAAGGATGATAAAGTTTGTCTGGAGAGAACAGCTTTTATTAGCTCAGTGGAATGAAAAGAGAAAAAGTTTTCATAAACACAGTTCTGTCTCCAGGTCTTTAAGTACCATATAGTCATTTTCAGAATGCAAACATTGATTTTTGTAGAAGGATTTTGGTTTTTTTGCAACTAAACAATGAAAAAAGAAGTTTATAAATCTGAACTGTGGAGTTGAGTAAAATATATTTTTAAAATGTACCAGGCTTCTCTATCCAGGTAGAAAAATTGCATTATGTTATTGATGTGGGACAGAAAAAGCAAAACGGTTCCATTGAGAGGAAGCTGGGATTGCTGTGAAAATTTTAGAATAAACAGCAAAATAAACTCATCCTAATTTTTCATTTATTTATCATTTTCATTATATATTTTAGCATATGTGATCTTTTTAATATGGAATCAGGGCTTCTGTGTTAAGATTTAACTATACTGCTGTCTTTTCTTAAAGAATTCATAGTGGCAAGCAAATCCTGTTAAAATTGAATTCAGTTAACAGTGGAGACTCTTATAGTGGGCATTCCGTAAATATTTGTTTAGCTTGTAAGAGCAGAGATTCTTACCAGACCCAAGGAATCACCATCATCCCCAATTTATAAAATCCTATGTTGTCTTCAATTCTTAAGCAGTAATTGGAGGGTGCATTGTTGAACAGGGGATACTGGACTTCCAGTATACACTGCATACATTGTTGTAGTTTAAAGTGTGACCTTGATCAAATTGCCAATTACGGTTAAATCTTAGTTAATGAGTATTTATTAGTTGGGGGTTTTGTCAGTGTCATTTTGTTTCGGTTTTTTAATGAAGGGAAGGTATAGAAACCCTGCTCATAGGTAAGTATAAAGTATGGCTTTGTGATAGGGACCTGTGTGATATAAACAAACAGACGGTCACTGTTCCAAAGAGTTAAGAGCAATCAGATTATTTTTTCATGTTGCAGGTGTAACAAAAAAAAAAAAAGCATGTCTGCAAAGGCCTGCAGGTTTAGAGCCTTCAAGTGTAAATTCTACATGTGCTAAGCACAAAGGGGTCCCATCCATTACCAGAGCCTTGAGGCACTGCCATCATAAACACGTAATGAGCAAATACCAAACTAAACTCTCTAATTTCCCATCATTATTAGTATTGTAATAATAATAATTCTTTACATGTAGGACTAGCAAAGCAAACAAAAGACATGGTTATTTTGCAAAAGCAGTTATGGGCTCTTTTTTACACATCAGAATCTAATTTGAAAATATGAATGTGAATAAACTCTGTTCCTGGCTTGCAGACTCTCAAAACTGTTGTGAATGCATGTGCGCCCACATATTTTGCAAGAGTAATTACACTGTTAGTAGTTGAAAATTTGTCCAGAACAATGTAACAGCAAATAGGGAGTTTGACTGGAACTCCCACTCCTATTTGGACTTCTGATGTTTTTTTCTCCCTCCCAGATTCAACTGTTTGTTTAAATACAAACCTGGCATCTAGAATCTGAATCCTTTACATATGGGACGCTTCAAACCACAGGTGCACAAAGTTACCATAGCAACTCAGTTCATCAGTAGGAAACTGTTCTGCTGAAGAATCTCTGGTTCTGCCCTGGACCTGTCCTTGCACTCGTCCAGCTCACCCTGGAGAAACATACCCCAGTGCAGAGTAAAACAAAAGCTAACCATGCCTTTAGAAAGTGCTGTCCCAGTCCTCCTCTTCTGTAACCTCCCAACATACTAATGCTCTTTTTAAAAGGGCTGAAAATATATATCTGGTTTTATCAGTCAGTTTTTCCTTATATTAACTGTGCTAATGTGTATGGCATTATCTGAAATTACTTCGTGTGTTAGGTGGGAGGAATCTCTTTAATTGACTATCGACTGCTTAAACTGCTAGCTTTCATCATAATGATTCACATAAAGGTTATCGTTCAGCATGTTTATCTAAGTTTGTATAGTGACATTAACATCATTGAAATAATCTCCTAATCAGATTAAGAAACTGTTATTGGCCTGAATGTGAACTACACCAAAACAGATTCAGCCACAGCAGAAGCTAAACCAATGCTGACTGACAAATATCCAAGTTCAGTTCTCTGATTTCTTGTGCCTTTTATATATATTTTTAATCATCATCAAAGACAGCAAGTGGGACAGACAGAACCCTCGTCTGATGCAGGACAGCCATCCTTATTTAGTAATGAGGCAAACGTCTCCACCATCACTTCACCCATTGTCCCATGATTTTTAAAAAGTGTTAGAATGGGTTAGATACCTACTTGTTATCTCACACAGCAAGGTAACTCAGTCTACCAGCAGTGGCGGACTAATCGGTTAAGAGGACTTATCTTTCCCCTTGTTTGTGGCAGATTCAAAGAAAACTGATGCAATGCAGAATATCCCCAAAATGAAGCACAACAGAATGTAGCTTATTGCAAAACAAACTCTCTGTGGTGCTTGAGCTCTCGCTGTTGGCAATATAATAACCTGGTAGAAGTGACAGCCATTGTAAGTGGTGGTTGGCCTTTGAGGCCCCTGGGGTTAGAAAGATAAAGAAATTCTTCACGGTTCAGAGCATTTCTGCTGGCTGAGGCAGGGTTCAGCCTCGTCCATGAGAAGGCTGGTTCTTGTGTAGTGCGGGGTGTCAACAGGAGGCAGCAGGAATAGCTGTCTGTGTGCCATCCCCACCTTGGCATAACTCCAGCCTTGCTGGTTTTTGTTTTTTTAATCAGAAGGGGTCAGTGTTTGAGAATCCATACTCATCACTGCAGCTAGGAGCTGGTGACTGGACACTGAAATTAATCTGTAGGAGGCACTCAACATTATTTGTAATTCAGCAGTGCTGAACGGCCCTTGTCAGAACGGGTGCTCTGTCGTGACATGTGCTGTACAAGTATTAATCACCCTGAAGAGCCTTCCATCTGAGCAGAAAAAGAACAGGAAAAACAGGACCAAAATTGTGGAGCATTTTGCTCACAAGTGCAGAAGTTGCTCAGCAGAAGGAATACAACCATGATCTTGCTTCTCTTTCTGGTCTCTGCTCTTACCAGACTGCAGTAGTGGTTCGTAGAGTAAGCCTGGCCCTGTCACGCAGGGGTGCGTGGAGCCCAGGAAGGCCCCTCCATGCGTTACCAGTTAGTGACACTGGGAGAATTCGACTCCCGTGTTTATTCAGATCTGTATCATCTGCAGATGTGTTTACCAGGGCTATAGTAGGGATCCATTTATGCCTTTGACTCTTACTGATGCTTGATAAATTTTAGAAGTATTTCTGCTCAGTATTCTGAGATTGTGGGAATCAACTGAGCTTAAGAATTGTCTAATGTCTTGTTTTCTTAAGGTGAATTCTGAAAAAATTGGTTAGTATTTTAAAAACCATCTCCATTATCATCAGTCTCTATTGATTTTTTTTAATTTTTTCCAATTTTTCTCACAGGTTTTGACTATTTTGAAGCTAGTGCCAAAGAAAACATCAACGTAAGGCAGGTGTTTGAGCGTCTTGTGGATATAATCTGTGAAAAGATGTCGGAGAGTATAGAATCAGACCCTTCCAGGGGCACTTCTGGAAGGAGCATGCGACTCACAGACAACCCACCCTCTTCGCAGCAGAACTGCTCGTGCTAGTGACCTTTCTCGCTGAGAAATGTCCTTCTCCTTTCCTGACTAAATTTGATCTTTTCATTTGTGGTGGTGCATTATCATGTAGTCCAAAGGCAGAAGTCTCTGTTGTAGGAAATTGGTATGTTTGTTTAATGTGCTGAAGTGTTAATATGATATATTTCCTCATCCAATAATTTAAAAAAAAATCTGACTAAATATTGTAAGTGCACCTAGTGTTAACATGAGTTACACTGAAGAAAAAGAATTGTATAGCGTTGCAAATGTTACTTCCACAGAGAATGTTGCATTCTTAATTATAGATTCCTCTACTACAGAAAGCTTTTTGTCAAGAACAGCAGGAAACATAAAAACCCATCAGAAGGGACCAGGTCTAAAATAAAATGGGGACAAAAATCTCTTATAAAGCAAGAGTATGGTATTTTTACATTTAAAAAAAAAAAATCTATCCCCAGATATTTTGAGTCATTGTTGCTGTCCTCTAGACATGGACCTCAGTTTTTCTGTATGATGGAGCAGAAGGCAGTTTATTTCTGTCTGACAGTTTGAGGTCCTCCAGAGAGCCAAGAGCATGGGGGCTGGATTTTGTGTCAAGCCTCTAAATGGAGGAAGAGCACATGGAGAAAGCAAAGCTTCCAAGCAGGGGAGGAGGAGGTGGAGAAGGCCTTGCAGCCGTACCTGCTCTTGGCTGGTGCAACCTTCTCCACTGTCACCAGTAACGGCTTGCAGAGTGCTGGGGGTGTTGCTGTGTTTGGCACCTTGCTATGCCTCTTTGTTTGTTTCTAGAGGCACAAGAGCTGACTGTCCTGCAGCTTTTCCCCCGTATCCTGCAGTTTTACCTCTCCAGGTTTGGATCTGCTCTGATGAACTGCTTGATGGTGGATTTGCTGTGGGACGAGGGAAAGGAGGAACTGACTGCTGCAAGTCAGAGGCAGAATCTGACATGTAAGATTTGGAACCGCACTGTCTCAGATAAAAATATCAGGAGCCAAAATGTGAGTGTTGGCAAATATTAGTGCCAATATTATTAGATTTTCTTTCTGCATTTTGTTGTTGATTTATTTTTTTAATTTTGTGCTAGATGGGTGCGTGTGTGGGGACAGTTTTTCTTGGTTCAGATTCAACCACAAAGTATAATTTTAAAAAAGGAAGATTGATTAATAAAACATAACTGCAAATGAAAAATGGCAAAGATGTCCTGTTAGAGTTATTCTGTGGATGTTTTGTTGCATCATTCTTTGAAGGGAGGAACAATTTTTAATACTTAACATCTAAAATATTCTTGTACTTCCAACATCTCTAAAATTACAAACCTTCTACATCTGTGTGTAGAAGTCTGTGTGCACTAGCCACATGCAGAGCTTGTATTTCTCTGAAATATATGGAGGAACTGCTTATGAGAATCTGTGGAAATCCTATGCCTCGATGATCACACACTGGTTTGTGCATCCCAGCTCCAAGCAGCGATTGTAAATTGTGTCTGTCAATGTAAATTAGGTGCACACAGAGAGTTTGCTGTCTTACGGTGAAAATCCTGAAAAGTTTTATGGGTTTACCTTAGGCCTATGAACTCCTCTGACTGAGGACACTTTCTGATGTCAGAAACCGGAGTAGAGTTATCTGCCCACTGCACTGTAATTTGCTGGATCATCACACTAGCAAATGCTTTTGTAATTTTGTTCTGTTGTGTCTCAAAGTGTAATAGTTCTAAGAAAAAAGCACAATATGCTGGAGAAAAATGCAACTACATTGATCTAGTTTGAGCTCATTGTGCTAAAGGCTCGATCCCTTCATTTGTTTGAATGTTGCTTTCAGAAATCTTTACTGTGACATGTTTTGGGCATGTGTGATCTAGTACTGAAAGTGCAATTTGTGCAGTGCTAGGAACGTGGTTATTGTATCTAAACCCCTGAAACTGCAAAATAAAGAGAAATGTAGTCACCGGGTGTGGCCAGAGAGCGTGTGTGAGCTGCATTACTAGCGTATTAGGCAATTGTGTGCATGTATAAAGAAGGTATCTTTTCAATGCTTTTAAAATACATCAAACTACATTGATCTTTTTTGACAGTGTGATGATCCTTGAGCCCAGCAATCAGGAATCACCAGTGAGTCAATAATAACTGTTACTTGAATTTGTCAAGGCAAGGGAAATAACAGACTTGCTTGCACCGAAGACAAACCAGAATGCTTGATGGGGTCTTGTATACAGCCTTCCATTTGACTGGCTGTGGCCTAGGATAGTAGCGTCGATAAAACAGTATGGTTACAAGATAAAAAAAAGAAAGGTGTAATAGAATGTGAAAGGAAAGAGGTGACTGCTCTTCACAAGCTTCTCTATGCCTTGTACAATACAGCAGTGTGTGCGCAGTTCTCCAGTAAAAGCCATACAGGAGGCCCTGGGTTAGACGTGGGTCTTGGCTTCCATCTTGTGGAGAAATAAAGCAGTAAAATATTGGGTAGACATCCAGTCTAAACTATCTTACCTGTATTTCAGACAGCCCCCCTCATTTGTATTAGCCTCTGACCCCTTAACTTTGCTTTCATCGTATCTTTGCAGTCAACATAGACTTACACACACATAAAATAAGTAACAGCACTGGTATTACAGGAATAGCAGAAAACTGAACAAATGTGGAACAATGCAAAAGGGGTCATAAATGCAACAGCAAACTTCTTAACAGCTCTCAAAGTGTTACAAGAAAAAGGATGTTGGCAATGTATATGCCATTTGGAAACGCCAGCTTCAGAGAGATGCAAGACAAGGAAAAGCAGCATTGCTGTTGTCAAGACTTGAACTTGCTACGACACCGCGGTCTCATAGGGAAAAGAAGTGTATTCACCACTTGGAAAATGCAGACCTACTGAACTGCGAAGACTAGGCTAGATCAAGAATAGTCAGTCTTTTCTGTTAAGCAGCCATGGGTACAACCTTTAAGCTATTAAGGATACCATTAGGGGAATAAAAAAATTTAAAAAAAATCAGCAGTTAACACTAAGCACGTACTGGATCTCTCTCGAGACAAGTGGTACTGCTGGTTAAAATAAAATTGCAGACTTAACTCTAGCTCATTTAAGTGTTGAAAAATACCAACTGAAAGCTAGTTTATCAAATCAACAGTGTGGTCAGGCGTTTTGAACCCTAAGAATAGTCACATTTCTTTGAATTGATTCAATGTAGTTTGGCTTTTCTAATGACCGCTGAGGGAGGCTGACGACTACGATCCTGTTTACTTCGTGCCAAGTTTCGGTCTCGAGTTCACCGTGTTTGGCTCGACCCAACCGCCGGATTTCACCGCCGGTCTCCGAACTGCTGCCGGCGATGCCCGCTGGGGCGCTGGGCTCGCAGACGGACCCTTTGGCCGTGGACTTCACCGGCTCGTTCTCAAGCAACCGCCGGTTAGAACGACCGGTCGCGCCTCAGACACCAACGCGAGCAGCCAGCCGCAGGCCGGCCGTACGCTGAGGGGACTGCGCGTGACACGCCTCCTCGGGCAGCTTCCGCGAGCTGATTGGGCCTGTCAGGACTGAGCGACAGCTACTTGGACCAATAGTTGAAAGAAATGAGAGGAGAAGGCTGGCGTCCACCAACCGGCGGTTGGACTATTCCAATGCAAGAGCAGGGGGGACAGCTAACACGGCAGCCGGGCATAAATGCCGGACCGTGACGGCATAGAGAAGAGTTCCCGCGATCTGGCTCTATTCTTCTGTCTTTTCCTCTTCCCTCTGAGTTCTCTGTACTCTCCGTCTGATTTCTGTAAAGGGGCTGCCTTTCCCTCCGTCTCTCTTCCCCATCTATGGTTCCGCCCCCCCACGCCACCAGCATGCTCTCCACCAATCAGAGTCCCCGCCCCGGCCAAGTGAGGGCCTGGGATTGGTCCGTTTTTTCCACCTGGCACCGCGGCGGGCGCTGACTGGTGCGGTCCAGCGCTCTCGCAACCGTCACCGCTACTTCCTCGTGCGGCGGAAGCTGGCCGGCTCGCGGCGGGGCGGGGGCGGCCGCCGGTGGCGGCGCATGCGCACTCTCGCGGCCGCCTTCGCACGGAGGGGTCGGGCGGTGCGGGTAGGGGCGGCGGTGGCCCGCGGCCTGGCGGGGCGCGGCCGGCCGGTGCGTGCCGTTGCCCAGCCGCTGTGGTGTGGTGCGGCCGCCGCCATGCCCGGTAGGAACAAGGCGACGTCCAGCTACAGCTGCCCGGAGCTGACGGTGGGGCAGCAGGCCGGGGAGGGCGGCCGCGACGCCAGAGGCCGCTCGCCTCACGGGGAGGAGGAGGACCGCGGGGGCATCGGTCCCGGCGCTAACCTCGGCGACCCCGACATCGTCAAGTCTCCCAGCGACCCCAAGCAGTACCGGTGAGGGTCGGCGGCGGCGTCGAACCTCCCCCCGGAGGCCGTTGGCCCGGGAGGGCTTAAGGGGGGGTGGGGGGAGGACCCGGCTGGTCTGTGGGGTAGCCTGGGGCCTCCCCTCCCCGCCTGCCCGCGGAAAGCCAGCCCCGGCCGGAGGGAGGAGGTGGGTGCGGGAGCGTGCGGGGCTGGGAGCCAGCCTGTCCCGCGTCCCGAGCACAGCGGGCACTCCAGCATGGCTGTAACCTCAGGTGCTTGAAGTCATCTGGGTGGCCGGGGGAGTTAGGGGCCTCTCAGTGAAAAATGGAGACTGGGGGCTCACGGGTGTATTTATTCTGAAGATGGGCTGTCTGGTTTGTATACAGTAATAGGCTTGGGGCTTCCACAGAAAGAAAAAAACAGTACTTGTTCAAAGACTCTGCTGTGACACTATGTTTTCGAGGCACAGCAATATTGAATTGTTGCAGCCCTTGTCCAGGCAGCTCCATGCTGAAAGCGTTAAGCTGAAGTGTGAAATGCAGTTGAAGTATTACAGAGTAGATACCAACTTAAAAAAAGTCTGTTACTCTTCCCATTTTAGATGAGCTTCCAGGTTTTAACACAAATATGTCTGTGAGTTGAAACAAAAATTACTTTTATGCTGCCATTTTGCTTGTGTTTTCATTTGTATATTTCTGAGTAATACCCCTGAAAGTGCTAAAAAAGATCACCTTTCCTGAGTGCAGCCCACAGCATCTGTGGCCTTCTCACAGTGAGAGACTCAGCTGAGAATGGCCAGTGGAGGTTGAGCTCTTTGGATGGCAGTCATTCTTGAAGGGACACTATTATAACTTCTTTCTGTTAGGCAGAAGATTATTCAGCCCTTGTTAGAGGTGCTTTTTTTTAATCTTTACTCTTCATGATGTCTGATCTGTGCAGTGAGTAGAGAATCTACTACTAAGCCTAAGCCTGGAACTGAATTTTGAATTTGCAGTGACATTGGTTGACAGTGAAATTCCCTGCTGGCTGCGTGAAGAGGACTGTGCCCATTGGCTTAGGGAGAAACTTGCTCCCTCTTTTCTTGCCCTACTTCCTTGCTGCTTCCTCTGGATCTCTGCCTGCCTCTCCTGCTGGCATTCTTATGCATGCTGCTTTGCAGGAGGCTCATCTTCCCGCAGAGTTCATAGTTACAGAGACTGTCAGTTTAGGAAACTTCTGCCTTTACTACCTGAAGCAGCACAGTGACGAAGCTTGGGAAATCCATTGAAAACTGTCACTGGCTATCTATTTAGAGACTCAGGAACCTCCTCTGCATGTAGAGAATTGGAGAGTGTGTTTGCTTATACCATAGAATAAACTAATACCAACACCTTCCAGAAATCCTACTATCCAAGCTTCACAGATTTTTTCAGTTGGAAGCAGGGTGTCACATCTTTTCAAACTGATTTCCATTTGCAGGAAGTGAGCCTTGCACGGAACAGACACAAGGAAGGAGAACTAAAGTGTGGCTGACAGTAAAGCATGCCTGTGTCTGCTGACTATATACCAAACCTCCTAAGTAAATTTAATGGCAGGCGATTTGATGATGCACATACGCTTTCTCCTCTGTTCATACATCAGTGATGATGTATACTGCAGACCAGTCACAGTGGGCTTAATGTGTCTGTCTAGTGACATCAGTCTTAACTTGGTGGAAAATGTTATATTTTATCTTCTCAAATATAGTGATCATAAAAACAAAAGAGTTCTGACAGAGATTGCAGAATGTATTTTCAAAAGTGAGTTTGTTTGGACAAAAATTATTGTCATAATCAAAGTTGGTTTTGTTCATTAGAGCTGTGGGTGGGTAGTTATCTTTACCAAAATGTATGTTTTATTTAAATTCGTCCATATATGGACTTTCGTGGGCTTGCATTGCTTGTTTTGGGTAATTCGGGAAGTTAAAACATTTCTTTAAGTGTTTACTGTACATTGATATGTACTTAGTATTTACTTAACTGCTAAACAATTATCATTGATATAAGAAAAAACCTTGGTGTGAGAACAATCCTGTTTAAACTTGTCCAGGATGTTTAAACAGTAGCTTTAAGAATTTGAATTTTATTTTATATTTCAGCCTTATTTGTATCAATGCCTGTACAGTCCTTCAAAAAAGCAATTGGACTATGCTTGCTTTTGTTGCTACATTAAGTGATTGCATTTTTTTGTCCTGTATTTTGCATACTAATTGATACTTATGTATTGATTATACTTGTCCTTTTCCATTGGACTGAAACATGGAAAAAGTAAAGAACACCTATGTCAGTTGGTGCCTCTGCTCAGTATAACCTATACAGTTCTAGATTCTCCTGAAGTGAAATCTGATAGCCTTCAACAGTGGCTTAGTTCAATTGTTGCCTTGCTACTGGGTTTCTGTCCTAGTATGTAACACCCACAAGCCTGAAGATGAGTAATGTAAAATTAGTGTCGTCTGCTCCATTAGTTTAATGGAGGTATGTGGAAAGGATCAACAAGAGCTACACCTGGCTAAACAGCTTTATGGCGAATCATTCTTCTGGAAGAATAGCATTATTCTGTTCTCTGCTTTCCATGACTGACTATTGATCACTGGGAAGCCGGTATTCTTTATGGGCCGTGAAAACCTGAAGAAGACAGTTGTATGCAGAGGTGAAGATGATGGTTGTGCTGGAAAACATGCTGTAGCAACGTTGACTTGTCACCATCTGGGGCTCTTGCTCTGAGCTTTCCAGGGGCTGAAGTGCCTGAGTATACTGTATATCTGTTTTTAGGACCCCTGTTGTGCATTCAGAAGTGCTGCAGCTGTGTAATGCAACATATGTATATGGCGCAAACACACGTAACTGTTCCAGGCTTTCAGAATTGTGTGGATGATTAACTTTGTACCCAGGCATTAGCGTAGATCTAGTACTATCTGTACCTCCTGCAGTTAGTCATAGCATCTCTGCAAGTTATACACTATGTGCTGTAGTTTGAACGAGCAAAAATGCACTTGTGCTTTTGATTGGAATAAATTTGTACTGCTCAATGGTCCTGCAGCAAGCAAAATGGGTGTGTTAATGATTATGAAACCCTGGCCCAGAGTCAGTGCTATCAATTCCTGTTGGATGAGTAGTCATAATTCATGAGCTTAACACAACTATTAAACATTTGTTCTTTAGCTTTTTTGATAGACTTGGTAGCCTAAGAAGTGTGGTTTTTTTCCTTTGTCTCAGAGCTGCTTAACTCTTGCCACAATATCCCCTTTACCCCTTTCCTCCAAATATGTCCCCATGAAATTCAACTGGGAGAGAAGTTACTTCCAGTAATTTGTTTCTGTAGTTCGCAGAGCCATAGCAGGTGGCCTGCAGCTCTAATAAAAAGTGAAACTTACACTGTCTTCATATTTTGAATTGGAATATTGATAATAACACATGCCTTTATTGCTGGGAAATTTTGAAATTGCATAATGATAACCATGAATGAAATGTGAGAAACTTTGGGAACCATGGAGTTGGAAAACACACAATGTGCCTTTCGTTTTTCTTTTGGGTACTTACCATGTAGCTTGAGCTGGAAATCTGCTTTGAAATTTCTGCTACCTAATTACAACAGTGGCCACATTGCAAAGTTCTGATCTGGTATAAACTTGGACTAGATGACTTTTAAACGTGCCTTCCAATCCAAACTAGTCTATGATTCTATGCTCTGTAACTCAGATTTTTTCTGAGAGTGTGTGATGTGACTATGGGTTTGGTTTATACTAGGGTTTTTGTTTGGTTGGGTTTTGGTGTGTTTTTTTCTCTGGATCAGATACCACCTGTCTCTATCACACTGGTTCTTAAGTTGGATCAAGTATTTTCTGGATCCAGCATTCCTTCCTTTCTGCAGCAGGTGTACTAGCCAGTGCAAGTCCTGGGAGAGGTGCTCTGGCTAATGTGACAAATTGTGACTGTCTGTGCCGGATCTCATGGGAAACAAATACTGCTGAGAAATCTTGTAGTGCAGAGCATTGGTGCTTGCAGTCCTCAGTCTGAAAAGTTGCAGAATGGTGCTGGACAGAGGGCTTGTGGGTTTATATATATATGCACACACATATATAAAAAAATCTATGTATGTATACACACAGAGAACTCTGTGTATATTGCTTCTTGGCAGAAGCAACCAACCCACTGTGACTTATTTTATTAAGCCTGTGGAGGAGATCTGTCCTAACACATGCCTGCTACATCTGTGGACCCTATTTAATAGAAAGCATTGATAAAATCAAATAAAATGGAGTCTCTGGAGCCTGCTTAGAGGCAAAGACTAAGATCTTAATTCTGTCACGTAACATATGTTTCCAAGAGCCTGAGACGTATAAAAGCTATTGAAGTTTGGGTTTGACTATTCTGAGTACTTGAAGTCTTCTCTGAGTGGGTGCTAGTAGCTTAAATATTTCACAGAGAGAGAAATAAAAGCCCAAATCGGTGTCCCTGACCTTATGGGGAGAAGGGCTTGTGCTACTACCTTGAATTGCTTCTTTCTTATTCTTATAGCTGTTGAATAGCAGAAGAGCGTTTTTACTTTCCCACTATAAAACTGCTCACCTTCTTAGCTACCATTAGATTTTCATTAGGAAATCTCAGTTGAAGAACACAAAACTATTGTGGGAAGTACAGAAATTTTTGCAATTCTGAAAATTCAGATTTGGGAAATGAGTGTATTCATTGCAAATAATTATCCTTTCAGGTATATCAAACTGCAAAATGGCTTATGTGCACTTTTGATTTCGGATTTGAATTACTTGGATGGTGCCCCAGCTGCTTTATCTTCAGAGGAGGAGGAGGAAGACAACGATGATGATGAATCTGAAGAGGAAAGTGATGAAGATGACGACTCTGGAGCTGAGATTGAAGATGGTAGAGAAGGTTTTGATGATGAGGACTGTGATGAGGGGGATGAGGATGAGGACAATGATGGAGATAATGATGATTTCAATGATCCTGATGACAGTGAATTAGAAGAGCTAGCTGAAAAGGAAGAGACAAGAAAGAGAGGCTGTACAGAAAAGCAGGTATGTACTTAAAGCTGTAGGGTGAAAAAATACAGTGAGCTTTCTTGTGCTCTGAAACCTTGTGATTAGTCATTCAGACTAGACTTTCTTTTTATTGTGCCTGTCCTGATTGATTTATCTTATACTTCTGTCCTTTTCCTGAAGTGTTTCTTGAAGCAGCTTTTACTGAGAGTGTTGTATTTTCTCTAGTCTGCAGCAGCCCTCTGCGTTGCTGTTGGCAGCTTCTCTGATCCCGAAGATCTGCCTGGATTAGCCCACTTCCTGGAACATAGTATGTATCTGCTCCCATTTAATCTTCTCCAACTTCAGTGCAAAATGACTGCTACCTAGCTCTGAATTTGTGTAGTATTTTAGTTATTATTTCTTATTTCAGCTACCCCAGAATTTATTTTTGTTAGTTAAATAAATTTGTGTTTTTATAAAAGTACTGATTTAGTAAGAAACTCTTAATATGGGAGAAGGTGTCTCATAGTCTTTGGCAGGCTATGCATTAAGGCACACTTTTCTGTTATCCATTAAAAGTTGTGGGAAGCATGTTACCTGTGTTTTTATAAACTAGGCTGGAGCTACAGACTTCTATCTCTCTAGTAAAGGATGATGAATTAGTAATACAGGCACAGAAAGTACATGAAGTTTCTGACCAGATGTATCTTAAAATGCTGCTCTTGACCAATTGAGGCCAATCATGCCTAGAAAGGCACTGTTATTTCCAGTCTATTTGGGCCTTCCGCTAAAGGCAGATTATACTAATTGTTGGGCAGATTACACAGTCTGTTGCTATTTAGTAGTTAGTCTCTGCATGTGAGCTGTGGGTCAGTTGTAGGTGACACTGCTGAAGAGGGGTTGCTATAGCTGCAGTTAATGTCATCACGTTCATGTCATCTTGGTAATTTTGCTGATTTTTGTTCCAGTGGTTTTTATGGGGAGTTTGAAGTACCCAGATGAGAATGGGTTTGATGCGTTTCTGAAGAAACATGGGGGCAGTGACAATGCTTCGACTGACTGTGAGCGGACAGTCTTCCAGTTTGATGTGCAGAGGAAGTACTTCAAAGAAGCGCTTGATAGGTAACTTCATATAAATGGTGATTAGGTGCTAACAAATATTTGTATGTGCCTCAGGAGGTTGGGTATGTAGCTGTCCAGTTCTTCATTTTGGGGTGATTAAGGCTGTTGCTGAACTCCATAGGCACTCCTGCTACCACAGGGTTATTGAATATAAGGAAATATGATTTCCCTTTGGATATCTTGCTGGTTTTTGAGATAGTGCCTGTGTAGCTGCTGTGTGATTACTTAGGATCCACCTGTAAGTCTTAATGGACATAGCTTTTTGATTGTTTTACCACCCTTAAACTAGTAGCATTGATGACAGGAGAAATTTTAGGTGGTGTGACAACTGTTCAGAGGGGAAGTACTCCCAGAATCCCAGTGATTCATCCTTTGAAATATCTGTTCTGGTAGAATTAGTTGGGTTTTTAAATTTTTTTTTTGGTTCCAAGTCTAATTCATCAAAGTGGGTGGAAAGGCAGCCTTGAAAGTTATGGTACAATGTGTGCCTCAGAAGGATACGTTTAATCCAGTCCAGGTTATTCAGTCAAGTATGTATCTTTTGCCAGAAAGTATTTAACTTGCTCTTTGTGCTGTGGGATATGTTAGTACAACTGAGCTCCACCTGTTGGCATGGTTTCCTTCAGTGAGAGGAAATTACTTGTTCATAGGGGCATGTCAGCTGAGTATTCTTGATACTATAAAATATCTCAGGAGGAGCGCAGACTCCGCTGTGAACTTACTTTGATCAAAATACATTCCTGTGATGATGCCAAGAACAAGTGTTTGCACATTTTACAAAGTATTGCCTAAATTTTACTTTACTGGGCCAAATTCAGCTTTCATTTGCAGGTTAGTCCAGCTTTTAGATTTTTTTGGAAGTGGAAAAGAATCAAAAAATATAATTGCAATCTGTCACAACAGCTCATTTAGTGGAGGGGAACCACAGAAATTATGAGTTCTGTAGAACAGAATCTCATACAAAGGAGATAACCGGATGCTGCTGATGATTTCTGTTCATTCATACACTTGTGGATCTAAAGAAATGGGAAGACATCACATTTCAAGTCTTTAGCTTAATGGGTCCTGTAGCCATAGAACTCTGTCAACAATGTATTACTGTTAACCTTTTGCTTCAACAAGTTCAGTGCATCATTAAAAAAACCTTAACAAATAAAACAGAAATAATAGATTCTCTGGCAGCCTTCTGCAGAGTCCCCATTCATTGGAGATTTGTCCCTTTCCATTGCTCTGCTCTCTATGGGTACAGGAGAAGATATGTATCTGGATGACAACACTGACTTTCATAGTAGGTAATAAAATTGTAATGGATATAAAAACTTACGTTTCAGGACATAAATCAACAATTTGTTGCCTGGAGTTAGGAAGACACTTTCCCTATGATCATGTTGTTCCTAATGAACAACCAAGGATTTCCTCTGAGGCATCTGGTAGTGGTCCCTGTTAAAGCCAGGAACCAGACTAGATGGGTCACTTGTCTGATCTGGTATGATCATTCTTAGGATGTAAAGGCAGATACTCCTGCATCCATTAGTGTCATACCCAACCAATTTGTTCCTACTCTATGGAGCATGGGAGCCCTGCCCTTTGGTTTTTGATGCTATTACAAAACTGGCTTTTATCTTCCCTTATGACAGTACAGTCAAGAATAACATAATTTGTAGTAAGACAAGCAACGATATCAATGACAAACAGTGGATGTTGGTGTTAGTTGTTGAGTTTTTGCCCTAGCTTAATAGCCACTGAAGAAAAGTATATGAATTTTTCTGTTTTGTAGGTGGGCACAATTCTTCATTCACCCGCTAATGATCAGGGATGCAATAGACCGAGAAGTCGAGGCTGTAGACAGTGGTATGGTATCTTTTTCTGTGTGTTTAGCCCATCTTCTTAAAGAAATAAACAGTGAATAACATGCCTGTAGCTCCAGCATAGCCCCAGTGCTCTCTCCAGTCCTCCATGGAGTAAATACAATAAGTCGAGGTCATTGTGTTTGTCTCCTTATTCTAACACCTTAATAACTACAAATTTGCTTCACAGAAGGAAATTGAACCTGGCATAGAAGTGAGTGGAGTGTTCACTTAATTTTCTAGTATGTTATGAATACTTCCAGGCTGCCTATAAAACTTTGTTAGTTAACAAAAATGTTATTGGCAGATGTACTAACTGGTTTAAATATGTATTCCAAGTTGTCTTCATCTGTCCTCTGACAAGGAAAACTGAGCAATTTGATCTTTGAATTTATATAAGTGTCAGTATAAACAAGGACCCGTCTTAGAGTTAAGATGTGGTTTCTTCAACAGCTTAAGCCAACTTATGCCTTCACTTGCACTGCCTTCATCATGCAGATCCACTCCTTCCGTTGTACTGACACTGTAGTAATGAGCTGCCCAGTAAACTGTGTCAGCTTGATGAACTGGCTGCAGACTAACCCAGCCAAAATAATTATTTTACAGCTCTCCTGTGCATGTTTCTTATTACCAGCAAAAACAGGAACAGGAAAATGCAGTTTGAGAGGCTGAACTCTTGATTTTGGCAGAATCCCATATTTAGATTAGTGTAAACTGACTGTAAAACTGCATTTCTGGAAACGATCTTGCTCAGCCTTCAATTTCCTATTTCGTTATTAGGCTAGCAGTTGTTCTATGTGATATATGGGAGAAGCAGGTTTGTAATTGTTCTCTGGCCCTTTCTGCAGGGCCTGACTAGAATAGTGATGGCCTGTGTTCCCATTAAATTTATCGGATTGAGAACATTCAGATGGGACAGGTTGGGGCTTTACATGCTTCCCCTCCTTATCCCTTTCTGTACTTCTCAGCAATGAGCTACAGTTTTCCTCTTCTCTTGATTTATATTCATTACTGCTAGCAAGTCCTGTTTCTTATCCTGTTTCACTACATCATCATACATAAAAACAAAACTATTTCAGTCTAAATCTGTGCGGTATGTCTCTTTTTCACTTTGGTTGGGGTTTTTGCTTTGTTTTGTTTTGTGGGAACATGACCTCAAATTTTGATGCGTGCCACTGCAAATTCTTTAACAGAGTATCAACTAGCAAGACCCTCTGATGCAAACAGAAAGGAGATGCTGTTTGGCAGTCTTGCCAGGCCTGGACATCCTATGAAGAAATTTTTTTGGGGTAAGTTCTGAATTTATGTTATAAAGTGACAATAATACTTAAACTTTTAACCACTTAAAAGATGCACTAACATGAGCTATCTTATCACAGCAAACGCTAGCCTTGCTCAGAAGTATTAGAGCAATTATTCATTTTACAGTAAAATGTTTGGGAATAAAAGCGGCTGTCTGCTTCTGAAGATACTTTTCATTCTGGTACTGCTTTTTGCTGATGTTAAAGCTAGGTTTGCCCTAGGCGTATAATCATGTAACTTTCTGTTAATGTAAAGGTGGTGCTCTCTGAGTCATCTCTGGCTTGCTTAAGCTTGTTTTTTGCTATTAAAATTTCCTGGAAAAATAAAGTATTTCTGGATTTGTGTCTGAGGAGGCTTTTCAAAGTAAATAATTCACTGTTGAACTTGCAGAGGTAGACCTTCACAGCCATGTGAGTGGAGCAGAAGGGAAATTTGTCCTTCCTCTCCTGGACAATACAGAGTCCTAGCTCCCTCACCCTTGTGATGCTGGTGAGCATGTAAATTGCAGTGTGATGGATAATAGAGTTAGCCAGCTTTGAAATGTAGCTAATTTTTATAAAGTTCTGTAGTGACACATACTGAACATCATATTTTCCTCTCTTTTCCCCTCCCCTGTTCTGCAAGTTCCATTGGTGAGGGAATAGCTGGCAACACACAGTGAGCTGTGCAGTACACAGTATGGGTGATGTGATAATGCAAGAGGACTCTGTCCTCTTTTGTCATGGAAATATCAACTGTCCTTATAATAGGAACTAGAAATTGGAAGATACTAAATTTCAGTTAACATGCCTTTAACTCCAAATTTCTGTTGGGTATTTTTAATGTGTTTACCATGACTAGACTCAGTGCCAGGGGAGGAAAAGGAATTCTCGGTTTATCTGGTCTTGACGTAACCAATGTCTAGATAACTAACCACCTTTTAATGTTTACAGGTAATGCGGATACACTCAAACATGAGCCTAAAATGAATAATATTGATACCTACACCAGACTGAGGGACTTCTGGCAGCGCCATTACTCTGCTCACTATATGACTCTAGTTGTCCAATCTAAAGGTAACATCAGTTGTTCCTTAAAAACAGGCTCATTGCTGCTGTTGGTGTAGTGCTTTCAACACCAGTTTAGCTGTAGCCCAAGCCATTTTAGTGGGTTGTCCGGTCCTGCAGGAGGTATTTATATGTAGATTTTAGCCTGGTTTCCAAATGAAACTTGAGCAGTCATACTGTGTTATTGTCATCCTGCCACTTCTTGAGAAACTTGTTAACTGAAACTGTTGAATAGGTTCCAGATTAACATAGAATGTAAAATCTCAAAGATATATTTAAAAAAGAATCTTGTAGGAATGTAGAGTCAGACCACTTAAATGACTTAATGCTGCTGGTTTCTCTGCCATCAACAGTGAACCTTCACAGAAAATAATGGGGAGACTGAGACTGGGTCTCTCAGTTGTCTTGTTCTGTTTCGGGCTCTCTCAAAAGAGGTCTTAAAATAAAACACATTTCACATAATCACAGAATCGTATAGGTTGGAAAAGACCTTTAAGATCATCGAGTCCAACCGTAAACCTAACACTACCAAGACCACCACTATACCATGTCCCTAAGCACCTCATCCAAATGTCTTTTAAATACTTCCAGGGATGGTGACTCAACCACTTCCCTGGGCAGCCTCTTCCAATGCTTGATAACCCTTTCCGTGAAGTAAAATTTCCTAATCTCCAGTCTAAACCTACCATGGTGCAACTTGAGGCCATTTCCTCTCATCCTCGTTCCTCTTGTCCTATTTCTCTAGAACAAATAGAGATTCTAAGTTTATTCCCCATAGACTGAAAAATTCTCTGCAAATGGAATTGAGTTTGATTTCAGCAAAGAACTTCAGACCTATGGGTCATTTCTGCTGAGAATAAAAGAAAGAAATTTCTTAAGTTAAGCATGTAGTAGAGACCTGTGCTGAAAATAAATTGTGTGCATTCAAGTTAGGTTTGTGCTTAGGGATTTTGTTGAATGCTAAAACTGATTGCAATTCCCATCTGTAAAATGGAGATGGTAGTAACAGAGGTGGTAATTCTTTTCTTCTCCTATGCCTTTCTTTTCTAGTCTAGACTGTAAAATTCTTGGGTCATTGACTACCTCTTGAATAATCATTTATGTAGCGATGGATTGTAATGTTGTTTCTTTTGGTGATTGGGAAGAACAGCATGGGGACTGATAGCCAGCCAGGTCAACTTTGTATTTCTCTCTCTGTTAAAACAAAAGAATCTGTGAGCGTATCCCCCCTACATTGTTGTTGTTGTTGTTTAGCATATACCGCATCACTTTTGGAATACAGAATGCTTGCTTAAACAAGCAGTCTCCAATGGGTCATTTTAAAAAAATTAAAATTCTGGTTCTTGACACATTTCCTTTAGGAAAGAGGATGGGGAGAAGGAATTCTTAGCACTGTAGGACTGCGTGTAGGTGTGAAAACTGCTGTGTGTGTTCTGGAGATAGAGGGATGGAATGAGTCTAGCAAGTAATGGTGATTTTGTAGATCCCTAAGTTGGTAATTGCTTTTCACAGTCACACCAGATAGTACTGAACTTTAAATCCCAGTTGTTTCAGCCTGAGATTTCAGTAGTATATACAAAACCAGAGCTATAACCAAAGATATAGTTCAGTGAATATTAAGAATTGGCTCAAACCAACAGCTTTGAAGCTTATAATTTAGAACTTTGCAATTTTAAAATATACTGACTTGCAGCCTCTTTAAAATAACTGAACTGGTGAGATAAGATAAAGAATTTGTCTTAGATCTTCGGGAAATTACATTTCTGGCTTTCTTTTTTTTTCTCTCCTTATTAGAAACACTGGATACATTGGAAAAGTGGGTGACAGAAATCTTCTCTGAGATCCCAAATAAGTAAGATTCTTTTGATCCATAAAGGCATTATGAATTATAAAATTATCTGTTCTTAAAATGACCATTTTCAAAAAACATCCCTTACTGGAGAAGCTAAGGAAATTAACATTTGTTAGCTAACATCCTTATCCAGAAAAAAATGGGCAGCTTTGGAAATTAAAGACTGGCATTAATTGTTTCAGGAAGACTTTGTTTATGCTTAACAATTATTTAGCCTGGAAGTTGTGTGGTGCTAACTTGTAGCAATGTTTTATTAATATGTACTGATACCTTGATTTTATGATAAATCATTCAAACCTAGATTATCATTTTACATTTCTTATCTTTGCTTTATGTCAAAAATAATTAGTAGCAAGATAAATTAAGGCCATATCTTGAATTTAAGTGCCATCCTTAGGGTGGCAACTGGTTAGAACTTGATCTTTTTTTTCATAATTCATTCCAATGTACTGTCTAAAAAGGGGTTCTGCAGAAGTTTTACTAACTTGAAAAGCACTTTATTTCCCCTTTCATTTTCTGCTTTTGCAAGATGGTTATTTCTGTGGTGCATGGAAATGCGCTTGTGAAAGTCTAATGCCATACAGAGACACATTTGTCTCTCCTGACCCTGTCCTTCTCTTTCTTCCTTCCCCACAAGACAATCCATCAGGTTTCTGTGAATCCAGGGCCATCTCTGGAAGTTGTTTACTGTGCTTGGCTTTCCTTTCCTTTCCCCTGTTACGAAAGCAAGCTTTTTATTGTTACTGCTTTGGACAGAAGGAGAGGGAGGAGTTGATGGGGTATCTAAATCTTGGGTAATGACTCTCTTGTGTGGGCAGAGTGCAAGCGAATGCCACGTTGCCTTCCACTTTGGGCTGGGTGGATCCTGGGCTGCACCCTTTGTTAAGGGCTGTTTTCTGGTTGTCTGGTGTACTGCCTCTGTCACGTCAGAGCTATGGATGCTAACGTCTTGTGATTATCTCAGTGTAGCCTTGAATCTTTGCCAGTAACAACACACTTTAATTTTGCTTTTAAGTGGTTTACCCAAACCCAGCTTTGGCCATCTGACTCAGCCATTTGACACACCAGAATTTCACAAGCTTTACAGAGGTAAGTAAAATAGATTTGTTTAAATGTTTTGAATACGTAGCTTCATATTTCCTCTGTGTGATCTGGATACTTTGTAGAATAATTCTGTGTGGTTCTGAATGAATTTTAACCATTCTTTCTGCATTGTGTAAAATTTCTTATCTATGTCTAATCATGTATATTTATATTCAATAAATTTATTTGTGTTCAGTTGTTCCAATCAGGAAAGTTCATTCATTGAGTATCACTTGGGCACTTCCCCCACAAGAACAGTATTACAGGTATGGTGGTGCTGCATTTTACTTCTGTCATGTTTATGTTGTGAATAATTTATTGACTTTCACAACAAACCAAAGATTCTCATTGATTTGTGTTGCAGATAACTTTGGTTCAGTTAGGGGAACATTTTTTAAATGAATTAAACAGATGTAGTTATGGTTGTTTTTATAAATTGAGTGGCATTGGTACACAGCTGATTTAAGGTAATTCCTCACTGACTCAGATCAGTTATTATGTTCTGAACTCCCACGTTTTTACCTTATTATCCTAATGCTGCCTGAAAATGCAAAACTTGCCATGAAGAAGCAGACAGTGTATATTTTAGTCATTTGTCTAGTGATTTGAGTTCTTTCTGTGAAACATATTACCTCCTGGCATTTCATGTACTTCAAATTTTCTTTCAGGGTGAAGCCTCTTCATTATATTTCCTGGTTAGTGGGACATGAAGGCAAAGGCAGTGTTCTTTCTTTCCTTAGGAAAAAGTATGTATATTTTAAGCATAGTTATTAAATGCTTTGCTATCATTAAAATAAAGGCAAACTCTATTTTGCATATATATATTTTCTATATATATAAAAGCAGGCCAATTCTGCCTTTTTGTATCAGCATTTTGTAGTGATATTCTTTAAATTGATGATAGACCCAAGTAAGAAATAAGTGGGTTTTGGTCTGTGATCCATGGATCAGCAGTATCTGTGACTGATCTTTAAGAGATCTCGAAAAGGTAACTTAGCTTTTTCACTGTTTTTCTTAAATTCTGTATCCTGAGGTTCTTATGTTGGAAAAGCTTTGTGTAAGCTGTAAACAGATTGAAAGCCATTGAAGTAAAGCTATGATATGCTAATTGTAACTAAGCTCAATAAAGCCAAAATGAGTAATTAATAAGTACCTTTAACTGCTCCATAGATTTTGGGCTCTTGCATTATATGGAGGAAATGGTGAGACAGGATTTGAACAGAACTCCACTTACTCCATCTTCAGCATTTCTGTGACTTTGACTGATGAAGGTTACAAGCACTTCTATGAGGTATGGTTTACTGCAGCTTGATTTCCTTGTTGTTTTCCTAATGTTTGAAAAAATTAATTTGTTCCTTTCTGTACCAACAGGTAGCCCATGTTGTATTTCAGTATGTGAAGATGCTGCAGAAAAGAGGGCCAGATAAAAGGCAAGTGTTTGCCACTATATCAAATATTTGCGAGACTGTCCTCCGTTAGCCTTTTATTTGTAGCATTTGCACTTTTTGTGGAGTTACTAGAGCGTAAACAGTGAGTCAGTAGTAAAGCCTTGTCTGTGTGGGAAACGTATCAGTTTAAAAAAGTTTAAAAATTAATTTGCTCAATGTTTATGCTTGTTTCTTGGTGCTTTTAGTTAAATTTATTGTGATCCGATTTCTAATTTTAATAAGCTGAACTAGTGTAGGTGTAAGGTGCAGTTTTGCATTTATTTAAATAAATTTGTTGAGCCAAATCTGTGGAAGTCAGGACTGTGGTGTTCTAGTGTTAGCCTTTATGTTAACTTAGTATCAGATTTTAACTCTTTGTAGTTAAGTCTCTTCCTCTTTGGAAAATAGCAGAACTTTCTGCCAATTGAGAAACGCTCTTTTGGATGGAAGGGAAGTGTCTGTGTCTCGAACCTGAACTCACCCTTGATGTCTTTCCTAGAAGACTGCTTTTTTCAGATTCTCGATAAATGTTGTGGAATAATGGAGGAAATCCACTTTTATTCTCTCCTCCCTCCTTTACAGAATATGGGAAGAAATCCAGAAGATTGAAGCTAATGAATTTCACTACCAGGAACAGGTATTCATCCACTGTTTTGTGTTGATATACGTAAAGCATAAAAAGGATTTCTTTTTAATTTTGAAACAGATTTTCAAAGTTCTATTCAGCCAGATACAGATTATGCACTTAATGAGGCTGTATTTTGCTGAAAGAATTTGTGTTCTACACAGGGAAATATTGTGACTTTTTCCTTCTCAGAATTAAATGTTGCTTTTTTCATTCTCTACCTGGTGGGTAGGCTCTTTTTCAGTTCTAATCATTAGGCCCTTGTGTGTGGAGTTCTGTGCCCATTAATAGCACTCTTCAGATTGTTTGGGGCTTTTCAGTATTTTTGCCTAATTTAACTTCTTTTAAGCTATTTTGGCACTGCTGATTTCTGGGAATAGAAAAGCAGTGTTGTGTGAAAGGTGTGGCTTGCTGGTGACCTGGCCTCACAAAGGCTGGGGTGCTAATGACCCCCTTGTCTGCTGTTACAACATTACACAGTTAAGTGTGGTTTTGTGTCAAGTCTTCTTTGGCTTACTGAAATAGGAGTTAGCAAAAATCTTACTTCTTTTCATTAAAGATAAAGAAAAGGAAGGGAACACAACTGAGATAATTTGAGAAGCCTCACTTCATTGAGTTTCCTACTCTCGCTACATTTAGCCATGTTCTGTTTTTTATTAGGTAACTTGGTTTTTTTGAATGGCAGTAAAATTTCCTTTTGGGAAAACAGATCCATATACTACATATATGGCTTGAAAGCATCACTGAAGTTTGTTGGTTTCTTTAAGGTACACAGATGCAGGAAGGAGGAAAAAAAATAGGAAATACTGGAGTTTTTTTCTTTCCAGATGCTCCAAGTATTTTCAGACATTCTTAAGACCCACCAGTCTGCTGAGAGCATCAGGATGTTAGAAATGTCATTTTTAGCAAATCCTTGCATCTGTAGCTCTGCCTTCAAAATAGCATATGGAAGATATTGAGTGTCTTGAGTGGCCTTTGAATAGCGGAAGTGGTATTTGCAAGTGATACAGACAGCAAGGACTGCTGCCAAGAACCCCAAGTGACAGATAACAGAGTAGTGGATTTCTTTGGTAGGAACAAGTTTACACTTATTTACAAGTACATTTTTTTTAAATGCCATGTGGTGGTTTTTCTAGTGGAATACAACTTTTATGAATTTGTTAGCAAAATTCAACTATTACAAGATTACAACAGACAGCTTTTTTTTTTTACAACAACTTTTTTCCCTTAAAAACAGCTTTCCCCGGAACAATAGAGAAGAACTAAAAATCTGTGAAGGATGGCTATTTAGTGTATTGGACGTAACAGGAATGAATGTCTGTTGCCCTATACACAGTTTTATGATTCTGTCTTTAATCATTGGCAACAGAGGTTGTCCAGTTTGAATTCTGACTTTTTCATCAAAGTGAAGCTATTTAGTCCTGAAAGGTTCTTATTAGTCTTCTTGGTTCGTTTTAGTATTCCCAGCTAGAATTTTATGTTCTCCAAAACTGTTACTGTTCTAATAGACTATATACTTCCCAATATTAAGCCAGGTGCGGATAGAAAGCACCTGAGTTTACACTAGGGAAATATCTACTGTTAAGAGTCCTGCCTTTTTGGCCAGTTGATTTTGAGTGATCTTTAAGAGGTTACTGACAGTGCAGGGATTCAACTCAGAAAGCAAGGAACAGAGATATGTATGTGCTTTTGTGACAGGGTTGTGCATCTTAGGGACAGATGAATGACTTAGTCATGGCACCCCACTCTTCTGGTTGATGGAAAGAGCTGGTATGTGGCCATCCTAAAGAATAATGTTCACAGAGGCATGGTTTTGGAATAAGCGGTTATGTGCCCCAAGAGAGGTTTAATGTTTCCTCAGGTGTACAGTGCCTTAAGAAATTCTCGGTCATGTTTTCCACTACACGTATAAGACACAGATATGTTAAACTCACTTCTTTTCACGTGAACTTGGTCTGTATCTGGACCCAGAATCTTTACAGCATGATGCTGGCTGGTTCAAAAAAACCTAAAAGCACTCAGCAAGAAGCTCTCCACTAGGCAATCTTACACCGTTAAAAGGCAATCTGTACTTTCATATCCGAATAGGAGAATCTCTTCCTCCTCACGCTGTACATCATGGCAGAGAACTTGGGAAAGGAGCAGAATGAGAGATACTCACGCAGCAGCAGCAGTTCCTTGGCTTGCTCTTTCCAGGTTCCAGATTACTTTAAATCTTGAATTGCAGGACTCTGCTTGTGTTTCTTGGAGGCAAGGAGTGCATTCTACTGGGTCTTTAACCTAGTAGGTTTAATGACTGTAAACTGCATGCTCAGGGTTTCTTCTACACAGATGATGTGTCTGATATTTCAGGATTCTCAGGAGTCCTGAGCATTAGATATGGTTATGAAATAGATTTGTTTTAATAACTGAAACTAAATGCTGTAACGAGTGCAGCATGCAACTCATGTTCAACATACCTGACCAGTCAAGCTCTTCTCAGAACAGCAAATTGATATTTTAGTTTTCTGATTATGTGAAAAATAGCTTTATTTATTTGCTTACAGACAGATCCAGTTGACTATGTGGAAAGCCTTTGTGAGAACATGCAGTTGTTTCAGAAGGAGGATTTTCTGACAGGAGACCAGCTCTTGTTTGAATACAAGCCTGAGGTAACTACTCTTTGAACTCTGATTACATGTTTTGATGTAAGGAAAATATGGGCATACTGTATAATATAGGCATGTATATAGGCATTTATAATTAGGCATAATATAGGCAGAGGTTTTGTATTAATTGAAACACTCTCTTTATATTCAGAAAGCAAATCTCCTTTTTTGTAAGCTTGTTATGTCTTGTTCTTCCTATGTTCAGACTGAGAAATCTTTGCTGGGTCAGGCAGAGCCAGAGTTGTGTTTGAACTGAAGTATTGTCTTGAACTTGTAGATCATTGCTGATGCCCTTAACCAGCTCAGTCCTCAGCGAGCCAACCTCGTTTTGCTGTCTGCTGCCAATGAAGGCCAGTGTCATCTAAAAGAGAGGTGGTTTGGAACGCAATACAGTGTGGAAGGTAAAACAACGGCAGAAACTTAGAGAGTGTCTGATTCATGCAGTAGAGATATTAAAAGGGTGACAACACAAAATACAACCACAGAGAAGTAGGGAAATGAATCCTCAGTGCTAAACTGACCTCATAATTGGTCAAATACTCTGTCCTACTCAGGAATTATTGTTCTTTGGTATCAGTTGATTCCTGCTCCCTAGTTTACAATTGTTTGAGGAGGCCGGAATCCCAGCAAGCCCTCAGCTTGGCTGCCATTCAAGTCCTGAACAGGGAAAAGAACACAAACAATGAAGGACAGGGTGTGTTGGTAGCTGGATTACTAATGCAAGCAGGCTTGATTTACTTTTTAATAGGAGTGCTTCAGTCCTGCTCCAGGGGAGTTCGTAGGAAAGGATTTAGAAAGATTCATGATGAACCAGTATTGTACTGCAAATCTTCATGGAGATAACTAACACATGAGATGACTGGTCTAGGAAATAGGATATTACCTTCCTGTTGAACTAAATGCATTTCATCTTTTTTAATAGATATTGACAAGTACTGGAGTGATTTATGGGCCAGTGACTTTGAGTTAAATCAGGATTTACACCTTCCAGAAGAAAACAAATATATAGGTAAGGCACCTGAGCACGAGTGAAATCTTCCCCCAGTAATTTATTTGAGAATTTTCTGTGGTTTAGAAACAATCTTTAGCTTCCATCTGAACATCAACCTGGGTTTGCAGTTTAAAAAGTATGGGAGCTCTGTTCACCTGAATTTTATTTAATATTCTTTTATTTATAAGAACTGAGTTTTTCTAAGGTGTAGACTTATAGATCATATAGCCATAACAGAGAAGGCCTCACACAAGCAGCGAGAGTTAACACAGAGCTCCGGACACCCGAGAAGAGCAATTTTATTTCCTTAATCCTGCTGTTTTTGAAAGCATCTAAATACCATCTGGCTTTGTTGCCAAAACCAAATGAAAATAAACCCATAACTTGTATCCTGGATGGAATGCAACATCACCATTTCTGCACTGCTTCTGAGCCACTATTCTGATGTGAAACTGAAAAATAAATGTTCTTTGGGTCCAGGGAAGCATTATCCTGTATAATTTAGCAAACTGGGAGGGGAAAAATGTATTTTGTTGATAATTTTGAAGACTTTCATGCATGTAGCCTGCTGTGTTTGTGAAACCTACTAACTTCTGCGTTTGGTTTGGTTTCTCTTTTTGTTAGCCACTGACTTTGCTTTGAAAGTTGCTGACTGCCCTGAGACAGAATATCCAGTCAAAACACTAAGCACACAACAAGGCGCTCTCTGGTACAGGAAGGATGATAAATTCAAAATCCCAAAAGGTAAACGCCTTAGGGCTTTCCAAAGAATAGGACATCCCTGTTTTTACCAGCTGGAATTCATTTGAAGGCAAATAACCCATGATAGTGTTCACCACTTAACTCAGTGTGTATTGTCAGCTCTTCCATGGTCCTTTTGATATGTTTATTAGCTACAATAAAAGAGAAGCAGGTAAACTACCTTGAACAAAGAAACCCTGCTGATACCTCAGGTTAAAAAGTGGAATCACTGAAATACACTGACTTCTGAATGTGTCTGACTATGGACAGAATTTGGCAGACAGAATATGATACTGAGACAAGGGCTTGAAAATGAAGGAACACATCCATTAGAAGAGACTATAGTCTGTTCTACAGAAAGAGAAGAATATAGCCTGGATCTGAGACAAATGTGGAAAATACATTGCTGTTTTCAAGCAGAATGTTGCAATTTTTAGTGTCTGTTAGATGTTTTGTGGAGTTTTCTTTTTTTATTTATACTGGTCACACCATGTGAGTTAGTATTCTGCAAAGCACAGCTTTGTGTTTTCTAATATTTGGTATTTTTAAGGGAAGATTTTGGAGTGAAAAAGAGAAGATGTTTGATGATGACTTAATATAAGGAAAAATATTCTTATAGCTGAATGACCATTTTCATTAGATTCAAATTGTGACCAAAGAACAACCTGATAGAAATATATTTGACTTCAGAAAGCTGTCGCTTTTTCTACAATTGCTCATTTAAGTTTCTTTTTCCCTACCAGGTTATGTTCGATTCCATCTGATCTCTCCGTTGATACAGCAGTCTGCAGAGAAGTAAGGATTACATTATTTATGCTTATCTTGCAGAGTAACTAAATTACCATACCTAGTGAAAAACCATGAAGAGAGATTAGTTTTAAACTGGAATAGAATAAGGCTTCCTTTTCTCACAATCTTGCACTTTCCTCGTGGTTTTATCTGTAGTTCGGCGAGGGTGGTTCTGCAGCAGGTCATTACTGTAGCAAACAGATGCATAGGAGTTCCACGGTGTGTTATTCCCCAGTGCAAGTTTTGGAAAAAATATAACAGCAGCAGTGCACATATCAGAAGGAAGTGAGTTGGTCCTGAAAAGAGCAGTCCACAGTCATGCCCTGAACCAGCAACTTGGGAGCCTGTAGGAGCAGGTGAAGAGGCTATCGGCAGCATTTCGAAGCCAACTGTTCGTTAGACAGACCTCAAGGTTACAGCTCTGCACGTGCTGCACTTCTGCTAGTCTTAGGCTAGCATTGCCATTTGTAACAAATTTCATAGTGCTTTTATCACAAGCCTGCTGAGACCTGCACAAATTTGGGAAAGCCTTTATAAATCCGTTTTCATCTCTGTTAGTTTGAACTTTGAATTGGAATCCAGGCAATAACAAAAATCTGAAAGCATGGACTGCAATTTCCACATTGTGTAGCCTGATTTGCTATAGCTTATTACTATTTTTTTATCTTGATAAATAGTCATCCAGTTACTCAAGTCTTCAGCATAACTGAGTCCATCCATCCCCCATTCCTTTACACAAAGTGTAATAATCTCATTTTCTGTGATTATTCAATGTTTTGAGCACTGGCATGTTACAATGTGCATTCCTACCTTGAAATCTTAAATTATGTGAAGCTAGAGTCTTATTCATTGCAAAGAATAGTTGAATGTTAAAATAATTGTTAAGTAGTGTTGTGTGCTTTCTGGACAAAGGGAAACTTGCATTCTGTATTTCCAGATTTGTTGAAAATTTATTTTTGAATCTCATTTTACTCAAGTATTCATTTCTGTTGGAGAACTTCTTGTGTGTACCATCAAACTCATTGGGCTTGATTTTTATCTTTCTTCTATTCCTTCCTTTTTTTCTTTCTTTTTAACTCTCTGCCCTTTTTTCCATCCAGCATAGTTTTGTTTGATACATTTGTAAACATCCTTTCCCACAATCTTGGTGAACCAGCTTACGAAGCAGACGTTGCTCAGTTGGAATACAAGCTAGTAGCTGGAGAGCATGGCTTAGTCATTCGTGTGAAAGGATTCAATCATAAACTACCTGTGAGTACTGCTGATCTTCTAAATACATTTATGCATGCTGCTTTTCAGTGTATGTGCTTTTTGTCCTAGCAGCTGGAGCCTAGCTGGCTGGAGCTTTGAATGTTTAGATATGGGGTATTTTAAATTGGAAAGCTTGTGTCTTTGTTCAGATACAGGATAATGGAGCAAATGCTTTTTCATGTGCTTACGTATATAAAGTAGTAGTTTTATTCACTTAAGTAAGCTCAAATTACTGACCTTAGGCTGACTTAAGAGAAATCTTCCTTTAATTAATAACTGTATCTCCATTAAGACTTTAACAGCTTTTCCTTTAAAAAGAGCAATGAGTCTCCCATGTCCCTTTAGAGTGTTAGAGCCTCTCCATCTGTAAGCTAAGGCCATTTGCAAGCTGTCTGGAGAAGTATGTCTGAAAATAGCTTTTGTTTACAATTTGACTTTGGAGATACAGCTTCTGAACATACTCATTTCGGGTGCAGTTTTTCTTTGTTGGGTAGCTAAGAGCTTACCTTACGAGGACTGGGGGATCCCTGTTCCCATTCTCTAAATGCTGGACATGTAAGACATGGCAAGCACAAACAGAGAGGACGTCGTGATCGAAGAGGAGAGAACCGCCAAGCTGCCTTAGACTTTCATTGCAAGAGCTTGGCTGGAGCTTTAAGAAGACTGTCAATCATCTGTCAGGCTTATTAATGTGAGGTTTAACAGAAAAAGCCAGAGGTGCAAATAGCATGGTCTGAATATTCTTTTTTAATCATGAATTTTGCTCTCTTGTGATGTCATTGTGCTGGTCAGCTGTAAAAGGAAAAACTGGAATATCTAATACAGAAATGTTGGAGTTACAGGTTGGCTAGGTTTGTTTCAATAGAACGTGGAAACTCCTATTGATTTGGGATATTGAGCTTATTTCATTCACTTTCTAAAAATGCACTCCTTTTGAAACTGACTGTAATATGCTATAGAATTGTTTAGTGAAGAACATGTAACAGAATTGAGGAATGTCCTTTAGTAACCCTGCACATGTCTTATGTTGACCAAATAATGATGGGGGTTTCTTATTATTATATAGGATTAAATTTAAATTGGTTCTTAAAAAAAAAAAAACAAACCAAACCAAAACCCCAACAAAACCAAAAAGCCCTGACTTGAAACTGTTTTCTTTACAGCTTCTATTTCAGCTCATCATTGATTACTTGTCTGACTTCAGCTTTACTCCAGCAGTTTTTGAAATGATAACAGAGCAGCTGAAGAAAACATACTTCAACATCCTCATCAAACCTGAGACTCTGGCCAAGTGAGTTCTGGGGGAGGGCAAAAAAGTGGCTGCACAGTAAGTGTTGATGTTGAGCTGAAGAGCTCAGAAATTGCTGATCTGTGCTCATGGAGGCTTGTTCCAGGGTTAGCTTGTGGCTTAGAGAGCTCAAGCAGCTCTGCAACCAGTGTATCAAACATGTGGGTCAGCTTGGACATGCAGGTAGCCGCTGTTCTGAAGCGACCTGTAGCCAACAGCAGGTGTTGATGGTGCAGGACCAGCCCACAGCAATGCTCCTGGGGACCACCTTCCTGTCTCCAGTACGATCCTGAGTCAGAAATAGGATCTCTTACATTAAACAGCTCTTGACGGCCTGTGGTTTTGTTTTCCTTCTTGCATTGCAGGGATGTGCGTCTCCTGATTTTAGAACACGGCAGGTGGTCCATGATAGATAAATACCAGACACTGATGAACGGCCTTTCCATTGAGTCTCTCTCGTCCTTTGTTAAGGCTTTCAAATCACAGCTCTTTGTAGAGGGTCTTGTACAAGGAAACTTCACAAGCAGAGTAAGTATAGCTTTAGCAGCTGACACGCACTGAAACTTGTTCTTAAAACGTGCTTTAACACAGTTGCCACAACTCCAGCACTCACCTGCCAGCTGACTGCCTCTTCTGTACTGGCTATCTGGAGGCTCGCTGGTACAGGGCAGCTTCACCTCTGACAACTCAGGAGTGCTCATCTGGGTAAGCCTCCAGGGAGTCCATAGCTGCCAATTTGAACAGAGGGATTTTTTTCAGGAATTTGGATTTAAACTGCAGAGAGGGGAAAATGTGGTGAAAATACACTTGTTGCCCCTGCTTTTTATATTGTTTGCTGTATTGACATATTTGATATTGAGAAATCGTCATGGTGGTGCCACAGGAGGAGGCTTCCCTCAAAGTACATTTCTCCTGGAAATTTGATTGCCTGCATGGTTTGATCAAACCTCACTGAGGTCCAGGCATCTTCAGTCTTGTTAAACACCTGCAGTATTCATTGAAGTCTTCTACCCTGGGACTAGGTCACACATAGTCCTGTCAGGCTTTTTAAAATACGGTTGTAATGGGGCTTAGCTCTATGTTTCGAGCGTCATTGAGTGCCTGTGCGTGGCATGGGAGAGAAACCTTCTGCAATCGTGATTTGTGCCAAGAAGTTTGTCTTAGCTGGTGGTGTTTGTCCTCAAACTGTTTAAAGCCTCCTAAAGAAAACGTGCTAATGTCCTTTGGGAGGGCAGGTGCTTGTAACATCGGCTGTCCCCTCCCAAGCTGTGGAACAGAAGGAGGTCTGAGAATCTAATCATGATTTGCTAAGAACCTTAATTCAAAATGCTTTTATTGCTGCAGCCTCTGTGTGAGCTAAGCTCCTTTCACAGTGTGGCACATGCAACCCTGTAACTCCTACATCAGTTTTACCGTTTCTCTTACTTCGTCCCATTTCTTCCACTTAAGCCCAAGAATTTCCTTTCCAGAGCTCCACCTTCGTGCACAAGAGAGGGGCCTTATCTCCTGTGTGCACCCTTTGCTGTTGTGATGGCTGGCGCCATTTCTCTGGCTTCTGCGTTTTCCTTCTGGAGAAGTTACAGTGCAAGAAACTGCCTGGAGACTCTGTTAGCTTCGCAGCTTGGTGCAGCGGTGTCTGGAGGGGTTTGGGATAAGGCGAGGGGGCAGGGACGTAGATGGCACGACAGAGCTTGGCTGTTCTTTTCTCAGGGGGTCACTTTCTCAAGCGATGCACTGCGGTGTGTGGCTGTGAATTGGGGTAATAATTCTCTGCTAAATAAAACTTACGTTTGTGCTTTCTGTCCTAGGAAGCAAAGGATTTTCTGAATTATGTTGTTCAGTGAGTATCTCTTGACTCTTGTACCACTCATTCTGTGGAAACTATAATCAAGTTAAGATTCTTTTCTGGAGGAAGGGGCTAGGGTGGGAGCGATGCAGAAGTTCCCTTCTCCCCTCCTGGATACAGTGCTGCCAGTGTTTGCTTGTGGGAGGTGACCGTTCATCATGGCAGTTCAAGGAGGGCATTGTTCTGGTTTGGGGAAGGGGAAAATAATGTCAGCCTGAGTGTTAAATGCCTGGGTGTTGTACTGGTTTTGGTTAAGACGTGAGCAGGTTTGACACTTTGCTGTCTGTGCTCCCTTCAGAAAGCTCCAGTTCGCTCCTCTGGCCCATCCCTGCCCTGTTCAGTTCCGGGTGGTGGATTTGCCAAATACGCATCTGCTCTGTAAGGTGAAAACTCTCAACAAAGGTGATGCCAACTCTGAAGTGACAGTCTATTACCAGGTAACATGTTAGCTTGGTATGTACTGGTCTATTCCCTCTGGTAGCTGCTGATGTTACGGTTCTACTTATGTGACAGCTTTGAGAGCAGTCTCTGGACAGGGATGTTACAGAGGGTGCACTGAAACCTCACGTAAGCACATGCCCTTGCCCTAAGAGGCTAAACCAGGTGGGCTCTCGCAGTGTGTGGTGTTCCCTGAAACCGGCATCTTCCCCTCCTGGCCTGTGCTAGTGCTAGTAGCTGAGTTTGTGCCTTGGTGATTTCCTGGTGTCACCAGTGATCTCCTGGTCCTGGGCTGAGCCCTTCCCCTCTCTTCTGAAGGCCATATTGAGGCCCCCACAGAAAAGAAGAACTTTCCAGCTGTCCCTGCTGTGAATTGTAATTTAGTGCTGCAGTCCAGGCTGAGGTGTGTGCCACAACTGTCACCTTGGTCTGAACTATAGCATTTAACTCCACAAAATCACCCTAAATTCTTCATTTTCTTTCTAGTCAGGTGCCAGGAACCTAAGGGAATATACCCTCATGGAGCTGCTCGTGGTAAGTTAGTGTTTGTGTCTCCTAACTCACCAAAGTGTCTTCCCTGAAAACAGTGCTTGGAGCTAAGGCCAGGCCATGGGGCTAAATGGTACAACAGGGACAGCATGTATCTATTGCTCGCTCTGATTAAACTTCTGAGTGGTTGGGACAGGATCCCCAACCTGCTGCAGTGATGGACAGTACGGAAGACTGTTCTCGTAGCTACCGCCCCAGAAGACTTGAGACCTCTCCCAATTCAGTGCGTGTAGTTGGAAAGGCAGCACTTCAGTTGTTTCCACATGTTGTGGTCCTGTTTCTGTGTGGAGCCCGAGGGCTGGTTGCAGGGGAGTGCTTCTTCTGCTGTAACGCATTGGTGTTCTGTTTCAGATGCACATGGAAGAGCCTTGCTTTGACTTCCTGAGAACCAAGCAGACCCTTGGGTGAGTTCACTGTAGAGGATAGCTCCTACGCACCTGCTTTTGCTGTTCCCTAGTAGTTTTACTCCAGAAACCCTTCCGGCACAGTGGCTAATTCCTCAATTATTGTAATGGAAACAGTAACATAAACACATCAAAACCAAGAGCAGCCATTGATACAAGCTGCAACCAAGTTGCTTTTGAGCCCTGTAAGAATCTATTGCATCTATTACCAGTGTGTTAACTCAGAATTATTCAGCATCAAGTTGTTCCTTTTACTTCCTAAATCAGCTCCCCGTTTCCCAGGGCTGTTTTCACATCGGCTCTGTGGTGTGTCGCAGCCTCCCTCAGAGGCACCCTTCTACCTCAGGAAACTGGAACAAGCTTTTCACAGCTATGGGTCTGTCACTCTGATGAATTAGTTTGCAGGAACACAAACACAGATACTCTGCCAAGCTTAAAAGGATTTCCTAAAAATGAGAAAACACTGAAGTGCAGGAAATAAAGGAAAGACGACTATTGAGAACTTATATCTGAGATTTTTCTTTCTAAAGTACCAACACTATTTTAACTTGTAGCGTGTCCTGTAAATGAAAATTTAATTGTGCTTGTGGAATGACTTTGTTTCCCCCCCCTTTTTTTTTCTTTTTAAGCTACCATGTGTACCCTACCTGCAGGAATACTTCTGGGATTCTTGGCTTCTCGGTGACAGTAGCAACCCAGGCAACTAAATACAAGTAAGTGCTCTGTGGTTAATATTTGTCACCACTCCCAGGCTTGGGCTGTGGGAGTCGCCCCTGAGCTGCCAGCGCCCATTTCTGGTGACCTTACCGCACCGTGTCCACCATGTCCTCCCGGCAGAGGCTCAGGCAGCGGGGCTTGGCTGACACAGACCGGCTCTGCTCAAGGAGGCGTCTCGTGGGTCTGCCAGCCTGGGACTCGAGGAATCAGCTGGCTGTTCCTAGCTGTATTTTGCTGTGCAAAGCATCTCTGTAAATGGCAGCTGTTGCTGCTGTCGTCTGCGTAAGAAGGACTTCAGCACAGGAAATTTACAGCAACTGGTTTTAGGAAAGTCCAGCTTAACAAGGTGGCCAGTGGACCTCGCATGTATTCGGGCACTGAACATCTGAGCCTTGTGGGATATAGTGAGGTATCAAACTATGTGACCGTGTTTATGTGTCGTATTTTGTGTCAGTGGTGTATTTACACAACATCCAGCTGAAGAATTATTACTGAGAGAGTTTCACTTAATCTCCTCCTTGTTCTGTTAGATCAGGTCACAGCTGACTTAAGTTTGCCTTTGCTTGAGCTTTTCTGTGCCCCTGCTCTCATCTAAGAGTTCGCACCTGTTTCAGGCCATGGAGGGTTTTGGGTTTTTGTTTTTATTCTATGAGGGGGGTTATGCAAGAGCCCAAAGGGAATGTCAAAAGAGTAGTCCTGGCCTCAGTTGTGACACTGCTGACAGTTGTGACATAGTGACTGAAAGACAATGCCTAAATAAAGCAATAGCCTTAAGCTTCTTAAAACTGCAGCAGTCCTGACTTGAATAGGGAAAAGTAATCCCAAGACCAAGTAAAATATCCCACTGCCCTTTCGAAGATATTCTGCCAGGAGAGCGAAATCTGTTGCTAAGTAAAGCCTGTGTAGCTGTTCTTCTGGCTCCATTTCAGCAGACAGAACAATATTACGGTCTTGTTCAATGCTGGAGCTAACTACAGGTATTTGGCCTGCCAAAGTTGCAGGGGTATACGAAAAATATGCAACTCATGAAAAATAATACTGTGTCAGTGAAAGTTTAATTAGCACAGAGTACTGCCGCCTCTAATTTATACATTTGGATGACACTTCCATTACTGAGGTCTGTGTCATCTGCAAATGTTTTAATGTTTCAGAAACCTCACAAGCCATCACTTCTCTTTTCTTTCTTTTTGTCTTAATCCAGTAGAACATCACTATCTGTGTGCAGGGCTCAGGGCTGCAGTTGGGGTTCCTGATACAGCATGCTCTAGCGTGTGCTGCTGTTGGGTATACCACAGCTTAGGTCCCTGGTGGCATCACAGCGGCACCTCTTCTTGCTGCTTGGCTATCTGAAGTCCCTGTGTCTGAACGATACTTAACGTAGCTAAAGAGCAGAGCGCTGGTTTTATTCCCTGCTACTAGGCAGGATAGAAGAGATGGTGTTCACAGGTGTGTGAGCTTCTCAGGGGAGGAGGGAAGCAAGCCTATCCCAACCATTCCCTTGTCAGTTGGGGGCTGTTCTACTTTATCCTTCAGTATTGTTTTCTTCTTCCTGCCTGATTTAATTATTTAACTCTCTTTCAGTTCTGAATTGGTTGACAAGAAAATAGAGGAGTTTCTTTCTTGCTTTGAAGAGAAAATCAAGCATTTAACTGAAGATGCTTTTAGCACCCAGGTAAAACTTGATCTTGAAAAGCTCTTCCTTGAACTGCTAAATGACACCTGAACTGGAGGATTTGGTTACATCTATCTGGCGTATTTCTGAGGTTTTCTGGACAAAGGACTCACTTTTAAATCCTGCCTCTTACTCTGTTCTGCAGTCATTCTCTAAACATTTGCTCTCTGGCCCTTTACAGTTACGCTTGAAAGCAGTGAACTACCTTGTTAATGTAATTTGGGATTTCTTTCAACTTCAGTGAATGTAGTAAATTAAGGGATGGTAAATTAAGGGAATTTTAAACCCTTTGAAACAAATTTTTGTCTTTTTCAAATGTAGGTTACAGCTTTGATAAAACTTAAAGAATGTGAAGACTCCCATCTTGGTGAAGAAGTAGACAGGAACTGGAATGAAGTTGTGACGCAGCAGTATCTCTTTGACAGGCTTGCCCGGGAGGTTGGTGGTCCCTCATTGTTGTTAAGTGATGCCAAGTGGAACACTCAAACATTGCTTTTTGCAGCAGTTTTAAAAGCAAAGCATAAATAGGGGGATTTATGCTACTAGTAACACACTGATTCTAAAACTCCATGCTATTTTAAAAAGGTTCTTTTATCTAATGGGATATAGTTTGTAGAGAAGCCACTTTTATGTTTAAAATTACTTACATCACCCCTGTGCTACTTAAACCTCATTCCTGTGGGTTTCAGATTGAAGCTCTGAAGTCTGTTACAAAATCAGACCTGGTCACCTGGTTCCAAGCTCACAGAAGCAACAAGAAGAAAGTGCTCAGCGTACACGTGAGTGGTTGTCAGCTCCGTGGTGCCAAACTTTCATAACCTCGGAGAGCCCAGTGAGGGTGGGGTAGAAGAGCTCTGGAACCTAACTTTTAATGTGGTGGTTATCCACATTACCGTTCGTATTTTCTATGTTTCTAATTATTATTATTATTGTTGTTTGAATTGCATTGAAGTAGCTGAATTTAATTGTCAGGGCAATGAACATTTGAAAGAGAGCCAAATTTCTTTTTTTGGTACCTTTTTTCCAGGTGGTTGGATATGGAAAACATGAAGGGGACTCAGAGGTTACAGCTGTCTCAGAAGCACAGAATTCTTCATCTGGTGAAATACCTCATCTTATTTTCTTGCCCCCATCTTCTTTGATGACTAATGTAACTTCCATCAAGGACATCAAAGCTTACACATCAACTCTGAATGTTCTCCCTTACCATAAAATATTAAAATAAAAATGACATCTTGCCCTGCAGTGATGTGTAATACAGGTGCTTTCTGCAACATAAACATTACAAACCTATTTTTATTACAACAGGGCTGTAGTGGTAGCTGGGGGTGAAGATGTCCGTTCAGCCACTGAGGAAGCTTTCCTCAAGTAAGTTTCCAGCCACCCTTTCTCATTCATCTCCCAAGTTCATTAAGAATAGGCACAGCCCTGACTTTGAGCTGGAATGAAGGGAGAGTTTCCCCCACTGCCAGAAAGATGCCACCTTCTCCTCCCCAGCTGCCTGAAGGGATGGGCTGCGCCTTTTGGGGTCAGAGTGTCTCATGCATCGTTCCTGTAGTGCTGGAGCAGTTGCTTAATCGCAGTTACAGCTCCTCAAAGTATTTCGCAGTTCTCCTGGAGGAGTTACGGAGTGGGTGGGAGGGGAAAAAAAAAGCCTCAGGCTTCAATCTCACACTGCTTTTTTTAGTTATTCTGTATGTGCAACATAGACAAAATTGAGATGAAATCAAATAAAAGCTAGATTTAACTGTGGAAAGAAACATTAGTTTGATTGCTACATATAGCTACTGACTTAGCCATTATTTAACTTCAAGTTAAGCACAGAAATGCAAAGATTGCTAAAGTGCTGGCGAGCTAGTAGAGACACAAGGCTGCATGTAGATTCCAGAAAAAGTCTCCTGTGGGTGCCACAAATTCTGCTCCTTTTGCTAGTTCATTGCCTACTTTAAGAAGTTTTAGCTGCAAGGATTCCGGTGGGAAAAGATAATACTAATACGTTTCACATAAAACAATTGATCATCACTCAGCTGAAAAAAGAGTCTTGCTGCAAAGGTTTATTATGAAATAAATAAAAAGTCCATAAGAGAAGTTTGAAAAACCTATTTTATGAAGCTTTAAGATGCGTGGAGTAGAATTATCTATGGTTACATTTTAATCTCAAAATAACACAAAGTTATTTTGGGCAAGACACTGAAATGCCAAAAGATTTGATTATCATACAGGTGGAAGATAACATTTACGTAGCGTTTTTCTAACAAATTGTCCCATCAAAGGAATCCTCATATTTACACACCTTGCAAACGTTAGCTAGATTTAAATGCCGTCTTGCATTTTGTTTCTTGTTTTTTAAATATGTAGGACCCAGGAATAATTATGCAACTGATACCAATGCCATGGCCTTCACAGTGGTTATACAAAGTGTATATGCTTCACGGCCCAGATCCTCCGTGCTTTAGAAGCATCAGTAATAGGGCTCCAGCAGCGCCTTGGAAGCCTGAATACACTATCAGTATAGCGAAGTCCAATATAAGTTACTGCACAGCCAAGACGTTTCTTGTTTCATTTAATTGCTTATCTGCATCAGTAAGTCCAGTATCCCTGAGATAGGAACCACTGTAGCTGGAGGGGTCAGGTTCTCCAAACGGTACGTACGTGATAACTGATGACTAGCTTGGTATCAGATGTAAACTTTGCTAAGCCAAGGCTTCAATGTTTTCTGGTTTTATAACCCACTTAATGTTTACTGGCAGCAAGTCGTTTCAATAGCGGCTCATCATAAACCCAGCATTCTCCATCTTCATGGAATAACTAGAAAAAAAGGAATAATCAGATGTAAGCTGTTTATGACTCAATTGGAAAGGAACAAATGCTACAGGTTAGAGGGTGTTTACACCATTCAAATAAAGCTCACCCTTGTTTCCCATGAGGTCTCATTCTCCTTTCTGGCTCTGGCTTCAGCTCTTTGTCTTTCTTCAAGCGCATGCTTTGCAGCTGTGGCTGCATCTATGTCTCTAATTTTTAAGTTGTAGGTTACATCCTTCCATAAGCTTAAAAAAGAAATTTGAATGGAGACTGCTTTATAGAAGCAAAAAGTGCTACAAGGTTGTAGAAACACATTACTGGCTATTAGTCATCGGTATTTGTTTGAATTAAGGTAGGTCTCACTTTATCGAAAGGGCAGAAAAAACCTGATACATATTAAACCACAACTGCACTGTCTATTGCCAGGAATGAGGAGGCTGCAGTGAAGCTCTCTGGACCTCCCTGGAACGTTTGGTCCTGATGAGGATGTGACCGAGAACTACAGGTCTCCTCTTCCCCCTTAAAAACCCGACCTGCTCGTACCTTGGCTCTGTCCTGCAGCAAAGGCTAATGAAGAGCACAGTTTGCCCATGCAATGAACGGATTAAGTGTACCATTAGTCAGACTGTGTACTGCAAACTTGAGTCTAACTAAAAAGAGTCTTAATTTGCCCATTTAACTAAAGTTCTTACCAGCGAGACTCAAAGTCGTCTTGGTCCTCCAATTTCCTTACCTTCTTCTTAATTGTAGGCATTTTCTTGGTATCTATAAAGACAGCATTCTCCTGGAGAGTGAGATTTAAAAAAAAAAAGAAAAAAAAATCAGTTCTTTATCTAGACTTAAGATATATAGACCCTCCCACTCTCATACACTGGTTGTCAGGAAATACATGAAAACACATCATTCTTCAGATTCTTTCCTTCTATAAGAATCAGGTTACCTTAAGAATAAATTAACAAAGTAAATTCAGGACTTTTATCTCGGATTCAGCATTCTTGTGATCTTTTGGGCAGCTTCACATGAGTTCCCAACTATTACTGTTTGTTTTTAAAAAACCCCAACAACAACAAAACCCAAGAGAACTTTTTAAGCACAATATTCCATTTCTGACGAAGGGGGAGGGGGGGAGAAAAGCCACTTTACCCCTGTTGTGTATTTTGCATACATGACACCATTCCATTCTCCTTCAATTGAGCAGAAGGGTTTCTTGTCGTTAGGAGAACTAAATAGAAAGAAACAGTCATTTCTCAGTTGTATTACAGTAACTGAAAGACCCTAAAGGATCAAAGCTTTATCCTAGTTGCTGTACAGTCTGATTTATATCAGCCCTTAAAATGTCCACCACCAATACAGAAAAGATGAGGGTTCTGTTTACAAGTGAGAAGTTTTGCATGGATTAGTTCAACTGAATAAACCTTAAAAGGAAGTGCTGTTCCAGGATGAGACAGGTCTTGCCTTAGGGCTGTGTCTGCATTTGGAGTTTAGGAAACTAGTCACAGGCTTTCAAAACAGATTTAGAGCGATAAATTTAAGCTTAAAAGGTTTCACAAACTCAAAGCTTCTTCCCCAGCCTACTGGGGAACAAACACTAGTTCACAAATGACATCTATCAATGTGTGTCAAGAAGTGATTTAAAACCAAGTTATGGACCTCATTTTGTCAGCATCACTTACTGACATCACAGCAGATCTCCAAATGAGATGAAAATCTCCACTGAATTCGCTGCTCTGGGTATGTGCACAGGGTCTAACCAAAATCACAGGTATAAATAAATATGTAAAAGTCTGCAGCAGAGTTTTAATGACACGCTACAAACAGCAGCATTACAAGGCTTGCTTCAGTATTTTTATTTTTAGGAGAAATAATGATGAAGAAGTTTTGGATAATTCAGGAGTGAAAATTTAAATTCCTTTTAGTTAACAGCTGAGAATGTTTTAGAGCAGGACAAGGAAGGATGCAGGCCTATGCAGGTTTCCTCTCACAAGTCTTGGCTATAAAATGGCATCCCGTGACAGGTAATCATGAGCTAAGTTATTGGGTGTAGCTGTTCCAGTATTTTACACTCGTGACTGTCTTGAAAAAACACTGTCAGCATTGAAGTAGAGAAAAAGTGAGATTAGCTGAAGAAACCTGCTTACAAAATTTCAGCTGTAATTCTGTGCTTCTTTCCTCCATAAAATGGTTTTGTGTGGAAGACGATGGAAGCATTATAACCTGTCTTTGAGCAATTAATACTGCATTCTCCACCAAGTTCTATCCATGGCACAGTGAGAATAGACCTGCAATTATAAATATATGTATAGATTTATAACCTTTTAACTGATAAGCATGAAATATTACAAGGCATTAAAAATGAAAATACCAAACAGAGCATTTACTTGCCTTCCGTAACCATTAGGAAAGGTCAAAATATAGTGTTCATCGTAATCTAGGCATGTGACACACCCTATCAAAGAAAAATAAAAATGGATTTAAAAAACCTCCAGCAAAATCTCTACAAAACTTTTCATACAGATGTCCTGAAATAATTCACTAAAAACATGTGCCATAAAAAGGAAAGGGGAAGAGCTTTATTTAGACGGTGAGAATGCCTAGCTTCTAGAGAAAGCAGGGAGAGTTGTGTTTACATGAAAATCTGGGCCCTACATGATTTCAGCACACAAAGCATGCAGAAGGAGTCACTGATTCCTACATACATAAGCGCAAAATACATAAAATAAAACATTCCTTATGTTTAACAGGATGACTTTAAATAATTTCTGCAAAAATTCTAGTTGCAGAATGTAAATTTCTCTTCTGTTGTTAAATTTACGCACGCATACCTTGCCCGATGTTATGAACCCCAATAGACATTCCTAAGAATTTTGACTTGGTCCATATGTGAGCATTGAACTGTATCCTCTTGCTAAAACACTCTGCGTAAAATGCTGAAACTGAAGAAAAAGGTATTAAAAATAGCAGCACAAGACATTAATAGTATTGTTTCCAAATTCATTCATCAGGAAATATCTCAAAGTGCCTCATACTTATGTGGAACAGAGTTTGCAATTTGTTTCTCACAAAAACAGTTTATAGAGAAAACCTTCAGCTTTTAAATTTGGAGAGAAAATGTAAATCCAAGATTTAAACCAAGATCTGACATTACTGTCGCCCCTGTCCAGACGCCATCTCTATTAGCAAAGTTATTGTCAACTTACTTGGAGGATGATGAGAGACCTGCTCTGCCACAAACGTTACGCTGCTTTTACTGACCCAAGGAACTGGTCCTTCTGAAACTGGCTCCTGCGTGATAGTAGAGAGGATTTTCATCACTGACAATGTTTACAAAACACTGGATGCTTCCGAGAGAAGTTGCTTCCACGTTTAAAGGCTTCTAAAAAGGTATAGCAGTGATTTTAACGTATTTGTCAGTTTGCTAATTTGATGGGGAATAACTCCTTACTCCTGAAACTACGATGCTTTCTACAGAACATGCAGCTTCTACTCTCTTGTATTTAAGTGTAAATGTATTTGGGGAGATGCCCCCAAAGACAACAGTTAAACTGAAAGAGTCATGTATAAACCCAATTACAAAGTAATATTTAAATCCACTTAATTTCTTATTAACTCGTAAGAAATGGGTGGCAGAAATAGTTTTCATTTTTGCTTCTGATAAAGTCTGATATGCATATTAATAATGATCAGAGCATATGTATCACAAAACCATAAAACAGCATTCATTTCCTGTGGCAAATCGTGAAAAATGTAATTCATCATTAGAAGCAATTTGGAAGCACAAATACAATATTGTCTTTATGCCAGCAAACAAGAGTCCAAACATTCACCTCAGAAACAAGAGAAAGATTTGAGCAAACTAATGGGGGGGGGGGGGGGGAGGGGGGGGAGGAGGAGAGTACACATTAAATGGGAAAAATACATGGTTTGTATCTAAACAATCATGTGTTTAGATATACTACACTGAGCCTACATGAAGCATCTCACAACAGCACTTCCCACATCATCATTTGCAACTTCCCAAGGTGAGAAGCCTAAATGAGGTATTTAAAAAACACCAAAAACATACCAAAACCCCCACCAATAACAACAAACCCCGCACCAGGCTGCACTGCAAGTGCTAGAGCTTTTCTCTAGAATCAGCGGGGCACTATGCTGACTATGGTTCACGTGCGTAAGTCTGATTAATCTTTGAGTCTCATTAAAACTTGGGCAAATAAGAGAAAAGCTCATACACTGGTAGATGATTTCAGATTACAAGAGTGTCACTACTGTTACTGTGTCCTTCACTTCATCAGACATACTGTCATAAAGTACAAAAGGAAGAGTAGTGGCCAGACACAGATGTACAACTAAAATATCCAAGCCCAGAATCCAAACTTCAGAAGTCTATTAGAAGATTTTAAAAGGGGAATTAAATATACTGGAGAAACTGCACTGCTTTCTAGGTTGTAAGTGGGGAAAAGAAACCCCATTGTGAAAAACACAAGGGTTTAGAGAAATGATTAAAAAAAAAATCAGAACTTTGGAAAGAAAGTAATTCTTACTCAGTGCTATGAAACAGTTCAGAAAAAAAAGAGAACGTCTTCAACATGTCAAATAGTTCTTAAAAAAACTAATAGCTCAAATTTTGTTACGCAAGATATTTTAAACTTCTGTCCAAAGAAAAGGAGGAAGGAAGCGGGGGAAATCAGTTAAGAAATTGCCATAGTTTGCCAATTTTGCTACTTAAACATAGCATAAGCCATTTCAGTCAGTAAATTAATAAAGCTTTGGGAATTACTCGCATGCATCCTAGGCACCAAAAAACATACCACGAGAAACTAACCGTATCATCTTCACCTTCAGTGCCTGGTAATACCCAATGACATCGGAAGATCTCACCCAAAATGGGATTGTAAGGCTTTTTAGCAACTGACCCTTTTCTTCCTGCATGAAAAGCTGAGAGGTACCATTTAACCACTTGAACCATTCGCTCCTTTGGATCCTTCTGGTCACTAATGCTACATGGGCCAAAAGAGAGAAAAGAAGGACAGGCAAAATTAAATACAAGCAAGTACCTCAAACACAGGAAAGCTTTCTGGATGTTTGGTTGTTTTACAACTAGAAGTTTGACTACTTTGACTATTTTTCAAGTTTACAAAACCCAAGCAATATTCTTCAAAACTATCAATTTACTTTTGGCAGCCCACAAGGGCCATAAGCGATATCAGAACCAGTTAATGCTCTACTTTAAAAATCAAATACCTGACAAATAAGTCCGGATGTGCAAAAAAGTCAGCATACATTTCCAACAGTGATCTTCTTTCCAGGATGAAAGTTGGAAGAACCACCTGGGTGAAGAAAAACAACCCTTACAGATCAAGATACTTTAACATCCTGCACAAAAGCATTCTAAGTACTAACTGTAAATAGCATACAAAGCACCCAAGGCTTTGTGTGCCTGTAAGCTGATTGTGTTCTCAAACTTACCAATGAGTTCTGACACATGCAGGTCAGTTGGCATCTTCTATAAAACCAAAGATTTAAGAGAACTGTCTCTTGTCTTACGTATATCCTAGTCCCACTTAGAGCATATCCACCTACATGGCTGAGCTTATCAAAAGCTGTTCTTAATTACAGTAACACTGATTATTTAATTTCATCTATATGTACACTGGCAATTTCCAGTCAAGATCTCATTCCATGTAGTCACATCCTCTTATGTGCCTCTTTATCAAGATGAAAGTTAATCTCTTCCCTAGCACTCTTCTTCCCCAACAACATTTGCAGGTTCCATTCTTGTGGATCTGCTGTCTGCTTCAGTGTGGTATAGACCACTGTTGGAAGCACTGGTGATTGCTGTTGTTGACTTTAAAGTGACGCAGCCAAGATGCATGCTCATGATGCTTCTTTGCAGCTTAATTTGAGATCAGTAATTTTCAACTATTCCAGGAGTTCCCAAAACAGACACATTTTGCATCAATTCCTATTCAGAACTGCCAGAAACCTTCCATAGTTTGCTTGTGAGCTGCTGGCTATTTCTCCAGAAAAGTTTTAAGTTTATCTTTTAATTGTCTATTGTGAGTTCCAGACTGGACAGTTAAAATCATCCACTTAAGAAAGCTAATGATAGGATTGATCTCTCCTACTCTTTTTCAGTCTGGAATTACTTGTTTAAGTTTAACCAAGCTGCCTAGAAAGATCAACACCTTCAGAACGCTGTTCATTCAACCTTAAGACAGACACCAACATGAATCACATTCACGAAAAATCCAACTCTTTACTTGCTAGACCTACATGTAGCATTTTAAAATACACAAGCAACTTACTCAAGATCCCAAATAAGCAAAGCATTTCACAATATGCTTAATTCCCCCTTTTATTTTATTTATGTCTTACTGAATGTCATCATACACTGGGATCTTGGAGATCTTTGTTCTAGGAAGCTAAAGACAGGCGAAACATTACTACTGCATACAGCGTTCCTCTTATCCCAGAGCTTTACAAGCACTCCAAGGATCAGGTTCAAAGAGAACAAACAGCTACTTTCCATAGCAAACTATTTTCCCAAATGGATTTTAGCAGTTGGATATATTTATTTCCCATCCCAGTAACAACTCAAATTAAAAAAAAAATACTATGCTAAAGAGATTATAGCTTAACTAGCTCTTAGAGCAAATATACAGTTAAATTATTAGTTTGATGTTGAACTGATTTACACAGAATTCAGGGTTTACTCTCCCTCCCTTCCCCATGAACGATCAGCAAGTTTACCTTTGTTAGATCCATTCCTAATCTAACTTGTGACAATAGATGCATAATAACACTCTTATGTTCTTCCACTGATTCTCCTTCCCCATCATCATCTCGATCATCAGGAGGATCGAAGAGATCTAGAAAGATCAAATTGGCTTTGTTTTTCTCTAACCCTTCAAAGACAGACTGTATTTAATTAGCATATATATTAGCTGTCAAAAAGGTCTTATTTATAAAACTAAGGTTTTTAAATCCTACAATTCAACAATCTTCCATTAGTAAAGAAACAGTAGATAAACCATTTTCCGTAAGTACCTTGCCATATATATATGATCATACATATATTTGTGACACAGTTTACAAACAGATTAACAACCAAGTTGTCCTTACTGAAAGTTCACACAGTCCACTTACCAGCATCATTTGTCCCATTAGACATGGAAGAATTGAGGGACTCTGTGGTATCCGGACGTTTCAGACTACTTCCTGTGCTACTCAGAGTCAGGACTGCAGCAGACCCTGAAGAACTAAAGAAGAGTAATAAATTCTCACAGTTCACAATGAACTAAATCAGACCAAATTATTATAATTTGATACACATAGACAAGGAGTTTACTGATACACGTTAGTATATGTGCTGCACACTAATTCACAGAAAACTTAAAATGGACGGTAGCTGAACGAATGGGAAAGCCTGCAGTCTAAGATAATAACACCTGAAGGCATAAAACAGCTGACTAATTCCTCTTTGAAATGTATAGCACCTCTTAAAATTAATTTTCTGATTCGTAAATAAGAAGAGTAAATAGAGATTTTGGGGAACGGCAGTCAACTTCAAAAAAATTTCTTTTAGTAAATGTGAGATGAAATTGGCTATTTACCACAGGCTGCAACAAATGCATGTGAAACACACCATGGTCTCAGATTATACCTCTGAGCTGGTGGCTTCCCAAGTTTGGTTTATGTTAAGAGTTTTGTCAACGTATACACCTGATGGAATGGGAAGGAGCAGAGGAGGAAAATGCATCCCTCACAGACAACTGTGCTGAGGGAGGGGGTAATCTTATTCTGTTACACAGAGTGGCTTTTTTGTCTCCCCCACCTTTTTTTTTTTTTTTAAGCCAATGTTGCTTATTTGTTTATTTAGCTTAACTAACTTCTACAAGCAGACAAGCCATGCCCTTGTACATAAAAACTGTATTCAGCACGCACTGCATACTTTCAGCTACTTACTCCATACATCGCTTTGGGGAAGAACTGCTCTGATAGAATTCATCAGCATCATAGAACTCATCCTCACTGCTTGAGTAAGAAAAATCTGGGACTGTATTTGGAGACAGGTTGACATGGCTTGGAGAGGTGAGACTGCTGCTAGGTGCTGACTGCCCACTTCCTATGGAGTGTTAAAAATTACAGACTTAATAAAACCAAACAAATTGCTTCAAAATCCACCAGTTCTAACTTATGAGTAGGGTTGTTCAAATCAATAAAGACTAATGCAAACTCAGAAGGTATGGTATCTTACAAAATTAGAAGCAATAATTAATCAGGTTCATACCAAGTTTCATTTAACAGGTTACAAAAGAAAGGTCACAAGGAAAATCGAGAACACAGAACAACAGTAAAGTATAAGGACATGTTTTCCCCAAAGTTGTCAATTAAAGGCAAAACAACAGTACTGAAAACTTATGTAGATTCATAGTATGATTTATGTTGGAAGGGATCTCTGGAAGTCATCTGGTCTACTCCCCACTCAAGGCCCAGACAACTTCACAATTCGACTGGTTTGTTCAAGATCACGTCTAGTCAGGTTTTAAATATTTCTCAAGATGAAGATTCCATAATCTTTCTGGGGAACCTATTCCAAAGCTTGAACCACCTCATTATAAAACCAAAATATTTTCTAATACCTCCTTGGAATTTCCTTTCTTACAACTTGTGTTGATTGCCTCATCCTTTAGCTGTGCATCTCCAAGAAGAGCCCAGTGCTATCTGCTTTATACCCTCCCAATAGCTGGCAGAAGACAGCAGTAACATCGCTCTTTAGCTTGATCTTCCTAAGGCTGAACAAACCCAGTTCTGTCAGCCTCTAAGTACATCATGGGCCTCAGCTTCCTAATCTTGGTGGTCCATGTCTTTGTACTGTGGAACCCAAAACTATACATAGTACTCAAGATGTGGTCTCTCAGATCCCAAGTAGACAGGAACAATCACTTCTCTTAATCTGCTCCTTACACTCTCACTAATCCAGCCTGGAATGCAGCAAAACCTTCATCACCACAAGGGCATGCTGCTGACTCGTGTTCCCCTTGTTGCTCACCAGGACCCCTGGCTCCTCTTCTGCCAAGCTGCAGTTAACCCCATGCAACAGGGCAGGCTGAGGGCTATGCCCATCCTAGGTGGGTGGAGGACTTTGCATTTGCCTTCAAACTTCATGAGGTTTCTGTCAGTGTACTTCCCCAGCCAGCCACAGCCCCTCTGAACAGCAGCCCTGTCCTATCCATTGTTCTCCACAATTTAGCAAGGTCCGTGTCTAGGTTATCTGAGATGTTAAGCAGTATTGGACCCAGTATCAACCCAGAGAAACACCAGTAGTCACTCGGTTGCCATTTGAACCTCATACAGCTGATCGCAAGCCTCAGGCCTGGCAGTCCAGCCAGTTTTCACTCAACTTGTATTCCACTTACCTAAAACATCTTTTTCCAATTTAGCTGCAAATGTACTTGTGACAAGAATCTAATGAATACAGTTTCTAAATTGGATTACAGGAATCCTGTCTCACCACTAACTCGCTGTTGTTCAAAAGAGTCATAGCAATAAAGACAAACCAGGTTAACACTGACACAGACCTTTTGTGGAAGCCTAAGTCACAACAGAGGTTACTAAGCAAGCTAAGGTATTTACACAAACAACAAGCATCAGAAACTAACTAGAAGATGAGATGCACAGAGTAAGACTAAAAAAAGGAACTTTCTGGCAGGAGAAAGAGGCAGCAGTGGTATCCTTCATTTTTCAGATTGGGGCAAACACACATATTAGTGTTCTGGGAAGGAAAGGTAGTAATAAAGTAACAACAAATCATTTACACACAAGCTTAGAAAAAAACTTGGGAGGGAACTGAGAGAGTTTTAGCATGATTGGACAATATAATCAATACAACTGATCAGGAAGTAACAGTCAATGTAGACAGATAATAAAAAATATGTTAAGTATGTAGCTATGGTTTTAAAAAAACCTTAAAAATATTACAGGAATTGTAAAGAGATAATTATAGCAACTTAATATATATTATAGCAACTTTTGCTTCAAACCATTTATTGTAGTTTTAAAAAGCCCGATTAATGCTATTATTTAAGGGGGAGAGGAGGGAATCAGTGAATTAAAAAACCCAAAGGCCACAGACGATGTATTAACTGCAAAGTTCTTGTGCTGATTACTGCAAGACTGCAATGACGGAGACAAGAAGGCAAGCTGGTAATACTCCTACGTATTATCCATACATGGCGGGGGAGAAAGAGCAGAATAATAGATTTTAACAGAACACTGAAATATGTGTTGATTAAGCCAATACAATGTTGTCTTAATAGCTAATTACATTAGGTTACAGACAGTATATATTCAGGTTTTTTTTCTTGTACTTCAATAAGACAGTTACACAGAACTGTACCTGTACTATTTGGTGTTGGAGTCTGATTTCCAAGTGATGCTACTACAGGTCCCACTGGCAAAGATGAGGGTCGCTGCTCTGACTTGCACAACTGAGCAGGTTCTAGGGGATATTTTGATATGTTAAACCAAAAATTCACATTTAAATAGGAGAATTACACTTTTGTTGGGAAGGAGATTCCACATTATTTCACCTCACCTTCAAAAATGAAATCCTTTTTTATAAAAGCCATTCAGACAGAAAAACATACTTCCGTCACTGTTCTCTAGCTCTTTTTTATCATTAAGCAAAGATGGCATTTTAAAAAAATTGCAGTTATTTAGCTAGAAAGCATTTATCTTTTCTGAAAATTATAGTTTCATTTATTTTAGGAAAGTATATTAGAAATGTAAGCTAGTAACTTAGAGCAAGCAAAATATATCAGCTTATCCACAGAACTAGAGGCAGATTTACCCGATGGCTGAGGAAGCTCCATGCCTCCTGCTCCTTCCCCTTCCTTTGCACCACACTCACTGTGGTGCACACGGTGAGTGTGCACCACTAAGTGCAGTGTGCACCTGTATTGCATATGTGACACAGAAGCCATCCACCATTACGCAGCCCCTCCATCTAGACTGCAGCTGCATCCTGCTCTGCTCATGAATATTTCTACTGAGGTTCTTTCTGTACACCGTACCTGGAGGTATAACTGCTTGGGAAGGCATTGTGCTGATCACCGACTGTTCCAAAGGACTGGGCTGATACACTGCGTCAACTGGGTTTATAGTGCTCTGAGAGAAAAGAAAGAAAAGTGCATTTTTTCTCAGTTAAAATAAATAAATAAAAGCAAGCATAGATAGCAAGAACATTGTGAGCACAAGAAATGCCCAAACGCAAGATAGCAAATTCCTGAGAGAGAGAAAGTAAAACACAAATTGACAGTTGAGGACATGAGGAATACTTTCAAAGCGGTAATACTTCAATTCTTTACACAGATTTTACACTAAACTGAATTTGCTACAGATTTGAATTGTCCTACAAAGAATTCTTATTTCAAGTTCTAGCTTCTGGTATTCCTTCCAATGTCCGTTAATAAATATTGCATGCAAAGAGTGGAAAGTTAAACGCAAATTATCTGGCAAAAATTAGGATAGGTAATCTGTACTTTCAAAACCATTTTTTTCCAAAAATTAATTTGTCCAGACCATAGTAAATCAACCCCTAAATTAAAACAGGAATCATCAGCATGCTTACAGCCATGAAAAGGCTTTATTGCCAAAACTCTTTCCAATGCAAGCTGACAGTTTTCAGTGCGTCTCCAGTAGAGGACATTTCAATCTACTGATCAACGTGGGCACTTTGAAAATGAAGCACCAATTCAACTCGACACCCATAAAAGTCACTGACTTCAGTATATGTTCTTGGCTTTTATACAACAAGCCTCTTGGAAATCTAAATTGCTATGTCTTTTGATCCAAACTAGCATGATTTTGCCTTGCTTCACTGGCCTGTAATTTTGTTATCATCTAAGCATTGTTGGTTATATATGTTTACGTACAACAACCAGAACGTCTATGTTGTTCTGGGTTGTTAATTGGATAAAAGGCACATAAAACCCTTTTCCAAACATCTTGCAATTTAAAACCATTGATCGATGGCAGAACTGTGAAAATCTTTGCCTCAATTTGCTAGGAAATCTTGCTACTGTGCTTAAGTTGAAGAATATCAAGCACAGGAAGGTCATACAATACGAAGTTCTACTTGAAAAAAAGTTCTGCTTTTAAAAAAGGTAGATGAGCTTTGCCTTTAAATTTAGTTAGTATGTTCATTCCTATCCTCTTTTTAGATCGATATTTAAAACAGAAGAGAGTCTCCAACTGTTCTTTCCTCCTTTTATTCTATTAATTTCTATTTGCATGCAGACTGAGGGAAACAGGATCATTTTAACCTTCCTCCTCCCATTTTCCTACAAAAGGAAGACTTCTTTCTTGCCTCCTTTCCTAGTTAACTGTAATTCTGAACTTTTTCCTACATTAAAAAAATCAGTGAAGTAGTGAAGATTTGTTTTAATAGCACAGGATTTATGTAATTGAAAAGAAAACTATTATTCCCTGTTTATCTTTTAAAAATCTCCAGTTTTTAAAAAAAAGGCATAAAAATTGCTTTCTATATTTTTGTTGGTGTTACTAACTAGTATACAAATAAATAATCCAGTACATATACTGTTACTCCACTGTATTCCAGCGTAAAATCAACATCCCTTACAGTTACTTCAACTGCTTGTACAATTATGCATGCAACACAGGTAGGTCCCTGTCTCACATATCTCACAGTTTAAACTCATAATCCCATTTTCAAATTAAGAAACTTAAAAATCAAGATGGTCCTATGATACAGAGGATGCTATTGCTATCTCTATCTCCCCTAGTCTTTAGGGAAACTAATAACATATATGATACAGAACACTGGTATGATAAAGGAAAAAAAAAAAAAAAAAACAAGTAACTTCAAATTTGTATGCAGGATTGTAACCTTATCCTTAAACAATTCTCCATGCTGCAACATGAACTGGAGTTTCTTGTTAGCTATTGTGGGGTATGACTGCGTGGTTTAGAAACAGATGAAGGCAGACCTGAAAGTTTCCTACTCAGAGTTTAAGAACAAAAACAACTATGCAGAAACAAGACGACCATCATCCCACCACGGTATCAAACATTGGTCATATTCCTGCCTAAGTTTAAAGTGAAATCCTGACCTTTAGCCCAAGCTAACGGCCTCAATAGCATCAAAATTTCAGTATTCACAATCACTGATGCATCAGTTAATATATTCTTACAGAAATACTTTTTTTTTTCCTCCCCCGTATAAGCCAGCCCACAGATAATCAGAATAGTGGCTAATCAAATTCAGACTACAGTAAGTTGTAATAGCTATATGAAATTTCTGAGTTGCAGATCTAATGTGCATACCACCTCTGCCTGTGGTAGTGTCTAGCTGCATAACGTCTCTTTTCCAGGGCACGTAACAGAACCTATTCCATTACACTAAGACCTGAATTATGTGACTATCCACAGGGTAATCGTTCATCTTATTTACGATAAGGGTGAAACCAAAATCTATATGTGCATCTTTACTCCAAAGTTCATATTAGAAAAATCATACTGCTAAAGCTGTATATAATGGAAAGACAAATAAAGCTTGGGAATTATTCTCAGCTGTAATTAAAACACACTATGATTTTTAGAGTTATGTATTACTGAAACCAATCTCCTATTAAAAGTATCTGAAATGTACTCAAGTGACAAAAAGAGAACAAAGAAAGAGAAGTCACATAGACCGAAACCAAAGATGACAGAAGTTACATTAAAAATGCAGAAGTTATATTAAAGAAGAAACATTGCTTAAACAGACATAATACAACTTTGCGTCAAATGAGCAGCACTGTAGAAAAGACAAACTACTTGAAGCACACGGATAGCTGATCTATTTCATACATAAAGATACTTCAGATGGAAAACAAAACTATTTCTATGCCAATAATTTCCCTTTCATCTGTTCATGTGGCAGATGTTTATCTAAGTGTTCAGTCATAACACCGCCATTTAAGACATTCAGTATAAAAGTGATCACTATATTTTCTAAAGGCAAGGGTGTTAGCCAACCTCAGAAGCTAATGACTCAACAGTAATTTTAACAAGACATTTGAAGCAGTAAATTAGAGAAAGGAAGACGTATGTTGTAAAATGAGTGGAAATTCAGGTCTCTGTTCACATGTTCTGCAGAAATAAAGGGAGATAAAGATTAGATTTAAACTTACTATAAGTCCATCTGCGTGCTTCTCCTCATTATTTTGGTCCTTAAGGAAAAAATGTTAAAAATATCAACATAACAATCTTGTATTACTTATCAGTTCTGTGTTAAGTGAGAACAGCAAGTTTCTCTCACGAATGTAAACATTTTCAGCCATAAAATATTCCTCATCCTGTGATATGGTAACTAAACTGAGACGAAACAGTTCTATATGTAGTCACTGCACCTCTGAAGATTAGAGTTTTCCAAGGATCCGTCCACACAAGTTTGAACAATTTTTTAAAAATATCCTTTCTGCACTGCAGAATACAATTACGCTTTACAACCAGGTTCTTTCCAAATAGCTAAGAGCCCCACAAAACATGGACTGCAGCACCAATGAGTCCCTGAAAACCAAAAGACATGAAGTTCCCAGTTTCTGAAGAACTGCAATTAGCATACAGGTCAAGTTTTCAAAAGGGGTTTTCAAAGGCAGAAGTGTGTTTGTAAGTTAAATGTTTTTAACTTTTGCTTTTTGGTATCCACTAGATTTTAAAATGTTTTTAGATTATTTACAGTCTAGGATTTTGGGGATTTTGCCTAGAAGTATATGTGAAAAAGCAGGCAATGCATGGAATGAAACTGTCATCAGGGGAAATTACACTAGCAACAGACAAGTTAATGCCAATTTACAGTTAGCATAGCATAACACTGTACCAGCAACAGTATAAATTTTACTGAACACTAAGCCAAATCTCTTCATTTCTGCTGCAAAGTTCCTATTACCAGTACATCAATCAATAACTTTGTTTGATGTAAGCCTTAAGACTTGTCTGCAGAGTATTTCCCCAGATTTCCAGTTGTTAAAGTTAAGAGGAACATTGACGTTTCTTAAGCAAGGCTTTCCATAACAAAAATGACACTAAGGACAATGAGTTCCATTGGGTTACAAACTTACAAACAAAGAAGAAAGAACAACACTGGAGTCCAAATACATTGGGTTTTTTTAACATACAAAATTTCCATGTTATGCTATCATCTCTAAGACCTAAGAAATAAAACACAAAGATGCTGCATTTGTATTGAAGCTTGCTATCCTATCTCGGTAACGCACAATCAGCAATGTGGCACATTGATGAGATAAGGAAGGCAGAAATGCCACAAAACTATGCAGGCAAGACTGACCAGAAACGATGGAGTGAAAAAGGGAAGGCAAAGATGCAAAAGCAAATATCTAAATTATAAAAGCTACTCCATAAAACATACAACATACATATTTCTAAGACTGTCATTTACAAACTCTCTGACAGACCATTACATATATTTTACAACACACACATCAGCAAAGATGGACATCTTCAACTGTCATACATGCAAAGGGGACACCAAGAGCCAAATGCTCCACCTACCCATGCCAGTTAGTCTATGTGGATTGCTTTTTGATAAGCAATGTATGTATTATAACATATTCCTATTTAGCTGGTATTTACTTCATTATTTTGAAAATGCCTTCGGTCACGTACAGTACAAGTAGCATGATTACACACTTGATTTACCTGTAGGTTTAATGAAAATGTAACTGTCCAAGTCCTAAGGCAGGTTGTTTTAAGAGTCCACAAAACAGCTTAACTTAAACACACAATTAAAAAAAAACTCCAAACTCAAAAAAAAACCCCAAAACACCAGGCTTGCCTCAATGTACCAAAATCATGCGAATAATAAATGGCTGTGTGTTTGAAACAAGAGAGATGTTCTGAGTATATGGAGAAGTAATAACAACTTTCAAGATATGCAAACAACCAGAAGGTAATCGTGAAATCTGTCTCCTAATGAGAAAGGCACTGCAGAATTAAAAATGGGGGGCAGGGGTGGTGTTAATATGATTTATTTTCAGTAGTGTAAGTCAGCAACCCTACTTGCCTTACAGCTTTGGGAAAAAAACTTGCAGAATCTTAAAAGGTTCTATACTGGAGACCAGAAAGCTATCAGACACAATCCATTTTTATATGTATAATGTTTCATACACATGCAACTTACAGAACTGTAAAAACAAACCAACCCCCCCTGTATTCTTAATTTCCTACAGTAGTAAGAAATCAGGATACCAACACAGTTTATGGAAAAGGGAGGGGGGGTGGGGGGGAAACAGAATTGCCATGTAGTCACCAAGTATAGCTGCCTAAGTGAGAGAGGAGGAAGATGAAGAGATGAAGCAGAATAAAGGTTATTAAAATAGAGGGAAGATTTATAGAGGGTATTTTCACTATACGTGGATCAACTTCTTCCAATTAGCTGTGCATAAACCACTCATTTAAGCCACCTTATCTTTGCTAGCTCTACAAGAGCTTTAGATATGGTTTAGCAAAAAAACCAAATAAAAACCCTCCACTCCCCAATGGATAAACCCATCTATTTACACTGGTTAATATTTACTGGTACTGAAAGGAGGACTTCAAGGTCTGATTTAGTGTAACAGAAAGCAAGTCTTAGCATGTTTGGAGGACCCAAATTCTACCTACCTTTACACTTATATGGTAGCTGGAGCAGTAAAGCACTGAACCTGATCAAAAATGACTGCAACTGCCACTACAAGTTCAGTTTTGTCCCTTATCAGCAAGCCACCTAACCAACTTCAAAACACGCTTAGTATCAGTGCAAGATAAGCAATCATATTTGTCTATCTCCCAATAAATTTACCCATAGCAGAAATGGAATTTGATATTCAATAGAAACAAGAAAACTAACTCGGCCACCTATTAACAGCTTTGATCAAGAACCTGAAACGCACATTGTAATTCTGCTCTTTCAGATTTAATTGCATAGCAGAGCTTTTTAAGAAAGAGCAAAATTTCATAGGAATTAAACCTCTGTGAAAATAACAACTATTAAATACAGTTCTACAGTAATTAAAAAAATGAGCAAGTCATTTGTTGCGCACAGTTTCTCAACAGCTACCTTAATATGGCAAGTCACAAATAGATGCGTAAGAAACCTACCATACTGCCATCTAACCTATCTATAATTGACTCCACCAAATCCCCAAAGAATGACATACCAGTCTACTGGTTTCACTGTACTAAAACAATTCTAAATATACCCAGTACTAAATAACTGCAAATTATTAAGTGCTGACAAGGCTTTTTTTGCTATCACTGCAGTGAAGGATTCAAATAGTATCATTGTATGTTAAATAGACTGTTCTAGCTCTAGATTCATGTGGCACAAAACTATTTCAATGTACCCTACTACCTGTAAAATATTTTTGGTTTTGTATAAACCTGTTAACTAACAAACCTTTTCTTCAGAATTTTTAAGCTACCGATATGAAATCTGAATTTCACAAAATATGCACTGGTCCTTTTAGTGAATGACTTCTGATCCTGCAAGGTTCTAAATACTTCAATTTTCACTGGCCTCAAAATTTTGTACAATGTGTCTGGCATCTAGAATGAAGACAAACAACAGTACTGTGTTAGAAAACTACAAAAAAAAAAAAAAGCTGATCTAGACTACAGAAGAAAAAAATTGAAGAGCCTATGCCTATTTCTGAATAAATCAGAATGTGTTCAGATTAAATTCAGCCTTAAATTCTGAAAATACCATAAATTAATTTCTTTGCAAAGCACTGTCTTCCTTCACTTTGGTCGCAAGATATAAATCAGCAGCTCATAATTAACATATCCTATTTACAGTACGTGAAGGCCTGTAAGAGCAGAACTTGACAAAAAAAACTCACTAAATTTTAAAAAGTAACAAAACATTTAAGTGAAAAGCATAAGTGCATTACCCGCATTGCATTCTCAAATAATACAATTTGTACTTCCAGAAGTTCCAACATCATGAACTTCAGATTTACTAAAAACCTTCCCAAACCAGTTTAGATTATTAACATCACAATTTTCCCTTTTTCTATGAATATTAGTCACATTCTTAAATGAAACAAAAAGAAGAGTTTTGTTAAGTTTCTATTCTGTCACCCTTGTGTTTGTTGAAGTTCTTATTTAGTCTAATAGCAAACTCTGCAAAAGAAAGTTTATCTCACAAGAAAAGCTTTCTCATCAACATGACTCTTACCATGAACATTAACAGGACTGTCTGCTATGGAACTCAGTATTTCAGAAACTTCATTAAAATAGTAGCACAAATCAACTTATACCAATTTTTATATACATATATCTCCTAGATCATATAGAAGGCACTTTTAGATTTCAATTGTTTTCACACAGATTTCAATTGTTTTCACACAGATTAATGCTGTATAATTAAAATTCAAAATACTTTATAGTGTACTTACTTTAGCAATCTGTAGCAATACAATGCAGTGTTTTATTGATTCTACCATGCTCTAGGAAAACAAAAATAACAGAGAGAAAAAAACCTTTTATTACTATCCTATAATATTTTGTATTTACAGGTATTTTTATTAGTTACACAGAATATTAACTAAAATATTGGCCGAGAACTAAATGGACACTCACTTCTGTAGAACCCCTACTTTCCCTTCCCCTTTTTTTTTTTCCAGAAACAAAAGCATAGCAGTAGAAAACTGAAGTTTCCGAAAGCCACAAACAACATAGGTTGTCAGGGTGAAATGGAGGTCAGCTTCAAAATTTTGGAGTGCTGCAAGCAGGTAAACTGTCATGTGAAGAGAGGCTGAGAGAGCTGGGATTGTTTAACCCAGAGAAGAAAAGGCTCAGGGGAGACCTTATCAATGGGCACCAGTATCTGATTGGGATGGCAGGGTGTAAAGACAGAGCTAGACTTGTCTCAGTGGTGCCCAGTGACAGGATAACAGGCAACGGGCACAAATCGAAATACAGAAAATTCACCTTAAACATAAGAAAACACTTTTGTACTCTAGAGGTGCTCAAACACTGGAACAGGATGCCCAGAGAGGTTGTAGAGCCTCCATCCTTGGAGTTACTCAAAACTCAACTAGATTTGGTCCTGGGCAACCTGCTCTAGCTGACTGTGCTCTGAGCATGGGGTTGGACTACAGACTTTCAGAGGTCCCTTCCACCCTCAACTATTCTACGATTTTATGATTCTAAGGTGCTAAACATAAATCTGAATACAGCACCAGAACCAGGCTGCCTCTGCCATCACACTGTTGGACCTAACACAGATTCCCACTTTTCTGTAAAAAGCTTTAAAAACTTTCCCAAGAAAATAAGGTGAATTTCAGAATCTATATATAATAGATATAAAAATTAAAGAAACTTACACTGGTTGTTTCTTTGAGACTTTCAATTTTCTGTAAAAGAAAAATCAAAGTAGTGTTGTCAAAGACAGAATTTCCAGCATCTATTTTGACCTAAATACTGTACAAATACTGTATTTTAATCTTAAATTGGGGGAGGAAAAAAAGCAACCAACATGTTAAAGACTATTTCTGTATATAGACAAAATTTTCATTTTGTAATTGACAAGACAGAAGTCAAACTGATAATTAAAGCTTAAAGATGACAAGGTTAGGAATTTCTGAGCAGTGACATTATACATATTCACCCATCAAAGTCTACACTTCAGTCTTCCATAGTATCAACAAAAATGAAATGCAATATGAAGATTCACCCTAAGGTCAGTTTGTATCCTTATATAGCATACTGAATGGTAGCATATTCCAATGATCAATATTACTTGAAATTTCCATCATTCAAGTATAATAAACATATGCAGTTAAGCACAGTTTTAAAAAAAATCACGGAAAATAACAGTGTACACATGTTCTTGCTCTTTCTAAGCCTCCAGTAAAAGTCCATCTGGAAATCTGCCTACTTAATTTTATCTAGAAACACTGGTTCATTAAGATTTCCTGTGTGGAATTGCACTTCATGCACGCAAAAGGCATCTGCATGCCATTTTACACATAAGCATGACCTATCTAAGAAGCATATGCATCCTGTTGATGTCCTTGGGTCTGTCTACAGAAGGCAAAATTATTAAATTGGACTCGGCACTGAACCTCTACTAATTCAATTACAGGACCTCTTTGTTTTGATTAATACGAGTGTCTCACATGACTTGAGTCACAGTCTTTTTGATTCTTGAATAATCAAAGTGTGTAAAGAATTTTTTTTCCCCACACAGCACTGCAAGCCAAATTCTACACCATAAGAGAGCAACATGCATCTATATAAATCTACAGGAATTAATAGTCTCATCTTGTGGATTAAAAAGAAAATAAATGCAGTGACGGCTTCCCAGCCAATACCTGGGGAAATTTTTTTCAGTTATACTCTGTTCTATATACTATTCATAAGGATGCTATACATTTTCTTCATGATTAATTGGCAAGAGGTGGTCAAAGAGCACTCAGCCTCAGCCTTTTCCACTGGAAAGACTGGACCATGCTGATCTAGGAAATAGCATATCAGGGATGTTATATCACAAAGTTATATTATATTTACTTCTGCTGCTAGCATAGAAATATGCCAACAGGTAAAAATTCCTTTGTTTTGTTTTTCTTTGTTTTTCATGTCTCTACTACACTTCCAGTCCAAACTTTATCAACACATATTGAAAAAGGCATTTTAAATATGACAGCAGTGAAGTTTTGAGCCTTTTAGCACCAAAATAGAATAGGCAATGTACCCAAACATACAGATCTTGTCAGATGAAAGATTATGCAGCTGAAATAAATCACTCAGTCTCAAAGCTTTATAGCCAACTGTAGGCAGCCGTCAGCAGTTTTGATTATTCTTTACCTATTTTTTCCCCAACGTGTTACAGAGTATTTACACACCAAATAAACTGGTATCTTATTCCCTTCACTGATACCACCTTTGCTGAAAATCTGAAAGTGATGTCAGGCCATATAAAGTGATTCAGTTACACCGTTTTTCCCCCTACCCATTTGTAATTTTCCAAACAACAGACTAAGACATTGTTATTCTTACACATAAGTACAGACAAAAGGGTAATTGGTCCAAGATCATACAGAAGATCCGAGATGGGAAAAACCTCAGGACACCTGGTTTCCAAGGCCTATCCACAAATTATACAATCATAATTTTTTCATCTACGGAAATGAATTCTTTGTGAGCTGGCCAACTTAAGTAGTAACAGTATGCAATAATCCAGTACTTTTCACATTTGTGCTGTATGGCTACCTTGCAAGAATACAGCACACGGAACAGGAATATTATCTTCTTCATATGTACTCATATGTTCTCAAAATTATGAGAACAATGCAGGCAAGTCAGACAGACTCAGTCCCTGGGAAGACCCTTCTAAAGAGCACCGGCCCTGTTCTTTAAGGCTAAGCAAACATTGATATGGAAGTCTCTGGATTTTCATGAGCAATGTGGTATTCTAAAACAGTGATGTAAGCAGGCATAAAATAAAGTATGTGAATGCTCCCCCTGTAAGATTTTATACAAACTCACTACAGACATGACACTGGGTAGAGAAAAACAAGCGGATGATCACTAGGAATAAAGTCACCATGCTTACAAGAGTGGATGGTTTGGAGAAGTTAGGAGAATGCTTGTATCTCAAGTGTACAGAACTACACTGCTATGTATACATGCTGCTACAATCCTTGTAACTTTATTTTAATTCTCTTTTGTTTAAACTTGCATTAAAGTAAGTAATATAGATAATTTAGAAAATACAAAATCGTAAGGAAAATCATAAGGAGGTAAAAAGAGGTATGTTGAAGATAAAAAAGGTTACCAATAAAAATAAAATAAAAGAATAAAATTCACTACTAAAAATTATCACAAATCTCTCTCTTTGACATCCCTACTCTTTGAAAACTGATGAAGGTAAAATTTTAGTAAGACAGTTTCCCTAGTTTTAGGTAATGAATACACATATTTTCAAATGAAACATCAATTTCCTGCAGACTTACATTTGCAGAATGCAGCCACATGCCATATCTAATCTAATCAAATTGCAGCCTGCTGCTGAAACTACTCCATCTACTTGCTGCTTGTTGCACCTCCTTGACATCTGATTTTTTATGAAGCCACTGGTGATCCAATAGAAAGCTAATTTTATTTCATTGAACATGATTTTTGTCTCATTCAACAATCACGTGACTATAGAGGGATCAGCTCGTCCAGCAAAGAGAGGCAGCAGAGGCATATAGGGGTAGCTGACGAGTGGTCAGAATAGGTAAGGTGCAACCTGAATCCGTGTGCTCAGCCTTGGATTTACTTCACAAAAAGTACTTGTTGTGAACCAAACAGCTTAAGCAGGCTATACTTCCCTCCAAAATCTTAAGTAATGTCAGCTTTGTTCCAGCCTGCCAAATATATACCTCTTTGCTGCTCTGATGCTTTTGAATGCTTACAGTTTTATTCTCCCTGATACGTGTGGTCAAGATAGTTTCACAAAACTGAACAGAAAAGTTTACTTTGAGTTCTCACCAATAATATTGCTAACACTGTAAGAAAGCAAGGTCCTATCTTGTCTTCACCTTGAAATGCCAGTACCCTCAGATCACGCACCTTTCTTTACCTCCTATGTAATCAGATATATACATTGTATTCCATCAGCAGATTCAGCAACACTGGCAGCACTGCTAGTTATAGTATGTTTGCAAGACGGTATGATCCCACTATACAGTGCTAGTTGTACTTCTGCTAGGACTATTGATATAGCACACGGAATTCATGATAATCACAATATTTCTCAGTCTTCAAAATTCATCAAGTCTACATCTGCACTGTATTCTTCCAAGTTCAACACATTACCATGTCTCAGAAAGAAGATATCCAAGAGACCTTGAAGCATCTTGGAACACCTATACCATTACCTTCAAAAGACCAAATATTCTGTAAATAGAAACCAGCTCATCCAATGCTCTGTACACTTGCAAAAACAATAGCTCAGGTTTTAAATGCCTGGCCATAAACAGTTGCAGAAAACAGCACTCAGCTAGTTGGGAAGCACCTAACACTCAAATAACCAAATCTTGTTTCCTCCAAGGAAAAAAAAATACGGGTTGGGTGGAAGTATCCTGCAGGTTACACTCAGCTCATAGTCCGATAGCTGAACCATACTTCCATAAACAAATAGGAAAACTGCTAACTACAGTATCAAAAAACCTCTTAGCTGCTTTAGTACAGGAAGAAACGTGATCAAAAAGGTCCTTTGCCAAGTCTTTTTCATTTTTAATAGAGAATAAATGGAATCTATAGTAATAGCAACACTCAAGATTTAAAACAGAGGAAGCTGACCTCTTCTAAACAAGCTTCCTGCTTTCTCTAGAAAGTCAATCTGTCTGTTCCACAGATACCTTGCCGAGATAAAGAAAGAAATCAGCACAACATGCGGAAAGTCTCCAGGGATTAGAAGCACTGTCACAGGGAAAAAGAAAGTACTGCCTGATCTGCAAAGTAGCATCTGGACAGAGGTCAAAATTGAAGGAGAACTCTTCCCAGTAAGTTGCACTGAAGGAGAAATACAAAATCTTTAGATCTTACTCTTTTGGTCAGTTGTCTACAGATTAAACACGCTTACACAGAGAACACTTGTACTTCAGTTATTTTAAAAGCCTGTACATGCAAAAGAACTCCAGAAAGACCATCACTTGTGAAGTCCCTAAGACACCACATAACACATCAAACAAGATGGATGACACCTGAAAGGTCACAACCATTATAAAGAAGTAAACTATCACAGAAAGCATCAAACTGTTTTCAAAACTGAAATCAAACACCAAGAGAACATAAGCTTGTTTATGAAAACAAGAACAAGTGAAATCAGGGAGAGGGAGGGAACTAGGATGAAATACACCGCTACTTTATGATATTGAAATTACTGCATTTGCTGAAAACAAAAGCAACTCTTCAGTAATAAACCCTTCATATGGAATTGTTAAATCCCTCCTGCACACCGCACAAATTAATATACAAAACCAGCATGCCAAATCCACACCACCAAAGTATGTGCCAGCCTTTCTTAAACATAGTGATAGAACTCTTACCTACAAACTTGACTTTGAAATGGAATAGGAGGGGATGCAAAAAAAATACTCAACACTGAAGTGAACTACAGCCTTGCTAAAAAAGTAGTGCTCCCCACATAGCAAGTTACATTTTTGGCATCCTCACCTAAGGTGAGAGAATTGTATTCTCAGACTTCCAACATGTGGCATGCTAGTCACAGAACTACACAGGATGCAGACTGATTATGTGAAATACATGATTCTTAGTATTTTTTTTCCCTTCAGAATAGTTTTGCTGTTCCTACAAACGTTAAACACTCATCCTTGTTAAAGATTAGAAAATAGTAAATTTAAATTAAAAATGCTTTCGATGGTTGGATAACAGAGGAGTAATAATTTCCTACAGACTGAAACCTTTTTTAATGTTATGACACCCAGTATTACTAAAAATTCTGTTTGCAACCTATTCACAACACAAAGAATATTATCAGTTATTCAAATTGCTTTAAGTGATTTTGACAACTTGATGAATTTGAACTGTACTTTAAATTTCTATAGACTATAGCAAATTGATGCACAAAACCATCTGATTAAGCAAAATCAGCAATATTTAAGACAAAATGTACTTGCTTTTCTCTGTTCATCATCTTTGCAGTTCTGGAGTTTTTCATCAAAGAGCTAAAAGAAAGAGATACTTGTAAAAATACTGAAAGTGTTATTTTTTTATATAATATCAGCCAGAAACACTGAAATTTCAAAACCAAAAGCATTTAATAAGTACTTAAGTTATACAATCTTAGTATTATGACCCAAAGCAGTTTTTGCCTAACATTTCTTTACAGCATTTGTAATTTTAAAAATTTGTAACTAATTTCTCACATTACCCCATCCTGCAAGAGATCAAATCTCAGATCCCAGCTAGTTCCACAGCTCAGTCTGGCATGGTTCTACCATGGTTTTAACAAAAAGGTGAGGTTAAGTGACAAGTGACACTCATCAGAACAACTCAAACTGCCTTTCTTTTATTTCAGCGAAGAGCTTTGGGGCATACAGAGTGCTTACCAAAACAGCCTCAATCCTTACCAACCCCTCCAGGTACCTTGTTATTCAGGTACATGATTCAAATCATCTAAGATTTGTAAGCACTTCTTTTGCAACGATATGTAGTGATTTCCCAGCATTAACTTCTATTTATTTTCTTAAAAGTGGACTATTAGATGCAGCTAAGCAAAGTGAAACAAATTCTTACTGAAAAGCTTGTATGCATATTTAACACAAGCTGAGCTGAAACAGTTAAAAGTTGCCTCCAAGAGCACTCCAAGGTGCACATACAAATAACCATTAAGTACAAGTTGTCCAAGGAAGAAAAAAGATTAAGGGTAATGCTCAAAAGTTCATCACATCCACCCTTGCTCAGACAAGAGACTGTAATTTTTAGTAGGTGAGCTACAGTTCTTCGCTCATCTGCCTGCCTAAAACCTACTCATGTGCTCCCTTTCCCTTGAGGGCTGATTTCTGGTTCTTCAAAAAAAGACTGTAGTCTTGGTCTCTGTCCATCCTCAAATTCACTCTTCTTTCATTATTAACTAATTCCTATCCCCACCCCCCACCCCACAGGTGGCCTGAAATAACAATTAGAAGGTGTAAAGATTTAAATACCTTCCTTCAGTGAAGCGCTAGACAGCTCCAGAGTGGGAGACAAAGCTAATTCCTGATCAAGTCTTTGCAGTTTAGCTTTGAATTTTGTTTGCATCTCTTTTGCCTACCTCCATTTTTGTTGGTATGCTCCTCCCCCTCTCCACCCTCCCCTGCAACTGAATTTTTGCTGAATATCCCACATGCAATAGTTGCCCATTGTATCAGGAAAAAAAAAATCCGAACCAGCAGAACAGAAGCAATCTTAACAGCAATTTCAACCTGCTGAGTCACGGGAAAAAGTGTCCTAACCAGCAGCAAAAACTGTTTTTCTCAATAAGGTGAGTATTGAGAGATATGACCTCATCATTCCTCACCTTCCCACCTACTCTTAAAATATATGTACAAAGTGTAAAAGAACTGTATTTGTACAAAATTTCTAGAGAATGTTTTCACTCAAGGACAAAGAACAGATTATCTATCCCTACTGCAACAGTCTGAAACTATCTACAACTGTAGTTACATATTACTTGATAAAATTCTCTCAAGATAAATTCTAAAATGCTATGAACAATACAATGATTTACTTGTGTTTTAAAATTAAACTTAAGTAATCTCTGCCATTTCCATGAAGCTATATATACAAAAGAATGTTTCAGCCATTGTAATCCATTCTATCAAATCTGTTTGAGTTATTCTAACTTTCTAACTCTATTTTAACAATCCCAAGATCCATTCTAAGAGAAAGCCATTTTCAGCTTATTTCAGCCCTTAGCTTATAACTTTTAATTTTTATATTTCTAGTAAAAATCTCTTTATTTCAGAAGTAGTTAGAACTTATGTAACATCCTAAGCTAGGGGGAAAGAGAAAATAAAATTCTATCATCAGCATACTTCATATATAAAAAAAGGTATGTTTTCTCCAGTTCATGGTTAACTCAGCCAGATGAGCTCGCTCTGCCTCCACACTGACCAGAACATGGGCCAAGCATAAGACATGACTTTCTCCCTCTGTTGAGCTTCCTTTCAACCAGACCTTGAAAACCATACTGACAAGCAGACTTTCAATACAGTAAATACACCAGTTAATTACCATACCTTCAATTGGTCTATCAAGATCTGTAAGTAAGCGTCAGCCTCGGTAAGTTTCTTGTCAAAATCATGAACACTGGGAACAAATCCTGAATCCACACCCTAGATATAAATAAATAAATAAATAAATAATCAAATATAATTAGAGTATCAGAGGAGGAAAAAAGATAACAAAAATATGGTTTTGCCTGCCAACTGACTGATAAATGTTGCCTTGCCTCTCATCCTGCCATGTGCAAACACAGGCACACAGCTGAACACATTTGTCTTCTATTTGCAGCTAAATCAGTAACAGTAAATTGCTACACATTTTCAGTGGGGGTATAATCATCACACACCAGAGTATTTCATTACTTATGATTGAACAAATCCCCTTACATTACAGTAATTAACTTTTCTTTGAAAATATAATAGAGAACTCAAGTTTTTCTGAAGACTGTCTTGTGATTCCATATTCTTACATCTCAGTTAAGGAAGACAAAACCATACCAAATTGGATGACTTGCACTTTTCACACTTCAGACAATATTGCTCAACTCACAGCTTCGTAGGCAAGAACTGAACTAATGAGTGCTAAATCTCTTCTTAAATATGGACCCACCTTTGAGCTGAAAAATTCAAAATTATTATTCTGGTTGCCCTAGTTCCTTTACAGCTATAGTAATTTGCATCCCTGTCACTATATCTGATTTCTTACATTTTGTTACACATATGCCAACAAGGATGAAGTATTAGTGCCAGGAGAATGATTACTTTTATATTTTCTTGCCTGCAAATTTGTTTCCTTTAATAACATAAGATTCAAAGCACACTTCTGCATGTAACATAATCCCGACCTTTAAACTGATAAACCATGTATTTAAAGACCTGAACAAACTCCCACTGGGTTACCACATCTTTAATTACAGGAAAGAAAAGAGAGGATTCTTGAGATTGATTACTTCTGACTTCATGCGCATACACTATGTAAACATATTTAAGGTTTATTTATATAATACCTTTAATGCAAATGGAACTGCAAAACAAATATTAAAGCACTCCCAGCTTAGAAAAATTGTACAATGCAAGTTAAATATATGAGGAAAAAACCATGACCGATACAGAACCAAACATCAGTTCTAACAGAAACATAATCCTGAGAACACTGCAGCAGTCACAAGACTTTCCTACTAGCCTAAATACTTTCACCTGTATTCACGTTGATCTAAAATATGACATCTTCACTTCAAACTCTTACAAAACTATCAACTGTGTTGTTTTGACTGCTGAGAATCTCAAGAGTCTGAATATGTAAAGATCAGCCAGTGGGGAAAAAACATTTTGTATGGGGGAAGATGGGCAATCCATATTTGTAAAATTCCATAACATTTTCTTTGACATTGTTTGTTCTGTCCATATAGATAGTTTATTTTTGATGGTGATGGGCCATCATATTAAGAGCTTTATTGATGGCTCTTTAGAGACATGAACACTTGCGTGCAATAGAGGAATGACTTGCTCTTATACCTGTCAAGCTGTGTGCACAGTATCATGCACACCCTAAAACATAAAGCCATCTACTGACTGTAGAAGATATTATTCTTTATTCATTTGCCAAATCTTAAACCGTGCTACAGACCAACACCCACTGACAACAGTTCTACGTCAATCTATCCATACAGATTAGTTTGTAAACCAGCATAAAAAAAAAAAGATACTTCACCCTGTATTAGACAGTCCACACCAGACAAATTTAGAAATAGTGTTTTGAAACAAGGAGGAGGGAGGAGAAGAGAAGAAAGCAACTATTTTGACTATGCCAAGAAATTAAGAAGAGACAAAAAACACCCAGTGTAACAAGTTATCAAAAAGAAACTAATAGGCAGAAGGGAGAGCCCTCTCAATCAAGAAACTTTTGACACTCCCTCAAACTAGTCAAGTTTAAATTACACTGAAAGTAGATCTGTAACTATATGAAATTAGTATTCTGTTTCCTTGTTGAATACAGAATTGTCTGTACAGCTAGCAACCAATACCATCATTTCAGCAAATGGTCTAGCATGCTCAGTTAAAAAAATTCTGGAGGTCTGGTTTCATATACCAAAACTGCATGAACTACACAGAAAATTTCTGCTATAGATACTATACACACAAATATAGTTTATGGTGCAAGCTATCTGTATGCTGCATCAAAATGCTGATTTTTATTTCCGTCATCAGTCTATGACTACTAATATGTAACAATCTGGTATTTTTAGTGGTGGCTTAAAGATAAAATGCCATTCTTAAATTTCAGCCTCTTAGCACTAAGGGAAAAGCTGATTAAAACATTTAGTGTTACAACTGAGCAGACATCCACATCAAACACAGAGTGAAAATTGTGACCTAAAAAGATCTACTAGAAAGTTAAAATTTCAATCAATGTAAAGAGAAAGCCATAAAACCAAGTATAGTGTCAAGCTGACATAGCACAGAGATGAAACATGAAAATAATTTTGAAAAGAAGCACAGGTAGTTAAAGCTCTAGCACTTTACTAGTTTGCTCTTGGTTTGTACAAAGACAGTTAAGATGAAATTTGGTAACCTACTGAGCAAATTTACTAGTCCGTGTTATATGAGATTAGGTTCATAATTGTAAGTTCTCACATAGTTTGAAAATTGAAAAACAAAAGATAATTGGAAAGTTAAAAATATCAAGATTAGCAATAGCACAGAAAAAACCAGTGTATAAATAGCAAACAAAATCAATCAGTATTTCAAACCCAGCAGTAATTTAGAACAACCAGATATGCAAAGTGCAGATTTGCATAACAAATCCTTACTTCTTCATTATCTGGTCACCCAAAGACACAGTAGAGGAGAAAAGGGGACCCTTTCTCATTCTTCTCTCCCCTGCCACATAGGAAATGAGGCTTCAAAAGAAACAGGTGAGCAGAGTCAACAGAATGGCATTTAATAGCTTGTTGAACATGTAAATTAGGAAACTACACATCTGAACTAGTAATCAAATTTTTATGAAAAACTTGTATTATATGCTGCTCACCTATTCATAAACTGACAAAAGAGGTTGCCTGCAGATATTGTTGAACTGCCAACCCTTGGAGGACAGAGTTCAAAACTCAACTGGCTTTGACCCTAGACAACCTGATCTAACGTAGAAGTTGGTCTCACAATGAGAAGGGGCTCAGATCAGGTAACTTCCAGAGGTCTTCTCCAGCTGAAGTTATGCTGTGATTCTAAAATAAGTATCTTCAAATTACGAAAAAGAATAGGAACCCAGACTATTTTAGATCTTCAGAAATACACTGATTCTTTCTTGCTGTCTGTACCAATCCAAAGTAATATAACCTGTTTTGCCATCGAATAACTAGATCTATCTGTAAGTGCATTTTATTCCCCTCACATAATGACTACTCTGCGTTCATGTAGGTTTTAAGGAATTAACAGCTATATTACCAGATGAATAGCTGCAAAAGCAAGTAATTTATATAACTTCTAGTCTGCCCACCACCTCCCAAAACAATACATTTGGTATCTGACTCCTCTCCACAAAGAAACCTGTATTGATAAGAACTCTAGAGAAAAGAGAAAAAGGTAACATAGCATTCTTTCCCTCATCCCTCCCTCCCTCCTACAACTCCTGGGATGCCCCCTTCAGGACGTATCAAAAGCTTAAAGACTAGACTCTATAGGGCACATGCCAATCCTAATGTTTGTAGGTAGAAAGGAGAAAGCGGGGCCCGGCAGCACACTGACCTACCCAGTCAGTGGTCTCCCAGTGTGATCTGCATGATGCCCAGTAACCTGGAGTGAGCAGACAGGATGGTAATCCTAGGAAAGGGTTTACATGTTGGTCTGGGGTTGAGTAAAGAACTCTTATGCTAGGAGTCCTGCAAAATTATTCTCTTCATACACGACCCTTTTTTTGGAGGCAGTAAACAGGAAGGCAACAACAAAATATAACCCAATTAAAAATACATATTACGAGCCTTATTTCCATTACAGAACTGCTAGCACTAAGGGAGTTTATATATTGTTTCCTTGTCCTCCAAATTAGAAGTCATGCATATCACTAATGCATTTGTATTCAAAACTTGTCCATGCTGAGAAGTAATTCCAGCCTAATTTAAACTAGTTCTTTCAAAGTAGGATGGGATGAAAAGATTGCATCATCTTTAGAAGAAGCATACCAGAAAAATTCAAACATATTTCTCAAATAAAAGCATTACAGTAACAACCTCTGTGGAAAATGAACAGTAATGAAGGCAGGAAAACAAAGAAAAAGATAGAGGCAACAGCAAAGACTTGACAAGAGCTGTCCTTGTAGAATAGCTTTACTGGGGGAGGAAAAGAGAAAGCTGTACAGAGCGGACTTTCTTATCTTTTTGAAGATACTTATGCTATATTCTTCATCTAATTAGGATTCCAAGTCCAACAAAAAAATCTTGTGGAAGTTAGTTTAAAGAAGCGAGTAAGAGTGTTTCCCCTCCATCCACAATACCTCATCAGAAACATATCCCCTGCTACAGCACATCTGATTTTGTCAAGTAGGACATTACCTATAAGAATCACTGACAGAAAACTGAAGAAAAGCAACAAATTGACTAGTAAGCCACTAAACAATGGCACCTTCTTGTCTTTTTATTTGTGGCAAAGACAACCATATTTTTTTCCTCTGGTAGATTTTTAAGCAATATTTAAAGCTCAGAATGTAAATGTCTCAAAATAAATTTAAAAACAAATGTGTGAGTTCTGGAAGGCATATGAAGTCTTCCAAACAGTCAGAGTATTGCACTTCTAAAAAAAAAAAAAATAAAAAGTATTTCTGCTTTGCAAAACACCAAATGTTTAGCAAAGACTGTGTAGCTATAGATATTATCAGGTCTTCTAGGAAAATAGAGTTCAAAAAACAGAAGTATTTACATACTGATGTAAAAATCTGTCTCTAAAGCATAGGTTACAATTCTGAAACCTCACAAATACTAAGTATATCCTAGAGTCCCATTCATTTACCTACATAATTTATGATGAATGTAGATAATGCACACATGCTAACATGCTTATTCACTATCATAGTTACTTTGTTAGCAAAATTTGAAAAAGGGCAGCATGCCTGTTAACTCTATGACCTTCCACCAGCACTTGAAACACATCTATATTGAATATATTGTTAACCTAAAAGAAGCTGTTCTTAGTTTTATGCAAGCATTCTTGACTCACACTAGAAGCAGCGTTGGAAAGCCAGTGAGTAACAATATAATATACTTAAAAGAAACATACAAGAAAGTTTTACTCTATCTTTTATTCTTGTTTGCAGCTTTAGAAAGGTCATCAAAAATCCTGGTTAATGTGACACTAAGTGAACCGCTACTAGCAACACAGTTTCACAAACACTTTACACCAGCATAAGTAAAGAGAAACTAATCAGTTCCCCTGTTGTTTGTTCTCACTCTAACTCTGCTCTTTCTTTTAAGTCAGCATAAACATTTACCTTGCCACATAATCAACGCAATGTGGAAACTAATCCGGGTTAAAACTAAACTCGGAAAGGGAGGGCAGCAGGAAAAGTAGTTTTAATTTGGGCCAGTTCTGAATCCAGTTCCAAATTCAGCTATTCTTGCCGCACTGCCTCTTCCCTTTTGCTAGGAGAAGTGAGACAGGACTGCTTCCAGCAGCAGTTCCAACTCTTAAGTATTGGTGAAGCCATGATGTAACTCAATGTTTAAGCCATTGTATCACTCTTCACAGCAACCATCCCAGATTCACTTCTTAGAATATAGTCTTCTTACCTTACTATTTGCTATTTATGAAGTAAACATCTTGTTTAAATTACAGAGGTATCAAGCTACAGAGCAATTTATTTTTTTAATTCCTTTCACTTTTATGGTGGTAAGAAACAGCCCACCTTTGTACTGACAGTGATTTCAGTTCCTTGGTCTCTACAATGAGTCCACTTAGAGGCTGAAATAGTTTGGGGCATTACCTGAAGGGTTTTCATAAGTTTGGGTAGGAAATCCTTTGTAGCCTGCAAGTATTTAAAGACTCTCTAATGTGGATTATCACTGTCATATCTACTCAGAAAGCATGAAAGACTTCTTTGCTCTAACAGCACTAGAACAGCAGAGGGGAAAAGTACATTTCAAGACATGGGATTTAAGGCAAGAATGAGTGTGAAAGCTTCAACTAACAGGAGGAAGGAGGGGGGGAAAGAAAAGAAAAGAAAAAAAAAAAAAAAAAAAAAGGCAAAGCTCATCCCTCCAGCTCAGGGTGAGCATGACTCCTACAGATAGGATCCTAACACTACCAGAATACATGCATACATTCAGCCATTTAGAACTGTAAAGTTTATTCTGTTTTTTACTGAATTCCCTTAAGGCATGAGAAGATTATAGTTACTGGTGGTTTTTAGGTAGATTCATATTTTAACAGTGGTCCTACACTTTTCAGATCAAAGAAGAAAGTTACTGTGTTATTGGGGTCCTAAAAGACATGAGTTACCTTCGAGGCGTTTTCACATGGGAGAATTCCAGAGCCAAAAAGTACATACAGCACTAGGGTGCCCCTTGAACAACAAGAGGAGGAAAGCAGGGCATTTATGCTAAACAAGACGACTAGAAGCACTTCCTGTCTGAATGGGGTTGCTGGTTGACATAAGATGCCAGTGAGGAACAAAAGAAAATTTGAGATAACTTATCACCCTCCTACCTCTGCCCAGACAAATGAAAAACCCAAGCCACAATATCCCTTCGTGCCATGCACACCCTTCCACTTATCTCTTGTGAGTATGAAGCAACTGGTGTGCTGCCACTGCAAAGCCACTATCCTGGTAATGCCACAACAATAGTGTCTTGGGAGGGGTAAGGGGAAAAACACTGGTGGATTCAGAATGGTACTTCCAATATGATCGCACCATCTACTGTTCAAGGGCTTTTCAACAGACAAAGCTAATACTAGAAGAACTACGCGTATTTTTAGTAATGCCTTTAATATAAGAACATACAAAAACACAGGAATCAAAAGAACAGAGTTCAGTTTCAAAATTCAGATAAATTAGACTACAGGCATATCTGAAATGTTTCCACCCTATTCCTGTTTCATTTGAATACAACATTACTAATTGTCAGCCCTCTGGACAGCTAGGGGGTACAGCCCCTTTACTCACTCTATATATTTATGACTCAGTTCTTCCTCAGTTCCTTGACTGTAGCTCATTCTTGCAAGTTGGGGGGGGGGGGGGGGGGGGGGGGAAGGTGTGTTTAATTATTCTTAAGTGTTTCAAAAACACTTCCATTATAAAGACTGAAGGAGAACACAGTTGGACATTTAGGCAAAAATAAAATTGGCAAGACTAATCAGACTAGAGGACACCCAGACACCACTTCACCTCTCCACCTCGCATTGATTCCTTATCCTTTCTGATTTGGTTCACACAACACACGAACTACCTAGGTTTCAGTATACCTTCTCACATCTAACAGATGTGTGTTTGACACTATGAAGAAAACTTAACCAAAGTCTGATTTTCCAAACCTGAATGCTCCAGTAACAGAACAGGCAGACTGAAAGCAGTATGAAAATCTGAAAAAGAACTCAGAAAAGATGTATCATTTTGGACAAAAACAGATGCATAAAAAACAGATGCATAAAGGTTTTACATGACAGATAACCACGTTTCTGTTTGCAACAGAAACTAAGAACCTAAGAAAATACCCCTACAGAAAACAATCTCTACCACAGCACTCAAACCCCCATCTATACCCGCTGAGCCAATAATCCTCCCAAAGAACTCATTTGACTTTATTGTCCAGATAAAAAGGAGAGCAAAAGAACATCAAGTGCATGAAGTGGCGTTTTGTTTTAAATGTTAATTGAAGCCAAGGCGTGTTTGTATACAACGGGCTCTTGTAACCGGATGAAAGCATCCCTCTAAGCACGCAGGGCGCACGGAAACTCGGCAGCACTCCGGTAAGGAATCAAAGCCATTCCCGGAGACTCCGCGAGTCCCCCTGCGCAGGAAGCCCGTGACCGCCTTCCCTGCCGAGCCTCGCTCCCCGGGCGGCTGCCTAACGCCGATCTCTGCTGCCTCTTCCCCGGGGCTGCCCCGAGCGGCCTCCCGGGCGGGGCAGGGCAGCGGCCAGAGCCGCTCGGCCGCCGCGGGGAGGAGGCAGCGCTCGGTTTCCAGTCAGGGAGGCGCCGCGGGGCTGCGGCGGGTTGGGGACCTGCCCCGGAGGGGGCACCCGGCAGCCCTGACACCTGCCCCCGCCCCCCGTCCTTCCCTGCCCCGTACTCACGCCGGCCATTCCTCCGCGCGGAGCGGCGGGGCTGGCGGGCTGGCTGGCTGGCTGGCTGGCCGCCCGCCGGGGCCCGGCCGCGCCGCCTCCGGCGGGGGGAGCAACGGCAGCGGGGCGGGGAAGGGAAGGGCACCCCGCCGGCTGCGGCCACGGCCCCGCCGCTCGCATCACGAGTAAGGCGGCCCCCGATTGGCGGGCGGGCGGGGCGCGTCCCTCCCTCCGGAGAATGGCGGTCGCCGGGGGTGGGGGGGGAAAGCCCAGGAGCGGCGGCCCCGCCGTGAAGGCAGGCAGGCCGGCCAGGGCGAGGGCGGGCTCGGCGCCGCGCGTCCCATCACTGAACAAAAGCCGCTGTGGGGGGCGGGCGAGGCCCCTCGGCCAACTGGCGGGGCGGCGCTGCGCTCCGCGCCGGCCCGGGGTGCCCGGAAGGCGGCTTCGGGGTCATTCCGTCAAAGGCACCGCTGGCTTCAGCAGCGGCCGAGTCGAGAGCACGCTCATAAGGCCCAACAGGACCCAGCCGGGTCTGAGGGGTTTCTGTTTGGAGAGAGAGCCGGTGCTCGGCCCTGCGGACAGCCTCCGTAACTTCTGCCCAGGCTCAACAGAGGTGCTTCGTTCCGCCTGCACATTCCACGAGTGAGGCACGAGTGCCAGGCAGGTGAACAGTTATCAAGACGGCTCTTCCTAACTCATGAAAGAAACATATTTTGCAAGGAGGATATTTTGCATAGTCTTGTTCCATTGTTAAATCAGTCTCTGCTCAGCAGCTCATGTCAATGAAGATGGCGAGCCTTGCCAGTTCCTGAATTGGGGTGTAAGTGAACAGTATTCCAGCTAGTCTAAAAATAAGGGCCTCAGAAACAAAAATCTTGTATGACCAGCACATTGAAGGCAGTTCTTGAAAATGAATGGTGAGCACGCACCAGTGGCCCACAAGGTCTTACGCTCCATGCTGAACATATTTATGAGGGATGAGGATATGTTTCTTAGTAATCAGTTCTAGATTTTTAATTATTCCCTCAAACATTACTAGGTAAACCTAAGTTAGTAATTTTTTTGCCTAAATATGCCTTACTTACTTGAAAAACTCCTGGAACATGAACAGGTTATGTAACAGGAAACAGCTGAATTATTAGCTGCAATCATGAAATCTATGTCTGCCAATAAAACTACGATCACAATTTCTAGAGAGCATGGAAGCGTACATTTTGATAAAACCGCAGTATATTCTGGTGTTTCATTTCTGTACTCTCTATCTCCAATCCATAAAAAGTCTTCCAGGTGGAGAAAACAGCACAGATTACTTTTACTTCATTTCATACCCTAAATAGGACTGCTTACATTAACCTATTCACTTTCTGCCTCCAAGGAGAGGATGGGGAAAGAGGCATCCCTTGGGAGGCAGCTCAGCCCTTCTAAATCCATATGTTGTCCTCGAGATAAGCTCTGTCTCCTCACACTCATTGCAGAGCAGAGTTTTTCAGTCTGCAGTCAGCTACCATGTCCAGATGGAGAGATTACTTCTAAAATATCCATGACGTGTTACTAGGGATACAAAGCTGATTGTCAAACTTGAATTTTTATCCAGGGATCTGCTGTCCACTAGAAAATTTGCAGTGGTCTTTAATAAGTCAAAAAAGGTTGAAAACCACTGTTTAGCAGGAAATTAAAGTAAATTGACCGAGAGAGCACAAGTGCCTAAAGTTGGATGGGATAAATTCAGGCTTGTTCTAACTCTTTAGATGGGGCAAATGTCATCTAAATCAGTCTTTATAAGCTTCTTCTCTTTCTGTGATATTAGGCATTTTAATGTATCTTTTTTTACACAGTGTCAATCATTAAGAGACCTAATTCTCTTGCCATACTCCAAAAGCATACAAAACCTTTACTCAACACAAATAATGAACACCTGGTTTTAAGATTTCTACACTGTCATCAGATGCCTTTGTGGTACAAATCAAGTATGAGAAAATCCCTTTCAGGAAGAATTTGGGTTTCTCTCCAAAGCAAAAATAAAGGATTAGCAAGCCTTATAGTAATGTCCAAGTCTAGAACATTGCCAGAAACTGATCTTAGATAACTAGTGCTGAGAACCATCCTCAGTCCAACCATCTGTTTTCAGAACCAGGAAACTGCCAATATCCAGCTTACACAGTGGATTCAAACATAAGCTATTTACCATTTTTGTCATCCAGAAAGACGTTCCATGCTGCCATCTCATTTTAATTTCAAAAGTAGGTGGTATACAAGCACGCAACGGGCTTCCAGATGTCTCATTCTGCTTGACCCAAAAAGGACTAACTCCCAGTTTAACACACACACACACACACCACCAGCACCACCAACCCCCCACCCCCAAAAAAAACCAACCACCACAAAACCCCACAAAAACCTAAACGTGCAATGATCAGTCTGGAATCACCAATTAAAAATATGAGTTAATGAGAAGAAGTCATATTCTGACTTTTCATGATGGTAAGACAAAAAAATAGTAACAGCAAGACTCAAACCTAATCTCCGGTACCTATACTGTGTCATACTGTATCTGACTGTATAGGCCATAGAACAGCCAGATGTTGTATATACAAGGTATGTTTGATATTAGCAGTCATGCCATTGATTTCATTGCTTTGAATAAAAGACAGTAAAACAAGTTAAAAGTGAAACTTGCCTGAAGCTGGAGGGTATGGCGGAGAATGGTGTCCTCTAAAGCATGAATCCACTTCTCTCTCTCATCAGCATCTCGAGCTGAAAAAGTATTCAAAAGATATTGTTAAATTATATGCAGCCATAAGCAAACAAATCTGATGTCCTCACTAAATATGGAAATTAAACCATACTATCTTTGTTAAGTCACCAAGGACATAATTCCACAGTTGTCTTAATATCCTGTTTATTTTTCTGTAGTTACAGCTCTGTAACAGTATTGTGTTAACCTACTCTATGGTACTGGAGAGATGTTTTAAATAAACATGCATGCAAAAAGCTTTTATGCTTTGATAGAAATTTTATTCTACTAATGACTCTGTACCATATATGTCAAATTAAAAAAAATAAATATAAATATAAGAATATGATAAATATAAGAAGAGTTCTGCATTATTGCTATTTGTGATTATTTGTCCCTTGTCTGTCTTTAGGGGAATACATGAGAAGAGTGTTTGCACAGACATTCCTCACTTAATTCATTAAGTCATTTTAAAATTTTCTTAGTTATGAGAAGCTGTTCAACATGTAACAAATTATCCAGTAATTCTACTTCAGTGTGGACATAGTAACATTGAATAAGTTAGCCTTTCAGGTATGGATTCATAAGACAGGACAAACACCAACTCTAACAGGTCACCAGTGTAAATAATGAAGCACAGAGAATAATCTGAAATATATAATAAACATTTTTTAAACTCAAGACAATCCTACTCTAAAACTAAATAGAACTTGAATCCTATGTTAACAACAACACACACAATAATATTTTCATACTTCTGCAACAGACCACCATACAGTTTTAAATAAGAATCCAAGTCAGGAAGCAATGACAAGAGAAAATGATTATGTCTCTCAGTTGCAGATGGTGATAGTTAAGAAAGCAATATATTAAGTGATGATTAAAGGAGGCAGTGGATGGCTTTCAAGACTGGGGGGACAAGGAAGAGAAGAGGAGCTGGAGAAGGAGGATGAAGAACAGATCAAAATAGACTATCATCACTTTTCTTTGTTTTTTCTTTTTTCCCCCAATACTGCTTTTCTTCCCCCGCTACCCCAGTACAGACACACCACCTTTACTTCGCTAGTTTGAAAGAGTTCCTTGCTGTGCTCTAAGAGTGTTTAAAACCCACAGGAGCAGAGTCAGTGGACTCCAGGTGAAGAAAGAAGAGAAAAATCCACAGTCATTAAATAGACTGTAAACAAACTGGGCCATATACAGATTTAGAATAGTTATTGACAATTGTTTCTAGTTCCTCATTCAAGTGGAAGGTATTTAAAAGAAACAGGAAGCCTGCTAAAAGCAAGGAAAGCTTAAGTGAGCTAGCACCTATTATGAATCAGAGAACTAAGATTCCTATCTGACTTATTTGTTACGGAGTTCAGAGGAAATATCTGTAAGTTATTATACTGAAATGTACAGCCTCAAAATGCTTTGTTTTCAATGTTCCCTTTCTCACCCTGATGTTTCCATTGCTTTTATTCTTTGGAATTCTGCAGCCCAAACCCATCTGTACTCAAAACCACCACAGGTCTTCCAAATATGTTAAATAAACCCTCCTTTAGGAAATTATTTATTACTTTTTCATATATCCATTCCTATAAAGGGTATTTCATTGGCCAGAGGAAGGGATGAAGGAAGGAGAATCAGAAATCCACAGAAGAATCTCTCTCTTATGGCCACCTGCCTTTAGGAGGAGGAAGCTGTAGATTTTTCTAGATTCCCCAAAGAAAACCCTATCAATATCAAGATAAACATACTGCATTGTTTACTTCAGTATATATACACTAATTATGTCAAATTAACAAAACCATCAGGAAAGGATTGACAATTTATGTGTTTGTGAGAAATACGTAAAAATGTCTTTTTAACATAGAAACTTGCTCCGAGTCTAACTGATGAGGTGGCCTCACAAAGTAGCAGGGCAAAACTTCCACTACACGCAAGGTAAAAGTAAAATCCTAGTTTGAAATCTAGCTAGTTTTTTAAAAAATACATATTTTCCCAGTTACTACAAGTCAATCCCTATTCATTGTTCTTTTAAAATAGTAAAGCGTAATCAATTGCCACAGGTATTCTGGTAATGATACCATTAACCTGCACAAATAAAAACTACACATAAGGGAAAGTAACTACCCAAAGTGCTCTCATATGCACAAAGGAAGCCTGTAGGAAGAAGTTAAAGTAATTAAATGTGACTTGGAACAGCAGGTAAATAACTTTCCTGCAGGAACTGCAGCAACTATTAAAAAGCTGGATTTTGCCATCTGTAATACTCTCAAAAACTCATTAGAAAGAACTTCTAACATACAGGGGTTCCTCCTACTAGTTCTCTGTATTTTAATTGAAAAGCTGAAGGACAAGTTTATAATGCAGTGAAACTAGACCAGATGAAGGGACAGAAACCTTACAAACTCTGCTCAGATGACTGCATTAAGCCAAATATATTCTGCAATGTGCAAATTATAATTTTTCTTTTCACATTATGTACACACATGCACATACAAAAACACCCTGTTCTTTTTCACAGCATAGCTTACACTATAACAGTAATTTCAATTACTTAATTAGTCAATTAGAATCAGGTATATTTTCCTCTGACAGTAATTTTAATGCTTATTAGCTTCTTTGGCTCTGCTTATCAAGAACAGGCCCCTTTGCCCAGTCCTGACAGACATATTAATCAAGCTTATGCTTCTTAGACCACTGAACAGTAAACATATAAAGTTACTTGTGTCATTAATCTATCAGTACTTCAAATGTATCAATACTTCAACTTTTCAAGTGTGTGTTCAAAGTGGTGGTGGTTAACATATTTCAATGTGTGTGAGGCTTCTCGGGTTTGTTTTCTGTTTTTCTGTGGTATTTTAATCAACCATCTCCCAGTCCCAGAGAATATCTTACTGAGGAACTGGGGTACAAGTCACTGAGGAGCTAGTAAGTAATTCACAGGATACAAAATCCTGTGTTCAAGTTTTTTGCCTACGATTATTTAAACTAAAAAAGGAACAATCAAGCTGCAGACCAGTGAATTAATCCTTGTATTGCAACAGACTTCCTATGACCTTCCATACTGCCACCAAAAAGAGGTCACTGTATTAGTTAAATACTAATCTCAATATACAGTAGCCCATTAATAAAGGTTATCACATTAAGACTTGTATATGAAGCACAAACAGAACAGAGAAGGCTTACAGCAACAGGGAAGACCTAGAAACCAACCAATCAGTACAGTTCAAAAGCCGAACTGGCTTTCCCATGCTCATAAGTAAACTAAACTTTCAAAGCTTCTATTCCTCCAATAGCCCTTTTTATAGCTCTTTCTACCAGGGTTCAGCAGAAGGAAAAAAGCTGTATTTTTTCCTCATATACTAGACATTGCAAACTTCTGGCACAGCATGATCAATCCTTAGGTAGAACACATGAATCTCATCAACTCTGCTACTCAGACAAAGTCTCGGCCATGATAAACCCAGGAACACTGCCATGAGAAGACTCCTTACTGCATGGAAACACACAGAATTGTAACCTTTTAAGCACTCTATCTTCAGGACACTGGTTTAACTTTCAGACCATCTATCATCAACAGCAGATCCTCCTGGCTCTCCTCCATACACTCTTTTAAGAAAACCATGGAGAAAACAGTAGGATGAAGTTTTTAGTAAAGCAAGCAGTGAGAAAAGTTATATTAAATCTAATCAAAATGGCTGCTGTGAGATTAGGTGCAACTAAAAGCTCTCTAATGGTAAAAGCAATTTAGAACTGAACAGCTGCCAAAAGATCACTGATGAAAAAAAATCAATGGGAACATTCAAAAAAGAGATTAGCCAACACACTCAGAAACAATTTATGAGAAAAATCTACATACAATGGTCAGAGATCATTATCCACCCATCTGTAGGGAAAGCTAGATATCCAAGCCATTTTTCATTTAAAGAGGGCAACTTTGGCCAAAGAAAAAGCTCTAATATCTTTTCAGCTAAAAAGTTTGTGATGCATACTACATAATATCCACTCTGCATCAGCAAATGCTGGAGCCTTTCTTCAGCAGATAGGGGACAAGAATGCCTCGCTCATTAGTCCTGTGTTCCTGTCTCAAGTACCCTGAAATCACTCCAACCTTTTTCATGATTTGATCATGCTCCATTTTAAAATTCCACCCCTAATCCCTATGAGAAAGCTACTCCAGAATTTCTTTCTACCAACATATTTGGGATAAGGCAATTATTATCTATTCCAAGGAATTTCACTAGTATCTGTGCTTATATAAAAATGGAAGAATGGTATCTGGTCCCTCCTGACACAAAACTGCTAGAAAGAGAAGAAGGGTAGGGGGCAAGAGAGAGAGACAAGTTGCATTTTCCTAGGCTGACTCCAGAATAACAGTATTACGAAAGACAAATAAGAAACACTGAGACATCTACATGAGAAATACCTGGCATTTAAAAAACATAAAGGTGTTACTTCAGCTGTTTATACATGATTCAAATGTCTTTACACTAATTAGAAAAAGAAATTAAATAGAGGAGCCCACTACACTATATGAATATTCACTGTGGTTCTTAGTCTGATTAATGCTAATAGTCACCATGGGTTAATGTGATAGTCACCTTCTCAGCTGAAATTCAAATTGTACTAGGGCATCAGCTATCCACAAAAATATGAATACCGTCTGCATTTGAGAGAACAGTAACAGTCCCTGTGCTTTTCTCTATTTTAAGTGCCAGAATCATTAACTCAGTTTTTACTGCAATTTACCAGTGAACATTTACACATGGAACCAGCTAAATCCACACAGAGCTATATATTCACTGCTGTATGCAAGAGGTTGGAATCATCAAACGGTTGGACTAGATGATCCTAGAGGTCTTTTCCAGCCTTAATGATTCTATGATTCTATGATTAATGGCTGAAACATTGCAAATTTACCATGATTATGTCAGTTAAGCTACTGTTACATTTTTCTAGTAGAACTAGTATTTATGAGCTAGATTACAATTTGTTCTCCTATGCTTAACCTTTCACTCCTCTGTGTCTATAGCGCATCCTTCGAAAAGTACCTGTATAATTTATTGTGACATCCCAGGCATGTCTGAGATGATCACAGGGTACTTAACACAATCACAGTCCTATTTATGACTAGTTCAGAGAAGCACACTTGAAAAGTATGTAATTGTATTACAGTGAGATTTAATATGATGATAATATTTTTAAAGATGAGCAATTTTTGCAATCTGTCTGGTTGAGCTTATTCATAAGATATTTTAACATCCATTTTTTACTAAAAAAATTTCTGAACTCTTTCCTAGAGGAGGGACAAAGAAAGAAAAGCAATTATTTTACCAAGGAGAAAATTATAGAATGAAAAACGTACTAAAGACAAGAATCATTGCTTCTACTGAGTAATTTCTCTAATTCAGAAAAATGATGTTTTACAACTCCTAAAATAGTCCCTTAGCTCTGAATTTCCCAAACTGCCAAGTCAGGTATGGCAGGGATTTTTAAAAGTTCTATTCTATGAGGATAAGATGGCAAATGAAATGCAACTACATTAAATGTTCTCATCCTCTATTAATTTCCCAAACAGAGAATAAATTTTGTAATTTAGAGTTTCTATAATATTTACTTTGTTGTGAAGAGATTATACGTGTTTATATAATGTATACCAAATGTTAAAGTACAGCATAAAACAGATTACTTTTTCTAGCCTAAGCTTGATAGCATCTAAAGATTAGATATAAACAAGTTTAACAACTCTGCTCCACGATACAGCATTTACCACTAGCATTTCTAGGTCATGCACAGCAGTACTTGGAAGACAGAATATACAAAACATATCACTTCAGAATTAGAATACTGTTGCTTTTTTTTTTTCTGTGTGCATCTACATGGGCATCAGGATGAAAGAAAAACCTCAAGAATTAGTTAAAAAAAATTCACTAGATTACTTATAAATACACCATACTGTCACAAAGTGAAATGCATATTTTATTTTCATTCACTGTGACCTACTTACAGGCAGAACTCAGTAAAAAAAGTCTATTACACCCACAGAGTCAATAGAGTCAATTATGCAGCCTTCATTCTGACAAAACTTCCACTGATTTTTATGCAAAATTCCAGTATTTTCTCAGCCAAGTTCAGAACTAATGTAGTATCTTTACACACGAATAACCAGATGATAGAGGTGAAATTCTGACTATATTGAGATCGATAGGATTTTTGCCACTAATCTCAATGGAGAGAGATTTTATCAGTAGTGCCCAATAAAGTGGAAAATTCACACATCAATGGGCTGTTCCGTGGCTAAATAAATGTCTTTTTAAAGTCACTGAAAGCTTTTCAAACCATAGAAAAACATGCAAGATGAAGCATGGTTTCATACAAGCCTACCAAAATACTATAGTTTCATTGCTTACAAATACCCTTCTGCCACATTGCAGCTCCACATCTGTCAGTAGGTTGAACACAATTTCAGTACCTTATGTCCTCTCCACCCACACATATAAATCAACCCTCATTTTGTCCTGCAGGTGTTCGACCAGTCTGCTCTCCCTGTACCTACTGAAGACTCCAGTGCAGTCAGAAGAGAGAAAGAAGTGCAGTCAGAAGAGAGAAAGTCTAATCTTGTCCAAAGCAAAAGCATCAAATGGTCTCCTGTGTACAATGTATTAGTAAGATTAATCTGTGATCTTGAGAAACCAACTAAACTGCTGTTTCACTGTTACCTAAGCTCAAAAGCTTTTTTAGCAAGCTTTATAATCAGCCCATAAACATACCTTCAGGTGGAAACTTGTGTGACGAAGGAAATACACGAACCAGATGCTATTAGTTCTCTCTGGGAATTCATACACAATGTGTAATTCAGTAATTAAACATTTTTGAATGTGGGACAATCTGCAAGTATCCGGGGTTTCACTAGAAAATGTCAATATTTAAATATTAATAATTGTAGTAACACTAAATAATACTTTATATAGTATATTCTGTGGAAATGGCTTTCAAGGTATGTTTGCATCTAAAAGCCTTTGCAGATCACACTGAACTACCTCAGAAACTACTAGTTTAAGGTAGAAACCATATTTTGGCTTGAACTAAAAAAAAACAAAAAAACCCAGAAGAACAAAAATATAACCATTTTCCTTAGCCAATAATATAGTTCTCAGTTTAACAGGTCAAACTCAAGCTTATTGCTACTTGGAATTCCTTGTTAAAACAGAAGGAAAAGAGTGTTGAACTTCTCAGTATTCCTCCTCTCCTTATAGTGAGACCTTTTCTGACCATTTCTTCCCTCTCAGGATGCCTTTTTCTCACACTGAGAAAGGTCGTCTTTCCAAAATAGTTGCCAGGTATCATATATACAGTTGAGAGAATAGATTCATATTGATGCCAAAAGTAACAAGCAATAAATATGCTGTTTCTTCCAGAGGAAGGAAAAAAGAAAACAACTGGACACGACACAGATATCGTTTCAAGGTATTATTTTCTTTGCTAATCTCAAGTTTAACATACATTTTGAAATCTGCTACTTCAACCTCAAGAAAAGGAAAACCAAGAGGTGTTTATATATGACCACAAAAACTGAGTGCAGATAGCCCCATTAAAAATGGCATACTCATACTATGATTAGAAAATAGACACTTATAACACAGGATGCTGTGGATGCAAGAAGGACCTGCATGAAACCGTAAAAGCACAACCACACGCCATTCTCTGCGCTCTGGTCACAAGTTCCAACTGCTCAAAATATTAGTATAATACATCAGTAGCAAAAAGCAGGTTGATTGCAGAGAGAGGAAGACAGAAAAATCATACTGCAAACGCTAAACCTAGTTCTGGTTCGCAGAGGAATTTTTGCAGTTTTGCCAGTCAGGAGAGGATAAGATGCAGCCCAGAACTTTGTGCAGCACAGATCTGGTCAGGATTACAAAGCAGAAGTTACATTTCTGTTACAAAAAGGGAGGAGGACAGGTAGCACAGCTCTGATGGAAATGTATGAAGAGACAAGGCTGGAAGATTTACATAGCTGCTCATTCTCCTCTGCAATATAAAAGCACCACATAGAGGAATTCACTGTTTCAGCATTACCAGAACCCCAAAGGGCCCTGAAAAATGTTAGCTTAGGGCAAACGATGCGGTCACAGCAGTTATAAACATCATTGAGGAAACCAGCACAGATCAAGATTTCACACCAAAATCTCTTTCTAGGCATTTTTCAATATCAAATTAAAAAAGCTCTCAAAACTTTTCGGGAAAAAGGCTGCAATTTATGAATCGTCATTTAAATTGGGTAATCTGATAGATTAAAGTGCCTCTTTATACCACAAGGGCAATCGGCTTCCTGTCATCTATTTAGTGGACAATGCTAAGGTTTTATAGAAGAGTATAAATATTAACTATTTCCCCAAGTAGTGGTGAAATGCAGGTCTCAAGCCATTATACTTAACTTTGATACTTAATACAAATACTTAAAATCTCAAATTCTGATATTGCTCAGCAACTAAGGCCTTTGTGGACCCCAGTATATCCTTAGTAATAGCTGTGTCCCACATTAACAAAATTTCCCTGCTTTTATAGCATTAAGGCAACCTCTTGCTGTGCCTATCTCCCTCTTTTCTCAGCTGGGATGGTAGGCAGTCACAAATCAAGCTAGTAACTGGGGCAGGATTGGGAAGAAGGAGAAATCTACCTTTACCAGCTGACAGCTTTCATGTAACAGGAGAATAAGTTGCACAGCAACATTCATGCTTCATTTCTCAGATACATTTGTGGCAGGAATAGGAAAGGAAAGACAAAAGCTAAAGCAAAATCATCTCAGATCAATGCACTGGACTGCTTCCAATCTTTCAATCCTTTATTACCCAAACAGTGGAGATAGGACCGATTTGCCTTCCAAGGAACTGTGCTGCAGGCTGTAAAAAGAAGAGCTGGGTTTTCAGGTAGGAGTTTAAAAATCTGAATTCTTGTTTCTGTATACAATGTGTGTTTAGTGAAGTATTGGATAGTCCTTAGTGAAACACTAAACAGTGTTTAGTGAAGTAAATACTGTAACTGGACAGTCCAAATAAAAGCTTCAGCTTAGACAGCAATTCAAATATCAAGAAAGCAACAATACCCTTGACGAACTATCTTGAATATCATGTTCCCACACTCATGAATTTAAGCCACGAGCATCGAAGTGAGCAGAAAGAGCAGCTAAGTGATATGAAAGACAGAAGAACTGACTTTCCAAATGGAAAGAGCTTATAGCTAGGTGATGATAAGAAGATGTTAAAATAAAAAAAAAAACACAAAACAAAAAAACCCTCCCACAGTGTTTGAAGGTTATGGAACATTTAGAACAGGTACATGTACTACAGAAAGAAAATATATATTATCAAGAGCTTCCTGACAAGAAGGTACATTAGACTAAGAATATTACCCCAAATGTCTTGCAGCAACTTGAATGGATTTTTGCATCTAATCTGAACAAACCCGTGAGGAAGTGCTTTGAGATCTACCTAATTCAGAAGCCTTAGAATCAAGCCATGAAACTGGATATACAGTATGACCAAAGAAGGACCAATCAGGAGATGATGATTACTTTAAAATATATTTTAAAATTTCTGTGGACGTTCTACCCCTCCCTTCCCCCTCCAGTATGAACAGGTATAAATACAGTTGTACATAACAATAAAATAAAGGGAAAAAATCTGCTGGGCACTCTGGCAGAGCTAAAGTTAAGCTGACAGTAAAATCAAAACATGCTGTTTGTTTTATTGCCCGTATTTATTAAATTCACTTCTTTACTTTATACCCAGGTAGTAAGTATATGGATACCATTTGATATTTATGCAGTCATCATTCAAAGCCCACACTTTCTTTGTAATAAAAACTTTTTAACTTTTACTAATGTTCAATACAGAGATGGCTACTAGGAAGCACAGCTGCAAACAGAATAGAGGGAGATCATCACAGGCAGCAACAAAATATGAACCACACACTGGAAAGATTCAGACTTTCCCAAGATCCAGTGACAGGCAAATCTTAGTGGAAGACATTGGAGGTTTAGTGCTTCAGAAATTCAGTTACACACACATATGGAAACAACATCCCTGTGAGAAGTTGATCAGACATCTTTAAATGACTTATTTGCCCTTCATCTTATTTGCCCTTGAGCAACTGACATTAAGAAATAATTAATGAATCCAGTATGAAGTTTTTCCTTATTTTCCCAAATTCAAATTCTATCACTGCCTGTCAGCAAAATTTCACTGAGGCCAAAGAAGATTCAAGTCTTCACCAATCAGTACTTAAAGTCTAAGTACAAGAAAACATTTTTCTTCTAGAGCCTGAACGAGAAACTGTAGATGGGACCCTAACTTACACACAGGTCAGCAGATCTTTGAAATCTTGGTATTTTTAAAGTTCTGTCATTTTCCCAACTAGGCTCCCAGTTGTTTGAATCCCTGGCTGTCTTTGAGAATGATGGAAGTCCGTAAGAAGGAAGGAAGAGATTGTATCTTTTAAAAAGTTGCCATTTCTGAAGCAGTCTTCTCTTGTACAAGACTTCTTTCATAAAGGGTGAATGTTTATATAGCTATGACTATCTCGCAGAACAAAAGCTCTACCTGGATCATGTATAAAAAAAAATCTTAGAAAGAAATTGTTAGGAATACTGTATGTTTTCTTGGATTATTCCCAGAATCTGTTCTACATATCCTATGTAGTCTCAGAATACATATTGTAGTATTTACATTATTACCTATTCACCATTCATGACAGATAGTGACCTATATTTCACATAAATTAAAGCCTGTGTAATACTGAATTAATTTAATATAATGAACAAACATTTTATATATGTTTGACATAAGGGTTGCATGAGGTGAGAATACATTTATAGTGACCATAAGCACTACAGATATAGTTCCACAGAACTGTTGTATACTGAAATATCCCAGCATTAATATCTTACCTGTCTTTTTACATTTTCGCTTTATAACCACATATTCTAATACTGTCCTTGTATCAGTACAATTTGCTAGATATCAGGGATGTTATCTTCATAATATGCTAATAGAAAAAGCATAATACAGAAAATAGTGTACAAGATCTTAGTCCTACACCAAAGGAGCATACACGACTCCTGGACCTGATACGAAATGCACAGAAATTGAGATTATAAAGCATGAAACGTTATGTGACAAAACTGGTATTCAAAAATTATCAATATTACTTAGAGCAGAACATTACTTGTATCAAATACTGTCAGTCTTCTACTATCTGACTACCCAAAAAAGAATATAGCATATAAGAAATCAGTGCAAGTAAGACATGTTAAAAAAAGTATATCTTAGTAACTAAAGATGAGAGATTTCTAGATTTACCTGTATCAAGTTCTCAAATATTCAGCAGTATTTAGCTTCATAGTACTGAAAGACTGCCACAGTACAGCATTGCATTACTGCATTAGCAATTAGCTTGCATTTTATCAGTTATCCTTGGGAACAGCAGATTTAAGTATTACTGTGAGCTCAGCATTATGAAGGTATGTTTATGAGGCTTAATGCAGTGAAAAGCCAGAGGAGAGCAGCAGCATTTAGGAGGAACTGTAGCACAAGGAATACAGATACCAGTGACAATAAGGTGTACATTTAATATTATCACTAGAAATATTGTCACAAACACAGCAGTATTAATGATAACTCCCATTTCCAAATCACTGATTTAAAAATATGTACAGTACAATATAGGTTATAGAATTATTCCAGTTTATATAAATTAATATGACTGCTTACATGCAAATGTGCCTCTTGGATATTTACAGTTGCTAGCTCTACGCAAAGCAATTAAATGATTTAGTCACTACATTTTAGAGGAAAAGCAAAAGGACTAACAAATGTTAGTTGAAAAATATTTTCATCACACTTCCCTAGGATTTTAACATTCAGAAAAAAGAAGTTCTCTAGTCAATATTATCACAGTATTTTGTCCTACTGCTGCAGATAAAATAATTTAAGGAGTACATAACAATTATATAGTACCTTACCCTTTCTACCGGTGAACCATAGCATGCAATGACGAAACATAGCAGTGGCAGATGGCATTGGTGTTAGTAAATGTGAATAAAAGGATAATAGCAGAGAAATGGTGACTGGCAGACAAGACACAGAAATGTAGATGAAATGAATGCAAGCTGGTAAATCTTGAAGCAAAGCTCCACCTTTAAGCCAAATGTTGCCTCTAGTCTCCTCATAATTGAGCATTAAGTTCTATTTGGATACAAATTGCAACCTTCAGACCAGTCTTGATTCTCTTCATACAGAAATGCATAATTGTATCTTGATAACGAAGATCAGAAACGTTTTGTAAGCGAAACCCATAATCAGAAGCCCATTACTTTCTCCCCTTGAGTGATTTATTCTTTACATTTTTAATCTCCAAATCATGCCAGAGCTACAGTCTCTTTCTAGCACATATGTATCCACTGCAGATGTAAATCCCTGTCTAACCTGCAGCACCCCTGGATCCAGAATGTTCTCAGTGTGCTCATTCATGCTGTTCTGTTGCCAAACATTTAAAATCATCCATCAAATACAAGTGGAATCTATTATAAGAAAAAAACAATCTCTTCTTTCAGCTCACCCTGAAAATGGAAGGTTTTCTGATCAACAGTTATTGTGAAGGTGCTGTCGTCCTCATCGTCTATACCAATCACAGCTCCCTGTGAAACAAAGAACAAAATCCTGATAAGGCAAGCAGTGACATCAGCAGCATACACTCTATCACTACACCACTGGAATTTAAAAAGCATTGACAAATTAGAAGCAAACTGAATACAGTAAAGAGCAGAAAGATTCTCTATTTAGTCATAAGATGCAAGTAATTTTTTTAAAATAACAAATTTTTAGTTGCAGAAAAGAACAGTAATTATTTGTAAAACTGTTATTTTCTGGATAATAATATGCATCTTTTATTTTTGTAATGGAGGTGGCTTTACGCTACAGCAGCATTATAGTAAACAGTTTTCTACTACATTACAACTTATATTTTAAAGAAGAATGGGGAGCAATATTTTATAAGTACTTTCCATGTACAAAAATACTAATTCATATATACTCTACAAAAAGAAGCTCTTGACCTGATTTTATCTACCAGTCTATAAAAAAAAATAAAACATTCCAGCAAAATTAATTTGGCCCATCATGTCATGTCACTGCTATAATGCATGATCTAGTTTTCAGTCCCTAAGTAAATATTATCAGTAAGTCAACAGCAGCTAGCTATATCAAAAGCAGCTAGCTTTGTCTTCTAATTCCTCATGAATTATTAGAAGGAAATTCAAATAAATTATACAGTTAGAGACCATCTGTGCTCAGCTATTTACAAATCTATCCACATCATCTTTATTCCTGTCCCCCCCACAACCACTTAATAAATAACACAGTTTTTCACCCAGGAGGAGAAGATGCTGAAAACGAATCATTCTAGGCCTCTGCCAACTCCAATAAATTATAACATTTAATTAAAAATACTTCAAAAATCACCAATGGATTTACTCAGTTTCTCTTTTCCGGGAGACACAGGATCTGGATCTGTTTTATCCTTCCCCCTCCCACAAAACAGACATATCCATCACTGGAAGGTCCACATATTTAAGAGGTAAATTCTGCCCTTGCTGTCCAAGTAAACAGCAAGCAACAGTAGTACGAGCACCTGTGAGACAATTCCAACAAGTGCTTCATTTCATTCAGCCAAGTATCATACAGCAACCGCAGAGTAGGGGGTTAGGTAAATATCAGGCTGCCCAAAACATAAGAATTGTTTTGGTACAGACTTAGGGGCAGGGGCATCTGAATCAATCTTATTCACACACATTCTTCACAGCCCCTATATGAGGCTTCTGGCCAATGCTACCAGCTCACGTATGGCTGGGACTATCACAGGCACCACAAGACTCAGTGGAAGGAAGAGGTCCTATTTAAGAATAGCACCAACCATATGTAATTCAAGGCCCTACAGCAGGAAAGGATAGCTCAAACTGGTTTATTTCCCTCCACTGACAAAAATGTACCACTTAACTTCTCCAAAGGAGTACCTTCCATATAGGCTTTTCAAGGACAGCTCTGTGATCACAATAAAAGAGGCACCTAAAGTGTACCCAAGCCAGTATAATTCTGAATACTTTCAGTGCCAGGACATAACAACAACCAGATGACTAGTCATTACATTTGGAGACTATCTGGTAATCATGCAGTGTGCCAGTGACTTGACATGATGGGCTAGATTCATTTTGCCAGAATGTTTTGGGGATTTTTAAATAGACCAATAGATAAAAAACGTCTGGCACTTTAAGTACACGGTTTGCTACACAACAAATCAGAAGATCACTGCAAGTTGTACAATATCATTCTCGTCACCAGCTATACCAAAAATCTGTAAGTCAGACACCAAGAACATGACCAAGATATTCTCCCCACAGAATATAGGTAAAACTAATGTAAGGCTAAAAAGGTCAGACTAGGACAGCTAAATCCTGCCTCCATCCTGAGTGGTGAGAGGAAACTGGGGAGGAGGAAGAGCACACCACTGCCTGTGATCTCAGCACAAAGCTGCATAAAGTGCACACACTCTAACTGCAGTGCTGAGGCAAAGGGTCTGAGCATAAGCATAGAAGATGCTTTTGTTGTCATGTAGATAATACATATGGACAAGTAAAAGAAAAACTAAAGTGCCAAAGTTTAAGTGTATATTCCAGACAACTTAAGCAGGACCTAAGCATAGTATAGATGACACAGATTCCTCTATGAACACACCTTCCTAAACACACTATGACAGTCAACAAAAGAATTTGAAGATGAAACTTCAGGCCTATGAAACATGTATCAAGAGCAAAAAGGTGAGGAACAAGCTTTTAAAAATCCATTCAAGAAAAAAAGAATTATTTTAGCCAAATTGCTTAAATTACATGTTTGTTTATGTTCACACCTACAATTACAAATCAACAATGACTCTAAACAGAAAACCTCTTTGATAGAATTTCAGGCTGCAAAAGCCCATCTGTTCAGCTATCAGTATCACTGTCATCTGCCAGAAGAGATGCTTTACAAAAGTAGAAAAAAGAAAGATTCCTTCCTCCCTCACAAAAAAAAAAAACCCCACACATATTCAGAGAAAAGATGGAGGAGTCAGCAAATCTTCAGAAAACTCCAAAGAGTAATTTGGGGTGGGAGACTGGCAGATGGGGGAAGAGAAAGGGATTGTTTTACGTTAAATACATATAAAAATGGATCATGCAAAATCGAACAGATTGTTCACTTTTAATATTTCCTGAACTGACAGGCTGAGACCAACCTCCACATTACAGGCTCACAACAGTATTAAAGCAGGCATAGTTTTTCACACTAAATTTTTTCTACACAATGCAAAAAACGTCCTCATGAATCTTTGGGAATATAATGTTCTAGACAGCTGTTTGAGTTTACATTACCCTTAAAGAAATTCTAAATTAAGATACCAATACATTAAACAGAGGAAAGTGCAAAAAAGTAATCAGGAATCCAGATGAATGGAGTTTCTCTGTATGAATCTCAAAAGGTTATTGGTACCCCTTTATTAGGCCCACAGAAAGACTAGAAAGGAGTAACAACAGAAGGAAGGAATAACTGGGAGAAGCAGAGTTCTGCTGCAACACTCATCACATTGAGTGTCAGACCACAGATCACCTTCCCTACACTCCTCTTACTTCAAGACTCAAAATGCTTCCATGCACACCCATTATCCTCCTGACCCCTTCCCCTATTTACATCAGCTCTTCACAAGACCACTGCATACTGGAACTAGAGATTCTATGAGGATGGGAAAAAAAATAGAAAACAGACTTGTGCGAGAAATATTTTTGGCAAGTGCACGACCACAAGGTAGAAACTGGGCATGTGCAAAGACATCCCAGCATTCCCAGCTCACTTCAGTACTGTCACTTCAAGCTACAACAGCAGCATTCAAGGTTAAATGTCCCAAGTCAAAGTCCCTCAAATAGGTAACACTCAGCTTTCCCACTCTGCTTCTTCTTATCGCTGTTTCCCCAATTTGCATCCCCCCTCAGCTGATATTTGAAAAACTTTGCCTGCTATGTTCTTCCTTCCCTTTCCAGTCCTCCTTTGTTTTACTTAGCTCAAGCACAGTCAAGTGGCAGGCCTAAAGAGTGTCCAAACTGGCAGAACAGAGGACACCATAAGAGAATAAAGGCAAATCAGAAGGACAGAAGGAAACAGTTTTGCAATGATTTCTGTAGGTACAGAACATATATGTATATACATACATACCTCCACACACAAAGAAGTGAGAACTGCAAACAGCAACTTTTTCATAGCGTGCTACTACTAACCCATCTTACTCTGTCATATAATGTTTTTATACAATGTACAAAATTATAGAATGTAATTAGCCCAGCATGTCACTTGACCTCTAATGTTTTCTTTCTTTAAATACTTTCACTATTTCAGTATTTTGCTGAGTCAGGAATAGAGCCCAAACCTCAAAAGTCTCCTTGCAGTTCTCTCCATTAAGCCATATTATACACAGTAGGTCATTAAGTACTGAATAAAACAATACTTACCCTGAGTCTAACACACCCTCGGCGTGATCCTCTCATCATTTTGTCTTTTGACTGAAACAGAAAAAAACCAGATCACTGGATTAACAAATACAGTAAGAACTGCAAGGAGAAAGTTAGTTATTCAAAGCAACTAAGAAAAGAATAAAGCATTTTTGTATGTTTTATTGACTGACTAAATGAGATGCAACTTCTGTTACAGAATATGTTAGGTCTCACACAAAAGAAAGTACACCACCATGGTATCAAAAAAGTAATCCTTCAAAAAAATAAGAATACAATATCCCACTTCAAGAAGTTTTGTAGATACCTTGAAGAAATACTTAGAAGATGCAGTCTACCCCTTTACAGAAAGTAAGAAGTGAAGCAAAAAGGAATTAAGGAATATTAAAAAGTGGCAGTACGCTAATTTACATATTCCTCCTTTCTCTCCTACTCTCAGAAAGCATCCATATAACAAAATCCAGCTGTGCAGGCAGAATTGTACAAATGAAATGATATTTCTGCCAGCAAGTTTCCCAGATTCTTATCCCTTTTCATATAAATTTCATGTTTAGACAGGTTTCTATGTCTACTTCCTAGATAGTACAGCCTGCTTTCATTACAACAGTTAGAAAAGTTATGTTTATAGCCATTTAAGCGGTGAGAGCCCAGATCAGAAAACAGGATTCCTATGTCCATAACCAGTGCCCAAACCTGTAGACCAGCTCCCCTTGCAGCTAAATTAGTGAATCTCTTCTTTAGTATCTGTTTGAAGCTCTGACAAGGGAATTCCAGGGAAAAAAACCCTCACCCTCCCCCCCCCCAACAGGCAATTCTAAACAGCCAACTCAATTCTAGCTTGAAATTGTGATACCTTGAACTTTCAGCTATTCCCAGCACTGACTCAGGTAGATTTGTCAGTAACTTTCTGCCAATGTCGTAAGTGTTATTGGGCGATATCTGCAAGCCCAAGTAGCACACATACAAACTGTTTCAGATAAAGAAAAAAACAAAACATTTTGGACATCCTAAATACTCAGTTTTCTGATAGATGGAAAACATCTTCTGGTTTTTAACTACCCACACACACACACTTTCTGTTTTTTAAATGATAAATTACATGCCGTTGTAGCCTTATCTGCAAACGTAGTCTTACCATCCTCTCTTGTCATCCTCTCTTATCATCTCTCTTACCATCCAAATATTCAAACTATATTATTTCAGGTCATGAAAACACAGCTATCACTGGTGTCTCATGAACTGGTTCTCTTGCTGTCATCTTCCGAAATAGCCACTTCTTTCCAACAGTATCTTAACAATTCCATCTAGACAATATATCGATGTGATTATGACCAGCCCTATTTTCCCTGAGGCCATTAGACAATGAAATCTTACTGATATCAGTGAGAAAAAAGACAGGAACCAGAACTATCAGTCTTAACAGCAACAAATTATTTTCCATCTGCTACATAGTTGAGATATAGCTACAAGGAAAGCATGAAGCAGTCACAGCAAGTCCTATTCACTAAAGATAATTTAAAAATATAGCAGTCAGAGCTTCAAATAAAGTTATGTTTTTGCTGATCTCTCACTCGATTCAATCTCTAATTTGTCAGAGTTGACTTCTGAATGTTAGAAACCATCAGTATTAATCTATCTGTTTTCACATCAATATATGTTAGCTGGTCAAAATGGAATGGATGTGAAAACAAGCAGTGCATCCATAATGTATTCTACAGATATACAGTTTCTTTGTAGATTTCCTGAATGAAAACTTCTATGTAGGGGAGATTTTTTTGAAGGGTCTTTTGTTAAAGTTCAAAACCAGTAAAGAATCTAGAAACAAAGTTACTCCAATAATTTTCTATCAGAAATTGTATATACTTGGGACACACCTCACTAGAGTACACTTTTATATTTTATATTCACTGTCTTGAGTGTTCGCCTAAAATGGGAGGACACTACTGAGAGCTTATTACTCCCTCTGGTGGTTTCAAGAAGAAATATTGGCATTGTCTTAGCAGGAAAGAAAATAACCTGGACTGAGGATGCAACTCTGCAGCAGCTGAAAGAAACCTGTCAGGTCTGACTTTCCAGATCACACACTCCAGGCCCTCTGGCATGCCAGGCAAAGCCCTCCCACCTCGCTGTACTGAGCACAGGCAGGGAACCCAATGAGACAAAAAGCAAAGGTAGCAGAAGAGACATTTGGTTTGGTTTGGTTTAGATCCCTCAACCAGCTAAGTGCAGGGAAGATGAGAGCTAGTCCTAATGCAAGGGAGGGCAGAATCCCAACAACCCTGATTTCCACTGTGTGGAATGACTATCACCTCAACTACAAAAGATACTGTAAAAGCCTTCTGTTTTCTTGTACACCACATTTTAATGGAATGGAAATTAAGTTTAAACATTATAATGTTCTTAGTCTGCAAAAAGATTCACAAGATAAATCACAGGTTCAGAGTGTGGTCCTATACACTTACAATTTCGCCATCTTCAGACAGAGCTTTAATTGGTTAATACCAATTATAACGAAGCGGTAAATCTAATTTATTCTACCTAAGTGGAATAAAGCACCTATCATTCCAATATCTGAACCCCTTGTGCACTAAAGCATGCAGCTACCATCGCACATAGTGCTCTATTCTCTCATTGGAATACAGCAAATCTCGTACAGATTGCTGCAGGAGAGGACTTTAAAACATAACTCAGCTGACATTTTAGATTTGCACCCCCCCTCCAAAAGTAAGCTTTTATAAAAAATACAACTCAGACAGCTTCAGCTTCCCCTTAGAGCAATATGTTTTACCCTTTGGTTGAAATTAGGCATGGGTATCCAATATGTTCTATACTTGGTCAAGTATTCTTGGATAAATAAAGCCATCCTGTAACTGGTTTGAGGAATGGTTCCACTTCATGGAACAAAATCTCATACAGCAGAAAGACATCTCTGAATGGCTAGTAAAAAAGTCACATTTTACTTTCTTTTTATATTTAAAGTTTTAATAGGCAGCTGTCTTTTTTCAGTGATCAGTTTTATAACCAGACAAAATGACATTTTCCATAAACTTTCAATACACAGTGTACTGATTTTGATGATAATGGACTTGAATAGGTTACAAGCAGACAGCAACACAAGATAAATTTCAGCTGAAACTCAAATAAAAATTTGTAAAGATGAACAAAGCTATACAGTATTACTGCAGGGGGAATGGAGGTATCTCCCCCAAAAATATGGCCTTTATTGGTTTCTTTTCTACATCCACACAGTGAAGTTGATCAAATACAGAACTGATCTAACATAAGGCATTTCAGGTAACCTACAACTTTTTTCGAGAAATGAAAATAATGCCTGGGTCTATTTAAAAAACAAAACAAAATTAAAATCCTAATCCCCCAAAGGCCCCCAGCCCTCCTTCATCTTCAGAACTACTACTATTTCATTTGAGTTTTAGCTGTCGCATGGGAAGTTTAAGATTTCAATATAAAACCCAGCTGCTGTCTGCCTCCAAAACTTCTCAAGCACAAGTTCTGCTTGTGCAGAAGTGCACAGAACTTGAAGAGGTACATGTTTGACTCACACAGTGCTGTCAAGGAAATCTCTAACATAAGTACACAGATGAGCAAAACCACTTAGGACATTTATTTCCCATTAGGGATGAAGAACCTGGAACAAGCTCTATTTATAAACAGTGATTTTTGCAGTTTAACTACATCTACAGGAGAAGCTTTAGTTTGGACCACTTTCCATAATAGTCATTGTTCTCATCAAATGCTAAGGCAACCCTTATTTTTCAAGCAGTAATAAAAGCCAACAACTTAAAAACTTAACATGCTGTTAGTTTTTGGTAAGTCCACCATTCTTCTAGCTCCGTTGCAAGGCACACCCCAGTCTCAGAAGAGGACCTCCTCGAGCATAGGGACAGCATCTAACAGCCATGTTGTTTCTGTAGCTAAAGCTTTGACTTTTGTGGATGCAGTCATAAAGCAGGAACCAAAACACTGCAACAATAAGAGAGGATGCCACTGGGGCTCATTTAACCCCAATAGATGCCATGTATACCTGAAAAAGGTAAGGCAACAATTTATGGTTCCTGACATAGAAAAGCATTACACTGCTTATAGAATCCTACAAGAAATTAATACATTAATAATAAAGGCCTTGACTGGATCAAGGTGTAAAAGATACAGCACAATCACAGGACCCTCCCTTCAGCCTCTTCCCCAAGAAGCACAGCTACAGACTAAACAGCCTATATCTGCAACAGGACTGGGTATCTGATCACCACGTTGATCTTTTCAAATTTCTAAATACTGTAATTGCTATTAAAAGGTCATACTGTATAATTCTCAGTTATTTTAAATAAAGCTTATTCATTAAATTGTCTCTCTCACCTGACAATTCATTAGCTCATTAGATTCAGCTTAACTGATCCATTCCCAACCTGCATTGAGGAAAGACTTTTAAATAGCTAGAAACCTTAAACTAAGTTGTACTCTAACAACAACAAAAAAAAATTGATCCCCTAGATTGCTACTGGTTTTATTTTGTACACCTAATAAAGAAAATATAAAAGACATGCAGTAGATGAGATTTTGCAGGTAAGTGAACAGATTTAGTACTGAACTGGTTTTCTTTGGATCCACAGTTAGCACATGATCTGTACTCTTCTGATTTGCCAAACTGTACCCATCTTGATCCAGATCCTACATGAGCACCCAACTACACTTCATGAAATTAATGGAGCAGACAACATGGCTGGCTTTGAGAGGACAGACGACATGCAGTTCAGAGTGCCAGTACAAAATTAACCCATCAAATATTTTTTAACAAATCTGAACAAGCACAATATGTTTATATTGGATGAGAAATGCCAATGACATGCACTGCAAAGTGATCATCAAGTATTGGGAGACCTAAAACCAGGCCTATAACTTAACTACTAAAAAGGAGGCAGCTACTCAGCTACTTAAATTATAATCCTGTAACAATTTATTCTGTGCATCAAAACCTGTGATACAAAGTTAAAACTATGTACAAAATTCAATTTAGTGTTGCATAATAGCCATCAATATTTTTTATCCTGTGTCTATAAATTAAGAATTCTTTTTCTTATTATACCTAGTTTGCTTATAGTTTTGTCTGTTTTTATTAGATTCACCAAGCTGTTTGCAGTGCATGTGACAGATCAAGTTATTACAGGAAAAAGTGTAACCTCAGCTGAGAATGGAAAGCAGAGACCTCAAAGGGAATGTTTGTGCAAAAGCAGATTTTTTTTTCCTGTTTTCTTGGGATTTTTGCACATAGCTGTTGACTGAGAACCTGTATTTGGAAAAAGCAGGAAAACGCATTCAAATGAAAGTCTCTACCACAGGGGCACTGAGCCATGACTCCAGCTTCAGAGGCATCATTTGAAATCAAGTTAATAAGATTTGTTTCCAGTTCACCACCAAAGGTACATTAAACTGCTGCAAAATTTAAGTCCCCCTCCTCAATATCTGGATTGCACAATCCACAAGCAGTTCTTCAATAAAGTACAGCCAGTATTAAAGTTGCTAATTAGCAGCAATCTTTAAAAAGCATGAGGGGAAAAATATTTTTACACCACCACAACTACTTCCTCCTAATGACTTTTTCACATAGATTTTGCTACTGAAAGCATTCAACCAGCATATGTTTTTAAAAGTAGTTTGATGGAATGATTAATGAAACAACAGAATAAAATTAAATTTAATTAAATTTAATTTAAATCTATTCTTTAGGCATGTATTGCTGCAAGAACCATTAAGATGATGGGAGGCTACCCAGTTTTGTTTCAAGGGTACACACGATGGAGTTGTCATACACAACAATTTTTTCTTGCAACCCTCATTCACTATACAAGGCAGCTGTTTAAGTCTACAACATTTTGAACAGTTCTGCTTTCAACACCGCCATATGTCAAATATCCCCAGAGTTTTAAAATATTTTAAGGAACTGACCTTCCTATCTACTGGCCCTGTTTTTAGCATTGTTTGCACAGCCATGCAAGTTCTGCTTTCAATTTATTATACAATTAAAATATTTATTTAAAGGCTACACTTAAAACAAGAATTTAAATCAGATTTTCAACCTTGAGGGGTTCTCTGAATTATTTCTACAGGATTCCCAAGGGTAATCAAGGCTATAGCTGATGTGTATTTAAGACAGCACTTCCGTCAGAAAACACAAACAAAAAGCAAATTGCGTTCAACTCCCTCTTCCTCCCTAGCCACTTCTTTGTCTTCACGCTATCTTCCAACTATAATGCCAACACACATTTTTATACTGACATGCAGAAAACAAATGACAGAACAAATTCAGCTGAAAAAATAAATCAGCAGAAAGTTATTTTTCAGCTGGAATCCAGCTTACGGAACAACTTTACAGCTCCTGTGCCAACAGAAGGCACAAATGAGCCACTTCGAGACTTTTCTGTTAAATATTATCAGTGCAGCCAGCTACACTCTGAAAAAAACACAATGCTTCAGTAGACTTACATTTGCTATACCTTCAGGACAAAACATTGGTGAATTCACAAATCAAAGAATATTGAGGGGAAAAAAGAAGTAATTTGTCAAACCATTGGTCAAACTGATCCAAAATGGCACACAGTCATTTATTTCATATTTTGCTCTTCAAAAAAAAGAAAAAAAGTAACCTTTTACTGATATCGGACAATCACTTATTCAAGCAAAACCACATAAAGACAATATTTGGATGACAAGTCCCGATCATACTCTCTGAAGTAAATAATTCATTAATAAATCTAAACAAACATAATCAGAAAGCAAATTTGAGGATGTACCTTTCTATTCAGAAAGAGAAAAAAACCCACAAATTACAGAAGAAGTGGGAAAAAAGCAAACAATTTGGCATTGTAAAAAACCTTTGTAAGACAACTTGGAAATGCATGTGAGAAACATTTGCATTCACACTTGCAAGTAGTACTACTAGTGTTCCCTGTAATACAACTAAGTATAGAGGAAGGAATACACAAATGAAAACAGAAATAAGTGTGAACATTAAATTCTCATTTTTTTCCTGACTCAGACTGAATGTAAAATCTTTGGCCTTGCTCCTTGAAGGTTCTAATCGTGTCAGAAATGTAAATTTAATTGAATTCATTTGCTTCTGATGTACGTGGCCAAAACATATTTAGGTTAACATCTACTCATTTTACCAAAAGACAAAGCATACTAATTTAGGTGCTTTTTTTTTTTTTACAAGTGCAATACTATTGCACACTAACTCTGTTTGAATGTTTATTCCACATTAAGGATACTTTTCTGCAGTCTATTTTCAGTTACTACCAAAGATGACTAAATACAACAGTGCAAGGACACACCTATGAAGAGACATACGTTTCTGGATCTAGCTCTGATGGAAAGTTCAGTCACATCAGTTATTACCCTGCAGTTCTCCACAGCTCCTCTGCCAAAGGTTAATTGGCTATTGCATCTACTGGAGAAAGTGCCTCCTACATGCGCAACTTGCTGGATTGAAATGGGCTAAGGAGTCTGCAAGAGGTGATGAGCAGGTAAAAGCTGATCAGTTAATTGTGATCTCTCCTATCAGCAAAGCTGTTTCCAGATTGCATGTCTATACAGCCAGGTTGAAACAACCTCAGCCTACCCCACCCATGCATTACGCTCATAGGGAAGGGCCAGTTTCAGGCTCAAAAATCATTCGGTTACTTATGCAAGCAGAGCAAGGCAACTATATTGCTTCAGCCTGAAAGTGGCCCAGAGGGAATGGAGTACATGAGCCTGATCACATAGATAAAACTTTAATTCAAAATACAAGTCTGCATAAACAGCATCACAACAGGCCATTTCCCCACATAAATAAAGCCCCCAAAGCTGCTAACCTTTCAAATTAACATTGCTTATGTACCACAGCCTTACAAACTACAGTTCAGGAGTTATTACTCTAAAACTAAAGGTAGAGCTGAAAGAAAGAGTATCCCACTACCTTCTCAATGCTAATATTAGTACTTGCGAGGCATGCGGTCAACTGGGACTCAATCTGAATTATCTTTCAAGCCCATGCTCCAGCTGACCCTACAGCCCTACGAGTAATCATGCCAGCATACATGAAGAAGTGTGCACGCTGAAGGACCAGTTCTTTTGGCAGCCAGTCTTTCAACACGATACACACCCTTAGGTACAAGAATGAATTCAGATGTCTAGAGAATGGCATAACAAATACTTTACAGACATATGTGCAGAAAAGATAGCACATGGATAAGGAAAGCATTCTAAAGTAAATGTTAACTGCAGGCATTTCTTAGTGGTAAAGGCACACAAAGCAGAGAACACCATTTGATTTCTTGAACCCACCTTGAATTTTTTAGCACAGGTAGTTTAAAAAAAGGTTTTTAAAATTGTGAACTAAAAGTCATTAAAATAACAGAGAACATAATAAAGTATACAAAATAAAAGTGTAATGAATACATAGAGATACCTAATCATAGGAAATAATGAAATATAAGAACTGATTTTTATTAAGAAGCTGAAGCCTATAGAATGAAAGTCAGTGCAATAACCAGAATTAAATGCACTAGTCATCAGCAAATGTTTCTATTTCTGTAGCTGAGCATTAAATGACTTTGCACCTTGGACCTCTACTTAGACTACACTTACCAATTCATCTCAAACAGTTGACATTTGAACAGCCATCAAAAAGCAACTATAAAAGCACTTTTATTTCTCCCTCCATATTCCAGCTGAGGGATTTTGAAGCTACATGAACCAAAATTGTTTGGGAGTCTGTAACTGTTTTATGCTGAGAGCCTTATAAACTCCTAGGTCTGGGGAGATAAGTTCTCTCCTAGTAGGGCTGGAAATCCAGATTTAGGGAAAAAACCTTTTATATGCAATGCTTCGGTATGCATATACCTTCACAGACAGCATGATGCTCCAAGTTAAGTTATTTGCTGTAAATCTATTGCAATTTACTACTGGGTAAATTTGTATGTGTTTTATCCAGACTGACACACTGATAGTAATTGCTCCACGCTAAGAAAACGTATCTGTGCATGCATGCGGTTCAGCCAGTTAGCCTTCTCATTTAAGGGCATATCCTTGAAAAAATGAATTTGTAATCTTAAAATATTTGTAACTTACTTCACATTTTTATATAAGAAGCTGAACAAGCTAGCAAGTCAGGATCAGTCAGTGGTTACGCAAAGAAAAAAAAAAAAGAGTAAAGGAAAACATCCCTGTTTCTTAATACACTGCACTTTAAAAGTTGGTGCTTGAAAGTAGGAAGTCCTCAACGGAAACAGGGAAGTCAATCTCCAACTGGGAAGCAACATGCCGTTGCGGTAGTGAACTCGGCACGTGCAGCCATAACGTGTCCCTGACCCCCGGGTAAGAAGTGACAGAGAACATCGCTGCTCCGCGCAGACGTTTCTGAGGCGAGCCGCCCGGGAAGGCGACACCCTCAGGGGCCCGTCGCCCGGGCAGAGCGGCCAAAGCAGGGCGAGAGCAAGTTCCCGCTGGAAAGAGAGGGGAGCGCTGAGACAGCGGGACCCAGGAGCCCAAGGCCATCACCGAGCAAGGCTCCGGACCACCTGGAGCAAGCGGGCCGGCCGGCCCCGCTCCCCCGGGGCAGAGGGATCGCCACCCGCCCGGGACTGAGCGTGAGGCCCCTGGGACGGCGGGAGCCACCTAGGGCTCCCGAGACCCTACCGGCGACGCCGGCTCCGGAGCCACCGGGCAACTCCCCACGAGGGGGCAACGACCGCTCCCGCCCAACGACCCCGCCCCGGAGCCGCCCCCTCCCCCCGCGCCGGCCGCCAACAATAACAACGCCGCTCGCCCCCACCGATAAATCTCCCCGCAGGGCCACCCCATTGGCTGATCCCGCCGCCTCCTCCTTCCCCATTGGCCACCCGAGCACTCACACCGCCCCGAGTCCCCTCCCCACCCCCACCCTGCGCCTCAACCGGTCTCCCGGCTCCTCGCCCGCCCGGCCCGCCGCTGCCCCTCACCGTGTAGTAGGAGAGGAGCCCGGCGTTATAGTCCAGCACGAACCAGCGGTACTGCCAGCCCTTCATGACATTGGTCCATTTGCTCAGCGGGCCCTCCATGATAGACGCCATCTTAGGCACCGAACCGGCACCACCACACACACACACCGCCCGTTCGGTGAGGGGCGCAGGGGAGAGACACGGCGGCCGCCAGGAGGGAAGGGGGCGGGGCACGCAGCGAGGGGGCGGGGCCAGGAGCCACACTTCCCCGGAGGGCGGGCGGGGAAGGGGCGTGGTTTGCGCGCGCAGCGGGGACGCGCGTCGGCTGGGGGAGGGGCAGGCAGCTCAACGGCTGGAGAGGAGGCGGGGCGCGGCGAGGCGACGGAAAGGCGGGCGAGGGCGAGGGCGAGGGCGAGGGCGAGGGCGAGGGCGAGGGCGAGGGCGAGGGCGAGGGCGAGGGCGAGGGCGAGGGCGAGGGCGAGGGCGAGGGGAGCCTGGGTGTCCGGAGGGAGGCGGGGGGCTTGGGTTTGTGGGTGTTAGCCGAGCGATCTGGTCCCTGAAGTGGCGGGGCTTCCCCTCACGGCTCAGGGGAGGCAGAGGGCGAGGCGTGAGGGAGGGCTGCGCGGTGGCAGTGGTGGGGTGAGGGCACGACGCCCTGGTGCTTCGGTTGCGTGAGGGCGTTATCCTGTCCCCTAAAATACTTGGCACCACGGCACCATTTCATTTCTCTCGCTGTTGTGCTTGTCCGTTTGCCAGTCCAAAGCGCCTGTTGGGCTTACCAGTCGAGTCCAAGGGCCTGGGTCTGCTCCTGAAGGGGCTATATGGCCAGGGTCCAGGGTGTATAAAAACATTCAGGAATTGAGATAACCTTTTAAGGGTAAGGCTTATTTAAATGGACACAGCTTTCCTGTGGTCTGATCCAAGAATGTGGAATGAATTCCCCAGGAGCTATGGACAATTGCAAATCTGTTGTTCAGTGCAAGGCATGTTCTTTGGCACTGATCTTCTCTGACATAAGTATGTAACTTCAGTTGTACTTTAACATAAAAACTTCAAAAGACCCATAGAGAAGAAACTTGTGTTTCTTGCTAGGAATCAACAATATAGCAGCAGAAATAGTGCTTTTACTATGATGTTTGTGTTTGTCGTGCAATCTTTACACAGAATTCATTAAATCACTTTTCCATTTTTTTAACCAAATATAAAACCAGTTTTTTCTTTTTATGATTTTAATATAAAAATCCCTTTATAGTGGGCTGAGATAGGTCTAGTGTCTTAAAGCATTGCAACTTTATACTAAGTTAAGCTAATTTTAATAGAAAAATCACCCCAGTTGTCCCTCTGCCTTAGAGGCAGAGCTTCTGTGTTTGATTTTAGAAAATAAGAAATACTTCCATATTTCTAATTCGTCTTCCCACTTCACGTGTCACATTGCTTACTAGTTTGTTACCAAGTGGAATTTATAGCGTTGACTTTATAATACCCCTTGGAGTCACCTGGTGCTGTGTTTATGCATGGTGTTACCAGTTTAATCTAGCTAATGCACAATTCAGTCTTGAAACCCAGCTTGTTAATTTTGATAACATTCTTTTTCAAGCTGCATATGACCTTAGTAGTCTGTTTTCTTCTTTAGTTTCACTGACTAAACAAAGTGTGGCTGCCTAGAGATTATACCCAGGCAAGCAAAACAAAAAACATCAGATGGTGCCAGAACATTACTAGTACTACCATTTAAAGCTGTAGTTGGACTGGAGCTTTATTATCCCAGATCACTACTTTGACTGTATTATACCACAAGAGTTGAAACAATGCAAAGAGCTTGTGCAAAAAACCTCTTGGCTTAACCGTGAAAGAGCTGTCTGTAGGCAGAGCATTCTCAATGAGAAATTCTCAACAGAAGAGGTTTCTATTTACCTTGGTTTGCCAGGGGCTGAATTTGCTGAACTTCGGCATACACTGAATATCTTACTAGTTCTTTGTTCTCTTTGAATTTTTTGAGGGGACATGTGCCAAAGACTTGTCTCCACTAGAAAAAGCATGTATTTTAGCTAGCTCAATTTAGCAAAATCTTAAAACCCTAGACTAAATGGAAATGTTGTGTTAGCAGGTGTTAAAGGGGAATTCATCTCGAGGTTTCTTTTAGAAATGTAGTGTGGATATTCTCTTTAGGTAATTTGGCAGAGATCAGAGAATCATTGTTTTTCAAACAAACCCACACAAATTGAAATAAATACATATGGAATTATAGTCTGTTATCAGCATTCAGGATACAATATCATATAGTTTTATGTACTTTCTTGACATGCCAGGGTGATGTGTCTTCTTTGTATGTGTATATCCGATTACTCCAGTATCTATTGAACATGGTTCATGAGGGCATTGTTGAAAGGATTAAGCTTAATTAGCTAGATCCTTCTGATAAAGATTTTAGGTGCCCATTGAAATTGTTTTAAAAGATCAGCGCAAACATTTTAGTTCAACAAACTGATCAACAACAATCAGCCACAACTGTGATATAACCTACCTTTATATACTTTGTATATTACATCATCAGCTTCAATGATTTTGAATAAAAAATTACTTGAAATAGAAGTTAGTAAGTTACTTGCTTAATAGAAGAATTCAGTTTGCTTTAACATGTTCCGTCTGTATCCAATTTGGAACAGTTACAAAGAGCTGTTATTTTCTGTAATTATAGACAGTTTTATTGTGATGTTCTCCTTATTTTACACAACTTAAATTAGACTAGTATGTCACCCTCTTTAACTAGAGTACTTACTGTCATCTGAGAGAATTACGTACTACAGAGATCAACAGAACTGGGCGGAAAGCAGCAGCTGGTACCTTGCACTGCCTTTGTTTTATACACTGCTCTATCAGCTGAAAATCTTGTCCAGCATCATTCTCTTGCCACACAGAGGCCTCAGTTAAGTTATCTTGCTGTAGTGTCCCAGCCACACACAGATTTCCTAACCAGCCACAGTGTTTAGCCCATAAAGTGGCCTCTGGAGTACTCAGACTGTCCCAGCAGGAATGTAGGGGGAAACCTCAGATATGCCCAGTCCTTACTGTGTTTACCAGGACATCCCAACTTGCACCCTACTTTTTAAAATTTCTTCTATGTTCTTTTCCTTTGTGCAAGCTTGTCCAATAAATTACATCTGGGGTTTTTTGGCCATTACAATTTAAAACTGTATGATTTCTAGCCAAGAGGAAAGTACTGCCGATTTAGAGTAAATACCAAAATAGAGTAAATGAGAAGCAGGAGTATACTGAAAGTCTGATTCTTTAAGAGGAAAATGGTTTTCTGTTGTCAATTTTCCTGAAGTTGTAGCAGAACTAACTTTGAAGAACCTCAGTGATGAAGTTGTGTGGCTTGTGGGTTTCCTTAAGGGTGTCTGGGAGTGTGACTGGCAGCAGTGAAAGTAGCTTTAGCTTCTCCCAGCAGCTGCAATTGCTTGGTGTTCTGTGGAACATAAGGAAGCCATTTGAGAAGAGAACAAATGTCATTTTGTTTCCTTTTCTTTTCCCACTTCAGAAATGGGCTGGTAGTTTCATTTTGTATTTTTTGTCCTATCAGGTCACTGTGTCAACTACTGACAACATAATCATCGTAATTAAGAAATTATGTTTTAGCCTGATGGTGGATGATTCTTCTTCTGCTTGTTGGTAGCAAGTAATGTCTTTTATTTGTACCTTCAGGAAAAAATTTCCTCCATTTGATTTTTTATGGGTAACAAATGCTACAATCAAGTAGAAGATGAAGCCTTCTGTGTCATCTTCAGTCTCCTGCTACTGTCCTTTAAAGGTATTTTCTAGTCCCTCTACGCATATGCCAACTACACTAAGAATAGGAACAATGTCAGAGCCTAAATATTTTTTATTTTATTTCTTCAGAATTGTTTGGTTTAGGGTGTTAAGGAGAGGAAGATAGATGGAAGAGAATCACCTTTGCCCTACAAGCAGTCATTCTTAAAAGAGGATAATTAAATCAAGTGTGCCAATAAGTGCCATAGTAAGTAGGTTTTCTGAATAGATTTATTATACTGTCACTGTTTTTAATACAAATGTTTATGAAAAAAATCAGCAATACAGTGGAACGAAGACAGTAGTTGGTTCTGTGTCTTTCTGAGGCAAACAAATAATTCTGTCTTGGGCCTTTCTTGCCAATTCCTATATGATCCCAGCAAATAAAAGCCATTAGCAATACATTTTCCCAGTCCTGTCCATTTTAATCTAGTTTTTCTCTGATCTTAATGAATTGTCATAAATTCCTCTAGGACAGGGATGAGGAACCTCGTTGAGGGCTAAGCAGACCTTTCTGAGTCTTCTAAATTACTCCATATTAGGATACACCAGAAAAAATCAAATTACCACAGGCTGTATGGATTTAAAGTCCTCAGGCCTCAGAGTCCCTGTTCTGTTTCTACTTATAGCTTATGGCTGTGTTTGGACTAGGTTTCACAAGAGAAGGGACTTTTCTTTCTGAACATTATAAAGATCCACCTTATTATTGTCCAGATTCTCATCCTCTGATGGCACGTTTAGAGCTGGACTGGTAGAGTATTATGAGATTTGAGCCATTTCCCCAAAACACATGGAATGTGTTCAGCCAAAATGTGGTACCATTTAAGAAAGGGCTGAAGAATCTCTCTTGCATTTAAAATAGATAAAGACAATTCTGAAGCTAAGATTTATTTTATCTGTAGTTATTTAATCCTCCCTAGTAGTGCTGTATGGGTAGGCTGCTGCGGGATGATGCAGCAAAGACGCAGCTGACTCACCTAACTGGCACCGATACTTTACAGGACTAGGAAAAGTCTGACAGATGTTGCAATGTGTGTTAAAAACAGGATGCGAAGGTATTCAGTTAAGCAATTCAAGTGACTCACTTACTGACCAAATCCTGTTAAAGGTCTACAGAGAAATACATTTTAAGGGCATTGTAAATTTGAGTAGCTTTGTAACAATAACATAACTTAAATTTTGGTGTGGTCTCATAAAAGAATTAAATTCGGGTTACAGTTTTACAGGACAGTTTGACATAATGACATCTGGGAGTTGCAAGAGATGTAAACTGACATTTTAGGACTCAACATTTCTTCAAGAAGTACGTTTCTGAACTTGCTGAGGTGCTTTGCCATTTAGAAATGTGGGTATGTTCTGTACTCCCTTTACACAGAGGGCAGAGAATTCCTCCCACATATCCTGGTCACACTTGAGATCTTGTGGTGTTCAGAGATGAAGGCATTAACAGCAATACAAATTTAACAGGAAAAGCACCTTCTAACAAAATCTGTAACTTAAATATACTACAAATCTAGTCCAAAAGAATTAAAAGATGTGCCTAGCCTTTATACCGAAGAAGCAGTTATATGAGCTTTTTTCCATCTGCACATAGGCTGAGCTCTGGTAATCAGAAAATCAATCTAGCAACTAGAAAAATGCTGGAATGAATTTTGCAGAGTGAATGATTCACTGTAATCTTAGTATTATTTTATTATAAAACTTAAACATCATAATTTAGTCTTGAGAACAACAGGCCTGATGTCTGCTGAGTACAAGAGTTTAGCGTTCATAGCATGCTGAATCACATTTTATACTCCTAATGCATTGCTTAGATGGGTAACGTCTCATCATTTGATTTAAGCATCTTATCATCCTGTGGGCAGAATTTATTTAAAATTTAATGCAGAAGTCCATGCTATTTTCTCAACCACAAATAAGTGATTTCTACTTTAGTCTCCATAGAGACTTTGAAAAGATATAGAGGAATGCTGCTCAACTGGAATGTTTACTTCACTGCAGCTGTGGTACAAAAAGGCAAGTAGGTATAATCTCTTTTCCCAAAACTTTCCCACCATCACCTCTTTTCATAGTGTTTGGCCTATTAATATGTTTCAAATAAGGTTACTTGTTCTTTGCAGTCAATTTGTTTTGCAAGAATGCAATAGATACATTGTCTTCTCACAAAATTTAGGCTATTTACAGTAGAGTTTGATGTGTAGCAAATTGAGCAAGGGAAAAGGTAACTGATTTAATATTTTAAAGAGTATTGTCCCTAATCATAAGGATTATATGCTATGTTTATTTTCAGTAAGAAGTGTTTATTTTTTCTTTATACACTATATTTATTTGATATTAATAGATACAGCAGTATCAAAGCTAGTATTTAAAGCTAGTGTGTACACATACACAAGTAGGTTCCAAATATATGCATATTATCAGGCTGTTATGAACAGTATCCATGCTGTCTGGCACAAAGTCTTATTAAAATCTGGAGGAAAAATATCTTTTTCCTTCTCTTTGTTTTTTGTCCAGGTAAATAGCAGAAATACTGTATTAGACTTAAGCATAAATCTTGACTCTGGTAACTTGTAGGGTACTAGATGGGAAGTCTAAGGAGATGAAAGGGAGGATAAAAGTAAAGGCAAGGAGTCCTAGAGCTGAGCAATCAATCATAAAACACAAGCATATAGAATGAGCACTATCCCATGAGTGCTTCTATTACTCATTTTATTTCCATAGCTAGAAGTATTAAAGGGGTATCTGTTAAAACTAAGTTTCAGTTGTATCAATTTAGAATCAGTTTCCAGCTCCTTCTGCATTTCATTCTGGGATTTAAGGCCAAATCATTTTACTTTAGATCTAGAATCACTCCCAGTGATTTGTACATAGGAGGAGCCCTATATACAGTATAATCCCTCATCTAATACTGCCCTGATTTTGGGATGCCAAAAAGATCTTTCTTTAGGGTTACTCTTTCTTGTATAAGAATGGGAGACAAAGGGAGCAAGGTTTATCCTACCAAAAATTGGAGAAGTCTTTTTCTTCTCATCTGAGAATTAAAATAATCCTTTTTGGTGCCTGCCTGAAGGATTTGCTGCTTCTTTGTACTGATGGAAGTGAAAATGCAGATATTATTTTGTCATCCTACTCAACTCTCTCTCTCTCTCTCTCTCTCTTCCATGAGAAATGGAGAAAGAAGCAGAGAATTTATTTAGTAGAAGAAAAATAAGTAGCCACTAGAATTGGCAGAATAAACTCAAATTGCTCCCCAAAAACCATGATCTGCACTTGGACCTCAATTTAGAGAGCGGATGGCTGTTTTGCTACTTGGACAACTCTCAGGAGCTGACAGGAGACTCTTCCGGCTATGTCTGAACTAGCAGACTCATGTGCAGGATGCAGCCACATCTGATTTCCAGATGAAGTGAGACTTTGGTTCACAGCAGCACCTCCTGCAGCTTCATCAGCTCGGTATCAGCAGAAAGAAAACCCAGGTTCAAAGATCAGGGGAAAGCCCTAGCCCACCCTGGATAGGTTTCCAGCCTTAGCAGTGTGAAGACAAAAGCCTGGGACATATTATAGGACACATCATCAGCTGTCTAGACTAAAACCAATTAAACAACTCCAGCTCAGGTGACTTCTGAGCTGTAAATTATTGGAGGTTTGGGAAGTACACCAGGGCAGTCTCACTACATGCTTGTCTACTCCTACCATCTTCCATAGCTACTAGCTATTGCCACTGCTGCAGCCAGGACACTGGGATATTTAGACCTCTGTTCTGACCCACTACCTCTATTCTTATATTATGTTGTTATTTTCACAGAGTTAGCTAAGGGACTCTATAGGTACCCTTTCAAGAAGGGCTTTGGGGTTTTTTTTCCCAGTAAAAGAGTGGAATTTCTGTAGGGATCTTTAATGACGTTGTAGCCTAATTTTACATTGTAGTAGTCGAGCCTTATTTTGCCCATTTTTTAACTTTAGCAGTTTCACTGACTTTTGCTGAAGCTGAAGTTGCTCAGAACTGCTGAAATAAGCCCAAATGTCATGGACTGAAACAAAGGGAATCCTACTCAGCTTGTAGGCAGCAGCACACACAGCGCAGCTCTGTTACTCAGTTTGTAAGCCAAGAACTTGATGAAAATCCAGGCCTTGTTGCATCTGTTTGCTTCCAAGTTTCAGAAGTTCAGTCTTTTATTCGTACTTCCCAGTGCCCTGCTAAACTAATTAATTTGAACAGTAACTGCAATGTAATTTCCAAGCAAATGCTACAATAACATTAATATTAAAATCTGTAAATGCTACTGGAGTTAAATGAATTCTCTGGACAATTGTAAAAAAATTGAGAGTTAAATAATTTGCTTTTCATTGCCCAAGATAATTAATTTTTGAAAATAAACTTGTGAGGAATATACTAACAAGCAAATCTAACTATAAGAATAGTTTGCAGTATACAGTGAAACTTTGGTTTCCATAGCATAAGCTGAAGTTGGTAATGTTTAGGATTTCATAGTTTCTTACAGTTGTGTATTTACTTGAGATATACACAATAGATAGTTTGTTTTAATTTACTGGTCAAGTCTGCAATTTGTAGATTAGCAGCATTAAGTCTTTCGAAATAAGATATGAACAAACTAAAGCATGAGTTAGTCGGGTGTTTCCAGTTCAGACCAAACAGACCAAAAGTTGTTCATACTTGTGTATTCCATTGGTGTTGATGTGGTTACATGTAAATAATCAAGAGCAAAATTTATCCCATTGACTTAAAGATTAAAGCATGTAAATAGCCAAAGTTAAGCTCTGCTATTCATATTGCATAAGAAGAGAGGAGCTTTTCATTAGTATTACACTCTCCAGTTTACACTGACTAGTTCTAATTATGCTGTTTCTAGTATGCCAACTAGAGAAAAGATGCAGCTCTTCTGAATACAGCAAAATCAGTAGTAACTGAACTGTTGGCTTATCAGTCTTTCAGATTTTGTTTTACATATCTGACAATTTTAGACAAAACAAAATCCTACCCACAGTGTTCTCTGATCCAACTATCATTTACATATTGATAACATTAACCTATCTGTCTGTGAACTGTTATGTCTACTTGGCTTTACACTTTTGGATGGGAATTTAATCTGTTAAATATCAGGGGTGATGTCTCCTCTGTTTAATCACTACGGAGTCACTGCATTAAATTTACTCATTTCACTGAATTTCTAAAACATGAGAACAATGTTCTTTTTCTTATAGGTAGTGGACCAATCTTATACCCTGAGTATTGAGTATTTGTCTTGGCTGCAGAGTTAACTCAACTTACAATTTCTCTGTGGTTTTTAGCTTGAAGCCTGTATACCCACAAATCCTTAATTGTAGCATTGTAGTACTTCAAAGATTTCTGGGGATAATCAGTGCAGTGTCAGCTGATGCAGTGACTGTGAGGCATAGGTAACACTCTGCAATGTAACTGATCTTAGAAGTGCTTGACTGACTCAAGTGACGGCTGTCATTTCTGTTCCCAGTAGCAACATGGGCATATTCTGTATGATGAATGCTCAGATGGTGTAATTACTTCTTGGAAATGTTTGATTTTTTTCATGCACAGAGAAACACTGCAGTATGCAATCTGCCATTCTCTGGGTTTTTTGAATGCACTGTGTCAGGATTCCTGATGTTAAGAAATTGAGATAACTAGATACAGAGTCTGGGGAGATGGACAGATTAATAGATATAGATGTACATAGGGGGGTGTGTGTGTCCTCAGAAAAAAAAATCCAGATGGAAAAAACTGGCATATCTGGGAAAATTGAGACATATGGTAGCTTTAAATCAGGTTTACTTTACAGTGAAGGCATTGCCTAAGGCATAATAATGGCAGCAGGAACAATGCCTCCACTTAGGCAAGCCATGGACCAAGTGTTTGGCAGAGGGTCCTGTGGAAAGGCTAGGAAGCATTACAAGCTGGGGAGAACTTTCTGGTAGCTGTTCCTATATCAGATTGTTTAAATGGGAAATCAGTAGACTTCATATTCCAGGCATTTTAAATTATTTATTTGTGCTTAAGCCCTGCCAACCAAAGTGTAATTTAAAAAGAAATTTTGGTCTCTGAACCTTCAGGGTTCACATTTTCAAGCTTTTCTTGGCAACCTTGAAGGCCAGAAAGGTCCTATATTTTGCTGCTTTCTTGTTTGCTTTTTTTAATTAAAGGTCAAATAACCCATGCAAGCTCTTAACTCCAGAGGCTGGAGCTTTATTAAAACAACAAACAAAAAATTGGAAAATATATTATAAAATCTTGGTAGCTGGTAAAACTGAATTTGTTTTCTAGAGCATGCCATATTTGAAAAGAATAAGTAGAAAGGCAGAAAATGAGAGAAGAGCATCTTCCAAGCAGATAGGTCCTGTTTATCTAAAGTGGGACAAGGAGAACTTTTATCCCACTTAACTTTTACTTTTGGATGGCATTTGAATTGACCTTGTGTGTTTGGCAGCTCATCTGTTGAGCCATCTGTTTCAAATTATGCATGCTCAGAGGGCACATTGCATCCAGGGATACAGTTCCCCCAAACACAAGAAATTTGAATTGGATTTGCAGTTTAGCAATCTGTAAACATGGATGTGCAATCATACATCTAAATTCTGTTTATTTTGGAGAAACTGAAGTATTCATACAGCTGGAGAAACCTGAGGAAGGTTGTAAGTGGAAAGCCTTAGGCCATATTCACTGTCCTGTGTCCCTTGTACAGTGCTCAGGCAGTGCAAAATAAGAGAAAACCACCCAAGGTCCCCAGCTAGGAAATTTCTCTTTCAGACTGAAGAGTTCTTAATGGACTAAGAGCTGATATAGTAACCAGTTTTACAGCCTGTTTAAACAGTGTCTTAAAGGGATTGTAGGGTAGAGAAACTGCAATTTGGCTCCCTCCGTTAATGAATCATCTCCGATCCCATTACAGGGCTAGAGATGAACTGGGTAGTGAATCAGAAAGCTGTAACCAACTCTCTGAGAGCCTTTGTTATGCAAGTACATCTTGGCCAGGAAAGAGGATTTGATCCATAAACTTTAATGGTGCATTAGGTAAATTTTTTATTATTTATGGCATACTAGTAGCACTTATCTTTTTCATATGTTATCTGCTTTGAACATACTTTTTTTTGGAAGAATATACTGCTTGTTCCACCCCTCCCTATTCCTTCCTTTCCCCAGAACGCTGACTCAATTCCTTTTACTCTTTCAGTCAACTTGCAGTTTTAGGCATTTCCTTGTCTGGGTTTCAGTGGAACACATTACCTCCTTCTCATCAGCATTGTGCAGCTCTGTTGTGGCTATTGAATAACATGCTGGCTGGAGATGAAAGAGATTTCTTTACAAGCAGTAGATACTGACATAAGACCATCTTCTCTTCATGGAATACACTGAAACTATGGACTTGGTAGCAGTTGTGCAGTTGTGTATGAGAGAAGGAAATTTGTCTCACATAATGCAGCGATGGAAGTAATGGTAAATCTAGAACCAGCCAGGAAACTTGAGGGATAAATGTAATTTTGTCATAGATTCTCTTTCTAGATTATTATATTTCCTTTTTATAGGTTTTCACGTTAGCCAAAACCCCATATTGTTTGCATTATCAGCAAAGTTTGAGTCCTCTGGTGATGAGGATCAGACTTAAGTAATATAGTTTACAATAAATTGTGACCAGAGTGTTGACCAAATGTAGATCTGTTATATTGTTTGGGCAGATCTTATTCAATGTGCATGAAGAGTCTAATTATGACATTAGGTTGAGTGAGGTGCTTGGAAATATTTATTCCTGCTAGAAGTAGCACACATAATTCATTTAATCAAATAATTGTATATGCGCAATTTGCACATCTAAAATATTAGGAATTTTACTTTTTGTAATATATTTAATCTGCTCATCTGATCAAAAATAGATCTTTATATTACATTGCTTACTCAAGTATTAAGTTGTATTACTTTTTAAATTAGCAATCCCAAAAGAGCTACAGGAATTGATGAACATTATGTCAGCAATGTTACAAAATTGAGGTACCTGAAAGACAAAAAAAGTCTAATTAAAATTTTGTCTTTTTGAATCTTGCTAGTAGAATAAATGCTTTTCTCATATGAACAATTTGTTAAGTTATTACAAAGCTACAACGGCAGGGGACAGAACTGCAGATATGTAAAAAAGTCAGCTGTATGATAATGCTAAAGGGGAGAGAAAGAGATTCTCTGCTGTTTTTAGAATGTGCCAAGGATGTAGGTGCTATGTTTTGGGGAAGAGAGCTCTTTTAGACTAATGCCATCTGGCTGGCTTTCATCTGTGCTAGTTGTTATATAGGCCAAGCCCACTGCCCTGCCTCTACCACATTTCTTGGAGTAGGAATTACATTAAAAATACAGTAATTCCCAGTTACCTGACTGGAAGCATACCTATTCAGTGATTTAGAAAGCCAAGGAAGCAATCCAAGCTTCTGTGCTTCTATCAGAGACTTTGATCAAAAGTTTCCTCATCCATATCCTGAAGCAATTTTTGGATACATTTCCCCTTTCAAGCCTCACTGGCAGCAAAAAAGCCTGGCTGTAGGATCTGCTCCAATTTGCTGTCCAATGCACGTGATAAATACAGTTAAAAATCCTCCACCACCACCCCCAGGTCCTCTGTCTCATTCTTTTAGTTAGTAACTACTCTTTCTGAGATGCCATGCATATCAGCTTTGTTTCCTGCGCTTTATTTTTGCAAAAGACAGAGATCTATCACACCAAGGTTTTTCAAAGCCTGTGTCTGTGTGACAATATTGGTAACTCACTTAATCTTTTAAATTATTCTGTAAATGCAAGTCTCAATCCTATATTGAGGATAACTGTAGATTACTAAATTGTTATTGTAGGAACTCCATACACTGGAAAAACAGATTTGAAATTATCAGGATTAGATATTATGTTGACTTTTATTTGAATACAATAAACTTTGTGATATCATCCAGGCCTGTCACTAACTTTTGTTGTTTAGCGTTAACAGACATCTTGCATACTTGAGAATCCCAACTACAAAAATAGGGATACTGAAAAGCAAGAATAAACAGCAGATACCTGCATTTATAAATACAATAATATAGGTTTTCTTGACCTTGATCTCTACAAGGTACCTGTATGGTTTGTATTTTTGGGCTGACAGTTGTGCCATCTAGCTAATGGATTTGTTCTGTAGTCCCATGTAGGAGACCCACAGCTAATTTTTAGCCTTGGATTTATTCCCTACTTAGGAGAATTGGAGTTAAATTAAGTAACTCATCTATATATTCATTTTACAGTTAACTAAATATCTCTACTGATGATTTTGAAGTATTTTTTTTCTCATGCTCATCTGTATGTATGTAATTTACCATCATCTAATGCTATCACAAGGAAGGAAGACAGAAATTCATTAAATCATTTTTTACAAATATTTCTCTAAGGAAAATCACTAGGGTAAACTTGATTTGAACAGGAACAAATTCTATCTCTTCAGTAAACAGGAAGAGACTGACAATCAAGAATGTTTCAGTTTTGGATGTAATTTGAATGCCTTTTGAATCATGGAGATTCTTTTAGGAAGAATACATCCTCTGTTTCTGCAAAACTCATCTAGCTATCTGATCTTATCTAGCTTGTATGGCTTCTTCCTCTCTCTTTTACCTAAAACCTCGATACTTTCCTCTTTTGGACTGCAGTGTTCTTTGTGTCATTTTTATACATCATACCTATTTGTGTTGTGAGCACCTTGAAGGGTTTGTCCTTCTAAAGAAGGACAAATTTGTTTGTCATGTTTACACAAATTAAACTGATATGGGAGTCTGAAAAATCTGGCTGGTCTGATACTTGTGCATCATCATCAGTAATTTTGATAATCTGAAATTGATATTTATATATCGATGTACCGATAAATTCTTCAATTCCTTCTCAGCTTTTGTGCATCTCATTTAAATTAATATTACCAATAACAGCAGGAGTTAACTCAGCTTGTCTTTCAGATTCTGGAGTGCATTTTTAAGGCCAGAACATATTTAAATGTAATTTTATTTGTAAACTGAGCCAGTTTGATTGAAAAGTTGTGAAACTACTAAAATCCATGGTGTAGTTTTCACAGTCACAGTGATTATCACACTGGAAGTATTTTCCATGGCTGCTTTAATTGCTACTAAAACTCAGTTAAAGAACCTTTTTTTATGAATGGCCACCAGACTTTTGTAGCTGCATCTGTTGAACACAACAGGTGAAGTTGATGAAATATCTTTTATTACAGATAATAGGAAAGAAACATAAGGTGACACAGAGGTAAGAAAGTCCTTGTCAGCTGATGGAGTTCAAATTCAATTAATGCTCTTTTGCATCTGATCAGTCACGTGCACACCTTAAACAGATCCATCAAGGCTGAATCACTGTTGCATTACTTCTGCAACTTAATACTAAAAAAAACCCAAACATATCAGTCATTAAGCAAATAATTTGGTCATCTTTAAGGATATTTCATGTTTCAATTGCATTATGGGTGCAACCAAACAAGAACATATGTTAAATTGTGAACTATTCACTGCACCCATACTTTACAGCAATGAGATAATATTCAGTCTTTGATATTTAGTAGTGATATTTATTGTATGTGTTTAAAACCTTTTTCATGAAGGAAAATATTTTAGGTGCTATCTCATGACTCAAGTTACATTACTATTATTGATAGTACCAAACTGATTTAGAAGAATGAAAGAATTCAATTTCATATTGATAATTCAGAAGTCCAGAAAACAGAGAAGTTTTAAAGCAACATTCCTCAGTCTTAAATATTGACACCAGTGGAATTACATGTTTTGTACTTAGAGGGACATTTTGCCTGCCGGTGTTATGCAATAGTTGGCTGAGTAACAGAATGGATTCCTCTCCCTGCTACAGAGCTGTAAATCAAAAATAATCCCATATGGTGGTTTCTCATTTATGGACATACAGTAGGATTGTGTTTCTGAGAAGGGGGAGTGCAGCAGAAAGAGTACCTGTAGAGATTCCTACAGACTCACACCAAATTCCTTCTGTCTGCAGAAAGAACGCTGCAATCTGGTATCTGATAGCTTTCACAAAGTGCAACCTGCAGTCTTTCTTACAGCACCCAGGACTGATGCAGATATAGGCAAGTAATGCTTTGCTCTTGTTTCTCACTATATTTGTCAATAATTTGTGATCTTTTCCATAGCAACAAAGGCGTCAAAACACATATTTTAGTTAGCACAGTTTTAAATGTGGCTTAATCATGGTTAATTAACATGATGGAATCATCTTCGTCCTTGTCTACTTTGAGGGCAAAATCATTAACACCTTTTCAAATATGGTTGATTTTCCACTATTGCTAAGGCTTTTGACTCATCTCCTCACAGTACTTTTGGCAGTCACAGTACTATAACCCAGCTGAGATCTCTGTTCTGTCACCAGTGGTCTTGTCACTGTAGTTCACATACATGAGAGAGGTTATTGCTGAAACCGAGTAGAATATGATTTAAATTTAGGAAAGTTTTAACTACTAGTGTAAAATGAAACACGACTATTGTGTTGTCCTGAATAAGGATGAATTTAAACGTGTGTTTTAAGTGTTTTGCTGTGTTCATACCTGAATCGTTGCTGGACTTGAAGACTGGGTTGCAGGTAGTAGGTTACTGTGATTTGGGAAAGTTAGGTTTTTTTGTCCTTTGACCAACATTATTGCATCAGTGTTATTTTATTTTCACAATTTCCAAACCATTTTGACATTGTTATGATTGTAATTAAGACTAGATGAAAATGAAAGAAAATTGAGAAGAAGGTAAGAATATATAAAAAGATAAAAAGAATTAGGAGGACAAAAAAGGAAAGTCTCAAGAAGAAACACTTGCTAGTATCAAGATTTACAGTAATGCCGTAAAAATGGCATCATGCCATAAATAGTCATGAGTTTGTCTTAAAGACAAACCATTTCATGAGAAGAAAAAAATTCAAATGGTCAATAACATGGTCTTTTACCTAATTATTTCATGTATCTTATAATTCTGAAATGAATTAATAATCTTTAGTGTGAAGTGCAGAGTGAATTAGTTCTAGGTTGGGGAATGCTGGGAATTCAGTGTATAGGGTTTTTTTTAATATTTTCTATTTACTTAAAACATAGTAGACTTGTAATTGTTTCAGAAAGGCGAGCCATGCATTCCTTGGATTTATAGTATAGACAACATACCTAAGGAAAAAGGGAACAGAAGAAACTGTTGGTAGAAGCCTTCTGCCCACTACTTTGTAAACATATTAGTTTTCAACCCTCATTTTGGTCGAATATACAATACACATTACAATATTGATGTGTTTAATTTATAATGAAGACTGTTGCTGTTTCAGCAGTGGTATTGCTTATTCTATTTCTGTCAGAGCATATATTAATCTGTACAAGGAACGACTAAATCTCCAACTGCTGTATTAGCTGGACATCATGTCAAATTAGTGCCTATTGAAGATTTTTCTGGGTTTCAAATATGATCTTGAATTAAAAATTAAATCCTATGTGAAAAATATCACTCTGCTGTGTGTCATCCGTCTAGTTTATAAAGAGGTCAAAATTGACCTCTTGTATATATCTACATTTTCTCTGATTCTTTTGGGGCATGAGGTATAGCCCCATGAAATTGGCTCATACAAATTAGTTGGAGAAAATATGCTTACAGTCTTAATGAAAAGATAAATTGTGTATATTTTTACATGGTATAGATGGGTCTGTAGTACTGCATTTTAAATTTGCCAACTCTTCCACCAAACCTAATTGTTTTGAAGAGATTCACTCAAGCCTTATTCAGGTTATTATCAACTGTAACATTCCAATCTCTTCATAAAAATTCAAGATTGTTCTTTCTAATTCTCACAGTTCAAAAATAGTTTTGCCCTTTGGGATTCTGAACATTTGCAATAAATGACATCATTTTACAAAAACAAAGAGGTACAATTATTCCATACTGTAGTCTGTTTCTATGTGACATAAAACTGCCAGATGAAGAAATTAAATTCAGATATAAGAAAGTATTTCTGAACATCTGAACAGAAAACCACTGTTCAGATGAAGAAATACGCAAAGATACCTTAATATCCTAGTTTGTGCTTCTTTAATGCTGCTACAGTTTTGTATACATTTGATCATCCCACAACCCACTTTAAAACACTTTCAAGGCAGCTATAACTTTGAAAGTCTGCAAACCACCATGAGGAGCCAAGAGCACAGCACAAGAGGAATTAGCAGATTATTCCTCTGCAATTTTCGTAATGATCAGTGTACATACTCTAGTAAGTAGACATCCTCCTAGAAGATACACTGTAGGACTCACACATTACAGGTTTTATGCAAAAAATTAACAGATCTCCATGGAAGATCTGATAAAGAAGGTCAGGCTGTATTATTGTGGCCTTAAAACATACCAGCCTATCAGTAACCCTGCGTCTAGAAAACTTGCAGCTGCATAAAATGTATAGAGCACATAAAGCATATCCTGGGGTGTATTTCTAGTAAAAGGCATGCCTGCAGTTGTGACTTCCTAAAACAACTTGTGTCACTAGTCCTGGAAAGTACTCTGAGATTTCTGATAAAAGGTACCTTCAGTCCAAAAGGTCATCAAAGTTTTGTACGATGATCTTCCTCATTTCTCAGGAGGCATCTCAATAATCTAAGTGTGGAAAATGCTGTTTTGTATCAGGAACACGGCTGTTGCTTGGCTTTCTGAAACCTGTGCAACATAAGATAGTCTCTGTTTACCTGTGAGCCAGTTCCCTTGCATTTCATTCTTTCATCATAGAATAATAATTCTTTTTTTGCCAGAATTTTGTATGTTCATGCATACAGTTCCTTTTGTTCTGGAAAACTCAAAATGGTTTAATCCTTCTGACATTTAGATCCTTAATTCTGTATATGTAATACTGGAGCTACTAATCTGCTTTGCACTGAAATTCCAGAAAGCTAGATACATCATTTCATGTTCAGGTATGCAGGAGGCAGGAGCGAGTCATTCCTCTAGTCAGCCTCCCGAGTGTTCATGGGTTGTAATAATACATTTCCTAGAACAAGCAAGACAAGTCATACTAAATGCCTATGTGTTGTTTTGGGAAAAAAAAAAAAAAGGGCTTCCTGTGTCCTGATCCATAATGTAAACAAAGCTATAATAAAGGAAGGGATGGACACTTAAGATGTTATTTCCAGGGAGACCAGTGGATATGATTAAAATGTTATTAGCTTTACTAACAAAGATATTTGGTGATCATAAGAGATTTATAAAACGCAGAGGTCATTAGTGTCTGATTCTGACTTCACTGTCTTGCTGCAGCACAGGTTTCAAATTCAAGTCAACTGTAGTAGAACAAGTCACTTTATACACTTAAGCCGTGTCTTACAATGGGGATTTGCACCAAAATGGTTGTGCTGTTGCTATTGTAGCTGCACTGGTGCAAGCCCCATTCTTCAGAAGCCATTTGGCTGTTTTTGATTTATTAGTGGTCACTTGTTTGTCCAGTGTAGACTTAACCTTGTGCATTGTCTTTTTAAAGAAACAATAAAGAACACTGAGATCTGGTACCCATTTGCCAAAATGTCAGTACTTAGAATCATAGAAAATCCTATTATAACTACAAACAATAGCATGCTAAATACTGTTCTCCATGTCCTTTTGGTATCAAAAGTGTCCTCTACTAGAGGATCTTACAACAAATAGATCAACATCTAGCAGTTATTACAGAACAGATTACAGATAAACACATTTCCTGCAGGAGAATTCATGCTGAATGTGAGAAGATATAAAATGAAACTGTTAATTTTTTACCTAGTTCATTGACCTTTTGACTTTCTTATGTTCTTAACAAGCTTTCCCAAAAACCCAGCACACAATCCCACCACCCCTTCAACATCTACACAGTTCTCAGTGCAGGAGATACTGCAAAAGGCCAAGATTCATGGGGTCAGCAAAAGGAGAGACAGAAGAACAGGGTTTCCACTGAGGAGCTAGTAAAGGGAGAGGTACATTTAGTAAGTCCTCCAGTTCCAGATTTCAGGAGCCCTTCCACCCTAGCCAAGCCCAAGTGAGCTGCTCGTGCCTAAGCCAAGAAAGTAGTTGGAGGGCATTGTTTTGCAAACCTGCGAATGGTTTCGGATAAATATTAGTAGCCCTATATTTTTCTTGACAGAAAATAAGTATGAAGTCCATTTTTATGACCCTGTGTCAGGAGATGACATTTCGATTCCAGCTTAGAAGCAGATAGCTATTTTCTTCTGGGAGCTGACATTCTAGATTCTAGATTTATCTGCAGTACAATAATTCATTGTCAGTAGGCTGACAAGTGCTGTTGTAATTATCATTGAGATGTCTGAGGCTGTGAGCTAGTTGTTTTAACTCAGGTGTTTGGAGGCATCCAGGACAATATTTGTGGGAGTCACGGAACACTCAACAACAGCAAAGATCTACGTGACCACACCAATCCAGTGTTGGTTGAATGGAACTCATTATTATTTTAATTTGCCGAGGCCATGGTGGTTACCTTGAGCAATTCTTGTGCTCTGTGGACAGAGTGGTCATGCCTGATGACCATGGGTTTTGCACGTCCATCCACCTCTCAGAGGAGCCAAGCATGCTATATGGATGGCCAGGGTGTGAAGGAATGTAACCACATATATGGCACTGCCTGCTAGTTCCTAAGCAGCAAGTGCAACTTGTAGGCTGCTGCTGCTGCTTAGGAGAGCTCAACAGCAATGTGAAAAGGCTCTCTGGATCAGCAGACTGCTGTGCACTTCACAGTTTGAGGGAGCAAAATGGTGGGGTTTGTTGCATTTATTTTCTAACTCAGAGGCTTCAGGAAGGTCAGGCCCTCAGGGGCAGTCGTTTGGCCAGAGCAGACATACGTCCTGGATGGCACATTCTGCTCGGAGGGGACATGGGACATTTAATCATGCTGTGGGTAAGGCTGCCCTGCATGAAGGGCTCTGTTGGGAGAGGTGAGTACCTGTACAAGTCCCTGGTGTTCCTTGACTCAACACCCTTATTTCAGTAGCCTCGCTGCAGCTGTGGGTCTATACTGGACCAGATGGGAAACACTTGATGCAATACCCAGCAGAGAGAAAGGGAACAGCAGCAAGAACACATCTGCTGAGTCAGATAGCCTGCCCACAAAATCCTGCTCGCAACAGCTCTCAACATCAAGCCTCTAACTCCAGAGCCAGGTCCCATTAACTTGTTTTGCATTTTCCTTCTATTTGAAATGAAAAGAACATCAGCTTGGGCATAACCTCTCTCCTGAGAGGCCACCAGTCTGCTGTAGCTGTTTTCCTCTCCCGGGCAGAGGAGACTGAGAGAAGGAGAGAACAACTGACAGAGCAAAGGGCATCCATGCGAGATCACGGCAGCTAATAGAAACCCAGGCCCTCCAAATCTCTGCCGAGGGGCCCCCTCCCAAATACTAACGGGCTCAGATACTGCTGTCCCCAGGAGACACAGCTGTAGTTTTACAATCATCTGGTTTAATTTCCAGATATTAATTATTGTGGGATAGTATTCCAATTTTAATCAAAGAAGAAAAAATCAACCTAGAAATATAATAGCCTGTGCTATTTTCTAGGGATTTTACTCAGGAGGAAATGAGTGTGAGGTGGAGTAGAGGTGTGTCAGTGACTATGTGAATGGTGTGAATATTTTTATATCTATTCTGTTTGCTTTTTGTACTTTTCCCCTCCATATCTTCTTTTTCTTGCTGAAACAAGGACTGAGAAACAGGTCGGTAAAGCAGAGCTTCTATAAAACCTTTATTCGAGAATAGGTGGGAAGGAGGGATCCCACATGTTTCGTGACAGATGATGAGAAATAGCAGCTCAGGATGACTGCCAGCTGAGGAATGACAGGATGCAGAGGTGGGGCGTGAGCATTAGCACAAGCATGAAACTGAGCTGAAGAGGGCAAAAAAAATGCAGAGTGGTAAAGAATTAAGAACAGAGAAAGAAAACAAAGCACATTGTGAAACCTGTCCAATAATCAAGTATGACTCCAGGTAATTTCCTCTTATTGGTCTGAATGTGTATTTCAAGTTTAAATTTGTGCCTAAACCATCTTGGGGTAAAGTAAAAAAATAGGAATGTTTTCCCTCCACCCTTGGTGACTGATGTATGATGTGGTAGTGCAAAGAGCTCATGATAGTAGTTGATAGTGTGTGGGTGTGAGCAGGTATGGGAGGAGCGGTTCATGCTCTCCTGTTCCCTGGCTCTGTTGTGGCAGAGGGAAATTTGTCTGAGTGAAGCTGCAGCCCTAAGCAGGAGAAAGAGCAGGAGAGTAAGTGGTGACACAAATATTGCTTTCACCCAGTTTGTACACAATTGTTTCTCACAGGTTAGGAGAATGTGGTGCAGTTGGCTTCCCACTCCAGCTTGCTCCTCTTTCTCTCGCTGCCTATGTTGTCTCACGGTTTCTCCTCTCCTAAGGGTTGCTCATTCCCTTTCTGCTTCCCCTGCAGAAGACCCACTGTTCCCCTTACTGTTCCACCAAGCGCAGTCCGACTGGGAGATGCATGTATACAACCAAGAGTTGCCTGGGCGGGCATATAGTTTCCTGTGAGCAGAGAGAGGCAAGAGGCCAAGCGCAGGGCTGCCCCTCGCTGCTGCCGAGCCAGGCAAGGACGTGCCGGCTCAGCACATCCTGCTGGGCTCAGCGGTGCTTCCTCCCGGGCCCTGTGCCCAATGCTGTTGCAACCGAGCCCAGACCTGATGCACCTCCTGTTTTGGGACTTCCCCCACCTGTGTCATGACTAAACTAGGGGACTGTCACCTTTCAAAATGCTTGAAGCATCTACAGCTGAAGCAGGGCCAATAGAGAAGTTAAGGGAAAGGCTAGGAACTGGGAGCGGGGATTTGGGCCACCATATCAGGCCGTCAACTCCGGCTCCGGGTTTTTGTTGCAGCTGCCTCGATTGGGCTCGGGCTCCGGCTCCGGCGAGCGTACTCCGGCGCCCGGTTTTGCTTGCGGCTCCCGCTGCCGTGTGCTGGCGGAGGAGGCTCCGGCTCCGGCCGTCGGGCGGGCGGGGATCCGGTGCCGGGTTTTGGCCAGGGCCAGCTGGGGAAGTTGCTGAAGTTGGGCCGTGAGTGCCGGGGCCGCGGCGCGTCCTTCCTGCGGCCCGGCCGGTGCATGATGGAAGCAGCATGGCCGCCCACCTCTCCCTGACACAGGTACCTCCCGCCGGCCTCCGCGCGGGGAGGGGGCTCCCCACCCCTGCCCGCCGCTCGTCTCCCTCTGCCGGCGGGCTCTGAGGCCTGGCGCCTCCCGGGGGTGGCGTGGGGGGGTCGGGACAGGAGCGGGGCCTGGGGCTCACCCGCTCCCGCGGCGCTGAGGCGGGTGGCGGGGCCGCCTCGACGCCGCTGGGGAGTGGCTCGGTGCTCCCCGCAGGGCCCCTCAGCGGCGCGGCTTTGTGCGCCCTACCCCGCCGCGCTAACGGCCGCCGGCGCTGTCAGGTGGCGGCTGAGGCGCGGCGGGGGGCAGGGGTGTGTCTGTGTGAGGGAGAGAGGGAGGGAGGAAGGGCGGGCGGGGGCGGCCGGGCGGGCAGCCCCGACCCGCGACCCGGGGGCGCCGCGGGCGTGAAACGAGATCCCGCCCGGCTGCAGGTGCCTCTGCCCGGGGCCGGGACGGGGAACGGACCCGGCCCGCCGGAGCGCGGCAGGGGCGCGGCCGCAGGCGTCCCCCCGGCCGGGGAGCGGCCCTCCGGGCGGGCAGCGCCGCGGTCGCGCCCGGCAGCCCGCAGAGGTCTGGGCTGCGGCGGCTGTAATCGCGGTTGGTCTTTTGTTTTCTATAAAGATACTGGGCGCCTGGTTTAAACAACAAAATAAACCCGCCCCGTAGATTTCGAAGGCAGATGGTGAACTCGGAGACAAGGGGAGCGTTCGCTCAGGGTTTGGAACGTGATAGCGCTGGGTTAGGTAACTGTGCCCCGGTGTCTGTGCGGGCAGCCGCCGGCCCAGCCTCCCTGCTCGGTTCCCGGAGCTCTGCAACTGACAGCGTGGGGAGAGACAGGATCCAGTGGGTCTCTGGAGGTAACGGCGTCGACGTGTTAGTGGACAGTATGCAAGAAGATTAGCTTGGAAGGGAGCGCTTAATTTCTCATTTTAACAGAAACTTAACTCTGCAGATATTGCTTGGAAGTCATTTTACCTTTTTTCTTTTCTTCTTTTTTTTGGTGGGCCCCATGGTATGGGGACACCATTTTTGCATATTGCCTGTACAGGTGCCTAATAATGAACTTGAAGAATCTTGGCACCATTTGGTGCTTGGGTCATCTCACTTTGCCTAAATCTTTGTTGCTTGCCTTTTTTTTTTCCTGATGGTAGTAGAATTGCTTCATACTGTTGGGATTGCCTCTTATTCCCTAGAGATTTGATAGCTAATAAACTGCACTTTTTGGTACTTTTTTTTTTTTTCCACTAAGCAGTGACATTAGAAATTTGCATTCCTACCTGACATAAGCCTGAGGCAGGCCTGTTGGTGCATACGCTCCTGCTTGGGATGCTTCAATCTGACAATTGACTGTCACGTTTACAGAAAGTAAAGCTGGTGAATAAGCGTGAATCCCTTAAGCACATAGAAGTAAACTTAAAAAGTTGGCTGCAAGGCTACTCAATTTGCACTTACTTATGTAGTTGACTTTTGAGAAAATCTTCAACTATTTCAAGGAAAGAAAGGAGGATAGTTTAGTGAAAAGATGAACTTCAAGTATGTGGAGAAAATAAATGTGTCTTTAAAGGTCTAAAGATATATAGTTATGAAGTATAATACCTTCTGTGAAAGCTTGCTTTAATATTAAAAAATGTTAGGTTAGCCTTTTCTGTGTCTCTTTTTCAACAGCCTTCAAGCAAAAGAAAAAAACTTAAAACATCTCCTTACCGAAGAGGAAAAAAGTTTTCACAAACCAGCAGCCTTAATTCTGTTGGTCTAAAGGCATGGGCTGTTCTGGCTCTTTATGTGGGGAGAGGGGAGGAGTGTCTGCTCTGGTGTGTTCTACAGCAAGACATTATTGCTTACAGGCTGCGTAATCCTTTCATTGTAGAATTTATTTACTTTTTTCGTCACATGGAAGGGGGACTAAATACAAATGGGATAAAGTTGACAGAAGCAGAAAAATCGCCAGTATCCTTAAAACCATTGTGACTACAGCTTGCATCGGTAGTTAAATTGAGGAAGCTATTTCTGTTGTTGACCATTTGTGTGGGGATTTCTTTTGTTTGTTTGTTTGTTTTTTCTTCTTGCGTTGTGTAAGAATCATCTTAGAAAGTCAAGCAAGCCTAAAGATAATTTCTTCAATGTAGGTTCTAACTTCTGGAATTTCAGGGTTGTGAAAAGTCATAACAAATTGTTAAGTGTTCTAAATCTGTTAAGATGAGTATGAGGAAGTGAAAACGATGGTATAGGGGGTGGGGGGCACAGTTACTGGCTGCAGTTAGATCAGATACTAGCACCAGCAATAAAAAGTATGCAGATCGGTACTTTCTGCTATAGACCACATGCAGAGAATAAGAGGCATATTAACCTGCAGTCAAGCTCGTAATTGTGTTGAAGTTTCTTTTCCCCTTCCCACATTTGATTTGACTGTGATTTAACATGGCTAGGAAGTTGGGTATTTCTAAATGAGACTAGGGTATTTTCAGATGACTTTGCAGCTGCAGTCTGAGAGGGCTGGGCATGCTTTATTTGAATGTCAAAGTTCTGTTTAAGTAATTTGAAACTTTTTGGTGCTAATTGTATTGTGTTGGCCGATTAGTAAAAAATATTTCAGGACCGTGTAGCTGTAGTGAAATTTATTACACCAAGTATGCTTGAAAGTGTTGCGAAACAAAGGTGATTATCTCCCCTGCCTCCCCCCAATTTAGTAATAATCTGAAGTATCTTTTCTCTCCCCATTTTGAACCAATTCTGCAACATCTTGTTGCCACTTGCATTTGCTTGCTAAGTGTTATGATCTGAGCGTAACTGTGAATTGAATAGAGAACTTCTAAGGAAACTTCTACCAAGTCAATGTTTTGTTGTGGTTGCCTTTAGTTTGGAAACAAGCTAGCAACATCAGTGAGAAGGAACTGTTCCTATCTTGCAAATTGTCATCTGTTGTTGGAAAACTCAAATTAATCTATAGCCAATATGAGGAGTTGTATTTTTGACCTTCCAAGGATGGTTGCTTATATGGCCTGTTTAATTTAGGGAATTTAGGGAGGAAGGAACAGAAAACTGAAGATGCAAAAAATGCATGTTGAGAGTGGGGAAGCTATGTTTGTTGAAAGCTGGTGTAATACGGACATTCAAAAACTTCTTGTTGCTCTTGGAAATTGAACTTGGTTTATTCTGAAAAACTGCCTGCATGTGATTGAGGGGGAAGCTCACAGTTTGGGGAAGGACTGTAAAGAAATAGTCAGGAAGAACAGGAAGATAACTTTTTGTCTTCCTAATGTCATGAAATGTTTTTTGTGAAAAATGTGGTAGTTGTCTTAAAGTAGTTATGAGCTGCTTTGGTAAACAAGACAAAGCCATGTCATATCAATTTGTATCCTAATTAGCTGCAAGTCTCAGTTTAGACTTCAGTATTATGTCACGGAGTCCAGAACGCTGTGCTTTGTTGTTGAAGGGAAGCATTGAATATTACAACTGAGGCTAAGCTAGATAGATATCCATCTAATGCATGTATTGCCAGATTAACGTCTTGTTACTGGAATAAATAGGGTAAATACTTACAGTATGAATTATATTCTCATAGTAATATATATGTTATATATAATATAGAGCCAAAGCTTTTGAGGTCTTTGGCAAACTTCTGATTTTTTTTTTTTTACGGGATCAAAAAAATGATAAAATTAAGATCTTAGTTTGTTCTTTTTACTGGAGTGAGAGATCTGTTGTTCCTCTTTCTGTCCTCCATGAAAGATGAGGAAATCTGAGTATGCATGTGTGTGTGTCTAAACTTGTGTATAGAGGAGGCTGACTGCTCCTCAAGCAGATAGAACTTAATTTTTTTTTATTGTTGTTGCATCAACCACGTTAGAGTGTAGCTGCATCTAAAAAGGCAGTGGAGCTACTCTTTCATCTTATACAGGCTTTGTTCAGTACTGATTAGAAGATGGTGGAGGTTTCCTGTAGCGATTTGAAAATTAAACCGAACCATTCTTAATTATGCAGTGACAGACATCTATGCAGAGAGAAGGCGGCAGAGTTTTTGTGCGTGCTTCAGCTGTTCAATGGGAATGCAGGTGCTGAATCTTGAAGTACTTGGTAATATTTGTATATAAATTTATAATAAATATTTTCTTATCTTTACTTTTGTTATTGCTGTAGGAGATGTGCTTGGTTATATAATGGAAAGTGGTAGAAAGCTTTACCATGAAACACTTCAGGACAGTAAAGCAATAGGGGGAAAAGAGATAAGTTGGTTATTGTTTGGAAAGGGCATTGTAAGAAAACCAGCTTGCCTTAAACTTGCCTGCTTTTTGGCTGGCTGTGTGAAGAACGTTTACAACCAGATTGTGTCATTTGGCCTGGAAACTCTTAAAATGAATCCTAGAGTTTTGCGCCATGATACAATACAGTATTTTGGATTTTAATCAAGATAGAATAGCTTGTTTCTCCCCTTCTATCTCATTTGGGTTGGAAGGGAAAGTTATTTTTGTTTTTCTCAAGGGTCAGCTTTTTGTTTGGTTGGTTTTTAAACCTTTTTGTGTGAAGGAAGGTTGTGGATGGATGGGGTGGACAGACTGGTAGTAGTATCTTATTACACTTAAATGCAAGTGTGCCAGAGGGATGAAAACATGGGGATATAAAGGCTTGATTGACAACAGAAGATGAAAAAGGCAGATGTCCCTGAAGGTGTTTTTTATTTCCTAGGTTAGTATTTTAAAGTTCATAGGTTTGTAACAAAGGTTGTAATTACTAGAACAGACATTACTCTTATGAAGTGTAAACTTCTAAATGGAATCACAATAATGTATTTCTATTTTTGTGTGCTGTGGAATCTGACCTTTTCTCCCTCCCTCCTTTTTGCACTGAAAACAAGTTGAATTTACTCTATGCAATTGGTTGTTACAAATCCCATTTAAAAAAAAAAATACCAGGTAAATTCTACAGCAGCACTTTGAAAGATGTGGAGCAGTGTTTTTCTTCTTATCCCAGAAGAACATCCTAGACTATATTTGTATCTGTTGTTTTGTTGTGGGGTGTACTTTGAAGGAAAACCAAGTCTGTTACTAGTAAAATAGCCTGGGAAACTTTTTTACTACTATTATTCTATTTGGCGTCACAGGAAATTCCAGTTACTGCAGTGATACTGATGTTAAAATGAATATTGGAAACACTAATGAAATAAATAAGAATTACTGGCTTGTACTCTAAGTACTGAATGAAAAGATTGTTTTGCACTTAGTGTTTTCATTGCAGGACTGCACAATGTTTCCTGTCCAGGAGTGACAATGATTGGTTTGGCTGTAATAATGAAACATTTGGCTGAACAACGGGTGATATTGGGCAAGAGGGATGATGCATGAGAATTAATACTTCTAGCGTATGTGCTGGCCAACTCTGTTCTAGTCTTTTGCTCATAGCTTTAATTTGATTCTGTGCCTATACTTTTACATTGTAATGAAGTAATACTTGGTAAGTAAAATACGTGAATGTTTAGAACTACCCCTCTAGATTGCTATTCAAAATGTAGTTGGGTTGGTAGGTATAGCATTTGAAGCTTAGTTAAGAAAATATAGCATGCTTTGGAGCATGCTGGAAAGTGATTGAAAGTGTTGTTTGTTATATCGGTGTTATGGTAGTCAGAGGTCTGGCAAAACTTGAATATATTTCATCAGGCTATTTTAAGGGATGTGTAAATGCCTGCTTAGTTCATGGCTTAAATAATACAAGCCTTTGGGTACCAGAGCAAAGTCAGAGCAAGGTTAAGCTATATAAATGGAGGTATTGCAGTCAATACCAATGATGGTTTCCCAGCATATGTAATTTTTAATGTCTGGCTATGCGAGAAGTATTTCCCACCCACCCACCCCCCAACAAACAAATAAAAATGCACCAGCCACTCCCGTGCAAAAAAAAACCAAACAAACAAAAACCCCCCAAAACCACCACCAAAAAACCCCCCAACCCAAACAACTAGAGAATCAGAAATACCGTGTGGCTCTTAAAAGAAACTGAGTGTCTCGGGGGCAGCGTACTTGCTGAACAAGCAGATGTCAAGGTCTGAATGAAAGTTCTGCTGATATTTCTATCTGTTCTCTATAATTTATCTTTCAGGATGTTCTGGTGATACTGCACACTTTCTGTAGTTGAACAGGATCACGCTAAACCCCTGATTTCTACCAGACTTCCCCTCTTAATATTCTTTGATAATCAGCACCTGTGAACATTTAAGTGTTTAGCCGAAAGAGAAACTGTATTAGCTGTTGCTATAGGAAAATGTATGTGGTTTTATTTAATCTGTCACCATTTATATGTGCTGTGGTAAAGTGTTTTCTACAACTGTATGATTGACAACATCTAGAATACTGTTGGTTTCCATATTTCAATGCAAACTTCTAAATTTTAGAGCTGAAGAAGCTACCTTGTTGGACTCAGTTTGTACAAAGGTCTGTAAATCCTGGGTTTTAAGATCATATTCCTCTTAAGGGGGAGAATTCTATTTTTGGATGATATTCAAAGTTATGTGGTTTGGGTTTTTTTTTAGTATGTATTGTGTAATTAACTTGTATTATACTCAGTTGTTCCAGCTGGGTTTGCGAGGGCAACACATTGCGATAATTCTAGGGTTATCCTCTGCATAAATGCACCCAAACACGTACACAGTCTAGTTTAGGCAACATGCACTTCATGAAAATAGTATCTGATTTTGTGCCTGTTTTTATGTCGGGGAAGAGAGGTAACCCTAACAATACACTTCTTGGGAGTCTCTTGGGCAAGGGTATTTGGTGTAGGCTATAATATTAGGTTTTGCATGGTTTCAGGCCATGGGCTTTTTTAGAGTTTCTAAGAATGGTTTAAAAATAAATTAATAAAGAAAAGGCCTTTTCCAAAGAAGCTGTTTTATCCTTGTCCACCTAAGTTTAAGTGAGCACTGAATGTCTGGTAGATGGCAGTGAAATTAAGGCAGAAGTTATCTATGGCAAGGATTCAAGTTACAAAAACCTAAATTAAAATACTACTCTCTTAATTTGCTACCATTGCCGCGGATTTAGTTGTGAATCCGGGAGTTAATTCGGATATCTGAAAATTTTACAGACTAGTTGCATATGACACTAAATTCTAAAGAATGATGCAGTGGATAACGGAATAAAATTGTATTGCTTTGTACTCATTAGAGAGCACTTCCTAGCCTGTATCATTTCAGGTTTCTTCGTCTGCCTGTGGATGATCTTGCTTAAGAATTCTTGTTTCATACTGCCTAACCTGGTGACCTGTCTGATATTAATCTGATAGTGGTTAGGATCACTGACTTCAAAACAAGAGTTAGTCTTCTAAAAGTTGCAGCATGAAGAGCTGTCATAGTCCTCATCATTTTACAGAATAAATAGAATTATATAAATGCTTAATGTTTCTTTGAAGACCACTAAAAAGTGTTTTATATTTTTATGCAGGGAGAGTGGAATTGAAATATGGATCTTTAGGGTTAATTTTATCTCTCTCTCTTTTACAGCTATCGAGTGCAAATCCTGTGTATGAGAAATTCTATAGACAGGTATGTATGTTCTTGTTGAGAAAACAAACTTTATTTTGTATTTAAAAGAAAGACTATTCTTTTGCTATGGACTTCAGCATGGCCAACAGTATGTAAACAACAAAAGTTCAAGGAAAATTATTCTGCTTTAAAATATATTTTTATAGTAACTAACACTTAAGTCTGAGCTATATCAGCATAAATTTAATATTGGTTGTAAGATGACATTTAATTTGCGAGGGAACTGCCAGGTATGCATGACATACATCACTTTACAGTTATAACAGACTGTTAGCTCTTGAAATGGAGTAAATTCTTGCAAAATACTGTATTGATATGTTCTTTGTTCCTTTTTACAAGTGAAGCTGAATTTCTTGTGTTTGTAGTGCAGTTAGCATTATGTAAGACTTGCATCTCTCTGAGTATCCCCAGAGGTTCTTACAGGATGCCATAGGGAGTGAAATTTGGATGGAAGGCCACTGAATGCCAAACGAATGCATGTAGTTCTTGCAGCTTCACTCAACTGATACGAATCTTTTGACTTTATAATGTAAAAATAATTTAATATGTATAAAAATAAAATATAATAATATAAATTGTATTTATCACCTGTCTTTTATATTTAGGCCTAGCAAAAATAAGGTGTATTAATTCCTATAAATACAGCTTTTTTGAAAAATAGCTGTTTCAGCTGCTCTAGCATAGCAGTATTTTGTATCATGTGCATAGTATATGTTGTTGTACAAACACAGATATATGAAAACTTTTAAGGAAATGTAAACTAAATGAACAATTGTATAAAACAAAAATAGATTTTTTTTTTTTTTTTTAATATAAAGACCTGATGAGTAATTGATGAACCATGTAAAAATCAACCTTATAGGAAGTTTTTTCTCCTTTGTGCAACTGGTAATGTTCCTGTCTGTTTGTCCTAAGGCAGGATATAGCATGTATGACCTCTTTATTTAGGAACTTCTTTTGGGTGTCAACATTAGAATGTAAGCTTATCTGCTGAGAAAGAGAGAAGACCATGATTTCTAGCCACGGTCTATTTTTGGATCGTGCTTAGAGGATTAGTTCCATTATGAAGTGTGTAAAACAGCAGTTACAGTGTATCAGCCTACGATGCCTGGAAAGTTTGAGCTTCCTATTCGACTTTAACAAGGGTTTTTCTCCACTGCAGGAGAGTAGGAATTTTGAAATTGCTAAACAAGAAGGGGGAGTTTACCTTGATCTAAGTGCAGATGGCTCCTGAAGGTTGAAGGAGATAGTATCACCCTCACAAAGTTTTCCTTCAATCTGATGGACAAATCCACTGTGTGTTTATCTCTAGGCATTGGATTAAAAGCCTTGGGAGAATCCCATGTTATGGTGATCATTATAAGGTCACAAGAAAAGGCAAGGAACTAGGTTTTTTGCATGTTAGGTTTCCTGGCTCAATACTACTGACTATCACTGTCATGTATCATCTTTGCCGCATGCCTGTCTGTCTCTTCCTCTTGATTGCAATTGCTTAACCACTGAAGTGTGAAGCAAAAAGTTGGATAAAGAAGCTTAATTTGAGCACAAATATGATACTGGTTCCTAAGTCACTTAACATCTTGCATTTGTTGTAATATATAGCCTAGTGAAATTGGAGCGCTATTTGTTGTCCAGCAGTCTGTCGTATACAGGAATGGGCATTCTTTGAATGTGATGTTACTGTTAGTGAAGTTGTGCCAATGGATTTGTTTTCCAGAGGATTAATTTTCTGACTTGCTCAGCCAAACTCTTTTCTGCAAGTGTTTGTCCTAAAGAGTAGCTTTCAAATGTACTGTGTCTAAAGACTTTCAGTTGCACTAGATAACTTTTTCCTTCCCTCCCTTACATAAGGAGATGTCAACTTTCAGAACAGAAATGTTAGAAAGGCATTTCCCGCTTTCTCCTATGGTGCTGCTAGAGCATGTTTTTATTCTTTCATACCAGAAGCACTTCAGAGCATTCCATGCAACCTGAGAATCAGTTCATCACCTGAAATCGTTCTGATGCTTAGTACACTTTCAGTTCTATCACAAACTTAGTAATTCATCTTGCATAATGTGTGTTGTGAAATGGGTATAAATCCCAGGCTTTGTACTTAGAATGCGATTGAAATCTTAACCTTCCAATGGGGACACTTTTCTTTCAAATAAAAGTTTTTCCGATTAACCTTTTCTAGACTGACTCTCAACAGGGTGAGGTTAAAGGATAAATTTAAATACGTGTGATAAAGTAACAGGAAATTACTTAATCATGTGATGCAATGTAGCAGGTAAGCAGTACGCCTGAGCTGCTGATGAATTCTTGATGAATCCTGAGTTGAAGTACTTCTCACTGTTACCTTGTGACCTAATGACATCAGTATGTTTTTAACTTTTAATAATTTCTGGCCCTACAAAAACCAACTTGCAACAAGAGAGTTGTTGGCTAATACAGCTATGAAAACTGCTTTTTGCATATCAGAGAAAAACCTCTACCAAGCCTGTGTATACCTGACAAACACCAGTAATCTTCTCAGTGCAATAGTCAAACATAAGCCAGTTTTCTGCAGTATTTTAATGCTGAGTAAGTACCCCCATCCCAGCATGCAAGACTCCGTAATTGGTACAGAAATTGAAATCAGCCCTTTAAAAAAAAGAAAGTTACTAAAATTTGGGGAATTAGTTGCACAAAAAGAAACTGTATCCATATCAGGTTAAAGGAGAATCCTGCTTAAATCCCTTGAAGTCACCTTCCTCTGGGTTGGAAGTGAGGAAATAAAAAAATAAACACAGCTGATACTGTGTTGCTTTGTGACTTTCCCGAAAGCATAGAAAAGTCCTAGGCTGGAGGTTTTCTGAGTGGATGCCAGGATTACTGTGCTTATGTGCAAGGTCGACTCCACTATCGGAAAAGGGGATTTGATAGGGTGTCTTGGCAACTTTTTGCCTATAATATGAACAGCTCTCCCATACAGAATGAATTAGATATTTTAAAAATCTGAGGAGCAGGCTAACTACAAGGCTGTAGTGTTTGTAATTTTATTACCCTGATCAGGGAATCCTCAGTTATAGGAAACAACCTCTCCTAATTAATATCATATTAGTTATGCTGAAAACAAAAGGTGTTCTCACTTTCATATTAAATTATACTTTTGGGATTGCTTTCAGAGTTTTTTGTTCACTTTTAGAAGCAGAAGTGTCTAAAGACAACCCTCATCTGCTGCAGCATGCTTTCCAAATGATAAATAGCTAGTTCTAAGCCCATCTTTGGGAGCTGTTTGCTTTCAGTGCCTTGTGTGCTGCACCTGTGAACTTGGAAGGTTGGTTTTACATTCCAAACAAAATATTGAGTATAGTCTTTGTTTAAACACGAAGCTGTGAGACTGTAAATGATGCAGTGCATCATCATCATCATCATCATCAAGTGTTCTGCTGTATATTCCCAACCTTGCTGTTCTGTCTGGAGCACTAGTTTTCACTAGACATTCTCAGGCTATTTCAAAGACAGCCATGATGATTCAGTGTTCAGCAAGTGCTCAAAAAGCATTGATCTTCAAAAGGGGGTACTAGGAAATCTAATGCTAGCATCAAATTATTCTTTCTGTGCATGTATTTCCATTTTCTGTGCATGCTTATTTATTTGTACGATTTCAGTTTTGGTTCTCTGTCTCTTTCTTTCCAGGAAGTGTTGGAAATTAAGTGACCTCAGTTGCCTCTTTCCTATCCTTTGAAATGCTTATCATGTTGCAAATTCTTCAGTTTCAGGGCGTCTCAGCTGATCATAGATGAGAAGACTCGGTGTTTGAAGATAATATTATATAGTTTTTATCTGTAAAATGTAATATATTTTTTGATCTCTAGATCTGGTAGGACCTGTACAGCTACCTGTCTGATGTAGTAAGCCTGATAGTTTGAATTGACTGAAGATACCCTTAGTCCTCTTCTTCATACTGTGCCCTTTTTAGGCATCCCTTTGCTTTAGGCTCTCAAGGACTCGCTGCTTTTCCTCTGTTTTCCTTGTCCTCATGTATGTGACGTAACTTTTACTGCTTGCTTCTTCCACTTGAAGGTATAGCTGAGGTACTGTTTTTGTTTAGGAGCTTGAATAACAATCTATTTTAATTATCTCCTTGTTGGTCCGGGGAGAAATGCATGCTGGTTGATATTCTGCCAAAACTATCACCAACTTCTTCATTGTGTAAATAAGTTTCACTTTAGGGAGTAAGCATTTTACTCTTCTAGGGTGGTAAAGGTATCTTCAAGCAGAGTCTTCTTTTTCAGACAATAACAGTAATGAGTTCAGAGCTGGACAATTAAATGTAATTGAACTCTGGGAGTTCTTTGTCATTATAAATCAAATGTTTTGCAGGCATCAAGAAGAAAATCCTGTGATTAGAAAGGGCTAATTAGATAGGTTCAGATGATGGCCTAATGTGAACAAGCTTCCCTATCTACTGCATAACGTGAGAAATTCTTGGGCCTTTGTACTTGAACCTTTCTGCTGGAGACCTTGAAATCCAGGCATAATAAGTGGTTAGAAACTTACAGCAGTGGAAATTTAATTGCTTGCATATGTGTGTTTTCCTCAGTTTTTAAGTGGAATTAATCTAAATAGTCATTGATGACCTATAAGAGTAAGCTTGTGTGGGGTGCTGGCTTGAGACTTGGGAGACCTGGATTACCTTCCTCGCTTCTGCCCCAAACTGGGTCATCTAGGCAAAATTCTTATTCTCCCTGTATCTTAGTTGCCTACTGACACATGAGGATAATAGTGTATATTTCTGGAACATTGTAAAATATATTAGAATGTGAAAGATGCTTTTATATATATGCATAATGTATCTTAAATTTGGCAGTGTTAGTTTAAGATGTCAATTTCCAAAGCCTGCCTATTAATATTAAATCTGGAGCAACTAGTTCAAAATGTCTTGCTTCTAATGTAATATGATTTTTAGTGAAAGGGAGTTTTTCTTTTTTAAAAAAAGTCTGAAGATTGTTCTCAAAGTGACTATGTTAACTTGAGCGTTCTTCTTTGCTGGCTTTTTGAGAGCCTGTGTAAAGAGATTGCATCAATTCAAAAGCTAGTTTGTCATGTGAGGTTTTTTTTTCTCTCCCCAGGTTGATTCTGCTAATGCTGGAAGAGTGTTAGCTTCTGATGCAGCTGTTTTCTTGAAAAAGTCTGGATTGACAGATTTGGTACTTGGAAAGGTATTTAATGACAATTATTTAATTATCCTGTCTCTTGCTTCAGATAGTATCTGTGTAAATTAAAATACTTAGTGGTAGTACGTGATCTTCCCTAATGTGTTTTCAGTTGTGCTATCCAATAGTTTCCAACTTCAGTATCTTTGATTATTCTACTGTGTATGTAGTTTGTGGTGGAAATTAAAATAATATTTAAATTTGTCACCGCAAATAAGTGCTGTCATGAAAGTTAAGACCTGAACTTTCATCCCAGAATGTGTTGTTAAATGGAGTGAGAACTTTCCAGCTTCCTCTCAGTGCTGTGGAACACTTTGTGTCTATTATTTTTATGTTTTAGATTTGGGACTTAGCTGACACTGATGGCAAAGGTATCCTGAGCAAACAGGTATGATTATTTATATGATGCATGAGGTTACTCTAACCATTAGCAAGCCTTGAAATAAGATAAAAGTTAAGATTTCTGGTTCAGGAAAGCAGCTTTTCTAACTGATTTTTTTTTTTTTTTGAGATTTTTCTAGTTGGAACTAGATATGTACTTCTCGCTTCAGTGTAAGCTAGAATAAATTAAGCAGCCTTCAGCTACCTCATCAGTTTTTCTTCAAGTCATAAAATGAGCTGCTGTGTAGCTGTGCAATACAATATACGGAGAAGTAATTTAAGGGTTAATGTACTGTATTTACTACAAAGGTGACCTTTTCTCTTAATCTTGGAGGAAACAATGCAGAAATTAAAATTCCAGTAAAATCTTTAAAATTCTTATTTATCTAATTTTGGTGGACTTGACATTGGTACATTCTGTTTGGAGTTGTTCTTCCAAAGTTGTAGCGATGAGCATTATGGCAGTCAGACTTGCATATCAGCAATGCTACTGAAAAGCTCTAATGTGTGTTGCTGTTTGGTTTGAAGTATAGTTACTTAAATAACGGCCTGTGGAGAGCTAGCTGCTTCATCCCATGGTAGGAAAAGGAGGAGCTTGTAGCATCTACCAAACAAATTTTTTTTCAGATTTCTCCTTTTGGTTCATTTTTCTCACATGCTGTACCTTTCTTTCCTTCCCCTCCATCAACTGCCACCTTCAGGATCAATTCAGTTCCTCTAAGATAAACAGCTGTAATTGCTACTTTAAATTTTCACTGCTCTGCTGCAGAACAACTCAGTGCTGAGAACTGGCTACACTAGCCAGGAAGCTACTAAATGGTTGGAGCTAGTAATTACAAACTTTTCCTCACTGGAGGAATTCAGCGGTTGCTGACTCCTGCTTTCTGTTGCTTTGTGGACCCCTTTGAAGCCATTTGCAATCCTTTGTATATGTAGCAACACTAGAAAAGCTCATAATTCTTCTGAAATTTGAGTATTTTCATGTAATAAATCCTTTAAAATTTCATTTTTCCTGTAGGAATTTTTTGTGGCTTTACGACTTGTAGCATGTGCACAGAATGGATTGGATGTTTCCCTGAGTAGTCTTAATTTGCCTGTTCCTCCACCAAGATTTGTAAGACTTCTTTTTTTAATTGAACATATCAACTCATTAATAAGAACTGCTTTTAAGTGAACCATTAGGAAGGTTTGGTATAAATACCAAACACATCTGAAAGTGATGTAGGGCAATAGGACCCTACAAAGGGGAAGATTAAGCAATGTGTAATAAGAATAAGGTGCTACATGTCCTAGTGGGGATTTGAATATAAACATTTGTATAATTTGAGTATATATGGTATTTGTTCTATTAGTGTTGTCCTTAACAGAAGAAACATTTTAAACTTCTTGCTATAAATGTTGGTATCCTTAACAAAGGTACAAGTGACTAAAATGCAGTTCTGGCTTTGAGAAGGAGCACCTTATCAGATAAGGGAGTGGTTTTGCAAGGTCAGAAGCATTTCTCTTTTAATGTGGGATTTTTTTCCTGTTTTTCTTTAGACTGATACTAGTAGTCCTTTGCTGCTCAGTGGAACAGCATCAAGTGATGTACCATGGGCTGTTAAGGTAAACTAAAGATCAGGCTATTACCTAGAACTATGATGTGGTTTGCAAGAAAACATAAGTCTCTTTGAGAAAAATATAATGCTACTGGTAACTATAGTTTATAAAGTGTGATAAATTACCATTCATATATCAAATCTGTAGTTGGGCTAGTAGACCTAATTTGATAAAAACACTTGTTCCTTGGGAAATCTCTTTGTGTGTAGAAATTTGATTTTTTGGGAGTAGTTACCTGAAGCCATGAAAATAATTGAAGAATAAATCTCACTGGGTTTTGGATGAGTCTCTAGCTGACTTAGCAATAATATCTCTTTCATATTTTCTTTTAAACATCAGGAACTGCAATCTGTGTGTTTCCAACTGTAACTTAAAAAAAAAAAAGTTAATATGTTTGAAAGAACTGCTGTGTCTTAGCCTAGGAGTGTGACTATGTCCGTAAGTAATATTTTTCTTCTGCCCCTGCAGCTGGAAGACAAGGCTAAGTATGATGCTATTTTTGACAGCCTAAATCCTGTGAAAGGACTGTTGTCAGGTGATAAGGTGAAACCTGTACTCCTTAACTCAAAACTGCCAGTGGATATCTTAGGACGAGTAAGAATATCTTTCTACTTAATTGTTAATTCACAAATAGTAACTGTGCTACACTTGGCAATATCTGGTTTTCAACTTGAAGATTTGTAGTAATAAGCCTAACTATTAAATACTATCTTACGGAGTGGCCACACATGTGTAACTGTTAAACTGTAAAAAAAAAAAAAAAAAAAAAAAAAAATTGATAGATTGCCTCTTACCACAGTGTGTCAGTTATGTGTACTCATTAACGGTTGGTGTAGGGCAGGGTGCTGTTTGTGCGCTCTGTCTCCAACTTAAGAATATCTCTTCTTTTGCATGGTTTATATGAGTGTATGTTACTCACTGAAAACTAATGCTGTTCATCTTAATAGAACTTAGGATATGGTGGAGGGAGGCTGTTCTCGCATTTGTTTTTAATGAGGTTTTAAATAGTAAACTGCTGCAGTTTAGGTAAACATCCCTATATTCTCCTTTTTATTGGTAGGTGTGGGAATTGAGTGATATTGACCGTGATGGAATGCTGGATCGAGATGAGTTTGCAGTTGTAAGTATCTTCTGCCTCTTGGGATTTTGAAAGCCTAATGGCAGAGGTTTAAAATAGATGCATTATTAGGTGTCATTCATTTATTGCCTTTATTCAGAGACCTTAATCAAGTTGTAGTACTAGGTAATGTTTCTGTCAGTTTATTGAATGTCTCTCATTACACAGCAGTAACTTTCTTTGTGGGCTAAATGAGCCATTGAAAACTTATACCTGTGACCTGCTGTCCCATCAGAGACTGGGTGATTTCACTGAATAAGTTTTACCTTAACCATCAGTGTTTATAGGACTTGAATGCCTCAAGATACCTTTGAGGAAAATTTTAAAGAAATTATGTATACATTCTTCAAAAGTTCATAGCAAGTTAGAATTTTAACACTATTTAATGCCAGGACTACGAAATAATGTAAGAAGCAGTAAATAAGTTTCACTTCACCCAAGAGGTGGCGAGTGAGAAGAGAGTGGAAGGCTCTTGCTTTTGAAGACTCTGTAAGTCTTGAATGTGATAGTAACCATGCATCAATTTTTTCTCAAAACTTGCAGCTTGTTTCTGCATGTAAGTGGATTGGAGAGGAAGGAATTATACATTCACTCTGGAGTAGAGGGTTTCATTTTAACACAGAGAAATATCAAACCTAAGTTTAAAGGTTTGGAAAAGCTAACAAAATATCTTAACTGCATTGCAAGAATCTTGGAAAAGTAATGTGACCTTTCTGCCCTCAGGTGGGACTAAAGCCAGCCTTTAATTTTAATTTCTACAAACTAAACTATTGCTCATCCTTTCAGAGTAAAAATTAAAAATAAAATAAAAAGGAAGTTAAAAATACCTCTCTAATTGCCAAGAATTGACATTACGGACAACGTCAAAACCTTGCTTTGGTTTTTTTGTAATGTAAATATGATGAATTTACCTTTTTCTGCTGTCACGTATATTTTTGAGAAAGCATAAAAGTGTAAAAATTGCTTTCTTGAATATTGTTCTAGTCATCTTCAGGCACCTATACGCTTCAGTTTCTTCTGAAAGCAATTCCTTTTAGGCCCTAGTAGTTAACTGTTACTATACTTGATTTCCTGTGTTTATGATGTAATTCTTCAGACTTTTAGTTTTGAGATCAGAAGATTGATATGCTCTAGGCAAATGTTGGAGTTAAGTTGATAATCTGTAAAGTATTATAACATTTATTTAAGATGCAGTTCTGTCTTGAACAACAGTCATAAAATTATTAAAATGTACAACCACAACAAAAGAGTAGTCATTAAGTGGAGCGACTCCTGCAAAAACAGTGAATACATTAAAATTAAGTGTTTAAAGTCTTCTCCCAAATAAAATTCCACAAGTGGTGGTAAAGCTTGGTAATATTTAGGACAACCATTTTAATGTTCTAAAAGATACTGAACTTCATTTGCTAAGCACTGAACCTCAAAAGAAAGTAGTAATGATAAACACAGGTCAGAAGGCAATAAGCTGCAATTCAGTTGAGGGGGCTTGTAAAGCAGAAACATAACAGAAAAAATGCTACAAAGTTATTTCTTAACTAATTCTTTAGTTTATATATATACTTATTTCTTAAATATTTACATCCACACACCTTGTTTTCTTGTTCAGGCCATGTTTTTGGTGTACTGTGCTTTGGAGAAAGAACCAGTGCCAATGTCCTTGCCTGCAGCTTTGGTGCCACCATCCAAGAGAAAACCTATTAGTGTTCCAGGAGCAATGCCATTAATTCCATCTTCAACGTCTACCAAAGAGTCTCATCAGTCCTTGCCACCTGTAGGCATTTTAGCTGCCAAAACACCATTAACACAGGTATAGTTGTGAAGTTACTTGGAGTTAGGAGATTTCTGCTCTTAATGCTGTGCTTTGGAGACTGCCTGTATGAAGAGTCTTGATGCAGGTTTTTAGTTTCCTTCTTGCCCTATTGATTGGTTGATGAATTTGAGGAGGCTGAAGGGAAGATCAGGTGGAGAGGTATGAAATTTATCTTCTGCTTTTTCTAGAAGCCTTCAGATATAAACAGTTGGATAAAATAATAATATTTAGTAAAGATTTTGAAGATATTTTTAAAATAAATTATTTCAAGGCATTGAGCTCAACCCAAAGGTCAGAATATTAAGAAAACAGTTTAAAAATGCAGTTCAGGTACACATCTGCAGAACGTAAGTTATCTGGCTGAAGGCTGGTTTGAATATGGACAAGTTCATAAAACAAATTGTCAGGCATGTGTGTGCAGTTGTATGTGCACGCATGCCTGCAATTTGAAGAAGACATTAATGAAAATGGGATAGATAAATGCAAGCAATGGGAAAAGGAGACAAAAGGTCTGGCATATCCACCTAAACACATGAGATTTGGTGTTTTAAATGTAATTATTAAGAAGCTTGATGCCTTCCACCCCCCCAAGCATCTTATTTAATCCTGGTCATTTTAGAATGCAGAATTTGGGAAAATGTCTTTCCAAGTAGATTATAACTTACTCGTTCTATGCAAAATAAGAAAAAATTGAGAAGGGCATCTAAAGTAAGAACCATAGTACTTAATGCATAAGATACTGCTTGGACATTTGGGTACCCATATTTGAGTAATCAGTAAGAAACTGGCATCTTAATTCTGGAGATGCCAAGGTTTTAATCTGGCAGTCTACTTGGTAAGTCTTGCTGTGTGTATTACAAAGCAATGCCATTCTGGATGAGTGTTTCAGTGTATGTTTTGTGTACAGCACCATTTGGGATTCATCTAAGTGTCCTTGTATGCTGAAATTAATTAGCGTCCACAAGCATGCACTTGAAACCATTTTCACTTTAAAAAAACAAGTCTTTATAGTAGCTTAGTGTTTGGAAAAATTGTTGAAGAGAATTGGCTCTAATTTCCCATGTTTACCTTGATTGGAGGTAAATTCTACAATTTAGGAAGTGCCAACTATTAACAGTCTGGGCTTGAGCAGGTCTTCAGTCCCTCCAGCTAAAGCTCTCCAGCTGTGTAAAGAGGAAAAATATTGATGGAGCCAGACAGTAAGCAGGACTGTGTCTGAGCACAGTGATGAGGGCACAAACCCCTGCTGGGAGGAGATCTGGGCTCCAGGGAAGACTTTTAATACATAGGCAAAGGGGCAGAGGGGTATCTGCCAGCCTTGGTTCTTCACTGATGTAAATACTTTGCTTCTGCTTTTGGAGTTACTTGTGGATCTCTGTGCATCTCTATTTTGGAGGATAAAACTGGTTCATGAACTAGGCATCTATATCACTCTTAAAATCTGTGCCGTAATCCTTGAATTATGTAACTCTGAAAGTAACTGTCTGAAAACAGAACGGCCTATATCTTAGTATTGTGGGTTTTGTTTTTGTTTTTTTCCCTTCCATCCCCACCCCCCTTCAGTGGGTTGTATCGCCTGCAGACAAAATTAAGTATGATGAGATCTTTGTGAAAACTGACAAGGACATGGATGGATTTGTGTCAGGTGTGGAAGCCAGAGAACTATTCTTGAAGACAGGACTGCCTTCTGCTCTTCTTGCACATATCTGGTAGGGATTTTTTTTCCATGACAGCTGTTTAGACGATAGCATGGTTCTTGCTCCTGCCTAGCACTTTCATGAAAAGTGCTATGTTGAGATTTCTGGAAAGTGAAAGTGTTTTTTGTACATATTAACATGGACTCTGTATCAGCAGTGGTAACTTACTTGCTTCTACTTTTGGACAGAAATGGAGGGGAAAAAAGGTTTATGCTATGCATCCTCTTCTACAGGAAGAAGTAAAACACCTGGACACAGATTGTTACAAACAAATACTGCACTTCAGCTAAATCCCTGTATTTAAGACATCATAGTGTTGCTGTGTATCTAAACACAGATGCTATCCATATACTGGCAATGAGAATTATCTGTATAAAATTCTTAGCATGTGCGACTTATGGCCCATTTAATTCTGCAACTTGTTTGTCTCTCATTACAGCTCGTAGTGACATGCACTGCTTTTTTTAATTCTTTCCCCATTATAAGCTATCCCAGAGCACTCTGATAGGAAAAAGTTTTTTTCAAGGTATGGTTAACATAACCTCTAATTTAGGAAAACCAGATAAACTTGTGTTGCCTGTGAAAAGTTCTTTAATTTAGAAGGAACTTCAATTACAGATCCTCAGGTGGTGTTAGTGACTCATAGCCTTGATTCTGCCTTTCAGCAGATCAGAACTTACCATAACAGAGCTGTGGACCTTAGCATGCAAAGAGAAGGTGGTTGTGTATGTTTGAGTAATGTTTCCTGTTTATTACGATGCCTTACTTCTATATTGCATTGTTTTAGAAGAGGAGAGGTACAGTTGCAATTTTCACATTTTTAAATGACAACAAGTACAATAAACAGGGCTATACTTGCAGAAATGAGGATTTGATTTATTTCATGTGCATCTCTGTACAGGGCTCTCTGTGACACAAAGGACTGCGGAAAACTTTCAAAGGAACAGTTTGCTTTGGCTTTCTATTTAATTAATCAGAAGTTAACAAAGGGCATTGATCCACCTCAGGCTCTGACTCCAGAGATGATTCCACCTTCAGACAGGGGCGTCAGTTTACAGAAGGTAAGGATGGGTTTGGAATTTCAAACAAAGAATGTTAGTTTCAAAGGCTACGTGAGAAACACCTCAAGAACTGGCATACCTTAAATTTATCATAATATCAGGAAGAAAACAAGTCTTAAGTGCAAAGAATTGACAAAACACTGTTCCATTCATGTTTCAAAATGAAGCTGTCATTTATTACACCTGCCAACCAAGCAGAGAGATCTTATGTTGAGAAAGCATTATTTTCTATTTTGAAAGAATAGTCTTTCTACTACCTGTCTAAAGAAATTGTAGTTTGCATTTGAAATAACATGCACAAGTTCAATGTTTTTCTCCTAATGTGTTCACAATTACCTTTTTTACATTTCTTTTTTAAGAAGTCTGGAAACAATGTGAACTAAATAAAGTTTAGAATTATATATTTAAAGTTTTAGAAGTAAATGGTCCTCCATCTTATACTTCACAGATAGTTTAAATGTCTTCATAGTCTGTTGATTGCCATCTATCTTAATCCAGCAGTAGACTATATCTCAGCAGTTCAAGTTGTATTTATCAGAATGGTAGAGGTCATCACAAATTCTTACTTGTTCTATGCATCACGAAGTCTGATGTGGGTTACCTTTTCTTGGTTGTGCAAAACATTGACCTAATTCTACAACTTTCTTAAACAGAATGAAAAATTCGGACCTGAAAAAATGAAACTCAAAATTTGGCACTACTTTTGAGTTTCTGTAACTGGTATCTAATTTCTTTTTACATTCTGTTTTTAAAAAGTAATTGCTTTATTTGCAACTCTACTAATCTTTTTTGTATGTTTGCTTTCCTTTCTATGTCTCTTTTCTAGTTTGGACTGTTTTTTCCATTCTGCACCACTCTGCTTTTCATCCTTATTATTCTGTCAGTTTGTTAACTCTGCTTTCTCAAGGTTAGAGAATCTTTGCTTTTCTAATATTTACTGTCTGTTGGTTTAATAATGAACATCCTTCTAAGAGTCTTACATAATCATTGAAATAGCACAGCACTTCTCTGAAGTGTCACAGTTATGTTGTGATCTCAAATTATTGCTGATTTCCATTGCTGTTCATCTGGAAGAACCCCAAGGTTCTTCCTTGAACCCAGACCTTTGTGGCTGTTGGTAACGTGCTGCTTAAACTTAAAAGAAAATGCTGTGTCTTATCCTGTTGAAATTGCTGGGGAAGTGGTGACGGAGTAGTAACCCAATGTGACAGCTATCATTAGGACTAATACCCATGGTTTTACTGATTATATTGCAGAAAATGTAGTGATCAGAACACATTAGATGAGATCAGTGTTGGTTACTGCTATTCTGTGTGTGTAAATTGTTTTTATAGAACTCTCAAAGACATCAGTGTGGGGGTTTTTTTTTGCATTACTAACATGAATGATAAGAGTAAGAATATTGTGAAAGAAGGTAAGAGTTCCTTTAGTTAGCTCTGTAAATCCTTACCAAGAATTTGTTTTACTAGATTGAACTTGAACATGCAGCTCATCTTGAGCTTTTTCAAAAGAGATGTTGTCATGTTGATATGAATGAACCTGTTTGTCCAAGATTGTTGCTCAAGAATTGAACACAAAGGATAAGAGCAGTAGGCAGAAATAAGCTTTTTCTGGTTTTCTTGAAGTGCAGTCGATTTACATTGGGAGGGGACGGATGACACACACACAAAAAAAACCCCAGCCAAAAAAAAAAAAAACCACTTTAGGCTTCATCTTCTGACTTGACCAATATAAAGGTAGTAGCAGAAATACCAGTAAGTATAATGGTAATCCATTATGTTTTTAAACTAGGGAAAGTTAACTTGTGATCCTACTTGGTAGATGTTCAGAACGCATATGTGTGATATTGCTGTTACCTAACATTTGGTTTCCTTACAGAATTTTATTCCACAGTAGTGTAACTTTTATTTCAATTTCGAGGCCTGAATGCAGATCCCATGAATGGGACACAGCAGCAGTCTAGTACTTGTTGCTGTGTTTGTTTACCTAGAACTGTTTGCAATCACCAAATTGTGCTTGCATTATCAGCCATAAAACTTAAACTTACATGCAAGTTCCTCTTAAAAGAATTTTGACAGGAATTGACTTTTATTACTGTTTTGAGTTAAAAACTTGAAGCATTGTTTGCATGCATGTTGCAGTGTAGTAAACGGCAGCAAATAGTTCTAACTTTCATCTTTTTTTAACTTGTGTACTGAAGCTAAAAATGTTGGCTTTTATGTTCCTCCCTTACACCAGTTCTCCTGAACAATTGAAAGTAAGATTGAACTACATTTTGTTCAAGTTTGATGCTGGCGTTAGTGTGCATAATTTCTTTAAGATGAGAGAAGGAGGCCTGGAAAGAATTTGTACTTGTAGCTAATAGCTCCATGTTTTCCTGCTGTCCCCTTCCTAGGAGAAGTAAAAACTTTCTCATTGGAACACCATGAGCAACTCCGCAAAACTCTTGTATAATTCCTTTAGAACAGGATAGAACTTCATAGCTGTTTTGTCCATTTGAGAAGCTGTACACTAACCAGTTTAAGAATAGCTGTATGTTTTTTTTATTCTTAGTTCATGCCATTTGTTCTAGTAAAATGTGCATGAATAATCTACAGTTCTGCTGAATAACATTCTATGCCACAGTGTGCTTAGACTTACTGTTTAGGTGTTTTCAAGGCTCTTGTTGGCTTTTTTTGGTTGGTTGTTTTTTTTTTTTTCCCCAGAGTATAAGCTTGAATGAACATGTAGTTAATAGCATCTTGATTTATCTTTAGAAAAACTTCATCATTTAAAGACTTTTGTGTTATTCTGGGTGTATTGCTTGCCTTTTTTAATTATATGTACATACTTTTTCTCTGAACTTTGTGTTTGTCCTGGGTGACTTTATTCAAGACTTGAAGGAACTGATGTATTTATAGAAGGTAGTTACAGTGACTATGGCTTCCTAAACATGTTCATGTTGTGATAAGGCACAGTAGAACAATTACGGTGTTTGCTACTTTGTGTCTTCAGCATTTGTTCTCTAGTCATTTATGTGTACTTTTTTTAAACAAATAATTTGTGTTATAGTTGTTGTCTTATTATAAAGACATTAAGTAAATGGGAACTCGTGGGCATAACTTACCTATGACTTCGTATTATCAAAGTTTCATTCAGTACTTTGGAGGTTCACATTAAACTAGCTCGATTTCACTTAAAACATTGCAAATAAGTGTCTATACTCTGCAACGGGAGGATCACCAAGGTGAAGAAATATAAATATTAAAGTAGTAAACAAACCAAACCACTCTTAAATGAATGCTAGGAAGCCGGCTAAATGTTAACTGTAAGATAAATCTCATTTTAGAACTAGATATTTTTTTTTTGTATGATCAGGTGGTCCTGTGCTTTTGTGGAAGATGTCTTCAAGAGTTTACAGGAGACAGACTCTGCTTGAATTACTAGATGCATTGGATGTATGTTGTTCTGTTAATATAGCATCTGGACTGCTTTGGGTTTTTTAAGATTGAAGATTTGAAATACAATGCTACCAACGGTTGTTACAAGAGGATAGCTCATGCTGTCACAAAAAGTAAAGTGAATATAGTTGTTGGACAGCATAAACTATAAACTAACAGTATTTATTTTTTATCTTTCAGAGTACTCAAGGACTGAATTCTGTAGCAGATTTTTCTGCAATTAAAGAACTTGATACATTAAACAATGAAATAGTAGACCTGCAGAGGTAGGTAAAGGAGGAATAGTCATAGTTGCCTTAGATTCAGTTGTGCTACTTACTGTTTTTTAAAAAACAATTCAGTGCATAAGAGAAAACCAGGTGGTAATAGTCTGCTTTGCTAAAATAAATGGTTATCATGTCTGTGATACTGTTTAACACTTCTACTCTTTGTTCACTCGGGTGAGTGCATTTAATAACAGCAAGACTGTGAAAGGTCTGTCCGTCATGCCTTCTGGATGTGTTTCAGAGCTGCATATCTTAGCATCCTGAGATGGAAATATTCTCTCTTGTTCATCTTTATTGGCAGATGAGAATGGAGCAGATCTTTAGGATGCTGGAACCATGATATAAATTGGTATTAGTTGTCTTTGATTTGTAGAGGGAATTCTAAGGACTTTTTTTTTCTAGTGGCAGTAAGGAAGTGAGATGGGAAAGGTCAAGAAGTATGTAGGGTAGAGAGTGGGAAGATGACAGTTTGTATATGGACCTCTGCTAGGGTTTTGATGGTGGTAAAGATGGACATGCTTCTCTTCTGTTTAGTAAAATAAACTGTTGCACTGAGAAAAATTATTTTAATTTGAGGTCGGCAGACCCTTGGGTTCCCTGAATTATTTCTAAGGTAATTAAGAAGATGACTTCAAGTCACGAAGAAAATCAAGTTCATAGATATTGTATAGTCTTCGTCGTACTCTCACGACATAGCAGATATTTTTCTTCAGTGTTTTTTTTGGTACTAGCATAAATCTACTGAAAATTCTATTAAGAATAGTTAATTCTACTATTTTATAAGTGAGGGTGCTTTGTCATGATGAAATCTGCCTGCCTTATTCATGTCACTTGTAGGAATGATCTAATTTGGCAATGTGTCAAAGCACAGTCTGTTTCCTAAATACATAAATGTTTTTTCACTTCAGCTGCTTATTCTCCTTCTTATTACTCCCACTGCCTCCTCACTTCTCCCTGCTCTGCCTTCCTGTGTTGCTCTTTAGTTGTATTAATTCCAATTTTGGACTCTCACATTTATTAACCTGAAATACGATTTACAACCATGTATATTTGCTGTTAGTATCTTAGAGGGAAATAAATTGTTCACCAGCATGAATGTTTAGATGAAGTTGGTTTTCAGTAAGTGAGCTTGCAGCCTAACATGTAAGCCAGTCTGTTTGTCTTGTTTTCTTTCCTCACTGTGAGGTATGAAGGAACAATGGCCTTTGGGAAGTCATTGCTTCCGTTTCTTCAGTGGCAAATATACTTGGACAATTATTTAAGACACATTTGAATGATATTAGATTGTTGAAGATATGGTAGGGGCAACTATTAGTATGTATTTATTTTTAGAAAGGGGAAATTTACGTCGATATGATTTAGAGGTTCAGAACAGAACTGGATTAACAATCAGAGGTTTGAGCTTGTATTGTCAAACTGAAGTGTAATAGTAAGAGGTTTGTGTGGTTTCATTGAGAATGACTAGCAAACTCTCAATGTCAAAGTGAGTTGTGGCTCAAGTAAAATTTTTTCATTTTAATTTTTTTCAAGAAAACTAATTTTTGATTACTTGGAAATCCTTTAGCCACTGTAGAAGAGTTATTTTGGTAGCAGAGTAAATGTTACTTTTCTGTACCTTCCCTAAGCACAGGTGGCAATGCTAGGCAACAGATTAATCTTTGTGCTAAATGCAGGGAACTTTTTTCATCATTGGCAAATCCAAGTTTCTGTTATAACTGGTGAAGTACACTTTCAGTCTTGATAATTATCATATAAAAATGTAATTTGAACTGAAGTTATTTTTGTTCATTATTAAACAAGTTATATTGTTCAGCTGTTGAACTCAATATGTAATAATTCTAGTTCATTATTCCATTGAGAAGTATCCATGAGAGCTGCATTTCTGAGACCCAGTGATAGAAATTTGAATCTATTTTTGAAGTGCACTTAAAAAAAAAAAAAGGCAGCAGAGGAAATGCCTCAAAAGAATGACAATGTCTGGAAAACATAGCTTTTTGAGAAGCTGAGCAAAGAATACAGAGGTGATGTGTTTGTGGCTCAACAGTTTGTGTAGGAAAGATTTCTGGTAGCCAGTAGCTTTTTAATCTAATTCAATAAAAACAATGCCAGGAAGGTGGAGGTTGAGGATCAGATGAAGAATAAAATGAGGAAAACTTATAGCGAGGATAACTCCCCTCTTGTAGGGGGAATGATTTGCCTAGGGACGCTGTGGAATCTGCATCATTTTTGAGCCTGTCAGCACTGCTGCCTGTAAGTTCTGTTTCAGTTGCACTATATTTTTAGAAAGCTATTTGAAGCTTTTTTGATCAGCATTGTGGGAGGCTAGACCAGATGTTCTTAATATTCTTTTTTTGAGCCATAAAACCTCTTTCTTCTCCAGCAAACTCTTCTTTGCTTTCGTGTATTCAAAGCTAGCTGTGGCCCACAAATTAGTGGAATTGTGAAAGATGCCCTTGCCCAGGGAAGGGGGGATGGACTAAATGATCTTTACAGGTCCCTTCTGACCCAAACCATTCTGTGATTCTGTGTGATTCTGTGAATTTCTTCAAGCTTTACCAATACTATGTTCCTCTCTAAGAGTGTTAAGTAGTTGAGCTTAACTTAATATATCTCACCAGAGGTGCCATCCTTCACATATGTTGGACAGCAACAGTTATATTGTCTTGAATATAAATCAGGTTAAAAGAACCATAAAGCTGGTAAATTGGTCTCTCAAAAGTAAGGAAATGGCAAAATGTCCCCAGAAAAACAGGGCAACCTCTCCCTCCCATACACTTGCATCAAGCCTTTGTTTCCAAGTTCAGAGATCTACAGCTTCTTAGCAAAGCAATGGTAAGAATTTTCATGTAGCTTAGATTATTTCATCTAATCTCTGGTTTGGAAGTAACCGAGCTGTTGCAGCTGAAAAGATTGGAGGGAACAACGGGGAGAAGAAACTAGGCAAAGCCTAGACATTTTTTCTAGCAGTGCCAAACTGAAGTACTACTACAGTAGGAATTCCCAACATTACAAATATGTGTGGAAATAAGAAATGTTGGGCAACTGTGAGTGTAGATAATGCTACCAGCTCTTTGAGTGGTCATCTGTCACTTATTATGGAAAAGAACTATGACTTTTTGCTTTTGTAACTAAGGTGGTTCTAAGTGTTGGCCATCAAGAAGCCAAGAGGCCAGGGTTGTTTCATCTTTGGCTTGAGTGCCTGTACTGATGTGGGGACTCCTCAGTTGTCAGCTATCACAAATATTTGCAATATGCTGGCTCCCATTTATAAATTACTCCATTCACAAATTAGTATAAAATTTATGGATTTACTAAGATTATTTGATTGTAAATCATGAAGTATCTGCATTGGAGAAACCATCTATCAGTTTTGGGGGGTTTTTTTAATCATTGTTTTTAATTTCTTTGTGAGGTTCTCCTGACCTGACTACTATTAAAATACATAGGGAAATCATATTGCTTTCATAAATTGACTTGAATTGGTTACAAGTGTCCTTTATTGGCAAGACCACAGTTGGTCTTGTTGGTTTTTGGGGTTTTTTTTCTTTTTTTTTTTTCTTTTTTCTTTTTTTCAAGTGCTGATGTGGTAAGGGACTTTATGATCCAGGAAATCTGTCATATCCAATAAATCAATTTTGTTACTTGTTTTTGGTTCTTTCAGTTGCTGAGCATTCCTACAGGGGCATACCAGATAGTTTGTAAAAGAAATGGAGGCATTCAGAAGAATTAGTGAATTAAGTAGGTCTGTGTTGTCTTTTTTTTTTTTTTTTTTTTTGAAACAAAGATGCATTACTGGGGGGGAGGAGGGGATGTGTTATGTGTAGACTATATACACTCAGCTTGTTTTCCTTTGCCTGAGACTGCTGCCTAAGCTTTTCTTGTTCTGCCTGACAATACTTCTTTCACTTGATTTTTTTCCAATTCATTGTTTGTGTTGTGATTTGGCCAGTGTAAGCTGCCTGTGGGTGGGTATTGTATCCTGTTGCTTGCTTAGCGTAGTCCAGATTGCAAGGTTTAGGTACCTGGCTTCTGTTGAAATAAAAGGGAATATCTTCATCCTTTGACAGTCTCTTAGGCATATCAGTGACAGTAATGTGGAAAGGCTGTATATTAAAGCATACATACCTGCTTCTGTTTCTATTTCCTGCTCAGTTTTCATACCTGAGCAGGAAAAATAACAAGTATTAGTTTACCTAGTCAATTATTCTCTTTTATCTTCAATCAGGAATAATATGCCTGAATGTTTGCTGTGCTTGACGTGTGTCTGAGGGCTTGAAGGTATTTTTCAGCCTGACTTGTATTTAGATCTGTGGAAGTGCTTTATTAAGATTGAGACCCTTTGTTCATGGAAAGTTATGGAAGGCAAAATCAACAGAACTTGTTTCAACCCTGTGTTGCAATCCTTTAGATATCTAAGTACAACTATGCTACAAATACTGGTTTATTGAGCTAGAAGAGTGTGCTATAGCTTTGATGGAAATGGTAAAGATCTGTTTAGAATTTCCACGATACTTTTTTCTGATGAATAGAGAGGAGGAATTTTATGAAACTTGAAGGTTCACACCTACAATAAATAACATTCTTCTTCCCACATCTTTCCTTCTCCTTCCATTTAAACCTTCCCTTTGGGCACAATCAGCAAGTTGCTCTTTAATCAGATACTGAGATAAATAATAGCAGAACATAATCGATAGTAATTATTTTTCAGAGCAAATGTTCATTTAAGATCTGCAACAACTGGATTTTTTTGTTTTCCTTTGTATGTGGTTTAGCAGTAAACAAGAATTCCTCAGCTTGAGTAAAGAGAATTTAGAGTAGACCTACTTTACTTTGGAGACAGAAATGCTTTCTTCTGTGTTATATAAGAGTAAACAATAAGATTAATCATTTTAGATTGATTACCAATCTGCTGGTATTAAAATATGAAGTTACCTTAATTTCATGTATGTACTAGTAATATAATTTGAAAGCTTTTCACTATGGTATTTCATTTAGATATGTTAGGTTTATCATTGTTCAAAATGTAACTTTTAAAACATGTGCTAATTTATTAACAAAATCTTTATGAAAGTAAATATCTGTATAAAGAAAATAGTGTTAAAACTGTAAAGCTTAATGCCTTTCTGCATCTGTGAAAGGAGAAAAGATTCCATATACTGTCTGGATAAACAGTCTTATGATTTTTTTTAAAACAGTAACACTTCTGAGTTGTATGTTGTTTTTTTCCCTTTCTTAAAGCTATTGTTATGTCTGACTGCCAAGAATTTATTGATGATAATTCCCCTGTCATCAGTAGTCACTTTTAAACTAGAATACCTGTCTGTAGAGACAGACTTGATATGACACAGCAAATAACTACGTATGGAGTCTCTGAGCAGATAGTGATTACAGCAAGCTAACCTTTCTTCTTCTCACCGAGCTTACCAACAGATATATCTAAAATCTGATGGGCGAAGTTCATTAATCAGCCAGATTGGCCTGCTGGAAATGTCTTCTAGCTGCTGTTAGCGTAGGAATTACTGCAGGGGTTAATAGATGGAATCTGATGCAATCCCTCCCACTTTTCCCAGCAGTTTTCATTAGACAAGTACTCCATAGCAACAGTGAGATCACTGGAGACAGTATTTCATTGATTTCTCCCTCCCGCCCCCTTCCATTTTTGAGCCATTCTTATCACTGAAGTGCAGTTGGGTGAAAAGACGGGGTTTTTTTATGCAGAACACTTATGTGGGCTTCTGTCTTGTAAATAATTTGGAAAGCAGAAATCCCTTACATCTTTTGTGTTTAATGTTTCACTATGTATTTAAAGAGAGATACAGGCTTAGGGGGCTGGATAACTGTACCTGCTGTAGCTGATGTTCTTAAGTATTCTTGCATTGTTTGCTGGTCTTCTAGGGAAAAGAATAATGTAGAGCAAGACCTGAAGGAGAAAGAAGATACCATCAAGCAGAGGACAAGTGAGGTCCAGGTAAATAAGACAAAATTATTGTTCGGACACCTGATATTGCACTGTGTGGTGCTTTAATGGCAGTGAGATTACTGAGTCTTTAGATCACATCACTTATTCAGTGAAAAGAAAAAAAATTGGTGGCTAAGAAAAAGAATGTACTTTGAAATGTATTTTCTATATGAATGTGGGTTGGTGTAGGTGTGTATATTTATATAAATGTGTGAGCTGCTAGGATATGTAGCCTGCATGGAGTTTTAAATGAAAAATATTACAAAATAATAGATTTCTTTTTTTGTTTGTTTTTGTTTTTTTAGCAAGGTTATCTAATGTATAATTAAAACTAACGAAGACACTGTAGCACTGCAAATTAATGAACTTAAGTGGCTGAATTAAGACTTGTATATGGGGCTGCTTCTTAAGAGTCGCAGTAATTACCAGCTTTGGAGGAATGTTGCCTCAAGTTAATTTTGCCTAACATAAGTGAATTTTAAAAATTATCTGTTTGATTTTTTTATTTAAAAGGATGACACTGAATTTCCAGAATATTGGAAAATTTACATTTTACAAGCATTTTACAGGGATTAAAAATTACACAGTCAGCAGCAGTGTTTAGGGTGCTAACAGTCTAGCCAAGCCCTGAATTAATTGCTGCAAAGCAATATTTCAATTAAATTTTAAGCTGCAAAAGCAGCTGGAATTGCTGCTTTAAGAAAAAACTTAAGTGTGATATCTGATTGCTTATATTTATTTTAGAAATCTTTATTATTTAAATAATCTTTATTTGATTAAGAGCAAATAATGCAAGATTTCTGCATTTTATGTTGTGTTGGGCAGAAAAAGAGCCAATGTGTTACAACCTTTGTGAATTTTGTGCTTGGCTATGTAATATCCTTAAAGCCTGGATGATAATTAATAGTCTGACCTTTCAGAAGATAATGAGATGCTGGCCTTGTTAGTTACAATGGCAGCCAGATTCAGCAGCTGCAGAAATGCACACAGAAGTTGCCCATGTCTGTGATTTGTCCATGCATGCAGTGGTCATTCCCCTCCCCACTCTGCAGATTGCCTTTTCACACTATTAAAAATTCTTATGGATATTCCTAGTTTTGCCCACAGGATGATTTTGTTAGCATGTTCTGGAATCTGTTTGAGTTCATGCGCAGGTTGAGTTCTCTGGTGCCTTTGCACAAAAGGTATATAAAGCTAAATAGAAGCCTTAACTTTACTGTTACAGTATTAGTGTCATCTGGATATGTTTAGTGTGTGTTAGCAGCATCACAGAATCAATTAACTCATTGTATCTAGAGCAGTAACGTTGGAAGCAACTGTCTCAGGTCCTTAACCTCAAGCTGTTTGTCGCTTGTTAAATATAGAGTTACAGAGTTCTGTCAAGTCTGCAGAGAAGGAACAGTCTGTTACTGGCTTGTCAGAAAAATGAGAAACCATCAGGATCAAATCGGATATGTAAGGCTGCAGCATTTATTTAAGCTGGTGGCCCTTTATCTCTGGTCCCTTTCTTGCTTCTGAGTGTTGGAGGACCTGCATGTGTCAGGAAACTTTCTGGAATTTCAGAGAACAGTGGTGACAGACGAAGAATATGTGATCTTTACATCATGCTTTTTTCTTCTGGTTTTATTCCAATGGTGACATTTCTAAAGACAGTGCACAAAATCAGTGTGTTCTAATCTGTCACCTTGGATCGAGCCAGTTTCGTGGCATCACACTCCAGGGTTTCTGGTACCAGAATTACTTCTATGGACACAAATTATAATCTCAAATATAGCCATGGTCTGTGATGGGTCAGACAGATGGGTCTGTGAGGGAAAGAATGACAGTTTTTCTTCTAATAATGTATATACTATGTAAATAGATACTAAAAAGCAAAGACAGAAAAAGAGTTGGAGGGAAAACGTAGCATACTGGTGAGTTTTAATGTGCTTATTAAAATATCAGGTCTTTAGTAGCAAAGGTTAACGGGTGTTTTTTCTTGAAAAGTTATGGGGCAGAGTAACAAAAATCAAGACACTTCTAAGGCACCATTTCCTTAACTTATTCTGCGATTGGATTAGCATTTTCCTATAAATATGGGAGTAATAAACTCATATATGAAATGTTGTTCTTTGCAGTAGAGAACAATGTTTTACAGAGTTAATGTGTTACTAAAATAGTTTTTGACCACGTACCAAGTGGCATTTGAGAGGGCCTTTACCTGGCTGTCCCCTTGCTCTCTCATCACCAGCCTGCTCTTCTAGACACAGATGTCGAAGGACAGTGTGCCTCAGCAGCTGGACACTGCCTCAAGCAATGCGCTTTTGGGCACCTTCCCAAGACACTCATCTTCTGTCTAGCATTTCACATGTATGGGCATGGTTTGTCACCTGCTAAGGCTCTGAAATAATTGGCAATTCTCCTGGCTTTCCCAACAATTACTGCATGTTCCCTAGGATTTTATTGACATGAAATCAAAAGGTCTGTGTTTTGTTTTTCAATGGGACACTGAAACTTTGTAAAGAAATTTTTAGAACAAATGCATGTAACTCTTGAACAAAGCATAATATATGTTTGCATCAATTGGGAAAAAAAGTAACTGCATGTGAGACTGCTTCAGAGAAGGAGGGGCTGGGGGGAAGTGAAAGGTATTTTGGGACTGTGGCCTTCTGAGTAGTCTAGAATGTTTCTGGCCTTCTCTTCTAGCCTTTTGATCACCTTGTTGGCCTGAGTTTTCTTAAACAGATTTATGTGCTGAGTATCCCACTCAGCACTGGTTTTTCCCTGTTCTTGGTTTATTGCAGTGCACCAAAGCCATTAGAAAGTCAGTGAAGTTTAACTTTTCTGTGCTGTTTTAGGCTTAACAGTTCTTAGCACGTGAATTGTTTGGTGAAGTACAGACTGGCAAGCTATTAAATCCATTGTCTATCTGTGGAAATACAGATCTCTAGACTTCTCTTGTCCTACGTTACATTAGCATGGAGAGTTATAATGATTGTAAATCTAATACAAGGATTACAATTACCATAAAAATGCTAGCTTGCACCACCTCAAATATGTTAATAGTTTTCATGCAGTGCTTGAATGGTAAGATGCTGCTTCTCTGCTGAGGATGTTCTTTGAAATCAAAGCTTAATTGGAGCCTGGTTTACTTCCTGAAGATGTAGTTTTGAGTATTAGTCCCAGTTCTGTGTGCTGTGTCTACTCTGACCTTTAATTCTGGAGTGGTTATGTGAACATGTTTGGGTTTTGGTTTTGGTTGGGTTTTTTTTCCTTCTTTTCTCTTCTGGGAGCCATCAGGCTTAGTCGGGTCTCTTCAGTGCTTATCTATTGGATACAACATTGGGATTCAAGCAAGAGTGGAGGTGATCTATATTGTGTGTATGTGAATTCTTGCTTCCTTTCAGAGAAAGGAGACTGAAATATCTTTAGGCTGTTACTTTTTCCCCCATGGCTTGTGTTGAGTGTCAGCTGATACTTGCTTTTCAAAGCGATGTAAAAAATGAATGGATCAAGAATATCCCAATTATCCAAGTCAGTAGCTGCTGTAAGAGCTTTTTGTGTGCACGCTGGTTTGTCTCTCATAGACTAGAAATTACCAGTAATTCACCTAGTCTGACTGCTGTACATTGGTCACATACCCTTTACTGAACTTTAGATTTATTTTGGGGGTTTTGTGTGTGTGTTTGGTGTTTTGTGTTTTGTTTTGTTTTTATTTGGTTTTTTTGTTTGGTTTTTTTTGTTGTTTTTTTGTTTGTTTGTTTCATAAAAGCATCTATGGTGTTTCTTTATGTAATCTTCCAGTTGTTTAAGGCTACCTATTTCCCTAGCATCAGACTACTGCACCATATGCCTTTCTATTTCTGTCTGGCTTTTTTTGTCTTGATTATCTGGAGGTGTTAGCACACATGGATAAACTATCTCCCTCACCAAAAAAACCCCAAACAAAACACCTCTAAAAAAGGACAACGGGATCTTAGCTTAGAGTAGCACATGAATGTATGATCTAATCAGAAATTCACGTCAGCTTGTCTTCTCCTCCTCCTTAATTTTCTTTTATCTCTATTCATTTTTTACTCTTGTTCATGATTCTTCCTTCAATTACCATAGTTTCTCGGAAAGACTGCAATCTTCTCTTTTCATCTCATACTTTTCCTTTTGTATTAATCCTTTTTGATCTTCCTGTATTATCTCTTCCTCTTGACTTTGATTCTTTCTTCTTCCTCAATTCTTTTCTTGATTTTTTTTTTTCAATGTTATCTCTGCAGTTTGAAGTATAACCATTCCTGTTGCTCAGAAGTGAACTAATTATCTTATGATGCTACTTAATGTACTTAAAACACAAGATACATGCTTACTGCTGTTTAATAAATTAAAAGATGATGTATTGTTGTGAATGGAATGTGCATTTCTTACCAGTACTGTTACATGGCAAATAAGTTTTTGGCTGATTCTTGCAAAATCAGAGGCAGGGAGGCTCTAGAAGGGAATGCATTTGGGTTAATAATGCACCGGTTTGGTCCTTTACCGTGTTGCTAAAACAAGTTCCTATTTTTGGCCATGTGTTTTTGAAGGGGGAAGGAGCAGAATTTCTATTATTAAGGAACTCAGTAAAACATATTGCTAAAACATAGGACAGAGACAATGTAGCAGCCTGAATAAAGACGACTTATAAATTCAAAATGAAACCCTAACCTCCCTGTGAGTAAAGCAGTTAATCTCTGTGTTGATGCATGATCTTCAATATTTCCTTGAGATTCTTTTTACTAGAGAAAAGAAAAAGCAAATAACCTGATTATTTTTATGTCTTAGAATTAGAATTTGAGAATACTTGCTTGTCTTGACATGTTATAAATACTAGCTTTTGAAAGATCATTTGTTGGTACTTTGAAATCTGAGTTAGTACTGCAGTTTATACTGCAGAATTTAGTGGTTAGGAGGAGATAGGGCACAAATGTGAAGCTAATCTGTTTTATTACAGGATCTACAAGATGAAGTAAAGCGGGAGAGCAATAATCTGCAAAAGCTGCAAGCTCAGAAGCAGGAAGCGCAGGAAATCCTTAGTGATCTTGATGAGCAGAAGGCCAAGTTGGAAGAGCAACTTAATGATATCAGGCAGAAGTGTGCAGAGGAGGCCCATTTGGTAAGGTCTGGTGGCTCAGGCCCTTGAAAGAGTAAATGCCTCATTTTGAAGAACTCAGCCTTGCAGTGTTACAGTTGTTGGGGCAGGAGAAAAAACTTTAATGAATAAACAGCCTGAGTGTCAAGATTTTGTGACCAATAGAGAATAGGAAACATGTCACTCATTTCAGTGACCTCCTAATTTAGTATCACTGTGTCAACAAATATACCAAGATGTACTTGCACACAAATAAGGTTAAGTGCAAACAAATAATGCAAAATTATAATGTAATATAAGTGTAATTAGAAGCACTAATTACTGGGACTGATTTTTTTTTTTAGCAGTTAAAAAAAATCATCTTATGGTTATGTAGATTTTTTCTAATATAAAGCTATAGTATTTCCTTAAGGTCTAAAATTATGTTTTCAGTATTAGAAATATCTGTGTCGGTCAGGAAAACAGCTAGAATACTATGATCTTATTGAGACCAATAACAGAGTTAACCTCTCATTCAGGTATGATCTATAATCTCTGCAATAGCTATGAGGTTTTTGCTTTTTCTGGTCATAAATAAGAGTATTTGGATGTGTTTGGAGGTGGGTTTTTTTGATTTGGCTTTGAAATATTTGTTAATCTCTTAGATTGCCATGCTGAAGGCTGAAATAACAAGCCAGGAATCAAAGATTTCAGCATATGAAGATGAACTGACCAAAGCTCAAGAGGAGCTGAGTCGCCTGCAGCAAGAAACTGCAGAGCTTGAGCATTGCATAGAGTCTGGGAAAGCACAGCTGGGACCTCTTCAGCAACATCTGCAGGATTCACAACAGGAAATCAATTCAGTAAGGCAGTGTGAAAGACAAAAAAAAAAAAAATTTTTTAGCTGACAACCTTTAGTGTGGTTTTTCTTAAGGGGAAGGCATTGTTTTCTTTTCTTCACTGTTTGCTCATGTCTTTAGTTGCTTACACATGTGTTCTGTGCTAGTAGTTGTTAGGATTCTTAGAGGCTGACTCAAGTCACTCAGGATACTTCATGATTTTTCTCCAAGTTTTGTTAATAAAAAGGGATCAATTTATTATACTTCATAAATAATTTCTCTTAATGTAATGAATGAAAAATAGATAATGCATGTTTAAATTCTCTATGTCCAGTAGTTATTTAAGCTTTGTTCCTCAGCCATGGCCTGGGGCATGCTCTTACTATTCTTTAATTGATGTGAAGTCGGTATAAAATTACTAACGTTTACTTAGTGCATTGTTGAAGGGGGAAAGTAAGGTGAGTGTTAAGAATAAATTGGATTGAGGCTAGATACTGAGAAGCAGAGAGATGGCTGCACTGGTTTCTAAGCACAGAACTGTGCTTTGAGGTGTCTGCTGTTCTGTTAAAGGGACACTTCTAGTTCCTATCTGTAATCAGTGATTTATTATTACTTCAGTGATGGATTTGCTTGCACACCCGTTCCTCATCATTCTTCTTCTCTGACTTGCCAGCTGTCTAATGTATTAGCCAGAGTCACATCATTATCAAGTTAGAAAAAAAAGCCTTCCTATTAACTTTGACCCCTAGACATGGCTTACTTTTGGGTTGGTCAATTCACACAATTCATGTCTGTAACTTGTTAACTTTTTTTTTTCTTAAGACTTCCACTGCTAGTATTCATGCAGGAACACTTTCTTCTGTTGAAGAGCCTTATAACATATTCATAATTCTTAAATTTGGTTTTAATGTTTAGAAACTGAGAAGTAAACAAATGGATTTTCCATTGTTTCATCACAGGTAGAGAGAAGGTTGTGCTATTTCAATATTAATATACGAGCAAGAGGTACTTGTGATGAACAGATTTGAGGCTGATAATACAAGTGGTTATGCTTGACTGTACTACAAAAGTTTTTTGTTGTTTTTTTTTTTTTTTTTTTAATGGGTTTTATATTAGTACTCCTGATTTTATTGCTCTTGGCTCACAAATAATGAACAATAGGTGCTTTAGTGCTTTAGGCAAGATTATCTAATGGTTGGTCTGAGGTTGGTATTTGAAAGACACCTGGTGTTGTCTTTGCTCCCACCTGACTTGTGACATGTGCAAGGCAATGAAAACTCTATTAGCTGACTGGCCTAGCAGAAGTCAGTGGGATTTAGACACCTGAATATCTGAACTACGTTCATCCTTCTGCATAATCTGCCAAATCCAGTAATTCCTTCATAACTGGCAGGTTGGTTGTATATGTTTGCTGTGAGGCACTGCATTAAGCGTATTGCTGAAATAATAACATGTAGATGTAACTGTCTGTTTAGGAAGATATACTGTGGATTTTGTAGACTTCAAAAGTCATGTGGGAGAGGATAATGAATTTGTAACTTTCCTTCTTGGAAGATGAGAATTCTGATAAAGCAGCCTTTTGAATTTAGAGTTTAAGGCAATTGCAAATGCATAATTAAAAACAAACAAACAAACACAACAAAAAACCCAAACAAAACCAACCAAACAAAACCCCCCTGAAATTAGTTCTTATGAGTTTGAGTAGAAACAAAGCAACAAGTACTGATGTTGCCAGCGATGCAGTCTGCTTCCTTGGCAGGAGAAGGTTCTCAGGTCTGTCTTTCAACTACATTACATCTCTTCTAAAACTGATTTGTGCTTATCTCTCAGATTTCACCCTTTGATTGAAAGAATGTGTTTTTTATTACATTTGCTTTTGAAAATAAGAATTTCACACATATAACTTCCATCTTATATTTAAGAGGGGATGGTCATGTACTAGCTTCTGTGTACTGCCATACTGATGCATATACATTTATTTCTGTTTACAGGTGCAGACAAAACTTCTTCAGCTGAAAGAATTGGAAAATAACCAATTTAGTTGGCACTCTCAGCCACATAATACACTTGTTAATGGAACTGCGGATCATTCTAGTCTTAGCAACAGCAGCAGTGAAACTGCTAACCTTAATGAGAATGCTGAAAGGGAAAGTATAGCAGAAGATGAACAAATAAACAGTCTGTCTCCAGTGAGTAGTGTTTTGCCTGCTTGATCATGATGCAATGCAGCTGTGAAGTTGGAATAAGTTAAGAATGTATCAAGATTGATTATGTTTTTAAACACTTGCACAAGTGAAATTTCAGGGTGTTATTCTGAGGGACTATGTTTCAGCAATCCGAAGGCTGATAAGCAGAAAAGGAGGCAATTTTAGCTTGGCTGGAAAGTGGCAATGAAAATTTTTCTGTATCTGTTTCCAAAGCAAAATATCATAAATTGAATAGTAGAATTAACATTAAAGGAGAGCAGCTGTCTCCAGTTGGTGCAACAAGAATGGAATAGTACAGACGATCTAAAGCTGTCTTGCTTTAAATGTCCCTCCTTATGTCCCAGTAGATTCTTGATTTTTTTTTTTAAACTTTCACAGGGTTTATGGAACACTTCAGTATGTTCTATAATAAGTATGAACCTCTTGAAGTATCCTTTAGTATATTCTTTTAGCTATTTAATGCTTAAAATCATGTTCTGTAGTTTTCTATTTACTTATTTATGGTGAATTGCTTTTATCCTTATGTAGATAAGGAATAGTCCTGAAACCACAGCCTCTGTTGTGGAAGAAGAGAAAGAGACCCCAGCTGCAACTATTACCAAAAAAGTGAGTTTGTTCAGATTTGGGGGAGGAAAAAGTAAATTAAAAAATCCTAGTTAAACTGTTTCAGGGTTGCCTGTCATTTGCATCATGGTCATAGAACAACAGAGGAATAAAATTGTCACTTTTTCATTGGTTTTATTTAGAATGTGGTGTCATGAAAATGTCATCTCATATAGCAGGCAGGTTGTTGTTGAGAAATATTTTGGATCTCCATTGATGAATTATGTAGAATTCTAGCTGTCTCTTTTTTTTCCCCAGCTTTAAGAAACTACTAAATGGTAACACAAGATGACATAAGGGTTTTCTGTCCTGTGTGTCTTAAAAATTTAATACCTTTCTCTACTTCTTTTGCATTGCCCAGGAAGATCCATTTGATGCTGAATCTCACCCATTGCCTGATCTAGTTTCTGAAGCCAGCTTAGAGTTCTTCCAGTCTGACCCTTTTGTTGGCAGTAAGTAAACTTTTCTAAGTGCAGATTTGCAGAAACAGGTCTTGTATAAACACATCTCAGATTAATCTTCACCTTGAAACTGCTCTTTATAGAATAATGTGAAGGTGTTTGAGTGACAGGAGTGTGGAGCCAATAGCATTACAAAAATGGAAATGAGAGTTCCAGGATGTTTCTCCTTCCTTCACCTGGACTTTCTAATTAGCTGTGAAAATTGCACCTTTCCCTCACTACCTGAGTACCTCTCTTACCTCCCACCCCTCCTAATTTGTAGCACAGATACACAAACAGATCAACTGAGGGTTCAGTGAGCTGTGGTGTGGGGAGGGTGTAGGTGGTTGAGAATGAATGGCTGTGGCCTACTTATGGTGAGTTTGGCACTTGGGAAAAGGTAATGTGGAACTGCACCATCTGTTGTCTTGTGGAAGTGCTATGCTTTATTTTAAGAACTTGCCACTTACGAATGCTGTTGCTCTGATTTTATTTTTTTCTTTTATGTTGGAAGAAGTGATCTGTCTATATGGAGCCACTTGGAGAAGGGGAGTTAATTTGGATTAACTGCTGAAGCAGATGTTTTCAGCCACATTAATATGATTTTACATGCTTTCAGAATCAACATGGTCTAATCAATTTAGCTCGTATCGCTTTGAAAGGCAAATAAGCTAAATGTTTCAGATCACTTGGTTTCTGAAAGAATGTCAGTGCAGATTTAATACTTTTAATGAATAAATTAAACTGATTTAAAACACCTTGAATGTTTCTGTGTAGATATTGCTTGATTTTTGTTTATATTGAAGTGATCCTACTTTACAGCACATGACATAGCCTTTCTTTCAGAGAAGAAAGGTTATGTCTGTTAGTAGCCAGCCTTTTGGGCTTTGTGGCCCGAGTATGTTCAGGGCTAGATACCTACAGCTAAGAGACAGTATATCTATGCCTCTCCGATATAGATGAGGGAGTAGAACTGATGCAATTGGCACCACGCATCCAGTACAGAAATGAATGCTTAGGAGCTACCATCCATGATGCCTTTAAGAATTATCAAAACTAGGATTAACCTTCTATAAGTGGTTAGCCTGGATTACCATGGGAGTAACTACTGCATAACGTTGGTGTTTACTGACAGTAGCCAACAGAAATGCTGAGATGGCTGCTTTTGTGTGTGTTTCATGCTGGTAATGAGCTACTTGATGAATATTTGCTTCATCTAATACTAGCTTTTGTAGTTCCACTGAAAACAGTGAAACTATTCCTCTGAGTGTGAGTTGTTTAAATTCTAGCTGTAGAAATGAGTTTGTATCCAAAAGACTTCAACCCAGTACATGTTTTATGATAAAAAGCTACAAGTCATTCTTTTTTTTTTTTTTTTAATTAACAGGTGATCCCTTCAAAGATGACCCTTTTGGGAAAATTGGTAAGTTACTTTGTAACTTTTAATGCGTTTGTTTTTTCTAAATGAATCCTGGGGAAAAGCATCACCACTTTCAGCACAAAAAAGGTGGAAATGACCCAAAAAGTCACCATAGGATGGATATATATAAAACAGTAGCAGCTGGCCAGTTGTGTTAAAGCTTTTCAGAGAAGCCCATTGCCAGTGAACTTCTCTCTTGCTGTTGAAAGTCTCCTTAGTTGGGATTTAAGTATGTGAAGGTGGTGAACAGAAGGCCCCAAACTCTTGCTGTTTGTTTTATATGGAAAGTAGTAAGACTGTACTCTTTTAAGGGCTCTTAACTTACCAACTTTCATTAGCACTAAATATTGAAAAAGGTGGGAAGTCTCCGTTTAGACTGGCTGTATAGGAAATGTCATTGCTTTATTGCTTGGTCCTGAATGGAGTTACTGGTGACAAAAGAGCAAAATGGCCAGTGGGAAAGCTATAGCAAAACAGCATTGTGCACCAAGTGCCAAATAAGAAGACATCAGTTGTGTTTGGGGAGTGAAGGAGAGGAGGGTAGGAGAGTTCTGAAAAACATTAGGTTTTGTAAAATACTTCATTTTTAGGGGGCCTTGGTTAGATGCTCAGATGATTCTGGAACTGAACCACTGGCACCATCCAAAGTTTTCATGATGTGCAGAAAACGTTGGCTTGTCTAATGTTTTGAATCACAGAATACAAATTATTCACATATTAATTTCATACTTCAGAGATCCTTGGTCTAAAATGTGTTACCTTCTTGCAGTATGAGAAAAGCAATATAATGTTCAGTTTTTAAGATATCAAACTAAGTAAAGCTAGCAGAAATGTTAATGAGATGTTTACTTTTTAGATCCCTTTGGTGGTGATCCCTTCAAAGGTTCAGACCCTTTTGCAGCTGACTGTTTTTTCAAACAATCCTCCACTGATCCTTTTGTGACTGCTGGCACTGATCCATTTAGCAGTGCAGACAACAGTAATAACATCACAGTAAGTTTGATAGCATACCTTTTACTTCCTTCTGTATATGATTTGGACAAAATAACCTATTTTGTACACTTGGACATGCCTTGAAATGCTGATATTCAGAAAAAATATAGATAAAAGGTTACCTCTTACCCCATGGCTCTGTCTTGTCTTTTTTTTTGTGTCCTATTTTCTAGAAATAGTCACAGATTACATAGAAATAAAAATAGGAGCTTCATTGCTCCACAGATAAGAACATTTGAGAATAATTAACTAAGCTTTATTGGTAGCTGGTGGAACTTCCTAAACATGGGAAGAAACCCAAGATTAATCTTGCCAGGTTATGTTGAGCCACTTGATTTTTGCCTCCAAAGCTTATAGGATCAATAAGTGTGTTCTGTATCTCATCTGAAATCTGATGTGGTATGGGGTTTCCCCTCTGGAAAGTCAAGTTGTTATATAGGTGTATGTTTGGGTTTTGTTGGTTTTGGTTGGTTTTTTTTTTAATGAGAATCATTGAAGCTGTCTCGTAATGTGGAGATTCTTGCTGAATGTACCTCTTTCAAGTGTACTGAGGTGTAACTTTTAGCTGTTCACATTATAACTGAGCAGTTATTGATTAGTCTTGAGCCTATAATAAGGTAGAGTTGGGCATGAAACCTTCTCTGATGTAGGACAGAATTTGAAGAAGATGAGGTAATATTTAGGGCTGATAGACAAACACTTAATCTAAGAAGTTGAAATTCTTCATGTCATAAGTTTGTCTCCATCCGTTTGCCATCTCCTTTCATTCTCAGTGCTGCTTCTGTTCATGCCTCACTTCCAATTTTGTTTGTGTATAAAATATGTGTATACATATATAAAAATTAAAGATACATGTGGATTAGGATTAGGAAGTTAAGTGACTGTAGAGTGTGCCTGAGGTGAATCCACAATGGCCAAGATAGTAAGAAATCACTGCACCTAACAGGGGTGTTCTTGTCCTTCCATGTGGTATGCCCATTATGCAGATCTCAAGGTCACATTACACACCACAGCCTACCCCTCCAACCTTAAAAATTAGTTTTCTACAACCTTCAATACTTAATTGGCACACTATCCTTTTCCAAGTCTTAATATTCTAATATAACCAATTCTTGGTCATATTACAGTCTGATAATAAGAGAAGTACAGAAGAGGAAAAAAAAAATTTAAAAGGGTCAGAGCTGTGGTGTGAGATTAGCAGTTGATTCTTGTGAGAATCTGTATTTCTGAACTGAAGTTATGCATTCATCCTAAATGCTTTACCACACCTTTGTGGTGTTGATATCTTGTAGTTATATCTTCATGAAGATGGCTCTGGCTGTAGAAATCTGAGACCAAAATGAGTATTAGATATTCTTAAATTTTGTGTTAGTGGTTACCAAGTGTTGCGCATATTGTAACTTTTTTCATCCTTTGAAAGTATTAATCACTGTTCTGAGGAGTTTCTGTTAAGACTTGTCTACTGATGCTGATAAAAGCTACATCCAAAATACTTTATCTTAAAACTTCTAAACTGAAATAAATCATGATTATATTCTTAGAATGAGGAATCTTTTAAGCTGAAAAACAAATTTCCCTCCAAAGGAATTTTTTATTTTAGACAGAGATATCGAAGAAGAATGACCCTTTTGCTCCTGGTGGAACAACTGTTACTACATCAGATGATCTAGGTAACAGTAGATTATACACATTAGACTTCTTGGGTTTTATTTTTAATTGCTTTTGCTTATTTTTGTTTCCAATCTTTTAACTGATGGAGCATTTTAGGGATTTCCTCGGTTTTCTGAATTTTCCTATAAAGTATGACATAAAGTGCAAGTTTGCAGGGGGGTATTTTTATAAAATAAAACTGTCTCATTATCTGTAGTGCATATCACTGAAGACTGATTCTGCAAAAATGTTTTTCTGCCTTGCCTAAAACTGGTGAGGTATCCTGATCTAAGTGTTTGGACTATTTGAATGGTTTGTACTGCTACACCTTAGGGTTGCTGTTAAAGATTTCATGTTACTTTCTAAGTAACATACAAGATCGCTTTGTACTACCAGAGGAGATGTGGGATACAATAACTACTTCATCAAGAATTTTTACTGTTAAAGTTTGCTCCTTTTGTTTTGCAATGACCCTCCCTCATTTGAGGGCTAAAGATGTTTTAGGGAAGACTCTAATCTGCTATTTTCCCAAGTTGCACTTGACAAGTGGTAATCCAAAACATGAATCCATGTGTGATTTCATGTTGTAAACCTGTTCAGTTTAATTGTAGGAAAAAAAATGCCATTTTCTGGAGACGCAGAAGTGAGTATTGGTAAAGACAGTGCACTTCTTGCTTTACAGTAGAATAGCAGCTTTTACATATTTTGAGGCACATAAGAATGAAAGGGTACTGTTGAATTAGATGGAGATGATATGAGGTTTAGATACTTTATTCCACAACTGGGCCTACAGTCTGAAGTGAGCTCTTGTTCATGTTCTTATAGATATATATGTATATGTATCTGTGCCTGTGTATGTATATTTATGGGTGTATGCACACAAAAAAAAGCTCTGTGTGTATGCATACATGTATCTTGGCAGAACATCCGGTACTATGGTTATTTGATACTTTCAGTGGAATTTAACTTTTTTTTAATGTAGGAAACCAGAATACCAATATTTCTTTTGAATTACTCCCTGTTCAGGAGAATTATTATTCTTAATCAGTAGTTGACAGAGTTTTTGTAAAAGCTACTTAATAACTTAAGTGCCCACCTCATAAAATATTTCACTTGAATTAGTCTATGCTGCAAAATATGTAACAGTTGCTTTTTTTGTTGTGGGATTTTTTTCAGTCGCTTTCATATTTAACTTTTAGTCTCATTCTGTTTGCTTGATTTGTGTGTATTTAGCTACAGACCCCTTTGCCTCTCTGTTTGGAAATGAATCCTTTGGAAGTGGCTTTGCTGACTTTAGCACGCTGTCAAAGGTAATATGAAGCTATTGCCACTCAGAAAATGCATGAAACTCTGCAGTGACAAGACATAGCTTACTCTCTCTACCAACAGTTTCGTTACAGTTTTGCTAACTACAAAAAATTTATAATGGCTGACTTTCTTGAAAAAGAGGTCTTTATTATAAATTGTCCTGCAATTCCATTGTGAAGAATGCCATGTAATCTTTGTGGCTTTATAAGTATTTTCTGTATATGTGAAGTGATATGACAATTTTTTTAAATTTGCTGAGTTTAGCAGCAAAAGTATTACTTTTGCATGTATAACTGCACTCAACTTTGTATTGCTGCACTCACCTTTGAATTGCTAACCATTCCTGATTTTTTTTTTCTTTATTTTCAATCTCCTGGAGTACGTGGATGATATGTTTAAAAGCAAACACAAGTATTTTCTTTTTGTCTTAGTCCAAACTTTCAGTTATAAATAAATATTGCATTATTGAAAAGAAGGGAAAGTATTAGTAGAATTGCACTGAAAATGTGTATGTTGCTGTTTTCTTTGTTGAAGGCCAACAATGAGGATCCCTTTAGCTCTTCCACATCAGGTTCTGTCAACAATGTGATCACAACTAAAAACTTATTTGAGGAACCAGCAGCTAAAAATGAGGATGTTCCTCCTGCATTGCCCCCTAAAACAGGAACTCCTACAAGGCCCTGTCCACCACCACCTGGTAAGAGCTGATACTGAGATGTTGTTAACAATTATCTTCTTCAATATTGGCATGGTGAAGTGTCTGAAGTTAGAATGAATGAGCGGGATGTGAAACAAGTCTGTTCCTGATCTGTTGGTGGTTTCTTCAGTGTTAAATTTTTGCATGGTGTTTGGATCATAGTTTGTTTTTTTTGAGAGAGAAAGGATTTAGAAAACAGGAAAAAATTGCATACTTGGATGAAAAAATTGGATACTTGCCAGAGTTATTGCAAGTATCTGCAAGAACATCCTATGGCTGCAAATTAAATGGTTACTAATGTGATACATTGTGAATCTTGCATTAAATTATGCTTAAAGTGAGAATTCAGTGTGTTTTATCCATTGCAAAACCCCTGGTTTTAATGCAAAATGAATTAAATAGGGTTAAACGACTGTCTCAGGTTTTCAGATTAACTTTTTCCAGTGACCTTGCCAGAGGTCTGTAGTAGTAAACCTAGCCAATGTAACAGTAATAAACGCAAGTTTTCTATGCTGTTCTCTGTTCAGTGATAGCTGAGTCCTCTGGTCTACCCCATGACACAAACCACCCTGCTTTCCAGAAAAGGCCATGATGATCAAAGATAACACCACCTTCTTGTGGTTGCAACAAGTCCATGTTACAACAGACTCCTTACTCTCAATTTTTTTTGCATAGATTGGAAAATACATTACTGGTATTCCTTTTTAAGTTTCTGTCCTTTGTTTCATTTTCTTTTAAAAACTACTGCATCATTTTTTCACTATTAGACTATATAGATGAATCTTAAGGTGTTTCGGAAAACTGTATGAAACTTAAACGTATTCATCTTTTTCCTCAAAAGAAGGGGAACACAGTAAATGTAGGATTATTAATACTAAAGTTTAAACTCAGCTGCTTAATTTCTAATGTTGATGTGAAATCTGGTTCATGCTCATGCCTTGCAAGTAATCAGTTTCATTGGAAATAACATTAAAACAGCTGACATGACAAGTGATGGTAATTTGAATGTTTGATAGTGTTTCCTCTTATGGTGGTCCTTATTTAAAACAGAGAAAGGATTTCTGACTTCATTGTATGGGAGTGGCTGTCACGTGGTGTACAGATCTGCTTTCAGAATGCAAGCGTTTAGTGGCGGAACAACAGCGTCCTTATCAATAGATGACTAGAAAAAAGTAGCCTGTTTTGATTTGCGCATATTAAAAATGATACTGTGGTTACCTTTGTAACCATTCCCAATAAATTGTTTTCCTAACGGAAATAAAAAATGGAGGAGATACTTAAGTGTATTTGTTTTTAATTACTCCCTTGGTCTGATTCAGAACAAGGGAGTGCTTTTTCAAAGAAATGCCCCAAAATCTTTCTCTTCATTCATCACACTACTGGAAAGTGTGCAGAAGGGCTGTTTTGCTTGCCTCTGAAATCCGTTGCCTTTCTAGATACTGATAAGCACCCTCATTGCATAATTTTTTGGGCAGGTTTGGAGATTGTATACTTCATATTCTTATATTTATTAATCCTTCCCATGTAGAAATAAAATTCCCTAGATCTCATTTGAAGCTGCCTTTCCCACATTATTCAAGAAATAGACGTGTTGTTTGCTAGTAATAGAACATCATTAGCGAGTGAGAGCTATCATGGCAAGGTTATCTGCAAAGTGTCTAAATCATATATTCCCAAGGGGGTATTCTCTTAAATCATTGCCAAATTAGAATCTCTTTTGGTCTATAAAAGAATTTTTAGACTAACTTGCAACAGTGATATGCAAAATAATAAGCACTTTGGTTTGATTCGGCAGTTTAAAATGGCAACAAAAGCAAGTTTTGAAATACAACTATTATTAAGTGTCAAACCACTTGCAGAACCCGCTAGTTGCATTCAAGAAACTGCAATGAAACCTTTTCTGTAAGCAATAACATATGGAGAAGAATGGTGGCATGAAATTCAGCTCAATTATTCTTGGAAGTATTTGGGTTAATGTCCTCAAAGGTGTTGAAGGCTGACTGGGGTTAAGCTGAAAAAAGAACAAGACAACTGGGGGCTTGTGCCTGATTATATTATATCAGCAGCTACTTAGGCAAGGATTAACAAAATAGTTAAGGCCTGTGGTTACTTGTTATCATTCTTATTAGCTTCATTCTGTTAGTTTAAAAACTACAGAAATTCCAGGTGTTAACATAGTGAGAGGACGTGGTGTTTTGAAGACTTAAAAATATGTTTCTGGTCTTTGAATGAAATTGTGTTAACTTGATCTAAAGAAATAAAAAAAGAGCCTTGCTGGAATGATCATGGACAGTTGATAAGCAGAAGAAAAAAAAAAATACTGTGCTGATAGAATAGGGGCTCAAAACTGTTAGAAATTCTCTTCCCAAAATAGTTAATTAGTACATAACTGTGTTCTTGAATCATTAACATACATGTGTTCCTTTTTACCTGATTACCCTTTAAGAAACTATGGACCATACCCTCATTTTTTTAAATTGGCAACCCTTCCTCTGAAGTCATTGCAACTCCACTAGTTTACTAGAAGAGGTTGCATCCCAAGTAGCTTTTTAATTTGTTGTGGTTTTTTTTCTTTTTACTATTTTTGGCATGTTATTACCTGCTATCTTAAATTCATTTTAAATTCATTTTAATCTAAGGGAAAAGACCTATCAATCAAATAGACTCTTCAGATTCCTTTAAACCGAGCGATCCATTTCAGCCTTTCCCCACCCCAGACATTCCCAAAGAACAAGAAGCAGATCTATTCTGTGATCCATTTGCTCCCACCAGCATCAGTAAAGAGGCTGACCCCAACAATTTTGCAAACTTCAGTACTGTGAGTAAACACTTTTTACATTTGTTTCAGTATAATGACAGCTTTGACTTGTTCACACTGAAGTCTTCAGTCTAATTTAAAATATTAAAACATATCCCATGTACAAAAGGGATAACGCTTCCAGTTAAAACAGTATTTACATTTAGTTTACAGCTGAGGCTGTCCTAAACCAAAATACTGCAGAATGTTGTAGTTAATGTTTAAATTGCATTTCTTTTATGAGTTTTTTTCATGGAGGCCTCCTAGCTTTTAGAAAATAGGACTTTTTAAATATCTATGTTCTAGGAATTATTCATTTTATCGGAGTGTGCAGCAGATTTAAATTATATATCTATAACAAGCACACTGTTAACTATCCAATTAAAAAGAAAACAAAAGGTGTGATTTTAATTTAGCTGTCACTGAACTGTTTGGTCATAATTTCAATGTACTGAAATATTGATAAACAGCCTCATAATGGTCTATGTTAATGAAATATAATTTGGTGAGTTTTGAATGGCTAGTAAATTCCAGACTTATGTACAATGAAGTAGAAGGTAGTAAGTGTCTCTTTATAACCAGAATCCATTTCATAGAAGTCGTGGTGTCCAAGCAGTAGAAGCAAATCTAAAGGTTTGTGCATGCCTATATATTTTTTTTTTCTTCTTTTGAGCTTTTGCAAATAGGAGTTTTGAAAGGCATCATCTCACTTTCAAGCTTGATACCTGTTAAATGCAATTCGCATTTACAGTATCTTGATCATACTGCTTTTTTTATTTTCAGGCCTAATAAACTATGTGCTTGATTGAAGCAAACTGAGGATTGACAGGCTCTCAAAATTGACTTGCACTGGTTGATGTGTCTTGTAGCATGATAATTTCTGAACTGCTGTTATTGATCACTGTTATTAGTTAGATGGACTGAGAAGCCAGTTTGGAGGAGAGGATGTGAAATGTGGAGGAGAAAACAAAAATGTTCATTATCTTTATGAAGGAAAAAGTATTCTTTTCCAGCTGCAATTACTGAAAATACTAAGTGAACTATGGAGAAAACTCAAGCTTTTCTACATTTATTTCCCAAAGCAGCAGCTCAAGGCAGAAACTAGCTGGAGTATATTATGATAACCCTTTCAGACTTAACATTGGGACATTCATGAAGACACGGGCTTCACCTACCTCTTAGCTTTTCTGCATGCTGACTAGAAACAAACTTTAGCATAATCTTCTGTGTTTTATTTAAGATAATACCCTTAACTGTCTCTGATTTATAATCATTGTACCACAGAAATTTAGTTCACATTCTGTTCACATCAATACACATGGAATGAATCTGTTGTGGTTTTTTTTTTTTCTTGTATCACACTGACTTTTCTCTATATTACTACTAGGCTTCTAACTGTACAGTTACCTTATTATTTTGCTGCTTCTTGGTAGAAGTATTTTTCATCTGCACAATTAAAACCAGTCATTCTACAGCTAATTTTTGCGGTCATTGTCACCTGGAAAAAAAAATCATCCCTGATGAAAGTAGGGTAAATCGGGATGTCCCACACTGTGGATAGGGGTGTGTTTTACAAAATGTTCTCCTGATTTATTAAAAAATTTTCTTATATAGACTGGGTTTTATCCAAAATAGTTTGGATTTAAATGATAGCACTTTCTGCTCAGTAACTTTTTTGGAACTTAATACTGAATTTTGAAACATGGCATACTTCATAAAAATACATCAATTGGATGGCTTCAATGCAGTTCTTAATAGTTAAACCTTAGACTAAGCTAATCTTAATAGTGTATTAAAATTAAAAAGCAAGTAATACTTGAAGACTAGAATATATACAATATTTTGTAAAACTGTAATTGTTCCTTAAACCAAGGACTTGGGCAGTATTAGTTATCATTGTATTATTAATCTGGTTTATTTTGTCTTTTGAAAATGCAGTATTCTACTGAGGAAGACATGATTGAATGGGCTAAGAGGGAAAGTGAGAGAGAAGAGAAAGAAAGATTGGCAAGACTAAAACAGCAAGAGCAAGAAGACTTGGAACTGGCTATTGCACTCAGTAAATCTGAAATATCAGAAGCATGAAGTTTAGAATAAGATTTTGTCTTATGTCAACTGTTTTGTCCCTTTTCCTCAATACCTAACCTATTTAAATGTTAATCAGAAAAATAACATATATACAAGAAACTATGAAAGGTTTTAAGTTTCGGAAAGTGGTGTGAATGTTTCTGCTAAATTAAATCCTTTTGGTTATTGTTTGAATAACTGTTAAGTTTAGCATTCAATCTCTTTCAAGTTTTCAGGAGAACAAAGTACTTTTCCCAGCTGTAAGCAAATCAGTTTAAAATGCAGATAGTGAGATTGTAGTTTGACTGTAGTCTGTCAGCAGTTGGTAATTGAGCATAAAGTGAACATAGCAATTATTCTGTCATGGCTGACTGTCTCCCATCAAGCAGTTAGTCATTTGAAACCTTTTATCCTTCTAAAGAGATTTTAGTAATGCCGGAGTTGTGGAGTGCTTTATTTTATATGTATGCATATAGATTTTTCTCGTCATTGAAGATTCTACGTTTGAATTTGAAATAACAATCTTCATGGAGTCTAAGTCAGAAAGAGTGTGTCTTTCTGAAACCTTTAATGCTTTTCTTGCATGGTCATAGGTTTTGACAGACCTGTTATTTTGTTTTATAAAGCAATTAAGTTGAAGACTCATGTGCTGCATTTGCTGTTGGCCAAGATGACTGTCAAATTATGAGACCCCACTGCTATTTGAGCCACTCTTGCCTGTGAAATATGCAGCTGAACTGGCAAGTTAATAAGTTCAATTTGAAATAGGATTGAGAATAGAATTAAAAAACAGGTAGTCTGATTTTTTTTATCACAGTTGTTTTCTGTATATGTAATTTATTGAATGCCAACTGATAGTTGCACCTTAAACTGAATGATTTCTTTATGGTCACGGAGTCAGAGTAGAATTGATAGAATGTTAATGAAAATAACTTAATGAAAATAACTTATTGTTCATTTTGAAAGAACTCTGTTCTGGAGAATCAGTTTCATTAAAATAATTCCAAAAAGAATAATCTTTTGCCCTAAGAAAAATGGATGGCAGCAGCAGAAAGATCAAGAGATGGGGGTTTTTTTCTTGCACTTTTAACCTGTGGTATTTCTGTTGAGGAAATTGAAGTGTTTCAACACACAGCACTAGGGGAGAAAGGGGGAGAACTCAGCCATGCTTCAGTATATTTAAGCTCTTCCCGTTACCTATCAATGCTGCTGTTGCACGATTTTGAGGGTAGCTTTCAATTTTTCAGGAAAAATGGGTAACCTGACTGGGATGGTTTTTCTTTTGCACTGGGAAATGAGCATTTAAACACCTGCTCAAAAAAAGTAACTTAAAATTTTGCAAGTATTAAATAGTTATAACTTATCTATACATCTTTGTAATGAGTGTACACTAATCTTGCAAATCATATGCTTAACTGGATTACATAGTTTCTTATCTTTTGTTAAAAATGTATACTCAGTGGACCAACACAATATTATATGTATATATTATATATATATTCCTGCTTTCCTTTACGGAATTTAAAGTTTTGAGTCATTTGATGTTACATTTCATGTTACTGACTCTGACTATAGTACTTTTATTCAGACTACCAACAAACCACTGCTGTGAGCTAAATGGCATTACTTTATGAAGTTTTAACTTTTTTTTTTAAAAAAAAAAAAAACTTGTTCAGGTGGGATTAGCCTCTATTTATAGACTTCCCTTTTGTTTAAAAATTCTAACAATAGCCTGTAATTATGAAGAAATAAAGTTTAAGTACATAAGTGTGAACTGCTTGCCTATTTTTTGAAAAGGGTGCTGTGAGCTGTAAAGCAACATGTAAATGTAATGCAAACAATATAATGTGTTCTGATTGTAGTCTGATGGGAGCGGGTTAATTTTCAGAGAAAAAAGTTGCCTGAATCTTGAGGTTAGCTGAAGTGCACACTAATCCCAGCTGTCACTTGCTTCATTAGGAGCTGTGGCAGCTTCAAAGAAAACTCGGGCTACTCTTGTCCAAGGATTTTTGCCTGCACAAGGGTTGCAGAGCCCAAATGTTTAGATACTTAAGATTTATCTGTGCAGATATGTAAGCATCCTCTAGTGGCTGCTGTCAACATACAGGGCTTCAGAGACCTTTAGTTTGACCCAGCATATATGATTCTTCTAAATATGTCTGTCAGCATAATGTCTCCTTTATGTCAAGGCATAGACTGCTTGGTCAGAGATTTAGGAGTTCCAGCAACCATTTACATGTCTCTGATCCTTTTGTTACAGTAGTGCTAGGTTTTAATATACTCATCTAAGTGGACCCAAATCTCTTTGCCTATTTTCTTTTAATGAGACATCAGTTGGATTAGGCAACGTAATATCTTCATTAATTTTATCAGGTTCGCACACATTCTTGAGGCTATTTGAAGCCTTCTGCAGGCTGTCAATTTTTTTTCCTTTTAAGTCCCCTATCAAGTTTCCATCTTGGGCACACTTTGCCTCCGATTGTGCTGTTTTCAACCCTCTCTCTGCTCCAAAAGGTGTGCAGTCCATTTAACTCTTTATCATGAAACTGAAGATGGTTGCTAATCATCTTGAATAATTTGATATCCTCTTTTCACTGTCTAACTTCCTGTACTATGAAGTTCTAACTGTCATGTCAAAGTTTCTATTGCATTCACAGAATACCATTGCACTCAAAAGATTGAAGAGATTATCTAATATGTAGCAGATGAATTGGCCACTTAACTTGCATTGGAAAGGTAACTGTCGTCTGAAGCAACTTAACTAGAAACTGTATTGGAAGAATGTACTGGGGATTAATGTTAAGTCTGTTACATCACTGTCAAGTATTGACAAGGAATACAATGGCAATAAAGGTGCTTAATGAAGGAATTGACATACAGGGTTGACTTTAAGTGGAGTTCTCTAGAAAGCTGTCTGCTTCAGCACAGTGGACTTGAAGCCAGGAGACTTGATGTGACAGAATACTAACCCTTCTGCTTAATACTTAAAAGCTGTTGTGTTAGATCTCAGTACTGGACTTACCAGTTTCTTTGGTTCATGTGGACTTCCTTGCCATCCTTTGCCACCTGACACACCTGCTGTATGTCACCTCCTCACAGAAATAGCATCCAGCTGTCACAACCATGTTGCCTATGTTGTTTCCCCACTAACTTCTCAACAGTTTTGTTCAGCCACTTAAATTTGACTGTTTCAGAATTTGAGTATTTAGCAAAATTATAACTTTAGTATTGGAATGTTTTAGTCATGCTTTAGCCTGAATCTTCAAAGTGATTGTGTGCATGAATGTACAACCTCATGTTTTTGTAATACTGACAGAATGGTATTTTTAGACAATGTTTTTAGGTAATATAGAGTGTACAGGTTTACTTCATAACAGGGTAAAATTGGAAAAGTAATGTATCTGTTCAAAACATTAGCAACTGAAGTCATGTGTCTTCTCTTTGTGGAATTCCATATCATGTCAGTGAATACTCTTGAATTTAATTCCATTGTTGGAGTGAACATGAAGGCTGGCTTTCAGATGCCTCCATTTTTAATCATGAGAGGGAAGAGGATTTGTTTGCCTTGTGCAATTATAAAACACAAAACAATGTCAAATTAAAAGCAGATAGTCAACAGTTTGTACTGGAAGTAGACGGTATTTTCCCAAATTGAAGATCTTTCTTGATGCAAGTTTGAAACTTACCATTTTGGTAGGTAGAGTGGAGCTTTAGTTACCTATATAGTGTTATTGAACTCTTGAACTCTCTGCAGAATAACTTGTCTTCCTTGTTGGCAGTAAGGTTGAAGGTATTAAAATGTTAAGGCGGGAGAGGAGAGGGAAGCAAAACAAATCTCTGAAGCGGTGGCTAAGGGTATGACTACCAGCTGGGGAGAGAGAGACTTTCCAAGATTATAGCACCTAAGCCTTGGTGCAACAACCAAACAGTCTTCACATCTTTCCACCCTAATGATATCTCAGCTATTCATAGTACCAGTCAAACTCCCATGCTACCAAAACAGCTAGAAAGCTTCCAGGGAGCTCTGAGGCTAAAACGAAGAAAGCTTCTGTCTGCACTCATTGCAGAACTAATTTAGTAGCCATGCAGGGAGGGAAGACAGCATAATGTTAAGGATTTTTTTTATGTGGAGAAAAGTCAGGGAGGGAAAAAAGAAAGTATAAAAATATTTTCCTCTTGTGCTTATATAGACTGATAGATGAGTATGAGAGTCCCTTGTTGCAGGTTTTTGTGGGAAGCTTCACAGAAAATTTTGGCATGTGTGTTATCCCAGAAAAGATGGGAAGGAACTTTAAATTTGTCAGGTGACGAGCCATCAAGTCTAGGTCAGTGTTATCCTGAAACTGAAGTCATTTTCATCCACAATCTGTTTAAAGAAACATTAATAACAAAAATTACATAAATAATACCAGCTGCATTGCCATTCCTTGCTCAGAATACTTAAGAACTCCTGTTGTGCTAAAATTGAGAGATCTAGAGCTGCTAGGACCTTAGATTTTAAACTGCAAACAAAAAGCATTAGTTTTTAAAGCAGGTGATCAGGTAGCTAGCTGATAGAGGGGGGAAAAATGCTGCATTGTTTGGATGTGTATTCAAGTGGTCAGGATGTTGTTTCTAGTTATCTCTTGCTGATTTATTAAATGATTTTGGACAAACCACTTCTTAATGCTAATCTGTTTCCTGTTTTCTAAATGACATTGGGTCCGATAGCATATTACATAACTGCTGTAATTTAGAAAGACAATCTTGTGCAGAATAAAAGGAATTTTATCCCATTTTACTTGTGTGTATCCTGTAGGTAGGAGAGATGTTATGTGTTTTCTCTTCTCTGTTAGTATAAGCAGCCAGTTGCGCGCCAGGACTATACAAATAACTGGAAATAGATTAAGAATTTAACAGAAGTGCTGCTTTGAACAAGATATTTGCTTGAGGATTTAGTTTGCTGATAATACAGGGTGAAATTCTTACCTCTGACTTCAGAGGTCTGTCCCAGCTGGCACTGGCCAGCAAGAGATCCTTGTAACACTGTCTGGAAACTGTCAGCTTTCTCAGGTTTGTATCTGACCATGCCTAAGTCAATAAAAGGATTCATCCTGATCCACTTACTCAGACTGATTTTCCTGTGTGGACAGATTCAATACTTATTCTGTTGAGACTATGTACCACTGAACTTCTTATATTCAAAGCCAAGAGGTCTTGTTTTTCACAGAATGCAGTCTCTCTTGAGATGTTACATGTACAGGTGTGGTCACTTACACAGAAAAAACTAATTTTGAAAGGCTCAATGGATTTTTAGGTAAAATCCTTCTTGTAGACTTTTTTTTTTTTAGATACATATCTGAAGCTCTATTAATACCTCCTTAAATGCTCTTCTGTAAATAGACTAGGGTCTTTGAGTTCTAAACGGTTCTGAGGAGTTTGGAGTATGAATCCCATTTTGGACCCACATCGTGTAATAACTTTTACTGACTAAATAACTTGGTTGAGGTTCAAACCAGTGACCCAGAATCCTGAAAAGTGTATGTAAAAGTACTAGTTGAATGTTAGAGTTGCAGATTTAAATTCTCTGATTTTCCTTAATATGCGATCAATTTATCTTAAAATATTTATTTTACTGTCAGATATTAAAAGCACAACTGTTCTGTTCATGAACATACAATAATATGCTCAGGAGAATAACTAATTCAAACTGCAGTTAAGCTAATGATGCAACTTTGTCCTTCTGTTTTAGCTTTTTCAACTTTTTCCCTATAACATAGAATTCCTAAATGTTGTAAAAAGCAGTTTAGAGTATATTCTGGGGTGGTTATTAATAAAAATGTTCTTTAGGTTCAATGTGACTGTTATTGAAAATGGGTTGTATCTAAAGTGCAGAACTACACAGGAAGTCTCCTTCATTATGAAAGCTGTGAGCTGGAATGTATGAGCTTCACAATTCAAAAAACTAAATGTATGTAACAGGTGTGTTATGCTGAAAAATGTGGTTTTTGCATCTGTACCAAAATAGCTCTGTGAAGGTGCTTGTCACCACTCCTTACACCACCCCTCATTGATCTAAAATGTTTGATTTAGCTAAGACAATAATGAATTTTTGCCTGTTGTCAGACTAAAGAATCACGCTCAAATGATCAGATGTGCTCTCTTCTCCAGTTGTCTTAGCTTCGCTCTCAAAAGAGCTGCACCCTGTGCACTGGAGCGTGAGGCAGGCCTGCCGCCTACCTCTCGTTCTACACATCACGAACCACATTGTCAGTGTTCAGCTAATAAATTCTTTCTTTTTTTAACCTTATACACCCCCTGTTCTCATTAATGTGCCCATTGTTTCTTTACATCAACCACGTCCTTCTGTTTGTCCTGCCGCTCCCTCCTCTGTGTATACCTTCTTTCCCTGTTCATTTCCTTCCACAAACTCCTTTCTTTTGTTGATCTCTTAACTGTTATCCTGGTAACCCTGAAGCTGCATGATTGATACGATTATAATATATGGACGGCCACATTAAAACAATTTTTCAGTATTGCATATTTCAATTGGTTTAGCTTTTTTTCACTCTGTACTTTAAATTATTTTGAATAATTTGCTCATAAACTGATAGATTTGAAGTGTAAGCACTGTTGCGTGTTACTCCTTTTGTGCAATTAACTGACCGTTGTGTTTTGGGGTAGAGGGCTCCACCCAGGCAAACACTTTCTTGGAAGCAGGCTAGTAAGGAGTGTGGGCTAATTTAAAACTCAGCTAAATATGAATTATATTTTCCTCCTGTTTTTTGTTTTTTTTTTTTCCAAGAGGAATTAATGACTCTAATTCCAGCACGCATGGTTTCCTCTCAGCTGTTCTTGGGTCCGCCTGGGTTCACCGCAGGCCTCCCTTCCCTTCACTTAACAGCTGGCTGAAGCCCTTCATCCCGCACAGCAGAGGCCCCACGTCCTGCACTGCTACCGACTGAAACGTCCACCTAGTAACCCAAGGGAGGCTGCCGGGGGCCGGGGCAGCCCCCCGCGCCCTGCCCCCGGCCGGCGGAGGGGCGGGCGCTGCCGCAGCCTCTCACCTGCGGGGGCGGCCCCTCCGCCCGGGCCCGGCCCTGCCCGAACATGCGCCGAGGCTCGCCGCTGCTTCACACCATGCGAGGTGGCTGCGGCAGCCGCCCGCGCCGGGGAACAGCAGCAGCGCCAGCCCTCGGCTCCGGCCTCTCTTCCCGCAGCTTCTGGAGCCGGGGACGTCTTTCGCGACGCCTCCATGGACTCCCGCGCGGCCAACAGCGGGAGCGGCGACGCCCGGTACGGGGCTGAGGCGGGGCGGGGGGGCCGTTACCTCAGGCCGCGAGGGGTAGCGGGCGTCTCCCCCGCCACAGGCAGCGCCTGCAGCCTCCGGCGGCGAGGCGGGGGTGTCCCCCGGGAGCAGCACTGCCTCGCCCGAGGCTTTGGGAACGCTCCGTCCCGGGTGGGAAAAGGGGGGCAGCGGCGGCGGGAACGCCCGTCCCGGTGCTGGCCGAAGCTGAGGGTCTGGTCGCCGGAGGCGCCGGTGCCCCGGCGGAGGGAGGTGAGGGCGGCTCGTTTCCCGGATAAGCAGCCTGTCTCGGTCTGAAGCCTGTAAATCGAGTTTGGTACCTGTCTGAATTACTCCCGACTGGCTTGTGGGGAGTCGGTGCCTTTGTAGCTCCAGCCCGCCTCGTCTCCTCGCTGTGGCCTGGGGACCGGCCCTGCCCCGACGCAGGCCGGGACCACCGGGCAGGTGCAGCCCAGCCCTTCGGTCCGCTTTTGCCAGCGAAGCGCACACAACTTCGGGCAAACGGCTCTGTCCACCTGTGCGTCTGCTTACCGACCTGAACGCAGCGACTGAAGGGGCAGAAACTGTTTTTTAGGCTTTCAGGGGCTTTTTTTTGTTGCTTGGACAAAAGCATTAGCTTAAGCTAGTTACATACTTGTGCTGCAGTCCTTCAGTAGTTATATGCTAATTAACTTTGGTCTTCAAAGTGTTGTTTAAGAGTGGTGTCGTGTCTCTGAAGTCTGTGGGAGACCAAGTTTTTCCTTGAGCTCCTGTTTGCACAGCTTGCAACACACCTTGACGGTGAAACACTGGCGTTAATTACTCTGTAACTCAATGCCTTCTTGCTCACCCTTATGAACAAGCTGCAGGTGGATAACTTCCCTTTCTCCTTTCCACGTGTGCACTGCCCCTAAAATACATAAACTTCCATTGTGTGCATGTGAGGGAGTTGTTTCTTCAAAAGCTGAATCAGTGTGCAAATAACATTCTTCCCTGGTGATGACAGCATGTTAAATTTTAGACATGGCTGCGTTAAAGGCCTGTTTGTGGATTACCTATTTGACATAAGACTTTTGAAATAATCTGCTTTATAATCTATGCAGGAGTATAAACTTTTACAAGTGCAGTTGTTTGAGAGGTCAGCAAACCATTTCTCTGCTTAGAAGAGTGGTAAAGGGTCAGTTCGTGGCTCTTCGTGAAGTGTGGGAAGTGGCACTTTGCTCTGTCTTTGCCTGCATGATTTTCCTATATCTTAAAGTTGAAAACAGCAAACATCAGCCCAAGATTTTAATTCACCTGCAGAAACCACGATGGAAAACATTTCCTGAATTTTAGATTATATAAGCTACATAATAGTGCTTATTTTTTGGTGGCATCTATATTAACATTAGAGTTATTACAGAGAGTGGAGGTAGGTGGTCTGGTTTCACTTAAAGCAGTGAAGTCCCATAAGATTAAAAAATAGAGTCTGTTAGCCATGCTAATGATCCAAAATGGCGTGTATTAGTATTTGTAATAGCTTTATACAATTTTGTTGCCATGTTCTCTCTCAATAACTCTTTAATGGACCAACAAATTCTTTTTTTTTTTTTTAATTTTTTTTTTTTTTTACTCTCTAGGGTGGGAAGATGGGCCATATGTTTGCAATAATGATTTTAAATGACTTAATTAAACACCTTCCAGGTCTTGTGTTTACATTGACAGTAGTAGCAGCAAAGGCTGAGAGATTGCGATTGTGGCTACATTGCACTTCAGAAAGTTTTGAACGTACAGAAGAACGTTCACAAAAATGTTCAGAAGCAGGAAGGAGTTTGCTGAATTTTGCTAGATTAGGCAGGTTGTCCCAGAAGTCAAACTGTGTTACTGAAGCTGCGGAGGGCTTGGTGCTGGGCCTCGTCGCCTTTCTGTAGCTCCATCTGCTGGAACCAGCTGTCACATTCCAGTGTGACATTGCATTGCACCAGGATACAAAGTACTGCAGATATTTCGGTTACTGTACTACAAAATGTTGAAAACCTATATATCAAGATTTTTGCTAATTTTTGGGGAAAATATTACTATTTCCTTATCGTAGTTCACATTTTACTTAAAATGCTTCTTTAAAACCCTGATGAAGCTCCTAGGCAAAGTTTTTGCAGGGCTGAGCTTGTGCTTTCTTAGGTTTCAGATACATTTTGGGAATAGATTGACAGTGTTAGCTCATAGTTGGAGGACACAGTGGTCTAGTGGACTGGTTGGAACTAAAATGCCACATTTTTTGCATAGGGGTGATGGAAAATGACCTCCTATTTTGCAGATTTTCAGCTTTTCTCTTCACTTTAATAATAAAGCTTTCAGTCATCTTTTGTGGAAAAAACACTATCAGAAAAGAGTCTGAATGTTGGGATGGTTATTCAGATATACTTGACTTAATGGCTTGAATCTCGAATGCAAATCAAATAGAATGTGATACTGAACTTGCATGTAATATTATCTTTCTTTCTCTTTGACTCTAACTAAAATTGTCATCCTGAACTGATGAAATCTTCTCACTATGTCTGCATCAAAGTTTTTAATTTTGACCAGTCCGTGTTTCCTGCCAGAAAGGGAAAAAAATGCCAGAAAGATCCCAGGCTGTTCTGATTCAGAGTTCAAAATCAGTCTTGCTTTTTTTGTTTGTTTTTTTAATCCTCATGTAGCTTGCTTAGTGGTTTTTTGCACTCTGAAAAGGAGAGAATAACAACTGTCTGCTTCTTGAAGCCCTTGTGCCTAAGAATAACTCTTTAAAATGGCTTTAGTCTGAGTGCCAAAATACTGAGTGCCAAGAAAACTTGCTACTAGTACTTTTTTTCTGAGTATTGATTCAATAGGCAGGTTCAGAGAGTTATAAAGGTGTATTGAAGTGCTATGCTTGAATTTTTGTTTAACTGGAGAGCAGGTGGTATTGTTAGTGGTTGAGGTACTGTGAAGTATGCTTTGAAGATGACTTCTGAAATATGAAGTCAGTTTGTTGGAAGTTCTCAGGGAAACATAATCTGAAATTTCATGTAAAGCAATAATTGAAGGCAAAGCAACAATCCCCTATTTGTTAAAGTATTTTGTGTCGTTCCTATATATTTTTTTAATGAGAACCTAAAGTACTGTTCAGCAATAAAATTGAAACAAAAGCTTTTTTTTTTTTAAGTTGCAATAAAACCTATTACAGAGTAATTTATTTTGAAAATGCTTTGCACAGATTTAATGCAAGAACACCCCAAACCAAACAAAACCAAATACCAAACCAAGAAACATTTCAGCTCATATTAAGTACTGCAGGAAAATGTCTTTTGGGCCAAAATGTGTGTTTCATCCCTTCCATGTTCGTCACCACACTGAAGTCTGAAAGAAGTGAAGTGTAAGTCAGTATAAAAAAGTACAAATCAGTCTTTACAAAACGCTGGAGTAAGATGCATCGGTAACTATTTTGTGACCTACCAGTCAGTCTTTATTATTGCTAGGTAATGGAAAATCCAACCAAAAGGGAAATTGCATAACATCCCTCCCCGAATTCTCACTGAGTCTTATTTCAGAGATAATACAGACCTCTACCTTGATCTTGCAGTCCTTACAAAAACAAATCTCACAGATTTTGTCTGGCTTCTTACCATGAATGTGGCACACGTGATCTTGCGTTTTGCTTAATGCTTTTTTTTGTTTGTTTGCTGGGTACCTGAATGTGCTCAACACCATGGCAAGACAATGGTCTAGTGCAGCTCTTGTTGATTTCTCATTAGTTTTAATATGAACAGGATTACACCTTTAAAAATTGAGAGTAACTATGTCAGAAGTGTAGGTTGACCAGAGGCAGTAAAACTGAGAAGTTAGAGGACTTTGAGAAAAGGGTATTGTAAGGTTGTCTAAAGACCTTAAGACTTAAAAACCAAAAACACATGATATGAATCACATCTGTCCTTCAAAGTGACAAAGATTGTAGAGCATTTGAATTGAAAATGAAGAGCTGTTAACACTTGCTAAGCATCAATACAGACTGATTTATGACGAAAATTTAATTGCAGAGTTCCTGTAAATTTCTTTAATGCTGGATATATTTGTTTTGCTGGATATATTTTGACCCTGTGTGAGCTAATTTTTTCTGTGTACATTCCAATAGGTTATTGTAGTTCCAGGATGTTTGGGTTGATAATTTGTGATTTGCCAGACTATATTGTATATTTTTGTTATGCTTTTTCATTCTCTTTGATGCAGGCAGTTCTACTAACTGAGAGTAGTCACCCACAATGATGCATTTAGCCCGCTGTGAGCAGTCGTGGCAGTACAACACGGAAAGGGAACTGAAAAAATGACACCAATACTTTTTTATTTGTCTGAACAAACCTGTCTTAATGAATTTATTGCGTTGTTTGCCCATTCAAATACAGGATGAGAACTGTGAACATAATGCAACCTAGATCCTGCTTGGTGCCAGTTAAACAGTGGTGGAACCAAAGGCAGAACACAAGTCTACTGATGCCCTGGACTTTGTTGTGCTCACTTGACTGCTTTGCCACATCCCTGTGTTTTGTGAGCTTTCACTGAAACAGAAGGGCCGAAGGCTTGAGTAGCTTTTTAACAAAAGACCTGTGATGTTGCTGAGGCATCAACAACTTGGTGGCTTCAGAGCTGAGTTAACCTCAAAAATAAACTGTCATACTTCATGTGTAACTTGAAATACTGATTAAGATCATCTGAATTCCAGAATTTCATCACTGTTGTGTCTCTATACAGAATATTTGGAGAACATGAATACTGAAACATTTCCAATTGCTTTGTTGTTGTTCGAAGTAATGATGTTTCTGCAGCACCGAGGAGTCTTAGTCACAGGCCAGAAATGTGTTCAAGAACACAAAAAGATAAATGATGAGGTATTACTGGCTTCTTGGCACACAGAACAGGAAAGGATATGGTAGAATTCATTTTCTTGCATTAACTTATTTGCTTTTGAATTATGAAGAATTTTCTGTATTGTCTGAAAACTTAATAGTAACAAATTATTGTGAGAACTGCTTACTGGTTCTCCTTTTCATGGTAATGAGCGAGCTGTTCATCTGAGATTATTTCTGATCTCGTGTGGTTTTGGAAATATTTGCAAAAGAGAAGAATTCTTCCCAAGTGATGTGCTTGTTGTTTTCTTTGAATGTACAGATTTTTTCAGTCTCAGGCTCACAACATTTGTAATGCAGTGTTGCTCAAAGCAGTCATCTATTTAGAAAAGTAGTAGTCATCGATTTAGGAATGACCTGGCAAACTTGAAAAGGCTAAGGAAGGTAACCCCAGGTGTATCCTGGTATGTCGTAACATCTCTGTGATTATCCAGCATTATGAGAACAGCAAGTGGTGTCGTGGCAAGAACTTCTATATTCAGTGGTGATATTTTTGAATACATGCAATGAGAAGGACACCCGGGTGTCGGCGACAGTACCTACCACACATGGTGGCCTGCGTATCAGCAGGCCAGGCTGTGTTCATATGTTGGAGGTCTCTTAGATGGTTTTTTGTTAAGAACTGAAATGCAGACCTTTGAAATGTGCTTTGGGGTCCTCCTCACATCTGTGAATGGATTGAAGTGTTAGCACTGATGAAGCTTTGGTAGCCTGAGTGGCACAGTGTTTGCAGGGAACAATATGGTTTTACTACTCCTTCCTCTTTTGGAAAAAATGAAGCTGCTTAGGGCAAATGACACTCATCTCTTTTCAGTTCCATTTCATACTCTATCACAGAATCATATAGGTTGGAAAAGACCTTTAAGATCATAGAGTCCAACCGTAAACCTAACACTACCAAGACCACCACTACACCATGTCCCTAAGCACCTCATCCAAACATCCTTTAAATACCTCCAGGGATGGCAACTCAACCCCTTCCCTGGGCAGCCTGTTCCAATGCTTGATAACCCTTTCAGTGAAGTAAAATTTCCTAATATCCAGTCTAAACCTCCCCTGGCACAACTTGAGGCCATTTCCTCTTGTCCTATCACTTGTTACCTGGGAGAAGAGACCGACCCCCACCTCCCTACAACCTCCTTTCAGGTTATTGTAGAGAGCAATAAGGTCTCCCCTCAGCCTCCTTTTCTCCAGGCTAAACAACCCCAGTTCCCTCAGCCGCTCCTCATAAGACTTGTGCTCCAGACCCTTCACCGGCTTCGTTGCCCTTCTCTGGACATGCTCCAGCACCTCAATGTCTCTCTTGTAGTGGGGGGCCCAAAACTGAACACAGTATTCGAGGTGCGGCCTCACCAGTGCCGAGTACAGGGGCACAATCACTTCCCTAGTCCTGCTGGCCACACTATTTTTGATACAAGCCAGGATGCCATTGGCTTTCTTGGCCGCCTGGGCACACTGCTGGCTCATGTTCAGCCAGCTGTCAACCAACACCCCCAGGTCCTTTTCTGCCAGGCAGCTTTCCAGCCACTCTTCCCCAAGCCTGTAGCGTTGCATGGGGTCGCTGTGGCCCAAGTGCAGGACCTTGCACTTGGCCTTGTTAAACTTCATACAATTGACCTCGGCCCATCGATCCAGCCTGTCCAGGTCCCTCTGCAGAGCCTTCCTCCCCTCCAGCAGATCAACACTCCCCCACAACTTGGTGTCATCTGCAAACTTACTGAGGTTGCACTCGATCCCTTTGTCCAGATCATTGATAAAGATGTTAAACAGAACTGGCCCCAACACAGAGCCCTGGGGAACACCGCCTGTGACCGGCTGCCAACTGGAGTAAACTCCATTCACCACCACTCTTTGGGCCCGGCCGTCCAGCCAGTTCTTTACCCAGCGAAGAGCACACCCATCCAAGCCATGAGCAGCCAGTTTCTCCAGGAGAATTCTGTGGGAATCAGTGTCAAAGGCTTTACTGAAGTCTAGACAGACAACATCCACAGCCTTTCCCTCATCCACTAGGCGGGTCACCTTGTCGTAGAAGGAGATCAGGTTGGTCAAGCAGGACCTGCCTTTCCTGAACCCATGCTGGCTGGGCTTGATCCCTTGGTTATTCTCTACGTGCCGTGTGATAGCACTCAGGATGATCTGCTCCATCAGCTTCCCCGGCACCAAGGTCAGGCTGACAGGCCTGTAGTTCCCCGGGTCCTCCTTCCGGCCCTTCTTGAAGATGGGTGTCACATTTGCTAATCTCCAGTCAGCAGGGACCTCCCCAGTTAGCCAGGACTGCTGGTAAATGATGGAAAGGGGCTTGGTGAGCACATCTGCCAGTTCCTTCAGTACTCTCAGGTGGATCTCATCAGGCCCCATAGACTTGTGCGTGTCTAAGTGGTGCAGCAGGTCACTAACCATTTCCCCCTGGATTATGGGGGCTCCATTCTGGTCCCCGTCCCTATCTTCCAACTCCGGGGGCTGGGTACCCAGAGAACAATTGGCCCTGCTATTAAAGACTGAGGCAAAGAAGTCATTAAGTACCTCAGCCTTTTCCTCATCCTTGGTCGCTGTGTTCCCTCCCCCGTCTACTAGGGACTGGAGATTCTCCTTAGCTCTCCTTTTGCTGCTAATGTATTTGAAGAAGTATTTTCTGTTGTCTTTTACAGCAGCAGCCAGATTGAGCTCTAGCTCAGCTTTGGCCCTTCTAATTTTCTCCCTGCACAGCCTCGCTACACCTTTGTAGTCCTCCTGAGTTGCCCGCCCCTTCTCCCAGAGGTCGTAGACTCTCCTCTTTTTCCTGAGTTCAAGCCAGAGCTCTCTAGTCAGCCAGGCCGGTCTTCTTCCCCGCCGGCTCGTCTTTCGGCACCTGGGGACAGACCACTCTTGTGCCTTTAGGACTTCCTCCTTAAAGAATGTCCAGCCTTCCTGGAATCCTTTGCCCATAAGGGCTGCCTCCCAGGGGACTCTCTCAACCAGTCTCCTGAACAGGCTGAAGTCCGCCCTCCGGAAGTCTAAGGTGGCAGTTTTGCTGACCCCCCTCTCCGCTTCTCCACGTATCAAAAACTCTATCATTTCGTGATCACTCTGCCCAAGGCGGCCTCCAACCACCACATGGCTCACAAGTCCTTCTCTGTTGGTGAACAAGAGGTCCAGCGGGGCACCTTCCCTCGTTGGCTCAGTCACCAGCTGCATCAGGAAGTTATCTGCCACACGCTCCAGGAACCTCCTGGACTGTTTCCTCTCTGCTGTATTGTATTTCCAGCAGACATCCGGCAGGTTGAAGTCCCCCACAAGAACAAGGGCTAGCGATCGTGAGGCTTCTCCCAGCTGCTTATAGAATAGTTCATCTGTCTCCTCATCCTGGTTGGGGGGTCTGTAACAGACTCCCACCACAATATCTGCCTTGTTGGCCTTCCCCCTGATTCTCACCCATAGACACTCCACCCTGTCATCACCATCATCGAGCTCTAAACTATCCAGACACTCCCTGACGTAGAGGGCTACCCCACCACCTCTCCTGCCTTGCCTATCCCTTCTGAAGAGTTTATAGCCATCCATCGCCGCACTCCAGTTGTGCGAGTCATCCCACCATGTTTCTGTGATGGCCACCATATCATAGTTTTCCTGATGTACAATGGCTTCCAACTCCTCCTGCTTGTTACCCATGCTGCGTGCATTGGTGTAGAGGCACTTCAGCTGGGCTGTCATCCGTGTCTCCTTCATAGAAGAACGCCCCTTGTGTGCTTTGAGGCGTTTCACTGGCGTTTCCCTCTTGGCTCCTGTTGCCTCAGTATCCCCTAGCTCAACTCCGTTCAACTTCGGCTGTGCCCCAGCGTACCCCGCACATCTCGGAGACACAGGACGAGTGCCTTCGCTGGCACCCACTCCCTCTAACCGTGGCACGTCGTCCCTCAGCTTCTCTCGGGCAAGCCTGATATTACCCCCCTCCCCCTTCGAGTCTAGTTTAAAGCTCTGTCGATGAGCCCCGCAAGTTCCTGAGCAAAGATTCTCTTTCCCCTTTGAGAAAGATGAATCCCATCAGACGCCAGCAAACCCAGTGCTGTGTAGGCCATCCCATTGTCAAAAAAACCAAATCCGTGGCGATGACACCAGCCACGGAGCCATGTGTTAATAGATTGGGTGTCTCTCTTCCTTCTTGTGTCGCTGCCCACAACTGGAAGGAGAGAGGAGAAAATAACCTGTGCTCCAGAGTCCCTTACTAGCCGTCCCAAGGCTCTGAAGTCTCTTTTGATCGCCCTAGGACTTCATGTTGCAGCTTCATCGCCCCCCACATGGAAGAGCAGTAGGGGGTAATAGTCCGAGGGCCGTACCAGGCTAGGGAGTACCCTCATGACATCCTTCACATGGGCCCCCAGGAGGCAGCAGACTTCCCTAAGAGGAGGGTCCATCCGGCATATCGGACCCTCGGTTCCCTTCAGAAGGGAGTCACCCACAACTATAACCCGTCTTCTCTTCCTTGTGGAGATGGTGTTAAGATGAGAGGTATGTTCTTCCGACCTGGGCGACACCTCTGGTGTAGATAGACTATAAAGAGGTTGTTTAAGAATTCATTACTTTTTTCCTGACTACGTGGCTAGAGGCAACCCTCTCTAAATCTCTTCGTACAGATAGAGAGAATATAATGCTAATTGTTGTTCCCGTAGTGAGCTTTCCACCACCATACTAGTAAGGTGTGCTGCCAAGTGTATGCGCTATTGATGCAGGTAGCTTAAAACAGCTGCAGAAATATGTGTTGGTGCAACCCAGTCCTTTCTACCAGCGCTATGAGTGTTTGTGCTGCCTTTTAATAGCATAAGATTAGCATTATCATGCAAAAATTGAAACTGTATGTTACACAGGGAGCCCTTGATATAAAGGGAGTAAAGGAGGCCAAAGCACCGTATTGTCTAAATCGTTAAATATAAAATAAAATCAAGAGCAAATACTTCAAAATTACTTAACAGGAAACTGTTAAGCTGAATTTGTAACCCTTCAGATGAACAGCTATGTTCTCCTTGCCTCCGATGGGTGCCAAACAGTTTCTGTTGTGTTGCAGAAGAAATGTTTCAGTGGGACAGCAGGAGCAGAAGCCAGCTGTGCAGTATAGGTAACGCTATTGCAGCAGGCAAGCCAGAACTCAGGTTGGTATTCACTAGAGCAGGTTTGTTGAAGTTTCTGAATAAGATGAAAGTAGTGTCAGTCATTACTGAGCCCAGTTGCACTGGTGCTGTTCAGGCCCCTGAGATAGAAGGTCCCTAGTATGATTACAGAGATTTTGCTGTGAAATTTCTTTGGAATGGGAATATAATCTTTCCATTAGATGCTTTTCTTTGATCTTGCATCTCACTTGCTTTATGTGTTTGGGACTAGTCTATATTTGGGAAAACACGGTGTGCTTCCACTTCTCCCTGCTCCCAGAGTCTCCTGTTAATGGAGAGAAGAGTCAACTAATGAATCACTAGCATTTGGTCTTCTCTGTGGTGGTTTCTCCTCAAGTACTAGTTTAGCTCAATTGTGCTTGACTCTTTGTATTTTATTCTCTTCCTCAGAATTAAGTTACCTGTGCACACTACCTCAACTGACTTAGGCAGATAACGTAGATTCGGCAGAGAAATGCATCCATATTTTAGGATATGACTGATTTAACTTGCTTTCAGTGTTTCACAATACTGAAGGAGCTCTTGAATTACTATTAAAAGCATTACTATAAAGGTACAAACTTCAGACTTACCTTTTTTTGCAAAGTTCTGATAATTACTGAGGTAAAATGAGTCAGTAGTTCAGCATTTTGCAGAATACAAGGTTCAAGATCCTTTTTATAAATGAAATCCATAAAACCCAATGACGAATCATAAAGCGTATGTCGCAAACTTATAGTAAGAAACCAGTCAATATCATGCACACAGTGAAATAAAATTTATGCAGAAATATGGTAACTCCCATGCTCAAAAAATCCTTCCCTCCCCCCCACTTTTGACCATGGAAAATATAATGATTCTTTACTTTTGAAAGTGCTTTACTTTTCATTAATATTCAGAAATTTAATTTTGCTTAGTTCTGCTTATTTATTTTGTTCAATATTGCTGTTGGCATAAAAAGGATTTGATGTTTAAGTAAAAAGGGCATTGCCTAGGATGTCCCAAGTAATTGCACTTCTGACTAGAGACAGTGGGGATGCAGTGGAGTAAGGAGATCAGGTCTTACCTTAAGTCAGAGGATACACTGTAATTATGATTTGTGAAGCACCCCCAGTCATGGTCCCCGGGGCAGAGAACGATGATTTCATAAATAAACCACAATGAGAACCATATGACTATCCTTGCAAGACCTGCCACCAAGAAGCAAAAAAGGAAAGAAGCTTCTAAAACCAACGGGAAAATAGCCTAAATTTGGAAATATTTCAGATCTTAATTGTTTATATTTGTTTTCTTTCGTTAAAAGAAAATATTGATATATGTGAGGGAAGAGAGGTTGGATGCTGAAGGTTGTCTGAGCGTGTAATTGTTACCAGAGAAGTGATATGCAAATAAAACCCTGCCAACTCAAGTCTTGAAGAACTTGGCAGAAACAGCCAGAGCCTTCACCATACAGAACTTGAAAGACCATTTGGAGAATACAGTATCAATTAGAAATTGTATAAACAGCTGGTGAAACTGATGAGTAATCTTTTCAGAGTAGCTCATGATCCTGCCATAGAAGCACCCCAGTTAATTTTAAGTTGTAAGCAGTAGTTATTCCCAACTGGGGAAAAAAAAAACAGTAATGTCTTTTATCTCCTGCTGTGGCCGAGGTACATAGTGCTGTTAACAAACACGTAATGGAGTCATTAACGGGGCATCCTGTGGATGTATTACAATAATTTTTATACCAAATGCAGCACAGGCTTTTCCTGTATAGGATGTCATAAAAATAGCAAGAGATTTAATCAGGTATGTTAATGCCTTCAGACTATCTTCCTGAAATTATCCTTTGCTTGTTTATCATTTTTGGGTCTTTCTTCAGCGGTTGATGTCTTCAGTATTAGTACTGCTTTGTGTAATCTAACAAATAAGACTGGATATAGGAGGAAAGAAATGTATAATTTTTAACATTAGATGCTCTTGGAGAAACTAACTTAGCTAATTAAATCATAGCTGGTCAACTTCTACAGTCCAGCTGTCATAATGAGAGAGATGACTGTTCTTGCTGCTGGTAGTGGCCCTTCTTACATACAGGACCAGTACTGCTGACGTGCCGGCAAAGCAGTTTGGGAGCATACACTGTTTTATTTTGGGTAAAATCGGCCAAATGACTTCACTGATTAAATTTTTTATGCCAACCCATGTCATTTTGCATGGCATTAAAGAGAGATTTTTACAAAGAACGTGTAAAGTCTCGCTACCTCCCAAATTTATAGGACCCAACAATAAGCAGTAGTTTGGCTGGTGGATTGAAGCCTGTTTTGCAGAGATTCCTTGCTGGGGAGAAGTACTTCCTCATCTCTTTTGCCTATCTGCTTCTCACATTTGCAGCAATTAATGCCTCAATTCTCCTGTATGTCGGCTGGCCTCATATGACTCTCCGTTCTGGTTCACAGGTTTCCGATGTGGTCCACTGCCACATGCAGTAATTTTTGTTGTTTCAGATCTGTAATTACAGGGATATTTGACTTCTGCCTAGTTTGTACTGAATGAAAGGGAGCTGATGCTGCCACTGATTTCAGACAGGTCTGTAGATCAAAGATATGCTGGCAGCTGCCAGCACCTTCTACATTGGTAGTAAGTATCCAGTGATATATGAACTTCATGTGTCATGGACCAGCTTCCAAATCGCTCATTTGTAGTATGTTGTACGTGAACTAGCGATGCTCATAACTCTTCATCGTATCATCCGTAATGACCAATCAGAGAGTACGGTATCGCAGGCAGGCAGATACTGCCCTACCCTGCGCTCGCAGTGTGACTGTCACTCAGAGCTGGTTAAGTAGCACCGAGTGCTGCTGCTGCTGCTGCTGCTGCTAGATGTTCCTGCCTAAATGCTGAGTGGGCATACAAATGACTATGTCAAAAAACACAAGAGATTTAGCGGAAAGGTAAGTAGCAGCGCGCAGCATTTTCCGTTTGGCTTAGAGGAGGTTCTGATCTTGCTGTTGAAAGCAGGAGAGAATCTGCAGCCCACTGAAGCATGACTAATCAGTTTGCTAAAATGCTTAGCACTTTCTAGTTTAAAGTATTTCTTCCCTATTGTTAACAGCAACAAATGATGATTTGTAGCATTTATGTAAGGTGTGTATTGTGTTTGGATCTTAAGCCCTTTACTTGGGAACTACATCAAATGTCAGGTTTCCTTGGAGCATGAGGGAAGCGTGCAACTTGTATGTTTGCTGCTGTGTGCAACTTATATTTTTGCTGCTGCTGGGGGTGGCACTGTGTTAATAATTCTTATTCCAGAAAAGATGTCAAGTAATTAATACATCTTATTTGTGCTTTGAGCTTCAACAGTGGTTTTTTCTTTGTCACCTTTCTGTTTCAAAGGAATATTTTGGAAAGGTTTATTTGTATTGAATGGGGTAATTCTCTTGCATGACAAGAAAACAAACAAAAAACCCAGGTAGAACGTTACTAGTCTAAATATTTTAAAACAGATGATAATATGTTTTGTATAGTGTTAAATATGCTGTTTGGTTCAGGGACACAGGTTTAAAAAAAGCAGGTAAGAATTGTAATACATGTAAACAATAATTGGCAAAGTTTTAATTCTTACAGTAAGTAAGGCTCAGAATAGCTAGGCAGACATGATATTGCATATTGTATGAGACGGATGCCAAGACTTGGTTAATCAATGTTTGCAAAGCACTTGGGGAGTCTCTTGGGTGCAGAAGGATTTGTAAGGTATGTGAAGTGTGATGACAACAGCCGCTATGAACAGTGTCATATAATGTTTCTCTCAAATTTATAATCCTGTTTTTCACATATATAATTATGCTTTTTATTTCTTTACAGTCATTATTCTTAAAAACAAAACCAAACCACTGCTGCAGTTGGTGGTTATTACTGATGCTATCTGTTTGTTCTGTGCTCCCCTATCTTTTCCTTAAGATGATACCAGACTTTGCTTTCTGTTTTTCCTTTCAGCAGGGTATGTGTTCTGCCAGTTTTAAGGAAGTAACATAGTTTCTAAGTCACAAGACGGATCACATCAGTTAGAGCTGTTCAAAGTCAGGAACATGACGAGGATTTGTTTGTATTTTGTTGGGGAAGCTTTTTTGTACAGACTTGTATGCAACATATTAGTGCAGTATAGCTCTTTGATCATTAGATGCAGATGTTTCAACTCCCCTAACATTGGCCAGGTTACCTTAACTTTGTTAGTGCAAAGCCTTATTGTTTCTTCTGTGGATTTTTTTGTCCAGCAGTTCTGGTGGTGATGAACTTGGGCCAAACTTATTCAGCTGGTCTGTATTATCCTGTTGCCAGCAACCCAAAGACCAGCTGAGAACCCTTGTGACAGGTCAGGGTGACATCTGAATGTTGTAAAGGAGAAAAGTACAGCCAGAGTAAGCCACTGAGATAATCTTCTGACTTTGAGATGCAGCAGCAGTTTTTTTGTTTGAGTGCAGTAGCACTTCTTAGGCACAGTGATGTTCCCAGGAGCACGTACAATGCGAAATTTTTACCCACCTGCAAGTCTGTAGTGGTCTACTGCTCAGAAACCATACTGAATATGAGCTGAACTAAAGCAGATGTTCCAGCAGCAGTCGATATAATAATCTGATGCAGTTTGGCAGTGTCTCATCCTTAAAGTGACAACATTATCATAATGTCACCAGCCTGTAGTCTCTGTCAGCCTTACACACAGTCAGATGTGCGTTGTCACCCAGTGCTTCTGTGTTCCTGATACCTGAGCTTATCAAATTGCCACACTCCTACACGGTAAAGTCTGCATGTCCAGGCTCTTATTTACAGCACATGCAGTTTATCTTATTTTCAAAAAGTACAAAACTTTAATTGCTTTCCATGTGTCACAGAGTAAGAGCACAGTTTAAAAGCAAACAAACAAACAAACAAACAAAACCAAATACAAACATAATGGAAGACACTTTCATTTTTTGCAATCACTAGAAATGGAATAGCAGATTATACGTGGGAATAAGGCTAGAAATGAAGATGCGGAGTTCAAGTGTAGCAGTAATGCACCGGTAGAAGGAGAACAGATGTGCTTGAGTTTATTCTGTCTTCTTCTGGCAGGTCACCTACATCAGACCTCAACATGGCATTGCATGAGTGTATGGCAGCTCTGGATTTATTTCTTAACAACAAGTTCTCAGATGCTTTGGCTTCTTTACAAGCAAAGTAAGTTGATTACTTTTACTAGTTTTCCTCTGTTTATTTTTCTTTGCTTCACCATCTCTCAGGATAATTGACTAGACAGCTAGTTCTCTGTTAATAGTTGGTAAGACTGCATGGTTTTTGTTCAGAAGGGGGTGGTAAGTTAATGTGTTAAGTTTTGGGGAAGACAAAATAAATGCTTTACACTTGGGTGAGTAAATAACAAGATTGATCAAAGGTAAATACAAAAAGTACAGAATTGTTGTCCAAAGAAATAACCCCTCAGGTGTAGTACAGTATGTGAGATTCTTGCTCCTGGAAGAATAAAAACCATGTTCAGTAACTTTTTTTTTCCCTCCTTTCCCATATTATTCTGCATACTGTCAGAATTTGAGAATTTATAGTTTTGTGTCCAAATGAGCAACTGACCATGAATTGCCAGGTTTGGGACACATTACTTTAGGTATGAATTCTTTTTTTGTTTGTTTTTTAATAACCACTTGCAGAAACTTTCTCACAGCTTATTTTGCAATTCAGTGTTGTGGTCATGCACTCTGTTTCCTAATTACATTGCAGCCCAGCATGTAATGAGTGGCCCAGCTGCAAGCAGTGAGGTCATAAAATAGCTTCTAAAAATTGTTGTGTCTTTACAATGTCTGTGATTTTTTCATACCCTGTCCTGAAGTTACCTGTGCTCTTGGCTTATTGAAGTCTGTGGTTAATTCACATTTTTTTCCCCCAGTTTGCTCCATTTATTTTTGAGCCATCAGCAAATCACATCATGCCTTCTTTCAGGCCACTGGGATATGAAACAAGTAAAATTAATAGGTAATGCAGTAGTGTGTGTTTGATATGCATCAGGTGTAACTATAGTGAATACTCCATATCTGCTTTGCTGAGGTATCAGCCTCAGTCTTTGATGCCAGAATCTGTAGCTTAACCATGTAAGTACACTCTGTGAAAGACATTCATGATAAATTGTAGGCTCAGATGTATTGATAATACTGGTTTTATTCACAGCAGTGTTGTTTTGTGTTTATATATCATCAGAAGATATCATAAAAATGGTAGGAAGAATAAACTGTGTTTTCATTAAACTCTGACAGTAAAGCCCCTGTGCCCATCTGGAAATGCTTACTCAGTGCTTAGCATAAAATAGGGAGATATTTTATTGAAGGAGGTTTCCAAAACACTGCAAAAGCTACTGAGGCTGTGGGGTGTTTTTTTCTGTAAATCCATTTTTCTTCTATTGCATATGGTTTTCATTCAGCTTTTGTTGGGCCCTACAGAATATATTTCATGAGCTGATATTCTGGTTTTGTACCTGACTGTATTCCACACTGCAAAACCATTTTGAAACTGATTTTTCATGTTAGCCTGTTGTTATGAGGAGGCCCTTATTCATGTTGCCTTTGGCAGTGAGGGAAATACAGACTTAGGATCTTTGCAAGTGTAATGCAGAAACAGGATGCTAAGTTTCCCCACAGATGATATCCATTATGGACATACTCCATCTCTTTAGGGAATGACAAGAGCTGTAGAGTGGGCACATGTGGTAATACTGAGTATTTTCTTTAGGAGTCATCAGTTCCTCACTGTTGCCTTTTAGCGTGCTGAGATTTGAAATTGGTTTTCACAGTCCATAAACATACTATCTTTGTTTAAAGAAATACTTTTCAGTTTTTACATGCTTGTAAAGAATTTCATATGATGGATTTTGCAGCTTTACCACTTATGTTGTAGGACATACTCTGCTCTGTATTACATTATTGCAGATTCACTAAATTACTCACATTTGGCTTCCACAATAAGTGTATTTTCAACTGATTTGTACCATGTGTAACTGAGAGCAGATTTGGCAATGTATGAGAGTTAAAATCAGAAGATCTTTCCTAGCAGCTTAAAAATAAACATCTGAGGATGGAGTCTAGACTTGTGTTGAAGTAAAGCTCTTTTTTTCCTGTTAGAAAAGCAAATCTATCATAAAGAAGAGATCTCGTTTCATAAAAAAAGTAATCTGGCGGTTTTGCTTCATGTTACATAACTTTTCTTTTTTCCTCAGCTACCTTTTAGGTTTTGGAGTCAGTTTTCTTTATTATCATTAACAGTCATTGTACAATAGTGGGCTCCAATTATCTTGTGGTTTCTGCAGTAAGTTTAATTAAATTAATCTTTTATATGGAGTATTCACACTAAGTCTAAGAACTCTTAAGAAATTCCTTAAATTCAGTCACCAAACACAGCAGTGATTTCAATATGTGACCTGTTAACTGTGACAATGAGTATCACTGAAACTGTTTAGTCACTGGAGTGGGGAAAAAATCTCATCTTCCTGCTCAACCCGGAGATACATACAGTAAATCGATTAAAAGCTGACTAGATTTTAGCCCTCATGAAATTGGAAACAGATAAGCATAAATTAAAGACTTGATTCTGGTGAGATGTCCCCTTTCCTTCCCCAAGGCAAATGTTTAATATTTTAATAATTATCCTGAGGGAAAGCATGACATAATCACCTGATAGTTTGCTGATGTTGAATCACCTGGGAGAATGGTAAATAATAAAGATAAGTTCATGACACAGAGTAATCTGGATCATTGGATGAGCTGCAACACATCTGCGTTCCTGCTTGCAGTATTATAAGAACAATATGAGAATGATTCATTCTGGGCAGTTAACTTTATTCTGAAAATAGTTTCCAAAAAGCACTTGGTGGTGTTTGGTGGAATGTTAATTCTAGAATGACTGTGTTTGAAAGGTAAGTTCAGTCCTTTGATGTGGGAGTATCTCAGGTAGGTGTGAAGAGATTGTGTTACTGCTCTGCTAGTTACTCGTGAAACTCGTATTGGAATAGCGTAGTTTTGTGGTACCTATTTACTATCACTGGAATTTTTAATATAAACCCAATTTACAGTATTAAATGTTATCTTGTATATTCTGATCTTTAAAAAGTTTAAAGAGGTTACTAAGGAATGGAAGCCTTTTATAATGTCTGTCTTCAGTGGTGTGGTGAAAAGTTCTTGCCCTTGCAGAACAAAAGTAAACATGAGGTTGTTCAGTGGGGAGGAAGAGCTTTCTCTGGGAACTGATCTAACAAAGAAGGTGTGTGATTGTCAAACTGAGAGCAGTGAAAGAGTAAGGAGAAGCACACGGAGGCAGAGTGAAGCTCTAGACAGTGTTTGGATAAAGATGGTGTACAGCTCTGCAGAAAGCTCGAGTTAGCTATTTATAGTAAAGAATGTCAAGAACATGAAGGTGGTCATTATTTCTAGGTTTTTAAAATCTTTTTATGCCTGGAGTCCAGAAGAACACAACTTTTGTAGTCTTTGTAAATAAATACATTGCTGCCAAAACCTGACTTAACTGTTGGTTTCACCTCCTAGGTGAAAGAACTTACTAGATTCCGAATTTTGGAGAATGGCTTAGATCAAAAAGGCTCAGGGGTACTCTTGTTGAACCACAGCTTTTTGGCTTAGACCAGACTTAGATCATTCTGGCGGCTTGTGGTACCAGGGAACCAGGCTGATGGCTGATTAGAATGGTCCTTCCTAGTTGTAAACTTAATGCTAGTGGGCAGTTTTCATAGGAAACAGGTTTTTATTGGAAAATGCCAGTTCATCAAAACAGAGTTTCTACAGAAGCCCACGCAGTAAGTCTAGCAGGTTGTTTGGACATTGGGTAGAACTTCTGATCAAAGATGAGGAAAGCCTTCAGGCCCCATGTGACCACATTCTCCTGATGCAGTTTCAATTTGGGCCTCAATCTCTCACTCTTGGGTACCTGGATAAACGGACTGTTGACTGGTCTGTGGAGGGTCTTTCTCACTCTGCTGTTGGATGTTTCACTTGTTAGAAGCATCTTGATGCTAAATCAGGGCACGGACTTGAACATGGGGTTTCTGTAACCTGGTGATGCATGTCCTGCCTGCGGGATTATTGTAAAAGGATCCACAAAAAGATTTTGGGCACTGTGTTTTTCACAAAAAATACTAGCCCCTGGGTTAATTCTGAGGTCAAAACAAGCCAAGCTTTTTGATTTTCATACTTCAGCTGGAGGGGAAAGCTGTCACTGTCCTCACTTAGGTACTTGTTTTCAAGCAGAAATAAAAGTGTTCTCCAACAGCTCTCAAGAAAGGACAGTGCTACAAGGTGATAATGATTGCACCATAGTTGGAGAACAGGCATGTGGCATAGCTCCGTAGGTGCCTGAAGATATTACTTATAATCCTCTTATTCAGCCATGTGATACCAACTACTGGGATAAGTCATTAATCAGAATATTAGTTGTATTTATGTCATAAAGGCTTGTTAACTCCCAACAATGTCCTGGGGAAAGTGCTGCTGAGGAATCAAAAGAAGAAGAAAAAAAAAGCTATCGAGTTTCATTCTATATCCATCCATATAAAATGCAAGCCTTAAAACTTCTGGCAATATGCCAGGGTGTAACTGGCAAATTTAATTGCATGGTTAGTATAAACAGCATAGATAACTGTTACATTTGGTTGCATTTCTACCCACCTCCCAGCCCCTGAAAAAAAAAGAGTAAATTTGAGTGTTGATAAATACCAGTTGACTAATGATAAACATTAATTATTATCTCCTTTAAATGTTAGAAGCAAAATAGATGAAACCATTGTTTAGGGCAGGAGTGATTTTGGTATCAGAAGCAAATTACTAGAGAGGGAAATCCCTTTTCACCATGTATATGTGGAAAGTATCAATTTTCCTCTTACTGCAGTGAATTTAATATTTGTCTGCTTTGATTTTTGAAAGCAAATTTCTAAAATTTTGGAAGGAGACTCTTTTTAGTGCCTTCCCTGTGCTTTGAATTTGAACCTTTGGAAGGGTTTTATTTTAATAAATAGGAGATGAAGTGTGTTTCTCTGCGCCCACTGAGGCTGATGAGTAATCACATGAACAGGAACACTTCATCAGGCTGGCATTTTATAGTAAGTTCATTTTTTTTCTACTTTGCATTATCAGTCTACTGAAAGAATCGTGATGCAGGAGGCCAAGACAGAACTGTCCTGACTCCACTGGATTTTAAACTAATTTCTCCACTCTCTGTCTGTTCTTCTTACTCATGTTGGAGCTGAGATGCATGTTAGCATAGTCTGGGGCTTATAGTACTTACGGCAGTAGGTGATTTCCCAAAATGGCTTTTATGCTAGATTGGTTTAGAGGTTGGTTAGAGCAGCTTGTTAGGTAACCTGTGGACGTGATGAGGGCAACTAGGAATTAAGGACAGCCACAAAACACAGACTGCAGTGGGGTTTAAAGATGTACACTGCAAATTTCTTCAGTACAGCCACCCTGCTTTGTGCTGTGTGTATTGGAAAAAGTAGCCCTTCGTTTTCATAATGAAGGTTGGCAAGGGAAGCAGCACATATCTTGTGTAATGCTATCTGTGCCAGCACTAGGTATTATTTTAATCCCTAGTTCTCAAAAACTATATATACAAAGAAAGTTAGGATCGTATCATCACTTGGGTTTTTCTTTGGTGACTTTACTGCATAATGTCATTGAGAGGGGGTTACTTTAGATGTAGAGAAGGTTATTCTTGGCCTCTGGAAAACACTAACCAAACATCAGGGACTCCTGAGGATACTTAAGGGTGTTTTACTCCATTGAGCAAAAGAATTAATGCATAATAATGTATGAATTGTTAGAAAAGTTAAAGGGATCGAAGTCACCACAGTGAGTTATTAGATCATTGATTAATGTAGGATTATCTTAAGTTATCCTTAAAATCATCTTTTAATTCAATCCAGCTATCAAAACCTGGGGACGTAAGTGTATTTCCAGGGGAGAAATTAAATGGATTGAGGTGTCTTTAAAGTTTGGCTTTTCCCCTTAAAACAAAACCACTGAATTGGAGTGGTTGAGGTTGGAAGGGACCTCTGGAGGTCACCTGCTCAAGCAGGGCCACCTAGGCATGGTTGCCCAGGACCGTGTCCAGACGGCCTTTGAATATCTCCAAGGATACAGACTCTACAAGCTCTCTGGACAACCTGTGCCAGTGCTTGGTCACCCTGATAGTAAAAAAGTGTTTCCTGATGTTCAGACAGAGCCTCCCATGTTTCAGTTTGTGCCCAATGCCTCTGGTCCTGTCACTAGGCACCAATGAAAAGAGCCTGGCTCTGTCCTCTTGGCACCCTCCCTTCAGGTATTTCTATATGTTATAGGAACCCTCTGAGCTTTCTCTTCTCCAGGCAGAACAGTCCCAGCTCTCTCAGCCTTTCCTCATAGCAGAGATGTTCCAGTCCCTTAATCATCCTCATCGCCCTTCATTGGAATTTCTTGAGTACGTCCATGTACGGAGGAGCCCAGAGCTGGGCACAGTACTCCAGGTGTGGCCTCACAAGTGCTGAGCAGAGGGGAAGAATCACCTCCCTCCACCTGCTGGCAACAGCACTCCTAATGCAGTCCAAGATACCATTAGCCCTATTTGCGGCAAGGGCACGTTGCTGGCACACCACTTTCTCCTTGACAGAAAAAGAAAATGAAGTGGCTCATTTTGAGAAACAAACACCCGAAGTACACGTATTGAGAATAGGTGTACTGAGGGTGGAGATTTTGTTGAAAGGATATCCTTGTTTGACTGCAAGTATTTTTGAATATTGCCTGCCATATAGAACTATCTGATCCATTCTAAAAGTGTAAGCAATTGAAATGGCAATCGTTGTTCTTTAGCAGTATTTCTCTAAGTCATGCTATTTGTCAAGGGTGGACTAGGAAGGTCTACAGAGAATTTCTGTGGTAGGAATTCATCTGAGCTTGCCCTTCAACGTATTTCCCAAGTCATCTTTATTGGACCTCTAGGCCTGAAGATATTTTGATTCATTTGCAGAGGATTATACCATACATAGGTACTCGCTGAATGCTGTAAATGTGTACAATATATAAACCCTTCTTCCTGCCAGAGGAAGGATGCTGGCAATGGCTGCAGGTAGGAGTTAATTGTTTTCCTTGCACTAATGCCAAAGTTTTTTGCTTTCTGCAAAAGAGGCACCATCTGAAATCCCACAGAAGAATATTTAAATTTAACAAATTGTGGTGGAAGTTGGCAGAAAGGGAGAGGAAGAAAAAGCTGTAATGTTTGGTGTAGACTGGAACACTTCTGGTGGGAAGATCTGTTTGAAGAAGATTCTACTTTGGCTATGGTTATAGTATTGTGTTAGTTATCTCCTTGAGTCTGTCCTGAGTAACTGTCCCAAAATACAAGAAGAATATCTAGATTTGTGTCATGTGTTGTAGTGTTCATTAGATACTCCATTAAAAAACCCCATGATTCTATGGTCTCTGAATGGTTAGCCATGTGGTTAATTCCTGTGCTTTGTTATGTATGTTAAATACCTACCCTTGGCTCAGAATTGGAACATCTTAGCACAGTTATTGAAACTGGAGCTGTAGACATGATTTCCGGTACAAATCTCAATGTATTAGTGCATTTCTTGATTATTTTGTGTATCCTTTGTGTTTGATTTCTAGTTTATTTAGACCTAGTTCCCATCAGACTGATGAGTTTCTGGAATTGGATTTGTATTTGTTTTTTAAAAGTAATAACATAATCAAATCAGCTGTGCTTTGCATTTTGTGTTTTCTTGCAGAACTAAAGATAGTATGTATCATGCACTGACATATGCCACCATATTGGAAATGCAAGCTATGATGACATTTGATCCTCAGGACATACTGAATGCAGGAAACACAATGAAGGAAGCTCAAGCCACCTGTCAAAAGTAAGTGTGGAGCAATTCAGTCAATAAATAGTCCCTTCATGGGAAAGTTTTGAAAGACATGCAGGTTAAAATATGACGTGTAATTTCATAGAAATCATAGGAAAAATGAGGTTGGAAGGGACATCAGGAGGTCATCTAGTCCAGCCTCCTGTTCAAAGGAGGGTCAGTTATGAGGTCAGACCACATAACTTAGGGTTTTCTAGCAGTCTAGTCTTGAAAACTTCAGTTTACTGCAATATCTGATTTTTCTTGTCAATGAGATTTTTGTTCTATCTGTAGCCGCAGTTCTGCATTGTCTGTAAGTTATTTACCATTTACAGACACTGCAGAACCTTCCCATTTGCTGATGGTTATACTGTAGGTAGCTGTCTTTGAGTCAACTGTGCTCCCACTTCTGTACACAGATGTGCACATACACACACAATAAATCAAAAAGCCCCCTTATCCCCTTCCTTCATCAAGACAGATTTCCACAAATTGAAGGGTAAAGGACAGATCCCAGGAGGACCATGTTGACTAACTTCTGTGTGGAATATGCTGAAGCTTGTATATGTGGCAAGATGACAGAGGGTTGGTGAGCACTAGAGGTATGTTAGTGACTGTATGGGTGGCCAGCTGAAAGATACTGTTCTCTGTTGCTGATGCTTCATGTTCAGAATGACCAAACTGACTTTTCTGCAGATTTAGGAAGAAATCAACAGTAGCTGATTCTATCAACAACCTTGTGCATAGACAAAGCCTTGAGCACTTTACTGAAGGTAACATTATCTCTAAATGCATAATGTTTTCATCTTTTTTTTGCTGCAATTTGAATTCTGTAGAACTGTTCGCCCAACGTGTTTTTGCAGATTATGAGTTCACTGACAAAATCTCTGATTTGGCCTTTCCAAAATTGCTGGATCAGTGTTTTGGCAATTGCTGTGTCACCACATCCAAAATCACTAACTTTTTTTGTTGGTTGCTGACTCAGCATTTCCAAAAATTGCTGGGTAAAGAAATACCTAGAAAGAAGTAGGGAAATGCCTAGAAAGATTCTAGGTCCAGGAATCCCTGGAAAGCACCAGAGAAATTTCTGCAGAGTTTCTGTAACTGTGTGTCATTACTGTTTGGAATTCCTTCAGTAGTCTAGAACTGAAACACTACAGCAAATTTGGAAAAGATTTTTCTCAATTTGAGCTTTGTGATCTTATTCCTATATTAATGGGCTAAGTGTTTTTTAATTACTTTTTGTCTGGTTGATTTGTTTTCTTCCCCCCTCCGTGTGACACTAGAGGAAATCCATGCAGAAATTTGCTATGCTGAATGTTTACTTCAGAGAGCAGCACTCACATTCCTCCAGGTATGGATTCCTGCGTGGCTCTTTGGGAGAAAAAAAGTACACACCATACAGGTTTCTTTTCTTAAAATTAATGAAATGGTAGAAGATGCTAATTTGACCTAATGGTGTAAGACTCTTTCATCTGGATTAAATCTGGATTTTGTCTGGACTATCTGCTGATGAGAGAGTAGAATGTTTTGTTGTCCCTCATGATTATCTAAAAATACTTATCTCGATACACATAGCACTGAGTCCTCTATGATGCCCTTCTCCAGTCCCTTTTGGATGTGTGAAATGTAACTGCAGTAAGCACCGATTTTCAAATACTGTGTGTTGGGATATCGGATTGGAAAAAAAAGAGATGGTCATTGAAGCTGTGCTATGCTAGAATGCAAGCGAGATTTTTGTTTTAGTCAGGCTGGTGTTTGCTTTCCCAAGACTGCTTTCTCACTTGTTTGTTCTTGAACAGCTGTTATGGTCTACATAGCTATTAGGTTCCACACATGCTTTTTGCTAAACAGTGCTGCCTGTCTTTAAAAGAAGGGGAGCTCTCCCTTTTCTTTGAATTTTATCTGTCTGTACTAATGAAGCTTGATTTGTTTGATGGATCAACATTAGCAATACTTACTTGGGCTCCAGCTTGCAATTTAAATTGTTAATCATAGCTGAAATAACTGGTTTTTCTTCTTGATTTGGCTGTACTTGCTGTATGACAGTGGGCCTCTTCATCTATGGAGAGGAGATAATAAAAGTCACATACACAAAGGGCTTCTGCTTCTTGGCTCAAAGATGCTGATAGAGAATGAAATGCAGGTGGTGATTTTATAGTGTTTGGGAGTTGCCAGATGGGCTCTGATTTATGTTGCTTATGATAGTTTATGAACCGTGTAACCTTTTTCAGCAATCTGCCATGCCCCTCTGCTAGAAACTATTGCTTCATGGCAAAACTAGTAGTCAGAGTAGCTTCTTCTGAAGGTTTTTAGAGTGCTGATGATGGTGACTTCTTTATGGTAAGATGATGGACTTCAAAATGGCCAAGGTGTAGCTACCTATTTCCATATTCCTTTGGGATTCTTTGGGATGAGTAGCCTCTAGCACTGGGGACAGTTTGGGTGATATCTGAAGGTATGGAAGCAAGGCTTTTCAGAACTTCTCCATTGTGCCTGTAAGAAAGGAGTGTTTTAATGCAGTGTCTCTTGGTTTTAAGCACTATTTTCACAGGTATCTGTTTTTAAAAATGTTTATAGATACATGAGAGATTTAAGAGTAAGAAAATAGTTTATTCTCCTCTTCTGCATAAAGAATGTCTATTTGCTTCCTATTCTATTCTGTGTTTAATTTTTCATGAACAGGAATCAGGAACTGATTTTAAAAATTAAACAAAGGCACTTGGTTCCAACAGCTATTGAAGTGGGTTAGTCTTGATGCTTAATTTGATGCAGGATTTTTCAAGGGCTGGAATATTCTCACGCTCGTTATCTCTGTTGTTGGTATCATGAGTATTCTGTATTTAAACATTTTAAAACCATCTTCTTTCCTCTTTCCATTTTCCATTCAAAGGAAAATATAACTGAACCTTTACATATGGCTATGTATGCTGTACACACACACACACCCCCAGTTGCTAATTAAAAACTGAGTTTTTCTACAGAACAAAGAAAAACAGGATCACATTTTTCTGTGGTTATTTCATTTGCATGTGATTGGGATTCAAGTCTCTGGGGATATATTATCAGAAATTACATGTTCATTTATGTTGCATAGTTTCTGTCCTCAATTATCACTCTTGATAATGTTGCTTAAGGATGACTGTAAAGGACACAGGATAGTGGTGGTGTTGCAGGCTGCAGGAGTAAGCCCCTGTCCTTCAGTTCAGGCCGTTAGGCTTCCTATATTAGTTCACAGAAAGCAAAGTCTGGAAGAAGTTGAACTGTAACTTTGGTTGGATTGAGTTATCTTCCTGACTTACAGGAGGATGGAAAGCTCTTTGAGGCAGGTTCTGTCTCTTTATTTACATATTGATGAGCACAATTGGGCCCTGTTTCCTTAACAATAACAGTAAAACAACCAAATGTTCATTTGATCTATGCTATTTTCTCCATGATGCTTCATACAGCCTCTTAAAATACCATCACAGAAAAATCATCTGCTAAAACACATGTAGTCTTCCTATCCCAAAGTAATAGCAGATATTAAAACAAACCAGAATGGCAGATTATATTCGATGACTGAGGCAAGAAACTGCCACCAGAAAGTTATGAGACTAAAGAGTTCTCTCTTTGGGATACAACTGTAAACTAATGGACCCCAGATACACTTTGCTAAGTTCTCAGTTCATTATAGCTTGTAATGTAACGTGTTACCATACTAGTATGGATCTCATAGATACTTGAATATTCAGACCAGAAAGAGTATATCCTGTATAACTTTACTTACTCTGCTTCCTTTTTAGGATGTGAAACTATATTCTGTAGACTCCTGAGGACAGGCAGTTGTTTGTATCTGGTGCTGAGCCAGGAAATGTTCAGATCTTAACTGTGCTGAAGGACAAATGAGAGAAAGCTGTTTTTTGGAACAGCCACAAATGCATGTACCTTAGGTGCCACTCATTAGCTTAGTCACTGTGTTCATTAATGCAAATTGAGATGGTCCAAAGGTCACAGGGGCTAAACTAATCACAGAAGGCATCAAAATAAAGTGTGTATGTCTGAACACAGTGCAAATATTTTAATATAGAAAGGAAATCCTAAATCCATGTATTGTTTCTCAGAGACCTATATTGTCTGTGTCACAACGGTTATGTTCAAGGCATGTGTTCATCTCAAGAAGACAAAAGCTCTTTGTAATGCTTACAAATTCATATTGCTAATCTGTTTCCTTTCTAACAGGATGAGAATATGGTTAGCTTCATAAAAGGAGGCATCAAAGTCCGAAACAGTTACCAAACATACAGGTAAGTCAGAGTGACAATGAGATTAAACGTACTCTTTCAGTAAAAAGTGCTGCTGGTCAAATTGTCCAATTCACAAATTAGTTACTGTTGTATTTATTGCAGCATTTATTATGGGGCTCCTGTCTATAGCCTTTCTCAGCCCACACAAATTCCTCCTTTGCATAACAAAGGACATTGATATTATGGTTGATTTGGGTTGTAAAGATAGTGGATCCTAAACCCTGTTAACTCCCAAGGTTTGCCCACTTCAAATACTGTATCCTTGAAATTATGTCAAAAAATAACTGTTCTAAATGATGTAGTGCTCATTGTGTCTGTGTAGCACAATTTGGAGGTCTCGCAGTCATTAGGCATATGAAATGACATTTCTTTATAGTTCTAGCTACAGCTTTCTGGAACAGTCAAAACCAGTAGCTGAACAAGTAATTCCATAATAAATGCATGAAACTAAAACAAAATTAAGAGACAATAAACTGAAGAGCTTGCAATGGAAAGTATAAATGGCTTCAAACAAAGATTAAACAAATTTACAGGAAATAGGTTTATAGGGCTTAGTTAGCATAGTAGAACAGATGCAGTCTCTCCGTGTCATGAAGTCCCTGAACAGTAAGTTCCTAGAGGATGCTTTTCCAAGCATATGCCACTGTCTGAGTGAAATATTTGCTTAGCTGGACTTTTAATCTGGTTAAATATGGCAGTTGTTCTACTCTGAAGAGAAGGTGCACGCTATTGAAAATGATAAGCAGGGTTGCTTATCTGAACTCACAATATTCCCATTACTTAGTGTCTATAAGCCAAAAACATCTGCTTAAGAAGATTTCTTTTCATCCAGAAAGTTATGGAGAGCTACTTTCAACATGTGCAAAAGGTTTTGAAGTGCAGTAGTAAATTCTAAAAATTACATTAAAATGTACACCATGGGAAGCATACTCAGTTGTGCCTCAAGAAATTAAGATCCTCTCTAGTATATGTAAAAACAGTGTTGTCAATCTAGTAGCTCTTAGGTGGTCTTCTTCAAAAGAATGCTAATAACAACTTGCATATTACTAAAGCATGTATTTTAACAAGGGGAAGGTTTGTATGTGAGACTGGCAGTTATGATTTTTGTACTGTGCCTTTGATGTGGGAAGAAATAATTGCAGTTTTGGTGAGAGCATGGTGCAACAGGTTACAGAGAAAACAATGAAATATGGAAATGAGACTTTATTCGCTTTTATTGATCAATAATTTTACAACATAGTTTCTGATATAAAAAGCCATCTTTCCTTTTCCCGCTGTCAGCAGTAACAACAGCAGCAGTTGCAATAACAGCAACCCTGAAAAGGTTGCTGTTATTTAGATAAAATTTTTTAAACTCTCTTTCAGGGAGGAAAGGTTATCGTACACTGTAAAAAAATGGAATGAAATAAAACAATTCAAATGAAACATCTGCTTATTGCCAGTGAATAAAAATTGTCAGGAAACTTTCACGGTAGTGCAGACTTATATGAATAATTTTAAAAAGTGAAAGCTAAATATGCATCATATTTTGTTTTATTTTAGAACTTTAGATTTGGACTCAGAACAGCCACAAAAAGTCACGTGTCTAGCAGACACAAAACAGCATCCAGCCCAGGATCTCCAGAAGTATACTGAAAGGGAGAGAGATGACAGTGTCCATATTTGTGTGGGTTGAAGGCGACTCTAAATGCAGGTCCATTGTAAAGACTGCAATTACAATGAATAGTCCTATATCTGTTGATGACAACCAGCAGATAAAAACATGACAGCCTGAACACAAATACATGGCTGCCATTAAAACAGTGTTTTTCTTCTCCTTGTAATTAACAAAATAAACTAAAACAATAGTGTGAAAAACACATAGCTATAGAAAGTTTGGAGACAAAACAGGTTCAAATCCAGCTAGCTTATACAGGGAAATAAAGGGACGCTACAAAGTTGAGATCTGTGAAAGTTACAAAAATAAGTGAAAAGTAATTTCCGATATACCTGCCCATTTACAATATTTCTTACAATTGTCCTATATATGACAAAACATTCTTTTGAATGAACATGCACCAAAAGGGAATATCTAATCCAGAGATTAGTGAAACTCAAATAAAATTTGCTAATTTAAATTTGCTAATTTAAATTTAACTCTCCTGCACTGCCCCATCATCTCTTTTTGCGTAAAGGTAGTGTTTAGTACTACTAAAAGTACTACTAAAAGTAGTAAAGGTTCGTGTTGCTCCCAACAGCCATTCTTGAAACATTTTCAGGCAGAAATGTGGTTGCAAATTGACTGTGTCTATTTGGCAGGAATTCATCTCCAGGACTCCATATTTTTGTATTGATAGTAATGTGACAGAAATGATTTGTTGATAAATCCAACAAAATGTTGTAGGTGTTGTTCACCTGGGTGAGATGACAAATTGGCCTTTTTTAACTACTGTGTAGTTCAAGGTAATTGGGTTACTTTCTTACTGAATTGTAATTAATCATTTTATTTGCGGACAGTGTAACAGAATCTTGTGCATTTTCAGGGAGCTGGACAGTCTCATACAGTCTCCACATTATGTCAAAGGAGAGAACCATCTTCATTTTGAGGGAGGTGTAAAACTTGGAGTTGGAGCATTTAATCTGGTATGTACCAACAGTTCTTCTCTTGAGCTGAAGTCCTACAACCTCTTGAAAAATGTTCTTAACTTAAATACCTGAGAAGTTCCACTGACATCAGTGTTACTAATTATACGGTTAAAATTAGGTATGTACGCTGACACTTGCAGGATCCCAGTCTCTGGTCCAAGAACATCGGATAGTAATACACTTTAGAAATAGAGACTACTACTCACAACATGAGCAATACTGCTCAGTGTGTGCAGACCTACTTGCTCATCCTCATGGGGTAATTATTGACTGAGAAATTACCTCGTCTCACATGGACTAAGAGCATGTTCTTTGAGAATATAGCTGAGTGCTTGTGCCCAGCTTCCAGTAAGGGTGTTCATTAGCCAAGTGACCAGTGCTTGGGAGGCATTTGGAGGGGAAGGTGTTATGAGAAGGGACCTACTGGGATGGGGGCCAGGAGAAGCCTTCCACAGAAGCAGCAGTTGCCTGTGCTTGTTGACTTCCATTTACTGTTTAAATGGCACTTGGGAAGCAACCAGGGGCTGCAACCAGGGACTTGGCTGTTAGCAGGGCAGTTGGTGGGGAAGGGTGCATGAATGGGGCCTTGGGTGCTGTTCAGGCCACTGTTGGCTGTCATTGCTTGTGTTCTGGTCAGAAAGCAGGTGGTCAAATAGTGCAGGACTGTTCCTGGTATGTCAGAGGTGTTGACCCAGAGATGGTGAGGGGTGACATGGTTGTTCAGGTGATGGCCTGCAGAAAGTGCCTAGTGTTTCCCCTTGCTTGCATTACTTTGTGTGAGTCTGGCACGTGCCAAAATGTTAGATTTACTACACAAAGGACAAATATGTACTGTGTGGTATGCACCCAGTATTTCTGAAACATCCAAGAAGTACTAGAGTTACTAAGCGTGTGCTATGTAAACATATTTCTATGCAGGGAATCCTGGAGACACAGAGTCCCTATATTAAACAGATATTTCTGTTTAAATCATATGTAAAACATAGCAGGTGTATACTTTTACCCAGGAAATCTTCAGACATATAAAGATGTTTTTAGTAATTTTAGTGATTATTTCTTGTGTTTGGAAAAGTTGTAGGAGGCAGCTGGTAGCTGTGGCAGAAAGTCTGTTACTGCATAACTGTTGCATTTCTTTCTATAGACATTGTCCATGTTTCCCGCACGGATTCTGAGATTACTGGAGTTTGTTGGATTTTCTGGAAACAAGGTAAATGTGAACTAAATATTATTGGTACATTCCCCTCACTCTTAAATTAAAAAATGGAGATGGGAGTTTCTCTCTTCTTACTCACATTAGCTGTAACCCTGTGAAACACTCTTGATTGGTACCACATGAGCACTGCTGGTGCTGATGCTTTCATGCAGCTCAGTTTTCCTTTATTTTTGTCTGAACTATTACACTTCAAAGATTGTGATACCATTGTTCAGTGATGATACAGTTGTGCAACATGATAAAGACAGTGGCTAATACAATTGTGTTGACATATTTAGTTTTTTAGTTACTGGTCTTTTGATGTATGCTTGCGCTTAGAAATCTATAGCCAAAAGTGTGTTCTTAGCCTTTAATATATTAGCTTACTTGATAGTTACTGTCATGGTATCTGAATGTCCCTGACAGGTTCCTGCATGACATCCAGCTGGGAAAAAAACCATTCAATTTCTTTTCTGATTTTTCTTCTCCGTGTCTTTAATAGCAACTAATAACTTGAGTGTGGCACCTAAATTCTCTTTGCCTAAAAGAGTAAGTGCTTTTTTGCCTAGAGAGTAGCCGGTCTGACCTATGTTGTTTGTGCATGCAGTTTTAGGGCAGAATTTTAGTAATGAAGCACCAATAAACTTGCATGAACCTGAGTTATTCTGCAGGGCAGATGCACACAAAGTGCTGTGTTAGTTTTTTGTGGATTTTTTGTTTCAAAATAGGATACTAAATTGATGGAAATATCTTGGCCTTGATACCTTGTACCTGCCCTTGTCTCTCATTCTACCAGCAGAACATGATTCACTTAATCTGGGTTCCTGGATTAAGAAAACATGGTCTATTTAACCTAAACCACTAGTCATATTTATTTCATAAATGCTGGGTAAGGTAAATGTTTGATGTCCTGCAAACACAACAAAAGCTGTATAAACAAGTTAACACTTAACTCTTTTGTAATGCTTTCTATTTACAAAACAAGTTTCAAGGAGAAAAATATTTCCTTAATCAGAGCTGCAATCTTACATGACAGGTGGATGAGTGTCATCACCATTTTATTAGTTTACCAGAAGGATCTTAAATCTGAAAATAAAATGTCTTGTTTAAAAGCAAGGAGCTTTCGGCAGAGTGTGGATTAGAACTTGGAAATTTCCAGGAGCTGACCAGGAGCCATTTCACAAGCAGTAGAGGCAAAAATCAAATAGTTTTACCTGTCAGTTACGAAAACAAAGAGCATCTGAAGCAAAATGTTCTCCTAGACATGTAAGGGCAATTCATGTACCAGCAGAGTTCTGAGAATACTTTGCTGAACACTCATCTTACTACTGCAGATGAACATTGTCCATCTAATTGAATTTCTGTTGTTTTCTTTTGGCCCTGGGATTTCTTGTATGGCTATGAGTGGGCTGATATTTGTGTTGATGAGTCAGCTTCTGTTCCAGTTTTTTAATAACTCACTGAAGCATGACCTAGATTAACATAAATTTAAGCAAAAACCCTGCTGTCTGCGCACCATAAAAAAGGATTATTTTAAACATGTTGATCAAAGTTCATTGATGGCCATTTATTTTAACGTCCTAAAAAAGTCTTTCAGCATTTAACATTTGTGAGTCAGACGCCTAAAGCTAAAAGCAAAATTGCAGTTGTATTTGCAATCCTTTCCAGTGGTGGTTTTCCAAAGGTTGCAAGAGGAAGGTGTCCCCTGCAGTACAGACAAGAGTCTAGAAGGTGAAAGAAACAATGACAGAGGAGGAGAGGGAAACTTTGTGTGTCATGTGCTGCACCGCATCCAGAAGAAAGGAGTTTTGGATACATCTGTGTTCAGTCTTGCAGTCTTTTCCATTAAATGCTCATGGTGAGCATCAGACTGTGCAAAAGACAAAAGAGCCATGGTTGGTGCCTTGAACTGTTTACGGTTTACCTGAGAGAGCTACAGTGCACTGGAGGACAGCTTGCTTTTGGTGTGGGTCATGTGTTTATTAAAACTGGATATGAAATGGCATTGCAGTATCTTCCACAATACTAATCTGCCTTGAAGCCAGCAGATTTGCCCCTAGGGACTCTTCTTGTCTCTCAGACATGTCATGTCTGATAGTAAATGAGGGCATGCTCAAAGCTCCGTTACTTCCTAAGCCATTTGTGGGCACTGTGGACAACATGATCAACTTAACAGCAATCTGGAGTCTCAAAATAGGTAGGATAAGATCAAGAGTAGCCTGAGGCCACATTTGTTCCCTTCCAGTCCAAGATGTGCCAGTTGTGCCCTTCTCACTGTTCAAGCTCCTTTCCCCTGTATCATTAGTCAAAATACAGGATTAGTTGTGTTTAATGGCATAGGCCCTGCATTTGGGCATTGAAGTTCAATGCAGTTTTGCCGAATTTCATGAGAAATTTTTTGTAGGCAGAGGTATGTATTACCCACCGTCAGGGATGCTGTGCTGGAGAGGCATGCCTTCCTCACTCCCTGGGCCGTAGGTGGAGTATGTGTCCCATCTGGACTTTTTGTGTTTAATAACTAGCTTCTGGTGTGAGATCAGAAGAGTCCTTGCACTATCTCCCATATAAGCACTGAACCTTTCTTACTGAACCCTCTGCCAGGTCTCAGGCTAATATTTACTCTTGTTCTTATTTTATAGACAATTACAAATAATGTGCTGCTAAATTGCAGAAAGGTTTGATGTGAGCCCACCATATGTTAAGTGCAATTTGTCAGAGGGTCAGCTGACAGCATGATTTCAGGGGAAGGCAGAAAAACTTTCAGATAGAACCAATTTCTTTCAAATTATACTTTTTGATGTGGGAGGACATTTTTCCCAAAGCAGCTGAGCTGAAGAATATTTTTGATGTCTCAATTTGTAATAAATTGCATTTGTTTCCCACTAAGCATCTTTTCGATTTGCATTTTGGTCTCTTCTGCAAATTTTAAATGAAGGTTAAATCTAAAATTATTTCATGGGATACATTTAAATGCCCCATCTACCAGTTTAATTAGTCAGTTCTTCATAAAAGCTGTTAGTAGTATCCATCCTCCTTGCTAAGCCTGCAGTAATGTGATTGGGTCATGGGACGTGAACAATGACCTTGCTTTGCTTTCATTGTCAAGATCCCTAATTAAAAGAGAGTGATTTAAAAATATTATTCAGGAGCTTTCACTTCAGGAGAGTAGATGGATTTTAGTCAGTGACAGGTGATATAAATATGAACCAGTCTCAATGTTGTCTGATAATGGTTTTGAGCATTGTCCTTGTTTGTCCTGCATTCACTGTGGGAATCCCCACTGCTCATGTGGGGAGTCCTGAATGAAAGAGCATTGGATGTCTTGGAACAAGGATCAAATCAATGAGATACTGACATAATATAATGTAGTGACAGTCTTGGGAATTAAGAGATTGTGGGATTTTATGAGCAACTTGCACAGAAAGGTGAGGGTTATCATGTTGGATCACATGTATTTCTAAGAAGTGTCATTGCTCCCTGCTCTGCATAACATCTTATGCCCTTCAGAGTAACTTACATTTTGCGTGAAAACAAAACGTAAATGCGTTAATGTCATTTAAGTATTTTTGAGAAATGATGAGCACTTACTGCCTTGACATCTGTTTTATATTGTAGCAATATGCCCTGTAATAGACTTTGTTCGGAAGCTCGTTCCTAGTGTTCTGGGATTGCTCATATCACCTGTGGCATAGGTGTGGGAGATATTTATGGGTTATTTATGGTTAGAAGGTGTGTCCTGACAATTATATATACTCACTTAGTGACTGGGAGCAGTGAGTGTAGTTTGTTTACGGAGTTACCTCTTAGGCTTAAGTAGTAGCTGCTTGTGATTTGATTCTGAGATCCTCAGTTTGATCCCCAGTGAGGATTGCATGGGTGAAATAGTATTGCCCAACTCATGACACCTCACTTAGCTGATTAGGTTTGCTGAGTAATCTCCGTAGGCTCCCTGTGGAGAAGGAGTAGGTGCTTGAAAAGGTGATTCATAATGTCTGACCTAGGCTTCTGTGCTGAATTGTTTCTTGGAGGAGTACCTCTGTCTCTGCCAGCCACAGTGGGAGCCCAGGGAGGCTGGCCGACTGAATGTGGTATCTAAAAAATGTTTCCCAGCGACACCCTTCATCATCCCACTTTTCTGGGGATCTCATCATAACAGAAGCAGTTTGCAAGAGTTTTTTTGAGGAGAAGCAACTTTGTTGCAGCCTTTTCTACAAGCAAGCATTGTAATACTAACAACTACTTCTAGACTTATTTTTTTCAGATTTGTCTACTGATTATATTGTTACTTTAATATAGCAAGTTTGGGGTATTCAAGTGGCAGAGTGAAAAGTAAACATTCTTTAATGCCTGTACTGGACAAAATAGGATTATGGACATATCACAGAGTGAACTAACTTGCTCGGTGAGCTTCCCATACCTGTGTAACTACTCAGTTTAAGAATTTAGGCTCAAGTATGCCAGATTTGCAGCCCTCTTCTGATGAATGTGCAATGGTCTTAATCCAGTTACTTCACAGTTCTGTCTTTCCAGGATGCAGTCCCATGTAGGGTGGGTGTGGATCGCACGCCTTGTCTGTACAGATTATAACTTTGTGTTTGATTGTATTAAAATACATTTTTGGGACTGAAATACATAAGTGAGATCAACTTGACAAATTATTCAATTATTCTGTATAACTAGTATAATTTGTTTCTGTATCATTCTTAATGCTATTCACAAATGTGATCAGCAGCCATTTTTATATTATATGGAAGATATCAAACACTGTAAGACCTAGTACTGATGTCAGTAAAGGCTCAGTGAAATATCCAGCCTGAAGATTTTTCAATTAAAAAAAAAGTACTTTGGAAATCTACTTCGGAATTTTTTTCTGCCAAAATTCATTCCACAGAATGTTTTGTCTTACTTCTACCTTGCAGTGCTACAGTGCTACTTTTTTTTAAATCCAAATATTTGTGGTTTTCATCTGGGCAGTTTAAAGAAGCTGAATATATCATATTTTGTTACTTTTCTGTATCAATCAAACTTGTGCTCTCAGCAGAAAATGAAGTTGGCTTTATTTTGCTGAGTGCTTGATTTCCATTGAGTCATTGATTTTCAGGAATGATTTTACTATCTTTTAATTTCTTCTGAAGTGACATGCAAGTCAATATTTTCATTATTTTGTCCAGGCTAGATGTTATACTAATTGACTGCAAATATGTGTGTTAATGGTACTTTTCCCTATAACAGTAATTAATGTAATAAATGAAGATTTTTTAAAAAAAAACACAAATAACTGTATTTATGTGAAAACAATTAACCACACTAGTTAAGTGAAAAAGTACATGTATGATGAAAGTTAGAATATGATTACAGGCTTCAGGGTTTACACAGTAAGTGGTAAAGGTGAGGTAGCGTAACACCCATCTGTTGGCAAGGACACACAAAAGATGAAAATCTGTGTTGAGATCATGCTCCGAGTGCTCTCTCTGATACCTTCCGCAGTGGCTCCGATAGACATCCCTCAGGGTCCCTATTTATAGTGTAGCTGGTTTGAAAGGATGTCCTTATAGTCACATACATCATGTTCCAGTAACTTTCCATTGCAGTCATAGTGTAACTTTTAAACAGAATTTTCCCCAGCACACAGTGGACGTCTTACTGTGCATATTTACTAGTAGGCAGATCTCATGTTTAATATGTTTGCATATTTATATTCTTGCTTTTGATATCATGGAACCAGTCCTAGAAGGGGCTGCTAAATGCTGTTGCTTCAGGAGTTTGAATCCTTAAAGCTGGTTATCCATCATGCTCTCATTGAATATGAACACAGCATTATACTTGATTGCTTTAGTTCTTCCCAAAGGGAACAGAAATATTCTTCTTTTCATCATATTTTTCCACTGGTGGTAGTGGGCCAATATCATTGCAAAGCTCCTTTTGTTCTTAACATACTTAAAAACATCCTTTTGCCCTGTTATCCTTTGCCCTGCTAGTTGCAAATTTTTTTTTTCTTAGTATCTTTAACTTGCTTATGCAGTGAATAACAACAAACATGGATACACTGCACAATGGCAATATGTGTTATTTGCCTAGCTTTTCAAAACCCTGTTTTTTGTTTCTGGAATGCTGTTTAGCAGCACTTGGATGATGGTGATAAGTTGTCTAACATTCTCTTATCTTAACCATGTAATAAATCCCAAGTTGCTGCTCTGTCACAGAATCACAGAATCGTATAGGTTGGAAAAGACCTTTAAGATCGAGTCCAACCGTAAACCTAACACTACCAAGACCACCACTATACCATGTCCCTAAGCACCTCATCCAAGCATCCTTTAAATACCTCCAGGGATGGCAACTCAACCCCTTCCCTGGGCAGCCTGTTCCAATGCTTGATAACCCTCTCAGTGAAGAAAAATTTCCTAATATCCAGTCTAAACCTCCCCTGGCACAACTTGAGACCATTTCCTCTTGTCCTATCACTTGTTACCTGGGAGAAGAGACCGACCCCCACCTCCCTACAACCTCCTTTCAGGTAGTTGTAGAGAGCAATAAGGTCTCCTCTCAGCCTCCTTTTCTCCAGGCTAAACAACCCCAGTTCCCTCAGCCACTCCTCATAAGACTTCTGCTCCAGACCCTTCACCGGCTTCGTTGCCCTTCTCTGAACTCACTCCAGCACCTCCATGTCTCTCTTGTAGTGGGGGGCCCAAAACTGAACACAGTATTCGAGGTGCGGCCTCACCAGTGCCGAGTACAGGGGCACAATCACTTCCCTAGTCCTGCTGGCCACGCTATTTTTGATACAAGCCAGGATGCCGTTGGCTTTCTTGGCCGCCTGGGCACACTGCTGGCTCATATTCAGGTGTCTGTCGACCAACACCCCCAGGTCCTTTTCTGCCAGGCAGCTTTCCAGCCACTCTTCCCCAAGCCTGTAGCGTTGCATGGGGTTGCTGTGGCCCAAGTGCAGGACCTTGCACTTGGCCTTGTTAAACCTCATACAATTGACCTCGGCCCATCGATCCAGCCTGTCCAGGTCCCTCTGCAGAGCCTTCCTCCCCTCCAGCAGATCAACACTCCCCCACAACTTGGTGTCATCTGCAAACTTGCTGAGGGTGCACTCGATCCCTTTGTCCAGATCATTGATAAAGATGTTAAACAGAACTGGCCCCAACACAGAGCCCTGGGGAACACCGCTTGTGACCGGCCGCCAACTGGAGTAAACTCCATTCACCACCACTCTTTGGGCCCGGCCGTCCAGCCAGTTCTTTACCCAGCGAAGCGTACACCAATCCAAGCCATGAGCAGCCAGTTTCTCCAGGAGAATTCTGTGGGAATCAGTGTTAAAGGCTTTACTGAAGTCTAGATAGACAACATCCACAGCCTTTCCCTCATCCACTAGGCGGGTCACCTGGTCGTAGAAGGAGATCAGGTTGGTCAAGCAGGACCTGCCTTTCCTGAACCCATGCTGGCTGGGCTTGATCCCTTGGTTATTCTCTACGTGCCGTGTGATAGCACTCAGGGTGATCTGCTCCATCAGCTTCCCCGGCACCAAGGTCAGGCTGACAGGCCTGTAGTTCCCCGGGTCCTCCTTCCGGCCCTTCTTGAAGATGGGCGTCACATTAGCTAATCTCCAGTCAGCAGGGACCTCCCCAGTTAGCCAGGACTGCTGGTAAATGATGGAAAGGGGTTTGGTGAGCTCTTCTGCCAGTTCCTTCAGTACTCTCGGGTGGATCTCATCAGGCCCCATAGACTTGTGAGTGTCTAAGTGGTGCAGCAGGTCACTAACCATTTCCCCCTGGATTATGGGGGCTCCATTCTGGTCCCCGTCCCTGTCTTCCAACTCCAGGGGCTGGGTACCCAGAGAACAATTGGCCCTGCTATTAAAGACTGAATCTGTCATCAGATGTTTTCCAGGCTAAGCAGCAACTCCATGAAAAACTCTTAGATAATTTCATATGTGTGTTTTTATCTTTGATTGCTATGTAAGCAATGTATGTCAGTGCATTTTGGGAATTTGGTGAGTGATCAATCTGTAGATGACACTGCAGAAGTTAACAAACCAGCAAAACACAGCTTTGGTTCTTTTCCAATACTTTGTCCTCCTCACCTCTGTTTGCGCAGGAGCATGGTCTGCTGCAGCTTCAAGAAGGAGCATCATCATACAGCTTTAGGTCGGTGCTGTGTACCATGCTGTTGCTTTGCTATCATACTTTCATGACCTTTGTGTTAGGTAAGATTGTTTATAATAACTCTTGGATTTGATTAGTTCTTGTGGGACACAGAGGGGAAAAAGATGATTCCATCACTTATTTGTTGGTGAATTGTTTGTCCGTGATCAGATTAAATAAACTCGTTCATGGGTGATTTTACAATAGTGATCGTAACTGAAGAGAGTGTCTTAATCTTCAAGATGGAGGTTTGTTTAACACATAAGAAGGGAGACGATGGGGATAGCAAAGGAAGTTGTGAGAACTAAATCTGTCTTCAGTAGTCAGGTGCATTATTTGGGAGGTTAAAATAATGGCTGTAAGTGATGACTTCCTGAATACTTTGTTCATGTTTTTATGTCATCCCTGACTTTTTTGGGAGCTGATAGCTTCCCGCTGAGATACACTTCCCTGTTATCTCCTGCTAAAGCATTCTATAAAATGTGTTGGGCTGCGCATAAGTGAGTTTTCAAGTCAGTAAACACAATGCTGTTCGGGTCTTCCTGCTTGCTGGCTTAGTGCAACACCAACCTGTATTTATGCCTTACTTATCAGAGAGAGGAACTTACATATTGGCCAGATATGAGGATGGCTAATCACTACTTTGCATTCCTGTTCTCTTTTTTTTTTTTTAGGTTTTTTTTTCCTTACTATTTTTATCACTTGCATTTTTATGCATTCTAGGGACAGGAAAAGGAAATGTTGAGGAGGCAGAAAGACTACTTAAGCCTTACTTGGCTCGCTATCCAAAGGTAAAATGAATCATAATTTAGTTTTGTATGATCGTTTAATGTTTTCTTGCCAAATCTAGAATGTATGGTCAGCTTGAAAACTGTTACAGAATACTTGTATTTTTATTATTATTTATTACAGGGAGCCATATTCCTGTTTTTTGCAGGCAGGATAGAAACACTAAAGGGTAATATTGATGCGGTAAGTAATCCTTTTACTCTTGGGAAAGTAAATCTCGAAAGCTTTAGAAAAACTGCTCCAGGAACAATGTTTCCTGTTTGGATAATGCTTCCTGTGGCTTTGGCCTATATGTAATTTATAGTTTATGAATTACAAATAGGAATTTTGAAAACTATTTTGACTAGCTTGTTTTACCAGCTTGTTTTGCTACCCTTCTCAATTTCTGGTGATAATCTAGTCCGCCAGTATTAATGACACAGTTTTCTCATTGTCTTTCCTATCCTGAAGGGAGTTGTGCCTTTAATAACATCCAGTGGTAATCCTTTGCCTTCAGTCTGAGTGGAGAGTCATACAAGACCTGAAAGAATTAGGGACGTGAAGAATGTGTGTCCAAAATACTCTGAGACAGAGTATCAACTGGTGTGCAGTGCAGTAGCTCCCTTGAAATCTTTGGCGCTGCAACAATAAATGTCAGCTGAGCATCTTTAGTTTCCTAATTTCCCTAGACAAAAACGTTCATTTTGCCTACGCTTCGGACTTAATATAACTTCCAAGAATGGGGAGATCTGTGGCAGGGGTAAACTTGCTAACACCACGATGACTGTGGAGCCAAGGATCTCTTGTGTGAAGCCAACAGATGTGATTTTGAGGAATACTGGGCTGTTAATAATTTGGAAGTTGCAGGAGCCATGCTGGCAGATCTTGGAGCCCCAGTGTCTATTACAGCACTGGTGTATGTGCATTTACACATGATTAAGGCAGTGTTTGGAAATCTCTGTGTTCAGGCAGTTAATAGGTATGAAGAATGTTGCGAGGCTCAGCAATACTGGAAGCAGTTTCATCACATGTGTTACTGGGAGCTCATGTGGTGCTTCACCTACAAGCGCCAGTGGAAGATGGCTTTCTTCTATGCAGACCTGCTAAGCAAAGAAAACACTTGGTCAAAGGTAAGTTAATCAGGACAAGAGGGCGGAAGGCCCTGTACTATCTATTAACTTTCAATCAGGTTGAGTTGACTTTTTGTATCTTTGAAGCTTTTGTAGCTTTGAAGATGAAGATTGTAAAACAAAACCTGGTCTGCTGTGGCTCTTACAGAGCAATGTGATTGCAGACATTCAAATCTGAACAGATTGTGGGCAAACAGAAATCTTTTGGGCCTGACTTGTAGATGAAGAACAGCTTGTTAAAGATGTTCTGCTGTGTATTGACTGGTTGTGTCATCAACACGTTGCAATTAACGGCACAAGTTGCCATTTCTTTCATTACATTAAGGATATAAGCTCTTTTGGTGATGAGTGAGGCTAGCCATGATGGTGCCTCCAGGATAATAAATATAATTAGAAGAGGCACCTCACCCTGTGCATTTGAAAGGGAGAAGCTCTTCCATCCAGAACCCTGGTAGCTTTCCTCCCTTCATCTTCCCCTGGGCCCCAGGGAAATTTGTCAGAAGGGATTAAGTCTGTCCAGGGGTGGGGTGGTTGATTGGAGGTTTGTTTCTTCTTAATGTGATCAGACTATGTGTGTGGGGAGGGTGTCTCTGTTTTTTCTACTACACATTGTATGTATGGGCCAAGTGGAACCAAAACTGACATAAGGTCCAAGCAGCCAGGTGAGAGCAACTTTCTCAGTGCTCTCACTCGAGTGAAAACTGCAGTATGGACCCCCTGTGCCCCTGGGGATTCCAGCAACATGTTCAGCCAGGTGCATTAGTCTGAATAGCTCCCACAGAATTCCCGCAGCCAGGGGTACGCCACCTGGCTAAAAGCTTTTGATATCCTGAAATGCTGTAGGATGAATATTAATGTGTATCCTTTTAAACTGTGTGTAGATTTTTATACTATATTGCAGGGGCCTTAGAGAAGCAGAGAAGATGTTTCCTATTAATATGTAATCTACAGTGCAACGTGATAGTAGCAAACTAGTAACTACATGAGCTAAATGAAAGATGGTCACGTATACGCACTGTTAGATTCCGATGTAAATAAATAATCACAGCTTAAAATATTCTAGAAAACTCCTGAAACTTATGGTTACTGTAGACTCCTTAAAGCAGTACTCAAGAACTCACCAACTGTTATTCTCAACTGTTGCAAGAGTTGTAACGTCCTCTGCTGCTTTGCTTTCCTTGGTTGCTGAATGTATGATTGCTCAGGAATCCCTATGAAATCAGTACTTTCCATAATCTGAAATCATGAAACCCTTCAAAAACTGTTTCATGTTCTCTAGAACCTAATATTTGAGGTATGCTACCAAGTTGTGATTGGTCACATAGACTATATAGTAGTTTTTTTTTTTTCTCTGAGCATGACCTTTTCATGAGTTTCCTAGCATGTATTCCTGAGAGTAATAAAAATTCACTTTACACAAACATGACATTTGTTCGTGGAATGTGGATATAAACTATAAGCTGATACAAAGTAAATATAGACATACATGATAAAAAAAAAATCTGTACTCCACTTTCTAAAATACTTACCTCCTGCTTAAAATTTTGTAAGATTACATCTGTTTGTGAACAAAAGCAGCAACTTCTTCCTCTTTGTTGCTGTTTTGTGCTTTATGTCAATAATGGTGATGCTGTAAATTCATTTTTCTGTACAGATGTTCTTGATTGCATTTGCAGGCTACTTATATTTACATGAAAGCTGCTTATCTCAGTATGTTTGGACCAGATGACTGCAGTCCTTTTGGAGACAGCGAAGTTGAATTATTTAGGTAAAATTTGCTAACTCCCAGTTACAAGAGTTTCCTATCTTTTCACAGCACAGTGTTGGGGGAAGAGAGGCAAAACTATTCATTGTGCAGTTCAGAGGATCTGCACAAGTAGCATTGGATTGGTAAGAAATTGCAGAATGAAACATTCCCTTAGACTAAAGTGGACCCTGAGTTCAGACAGCAGATTTCTACTGGCCTGGAAGTACTTTAGAGACAGGATATCAGGTCTATCAGCCATACAGTGGCTGCTGCTGTTGCATGTAACGTTCACGTTCTTTTTCAGTTTTTTCCTTTAATCAAAACAGCACATAAGATCTAAAAGCCTTCAATGGATTATGCAAGAAGATGTGTGCCTTCTTAGTGGAGGCAACATCAGTACCACTTGATTTTTGGGTTTTGAGTCTGAGAGGAATATGAAATCGTTAAATGTGCAAGTGAATATATGCATTATTAACACAGCAAATTAACCTAATTGTAATGTTTAAGCTCAAAAATGCCTAAACTCTGCTGGGCCAAAGAAAATTGATTACTTTGGTTTTTACGATTTTTCTATAAAATCTAAATATCACTTTTTTATGTGCTTACAATATATTGATACTTTTCAGGCCTTCCATATCTTATGTAATGATTACAAGCAGATTTCACTGGATTTGGGATCCATTACAAAGTGAATCAGTTTGGGAGAATGGGAGCAACACTGACAAAAGCTAGCTTGCCTCTTTCTTAGTCTGTGAAGAGAGATGGGCCCTTTATAAGTTAGGTGCATCACCTAAGTTATTCTTTGGGTGGGGAAGAGCCCCTCTTCCTCCTGCTTGATTAAAGAGGAAGCCTAGAGAGATACGTGCCCTGCATAAAGACAGCTTTTGTGAATATGTATTGCTCAGCTTCCCTGGAGGTAGCAATAGCTCAGTGTGTAACAGCTTTTTTAAGTTCTCTATGGTTTGTTTGGTTTTTTTTTTAAAGTTTGAATGTTTTTTTCCCAGAGGTTCACAGGGGAAAATTTCCTTACATTTTCCTTTAAACTTTCAGGATTGTTCCTAGTTTGAAACTGAAAATTGCAGGGAAATCACTGCCTACAGAAAAGTTTGCAATTCGGAAAGCTCGACGGTATCTTTCTTCAAACCCTGTTCCTTTGCCTGTTCCACCTTTGGTAAGTTAGAAATACATACACACACCCTTACTACCATTTTTTTAATTTATGGAAATAAAACCGAGATAATTAGAATAGTATCTTTCCATGTTTCTAAGGTAAAACCTCTGCAGGAGACTGGAATGTTCCCAAAGCAAAGCCAAATGAATGCGAGGAATGCTGTAAAACTGGGGCATGCACCAGCCACAGGGAACTAAGCCAGTTGTTTGTGACACGTAAATGTGTTGCATGTGTAACTCATTATTCCAGCTATAGACTAGCGTGCTCCTAACAGCTAGTCTTTTGATTCCCTTTTGAGGAACTTTGCCCTAGGTCTCTTCTGTCATGTGTCATTTACTGAGACTACTAAAAGAAGACTTTAAGGTACAAGTTAGGGGGAAAAATAAATCAAGGAAACAATGCAAGAATCAGGGACTGCATGTAAGCATCTATTTAATGTGCCCTGGCATGTTTGCAATTTGGTGCTTTCCAGAGCAGCTCACGGGTGCCGGGATGAAACAGCCAAATCCTTTAGCCACTCCAGAAAACCATTGCATACTGTTGATTTTTTTTTTTTTTTTTTTTTTTGCCAGTAATGCTGGCCAGTTCCCTGTGGCCAGATGAAACAGCTGCATAAGCACCCATTGCCTCGCTCATGGTGCACTTAAAAAATCTGTCTGCAAAGAACACGTAAAAGAACGTAAAAGGATTTTGACTCCACAGGTTTGCCAAGTGCAGTGGTGTTAACATTTGCAGTGCTTTGAGCTGTTGTGTTTGAGAAACAGACGGATAATTAGTAAATACTCTTTCAGAAAATGCCTGAACTCTTTAAGAAAAAGAGCTTCTTGGAGACACCAGTGAGTAGTCATTTCTCAGCCCACCAGCTGGGTATGTGACACAGTGCTTCTTGAAGGAATATAGTTGTTACAGCATAGTGTGGGTATTCACTAGGGGCCACTTTCCACTAAGTCATAAGACTGTAATGAGAGAAATAATTAGGTTACTTTGATTTGCCTTTCAGGTTTCAGAGATTGTAGAGAGTAAGAAACGTACACACTTGGGGTATGGCTGGGCTATTCTAAGGGGATTTTAGCAGAACAGGTTTCTGTGCTAAGGGCTCTCCTTGAAGTGGCCGGGCACTGCGTCCTTTGTTTCTGCTGCAGTTGCATTTCTGAGGCAGCAGATGCCGCAGCTGAACAGTTAAAAGCACTCTGAGGATGTGGAATTGGGTGCAGAATCTCATCTCTAGGATTTTTTTTTTCACTCTGAAGGGACTTGCTGAGAGGAGTGAGTTCTCAAGCAAGTCTTAGCTCAGAGATTTAGCCTAGACTAAATGTAGTCTGAGTACTTCTGTGTCAAAACCACGTTAAGAAATCTGCACTAGATACAGTAAGTTCTGCACGGGTTTTCCAGTCAATAGAGACCAGATGGTGAAAGCAACAGTGACTGGGGTTAACATACTGTTTCATCTATTCTAGCCTGACAGCTTTTTGTACTGTAGTTCCAGAACTCAGTTATTCTATAAAGAAATTTTATCAAAAAGCTTTAAATTATCAAATACAGACTAGGTCGTATAAATAACTTGTCATGAGGACCAGTGGTGAGTCTATATAATATTTCCATCTTTAACTTTGTGATTGCTAGTGTCAATGGGCACATTTGGTCTGGTGATACACTCTAAGAGAGAACCCCAATAACACATATGAATTAAACCAATAGTTTTTAATAAAATTTACTCTAAGAACAGTTGAATAAGAAAGAAGTTACTTTCTGTGGGAACATCAAACAAACCTGAGGAATTTAAGGGGTTTACAGTTATGCTGTAAAATTCTTTTGGTTTGTTTGAAGCTTGGCTTAAAGGTTAGGGTTTTTGGTTTTCATTTTGCTTTGTTGTCTTGAGATTTCGTATTTTTTCTGTGGAAGCAATACATTGTAGTTATTTATAGTTATTACTGCCCTGTCTAGGATAGAACTGAAAACAAGAGGAGACTTTAATCAAGGGACAGTTAACCACGTGCCATGGATGTTTTAAGTCTGTCTGTTTTGTTGGTACTTGCCTTCATCTATAAATGAGATTGTGTTCGCATTCTGTTCAAGCAATCCTCCTTGCATTGTGCATAGTAAATGGCTCTTTAGTTGTTTTCCAGGGCTAATTTGTTCTGAAAACCAATGTAACAAGTTCTCAGTTGCAATGAAAATATGTTTTGACAAACTGACTTTTTATTTAAGGAATCTGTAACTTTTTCATCATACAGAGATAAACTAAAGTATTTGATAACTGCATTTATCCAGTTCTGTAATTAATGATGCTGTCACTTCTCCCTGACCCTAGGAAATGATGTATATCTGGAATGGCTATGCTGTAATTGGAAAATGTCCCAACTTAACAGAAGGCATGTTAGAGACATTAATTGAAGCAGAAGAAGCCTTGGCAAGAAGTTCAGGTAATCAGTGATATGGTTTAAGCAGGTATTTTACAGTGCAATAGCTAAAGATATTATCTGTGACTAAAGAGAGACGCTCATTAGTAAAGTTAATCTGATCATAGGAGGAACATGGATAATGAAACCATAAACTGTTTATGCAGATGGGAATAATTTTCCTTTTTAATATAGCAATAACTTAGAATAGCAGCAAGTGATTTTACATCCACAGATGTGTATTAGGAGTAGTTTATGACATGTATTAAAGGACTGTTTATTTTGCTAGATCAAAATCGGCATATGCATTGACTTGATTACTTGGATCGTGAAGCTTTGTTATCCTCAGATACTGTATATCTGTATATTTCAAGGATAAATAGAAGGAGGCAAGTCAGTCTTCTGTTTTAAAAGTGCTGTTAATTTGTGATGTGTCCTTGGGCTGAATGGTGTGTAAACAGTATGCTATAGAAAGCTGGGACACCAAGGATGGGCTTCCTTTGCACTATGAACGAGCGTAAGATAGAGGACAGTATTGAACTGGAACAGGCTCTGCTACCACATACTCTGTCAGTCTGTTAATTAGCCATCCATGAGAAGATTCAATTGATACTTATTTCTTGCCAACCTTTCCCAACTCCTATGGGAGCACAGCCAGTCTGCACAGCTTTTCTCACAAAGTTTTCCCTTACTAAATATTTTACCTTATTATATACTACCTTCCTGCAGAAGGATCAAGCCCCTGTTGACAAAGGAAGATGGGCTAAATCACTGCACTGCAGTCTTTTCTAGGACCTTGGTCTTCCTGTGCACATTGTGTTACACAAGATTTGAAAGAGTTGCCTGAAAGACTGGCTAAAGCTATCTCCTTTTTAATTAATTGTGAAAGAGAACAGAAAAATATTTCCAATGAAGGTGACATCTTGGAAGAAGGCTTTTGACCCTTTCACTGTCTTTGTCACCCATTTTGCTACATTATTTTGAATAAGTTAATTAGTTCTCTATTCCATTTTTTTTGTAGATGGTAAATTGTGGATAAGGCTGGCTTTCTGTAGGGATTTGTAGAAGCTGATTCATGTTTATAAAACACTATAAGGACATGTAATCAAAAAGTGGGATATATTTTAAACATGCCAACAATGTAAAGTACTACCTGTTCCAAATAGTGACTTGCTGTTTCCAGGCATCATGCTTTTCTTGAGCTTTCCTGACAGTGTTTGAAGCTAAACTATTGTATTTTCTCCGTCTCACTGTTAGATTCATAATGCAAGAATCTAACACTATAAAATTATGAAGCTGAGAATGTGCTCCTAGCAGTGTTATACCATATAAGATGTAAAAGGAAGACTGTTAGTGGAAGTAATGTCTAGAAATGCAAATCTGATATGTACAATTGTGTCTAGGATAGGTCCCTAAATGTTTGCTTATACAATCCAGGGCAGTTTGTAGGATACGTTATAAGTAGAGAAAATACATACATGTGAATGTGTTCATGGCACAGATGTCCAGAAGAGACAACTGATCTGCCTTTTTTTTTATTGTTCTTATGAAACACCTCTTCTATGGCCCTGAATCATCTTACTGTGCACATACTTAGCATGTCAACTTTTGACCTCTTCGCTGTTCCTTCTAAGTTAGTTTGCTGCATAGTCTTTGGGCATCTTCCCTGGGATTTGCTTTGGTGACATATGTATGTAGGTGCCTCTGTGGGACTTAGAGATAGAAGTGACTCCAATTGTAGGATCAAGGCCTCCAACTGCATAGTCCAAAGGGAAGCAGCTGTTCCATGCACCATGTGTCAGCATTTTATCAGCTGGAGCGATAGAGGAAGAACCAGGTAAGGATTGGAGTAGTAGAAACAGGGTGACATTCAATAGCACAAGATGCACAGCATCACACATTTTGCAGAAATTCTTATTAGCTAGTATTTCATGAATTGGAAATGAGCAAGCAAGCTGAAGATTTTGCTTGTAAACTTTAAGACTAAGTGGTCTATATGGAATGGCTATGAAAAAGCCAGATGTTTTCTTTGAAATGTATCATGCAAAAATGTTCTGGTGGAGAAAGGTGGTTGTTAGTAGTGACTTTGAGCTACACACTGGTGAGGCCAGTAAGACTCTATGCACTCATAGTTACGAGTATAAACTCAAAAGAGGTGAAAAGAAGGTATGGTAAGAAGATGAGGGGATGTGAGGTGCAGGTAGCAAAGTTTGGCATATTTTTGTTGAGCCAAACAAAGGTGGAGAATTGATAAAACACTTGCCTCTCAATAGATCATGTGACTAGAAGTCAAGGAAGGAGAAGAGCTATACATACTAAAGGGCAATAAAGGCATAAGGTTAAGAGATTATAAATTGGACCTCAATATTTCCAAAGTGGAGACTTTAAATTAGTTTTTAGGTGTCAGAACAATAAGATTGTGGAATAGTCTTTCAGTAGGAGTAGGGAGGGAAAGAACAGCTGGACAATTTTTAGACAAAGTTTGATCGATTTATGAAAAGGTTGATGCGTGTTTGCCTCTGCATTAAATGAACTGAATTGACCGGTTAGTTCCTTCTGTCCTGTGTTCCAGTAAATGGATTGTGCTCACACCTACCTGTGTAAAAGTTCCTACAGGTAGGAAAGTCTGTTCTGCTCTAAAGTTTTCTAAAATGTGCTATTTACTTCATCTTGCAGCTACAGAATTGCTAGCAGATGACCAGTGCGTGATAAAACTGTTAAAGGGTTTATGCCTCAAGCATTTGGGCAAGATCTCAGAAGCAGAAGACCATTTCAATTACATCTATTTAAAGTAAGTTTTCATACCTGGCATATAGGAGAGCTCTTGAATTTCACAGTAACTATTCATTTCAAGTAAGAGGAGATGCAACCATGATATGAATAGAAGGGAGGGGACTGCAGTATCTTTAGTATTTATTTCAGTTGCTTTGATATCAAGGAATTGCAATTTTAATTGCCAGTGGTGTTAGCCATGTATGGAAGAACAATTGCAAATCTGCACTTTTTACTGACATATTTTCTCCTTTTTTGGGGACTATACATGCATAAAATTTTTGAGATACCACTTCCCTTCCCCCCCCCCCGCCCTTCGTCTTACAAGTCATGAAGAAGCTGTACCCAAAAAGCCAAATGCAGTCTGCAGAGACAGATGGCAGCACAATTATATTTGGAACTTCTACACATCATGCAGTGAATGGCATCTCTTTTTGTCAATTCACACAGATAGAGTTCATAATATTGTCCTCTTTTCTAATAATTCCCTGATAATAAAGGCAATATTTTGTAATCCTGAGAAATAACATACTATGTAGGATGGTTATGCAAAATACGCATTTAGTAACCTGGAATGTACCTTTTGATAGAGAACATGACAAGTGTCATAATAGAGATTGATTGCTCCTTCTGATCTTAGCTAATCTCCTATTTATTTGTGTTTGGATCTGTTAAATGAAGGAAACAATATATCATTTCAAGATCTTGAGGCTATTTCTTTTCCAATGCAGTGAGAAGAAGGTAAAATATGACCATTATCTAATTCCAAATGCCTTGCTGGAGCTGGCGATACTGTATCTAGACCAGGATAGAAGAGAAGAAGCAATAAAACTGCTGGAAAGAGCAAAGTAAGCAAGTGAAAAGTGCTGATGCCTGATGGGTCAGTATGGTATTTTACTGGTTAGCAGGAAGCAGAAACATTTCATTAATACCATGGAAACTTATTGTTACATTTATTCAATGGAAGCACGGATGCACTAGTTTTGCTTTGGACCTTTCTAATGGTAGACATTATCTGATCGTTCAGTCTGTGACTTACCCATCCATTCTGATAAAAGCAAAAAAAGTTTTAAAGATGCTCATATGAATGTCAAAGGCTTCCATAAGAAATAATCCATGTGTAACAAAATGTATAATATTTGTAGTCTATTTACTTATTCAGAAAAGATGTATTAAATTAAATCAAAGCTCTGTGTTATGGCTAAAATAGCATTATTCAAATTGATGGCTAGTAGTGCTGTTTTCTTTCATGGATGAAATACGTTTAAGATAATGCTTCAGGTTGCATTTAGTATCTTTGTAGTGTTTCATCTGCATCTGAAAGGCAACTGAAACACCTGCTTTTACTATTTTGTGTGATTGATTTTTCTAGCAGAGTAGGTTTATCAGGAATAGTTGGACTTGATCATGTATGTTCTTTATTATAAAATTAACAAAATACGGTTTTTGCCTCTGTCCGAGCCTTTACTTCTCTTCTGATCCAAAATTTCTTGCTGGGGGGTGGGGAGAGGGAATCCCAACCAAACAACCCTCGCCCTCTTCAAGCACCCTACAGCAGGGTAGTTCACCTCTCTGCCTGGATCCTGAAGAGTCCAGATGTCTGCATCTTTCCAAGTGCAGAGAGTCATGCCAGTCACTGCCGCAGGTGTTAGCGGCTACAAAATTCATGTCTGGCCCCAAGTTTCAAAGAGGTCAGATAGAGGTTTTTGTGTTGAGCTTTTGTCCAAGTCAGTCCACTATGCAAGACAGAGTGGTGAATCAGCCTACCGAAGATTATGCCAAATGCCTGTCAACACAAGAATTAAAATATTGCAATTAATCTCCTATGTTTGTGAGCCTGGTTCTCTGTAGACTCATGGAAGATATTAAGAGCAGCAAAAATTGCATTAGCAAAACGCAATGGAAAGTGTTTCAATTGGTTTCACATTCCTCAAGTCACACCTCTCCTCCTGTCCTCATTTCCTTTTTTCAAATCTCTCTTAAGAAGAGATCTGGAAATTAGTGATTCAGAGCTTCTCATTCCATCTGGTACTTCTGGTGCTTGCTGCTCAGCTGTTGCACCTTTCCCCTGATGGCTCTATGTGGCTCAGGTCGCAGGCCCCCTCGAGGGAAGGCGTTTGGCTTAAAGAAGAGGACCAGCAGACAGCAGCTCTTAAAAATTTGTTGTTACCCAGTGTATGGAAAGCTAATGCTCAGACTTGCTATGCTCAAAGAACTCATGGAAACTGTAATGATATTAAAAAAAAAAAAAAAAAAACCAACCCCAAACAAAACAACCCACACCACAACCCCCCCCCCTTGTTTCAGTCAGTCATTAAAAAAAGTGCAGTCCTTACATTTCCACCTGTAGCTGTTACACTGCATTAAAACGCATAGGGTTTATAAGCTTTCAGCTAAAAATGCTGCATGTGGTGGCACAAGCCACTAGAGGGAGAAGGCGTTGTCCGCCGTGGGTTTCGGGACTGCAGAGTTATGCTGGCAGTTGGCAGGAGTGCAGCCGAGCACTCGGCTTGTGCATGACGCTTGATTTGCTTGACCTAAATCCACAGACTGCTGCTGGCTTGACAACTCTGGGAGAAAGAGTGGAATGAGATGATAAACAGTTTTGGCTTGGTCGTGCATGGAAATATTTCTATTTCTATTACCGTAAGCTACAAGCAAGAATATCAGCGTACTGATGAGAAATACAGTATCTGCATGACAAAATCTACTTAATTTAAAGAAAAAACTCCAAAGAGTTTCAGATCAGCATACAGCACAGTCACCTCCTTTTCTCATTCAGCCTCTTGGGTGTTGCATACATAAAATTATACGCTGGTGTGGGATGGGTGTGGAATTCCTTGTTTTCACAGAGACTGCCACTGCCATAGTGACAGATATCATGCTTCCATGCTTGATTTGAATTACAAATTTTGAACTGAAATGCTTTTAAGGTATACAGACTGTTTAATACTTAATGTTATGTTTCTGTGAAGATGACAAATATCTTCTAAAAGAAAATTAGCATGGTCTAATCCTCTTTAGTATCTGGATTCTGTATCCATCCTGCAAGAGCTGACTTGTTAATTCCTATTAAGTAGGATCTGCACTTTCTATGTGATCCTAGGGGCAAAATTTCTTTTTTTATATAAGCTTTGCCATGAAAATACAAATTCTTTTAATGTTTCTGTAACTCTTTAGAGCATGACATAGCTCCTGGAGACTATAGGCAGATGACACTGCTGAGTCAGCCACTAGATGTTTGTGGGGAAAGTCCTGCCAGTCTTTCCCCAGGCTGGTGAATTGCTCCTCGAAAGCTGATACGCGGTCTCGTGTGTGCCCACTTTCTCTTTCCAAGCTTCTAGGGCAGCAAATTGTCTGGCCTCGTTTCCTACACACAGTACACATCGTTGACAACCACAGGATGCAGATGGGGTGTTTCCCTCTTCTGGTTCAGGGCAGTTTCTCTCTCTTTCTTTTTCTTTTTTTTGGTCTTTTCTCTACTTCCTTGAAATGTGTCTGCTGAATTAAGATGAGTCCGTCTTATTAAAATGAGAAAAAAAAAATCCTGAAAATGTTTGTAGTCAAATTTGTCAGTTATACTTTGAGAGGGGGAAAAAAATTCTGATTTCTGAATATAAACTAAGTGGATGTTATAGATATTTAATGTGAACTCAATATTTTGATTGAGTGGAACAGATTCAATTACTTATTAAGCTATATTTTTCTGGTAATCGCCAGACAGTGGAACTACAAATAAAGAACAAAGAGCTGCATTGTTTGGCTAGGAACACATGCCTTGTATTTTAGAGTAGGCAACAAAGGAGCTTGTGAAGAAAGGCTTTTTTGCTGTCTACAGTTGTTTTGCTTAGAACAATAATATAAAGATAACTTGAAAATGTTTAAAATATATATATTCATCAGAGTGGATCTGCTTTTGTTTTAGACAAAACTACAAGAATTACTCCATGGAAACAAGAACACATTTCAGAATTCAAGCTGCCCTGCACCAAGCCAAATCCGCCCCAGAAAATGGAATGCACTCTGGAGCCTCGGCAGTGTCGTAACTTTTTCTTCTTTGATGTCCTGTTTGTTGCAAACTTTGGTGCAGAAAATTACTGACACTTTAAAATTATTTTTCCTTCTCTTTCAAGTCAGTGAGAAACCAAATCATTTAAAATTTTAAAGGTGATGCATAAAACATTAATCTAGTGTAATAACATGGCAAAAACCCTCTCAAACCAACTATAACCCTGAAAAATATTGTTTTTCCAACAGTGGCTTTTTGAATACTTACATCTGTGTAATTCATTTTTCAATCATGTGTGCCTTTTTTCTTGCTTTGGCAACATTAACTAAGCAAGCTACAACATAAAGGGGAACAATTGAAAAAACAAAACAACAAAACTTTAAAGATTCACAGATTTAATCTCAGTTAGCTATAAATGTTTGTTTGAATTCATACTGCTAGCAGTTGAGAAGGAAGCATCATTTTTTCCAAGTACCTACTTAGCTGAAATGGTGCAAGAAAACCTCGGTGCACAAGAAACACAGCAGGGAGGAGCTCTGAATCCTGGGCATTTCCAGTTGTGCACAGAAAGCTTCTCTTCACCAGCTTTTACTAGTCACATTTTGCTTCTGTAAGAAACTCGCTGGTGGAAAAAATGGTCTCCCTTATGCAAGTATCTTGACTTTTTCTTTCATTTGGTTTTCATGTCAAGTCTGTTGCTCACAGTGGCTGAATGATTTACCAAGGATTTGGTGGGAGCAGGGTGATGACAGCATAAAACTGCATCACTAGTTCTTCTTTGACAGGTTTAAAAATGGGAGGTCCTTAGGAAACAGTTTTTTCATTAGAACAAACATGATTTGAAGTTTATATCATATTTAAAGCACAGGTCCTTGAAGGTCACTTAAGAAACAGTAATATTGCTCTGGCTGCACAGCAATACAGAGTTACTGTGACAGTCAATTCCTTCTCAAAACAACTGTTCTTAGGTTTGCCTAACTTCAGATGTCCATGTTTAAAGAGATCGTATGACCGTGTTTCCTGTGTTAAGAAGCTGGGGTTGGAGCAGGTTGTCTTGGCACAGTGCTCTGCTTTTCACAAAGGAGACCCCTTTATCTTTTTGCTCTTTATTGATCTTTTGGGGGAATTTCTGTGTTAGGGGCCTTCGAGAATACAGCAAAGAGCTAGCTCTGCTTTCCAGTGCTGTCTGCCATAGAACTGCTGCTTTTCTGTAAAACTGATGAAGTCAGACATAACACATATTTGACTAGTATTGACCATTCTCCAGGCTAGCTCCATGTTTGTGTGCCTCTGGTGTTTTGGGGCATGCTTCTACCTCCCTTTTGAAAGAGCTTCTTCCCCATGACCCATTCTGATATGTGGAGATGGGAGGTCTTCTGACAGCCCTTTTTCTCCAATGGAGATGTTTGTCAGGAAGATTCATATCTATGTACCTCACAGTGAATATTCGTTCTAAAGTGATTGTTCCCAGCAGAAGAGAAAATTGACAGTTTATAGCTCTGCTTTTACCTCCTCTAAGGAAATGACATTGTTTTATAATTGCAAATTAATATGCAAGGAGACAGAGCCACCAGAGCCACCAGAACCTCAACGTGGAGAACCTGCATTGTCTTAAAAATAGACACCCTTTAGAAAAGTCTTCCCAAGTTAAAATCATAGATGAAGAATGCATTTTTTAAAGTGACTTTCTCAGATAAATTCAGTTCAGATAAATTTCTCAATTCAGATAAAATTCCGTATGAACAGTTATGCTATTTACATATTGCACATCAAAACTTAAGTGTAAAAATTCAGTCATTCTTTGTATAGAATAAAAAAGATTCTTGTTCTATTTCATGCATATAACGCCTCTTCTTCCAGTTGTGTCCTTTTGAAATATTTTGGCAGTCTTAGCATCTTTTAAGCAAGCAATGCCATGAAAATTAGCATAAATTGTACTTTGCAGAAAGTGAACAATCCTTCCGACTGTAGATTCATCTCTCAAGGCCACTGAAACGCTCTTTGAAATTTCACCCACAACCAAGTTTTGCCTGATCTTAGATACATTGCACAAAGGACATATTGTGCAATATGCAGTCAACTTCCCTGATTCTTTGCAGTGATGAAAATCCTGAGATTTTCACAGTCATCTTTGGTTGAGCACAAGCACCAGTCATATCATGGACCCGATTTCCAGCTTCATCTGAGGACTTTGTAGTTAGCCACGATCAAGCAGTTCGTGCTTTCACTCTGACTTTTTAGCTCCCAATCAACAGGAAATATTCGCTTTCCTGATGCAACAACGAAGACTTACGGACTGCAATATTCTGAACTCACTAAAGGAAGATAACACCTTGCTTGCTAAAGGATGAATGGAAGGTCTGGTACGTTGTCACTGTATACGTTTTTCAATGTGTTACGTTTTCAATTGCCCACAATTACTCTCAGTTCATCGATGTACTTCATTTTGATTCTCTTCCGTGAGATCAGAAACTCAGTGGTGTCAGTCTGGGCTGGAAGGTCTATGCTGGGATTGTTTTTCCTGAAGCTGCTGCATTATGCCTGAAGCAGCTCTCCAGAATGGTAAATTGCTTCATCAGTCTGGAGTCCCAAGTACAATGAATTAGGGAAAGCACAAGTGGTGCAAGTTCTCAAACAGCTTCAGCGTTCAGTATATTCACCTACCAGAAAACAGCAGATACTCTAATGGAATCACAAATCAAGGATTTTCAGCATGGCCTAAGATTCAGGAAATCTTCAGTACTACTTCAGATACATGTAGTCAACACCTCACTTGCAGAAGCAGCACTTCCTTCTGCTTTCAAACATTGCATTATCTGACCAATGCTAGAGAAACCCACTCTGTGTACTAGGCTTCAGCCAACAACTGCTGGTATCAACTTTTCTCAGTCCTCAGCAAAGCCAGAGAAGTGAACCAAATGCAAACCACTAACTCATACAGCAGAAAATAGTTTTCTGCACTTGGTAGGACCTTTATCATAAAACTTACGAACTGTATTTCTTTTTCTATGTATTTTTTTTAGTAGCACTGATAAGTGGTTTCCTGCCAGTAGCTGAGGAGGGGTAGAAGTTCATACTCGGTTTCCTGGATGTCTGCAGCAATTGCCATGGCGCCCCATGTGATACCGCTATGCCATCTGAAAGTGGTAGTGGTCAGGAAGGGAGAAGCAGTAAAATGAGCGTCACTTTTATCATTAGACCTGATATGTGGAATCTATGTATGTATGTATGGTCTCACGTTAAACTGAAGGGAGGATAGGGGCTGAAAAGCCAGCAGCTTATACTGAGGTCTAACGAGGTGTAACTACATCAACACCTAGCTCCTATAAGTAACGCTACATGAGATAACCTGTTGGATGAAGAATGGTGGGCTGAAGCTGAACCTGGTCACGTGCTTTCTTGATGATCAGAAGAGATTTTGATGAAGTCACAAGCATGACACAACTACTATTATTTGGAAATACCCACTTATGATTGCTTAACTAAACCAGCAGCATAGGAACATGCTTTGATTTATTACTGATACGCAGTTCCATTACGATCTACAGTTAACGCATTCTGTCATGGATGGTTAGTTTAAAGACTGTCCCATTCTGACAGCCTCAGATTGTTTACACTGCAGTGATACAGTATTCAAAACTTTCCTTAGGAAACTTGCGCCTTTTATAAAATAACAGCAGCATAGAACAGGATCATATCAAACATTTCCTCCCATTTCACACTGGTTTTGGCATTAAATTCTGTATTAAGTTGAGTGCCTTAGTATTTTTAGTTGGCCTGTGTCCAAGACTACTAAAAGATCATGGGATGATAGCTTTGACAACTTGCACGCCTCTGGCCCAACAGAAGCATCAAGTCATGCTCCTCTGTGTGAAACAAGGCTTTCCTAGAGGTCAGTCCCAGAATGCAAAAGGCACTCCCAAGAGTTTAAATACAACACTCTCAGCCTCCAGTTCCACCTGCGAGATGCATTTCTTTTCCTTCTCAAGCATAAAACCACAGCAGCAAAGCAAATGTATATGGAATGACCAAAACAACGCGTTCCACACAGTTCCCCCTCTGGGAGGAAGAGGAGAAGATAAAGAGGTGAGTCATGTTGTTTACTGCTGTACAGGAAAATGGTTTAATGGTTGGAAATGTCACTGATGAGCGAGATCAGAAAACCTGAACAGACTAGAAATGGACTTGCTTCTTTTCTCATTATGTTCTGCAAATACCTTTTTGTGATAGATTATAAGCAAAGCGTGTATTGGCAAGTATTTTAATGGAATGATTTGTCATTGTGAAATATTTTTTAAAGATGCTATCTGGGTTTGCTTCAGGTGGTTTTTTTGGGTTTGGGTTTTTTTTTTCCCAAAAAAAGATAAATACAAATACTTTCTTTTAAAACCATGCCCAGTCAATCCCTGTCTCCAAGATTTATGAACAGCAACAGAGCTAATAAATATCTGCATTGCACTGTGGTGAAATTCTGCATGGTGTTCACTCCAAATTCAACAACGTTTTTGTAGGACTAGGCTGTGTTCCATTATTTTCTGGGTATTTTAAATCTCTGGACCTACTTACTTTCATTTCTGGCTAAACATAGGCAAAATGTTTATTTAGAATTAGGTATTGTGTTCAATTCTACTTGCTTTGTCTCTCCTTGACTATTTTACAGAAAGAATACAAAACAGAGCAGTCACCCCCCCCCCCCGCACACTCTATGGGCTACTTCAATTCAAAAAAGAAAAAAAAACACATTTATCTCATGTTAGTCGAGCACTGTAACAACAGCTTCAGGTCTGTGGCTGAAAAGCGATGTAGCAATGCGGTGAGAAAGAGTAGATAAGTAGAAGCTGCAATATTCTGGACAGTTTTCATCTCTCACTGTTCCTTTTATCCTGCAGAATGCAGGGTGTGGAGGTAAGGAACTACTTCCTTAGCACTGGAGCTGTATGGAATGTTCATCTGCAGTGCTGGAGCCACAGGGGCCGTGCTTCGTGTTGCTAGTGTCATAGGTGCAGTTCTAGGATGAACTGGTGTTTTGTTTGTGAATGTGGTGCTTTTCCTGACGGTCTGGTAAAGACGTTTGAAGATTGCCTCTGTTGATACTATCTGAAGATGCAAAATAGGAACTTTATCTCCAACAGTTAGCAAGAGTTCAGTAAATCGTTCTAGAGAGGAAAAGCAATGTTGTTTAACTCTAGAAGATATAATATATGGATCATGTTCAATGTCATCTTCATTTGGGTACAGTACCCAGTACTGCTGTCATTACTGCCAAACTTACACAGACTCTCTTGGGCAGCTGCAAAGTTTTTTTAGAAGCAACCAGCAGGGCCAGTTACAGTTTTGGCATTTGCTTTGGCCTTCATTCTTACAGCTCATGGATACCTGCGTCTTGGGTCAGGTTTCCGTTCCATGATGCTGGGCTCATCGCTGATGCCAAGTAATCCTCGGTATTCCTAAGGAACAGCAGGAAGCTCGCATGTCCTGCCTTTGCTACATGTCTACTGAAAGTGTATGATCTGTGACACGCACACACACACACATATATAAAAGTATATATAGATATACACAAAAATTATATGTATGTATACTCACACACACCAGTAGCAGGCTCTGTAGCCAAAGCTTTTTGAAAAGTTGTTAAAACTGTTTGAACCATTAAATTCAGCACTTTAAAAAAAAAAAAAAAGCTAAACATATGAAGCAAAATCTTCGACACCTTTTCAGATAGCCGAGGAAAATGCAGGGAGGTTAAGGGCCTTTACTAATGGTTTGCTGTGGGATCATAAAGGAAGCAGAGTGTGCAGTACATGTAGCCTTCTACAAGAAATCCCCAAACAGGCAAGCTAGCAAGAGCCCTTCAGTGAGGTAACCCCACCACCAAGCAGTTTTAGGCTGGAGAGTTCACAGGCATCAGTTTTTACTCTGGAATAGCAGAGCCCTGCCTCAGTGGGACAGCACCTGTGATGGCTCCGTCCTGCTCAGAAAACAGTTTTGCAGTGATTCATCTTTTTCCCCTTGAATTTCTGCCTTGTCTGTCTCCCTCAATCTGCTCACGCAGCCTGAATTCTTGATTAGACAGGCAGCTACCACTAATGTGGCAGAAGGGTAGGAAAAAGATGCTAAAAAGGTGGAAGTGTGGCCGTCTTTCTGCAGTGAGAACTCTGGCAAAAGTGCCGCTAGCGAGCAAGAGCAGGGCCTGTTGTGTCCAGGAAGAATGCCTGGTGTGGACAGCCAGGGTGCATGTAGCATGTGCAGTGAATTGAACATTTACTGTTGAGTGCAGAGTTGTTGTTGAAATGCCTTATTTAAACTAAAGACAACTATTTTCTAGAGGTTGGTGCTGCAAAGAATAGGTCTATGAAGTTATTTCTACGCATTTTCCAACTGTGAGGACAGAGGTGGTTTGGGGGCTTTTTGTTTGTTTGTAGTATGGTTGGCTTCCTCTTGCTGAGTAAGTACATACCTTTGTGCTGCTAGAGACACATACAGGCATTTTCACAACTATTTTTTTTCATTATATAGCTTCCTCTCTGCAGCTTTTACTTAGCTAAGTGTCTGTGCAGAGTGGATATTGTAATAAATCAGTAACTCATAAATGCTAGCATGCAAATATAGTTATTTCTTCTGCTTAAATCAAAAAGATGCTTTTGCAGAGTGTTTGGACTGTTCTTTTTATCAAAAGGCATTAACTTTGCAATTCATACCAAGAATTCCAAAGCCCCTAACTCTTATCCCGGAACAGGTTTAAATGCAAGATAATCTGCAAAAGATGGTTAGCATAAATTACATTCTTCAAAGTTAAATGCTATAGAAAAGTTAATCCTTGAAGCTAATTTTTATTCTGGGTATTAAGTCAAGAAGTGTTCTTCTGAACAGATTTTATTCATGGTTTTTTATAGGTTATCAACCAGTATGTGTTTTTAATAAAAATGTGGTGTCTGTAATAAACTGTATTTGTAATCAACTAGCATCCACTTTGCTTCTAAGTCCATTTTAATCCAGAATTTAACTGATGAGCGGCCTTGTATGTTTGGTTTCAGCCATCTTGTTATTTATTTAAGTGACAGTCTGACTCAGAAAAATTTTCATCTTTACCATGATTGCACAAGGACAGGAAATGTCGAAGTCTTGAAACTGTGGCAGCTTAAGTAAGTGAGTTCAGGTAATCCCTTAGCCTAGAAATGTACACTTCTACCACTGTGAAGAGAGGACTGTCAGCTTTCCAAACACGTAATTGCTTTCAGCCCTGGGAAGCTGCAAGACAGTAGGAACTTTTAAAACCGTATGTGGTTAAAGCCCTTCTACAAAACTAGCTCCTCGCAAAGAAATTCTGTGCGCATTTTCTTTTTGTTTATGGACAAATTTTATGATTCTCACCCAGACTTATACAATGAACTGGCAACAAGTAATAAGGATTATCATCCTTAGACGTAAAATGATTAAACTGGTAATTCCAGTAGCATGCAAGAATTTTTAAGCATAAAGGTCTTTATAAAACTGAGTATTCATTACTTGTCATTGCATCTCTTTTGCCTCACATTTGCAGGAATTTTGTTTTCTTCTGTTGTATGAGACAAAATCAATTTCCTACTATAATCTGCAAAGGTAACCTAACAATTTCCTTGCCGTACAAGCACCGTGGATGTTCACGATGCCCTTGGTCCCTACCTGCTCTGTTTCTGTGGCACTTCTGGGGCAGCTCTTAGTCTTTAAATGGGGTAGCAGGTTGCTATGAGAGGCTGTGGTGTCTAGCAGTGACTAGGGGCCTGTGGACTTCCAAACTCGATGTCTCTTGTGTTGTTGCCTGAAATTGCAGAGGACTGAGCCTGATGATCCACTCAGCTGTTTCTGGGTCTGTGCCAGGGCTGCGTTGCCAGTTACAGTTCAGAAGTACAAACAGCATTGTTGCACTGAACATCTTCATCCTACTGCACAGCCCCTACAACATGCTTTAAAGCAGCATTTTTCTATGAACTGTTGATGCACCTACAAACTTGGTTACTTATGCACAGTAGCTGTTGGGTTTTTTTCTTCAAATTGCTTTGCAGACATTTTACTATGGGCCTGTCCACCCTGAAACATACAGCCCTGGCATAAGAAGGGCTACAGTTGCACAGGTCCAGATGAATACGAGTCAGCCCTTGCCCCTCACTGAGCTGCAGCAGACTCTCATTAGGAAACAGCTGTTTCCTCATATGTTTGAAGTGTTAAGTAATTTATTAGACACCTCTGAGACAGGAGGCAAATATTATCTTCATCTTACAGATGGTGGAATTAAGACACAGATCTGGTTTCACAACTGCAGCTAAAATTCAGGTTACACATTATTTTGTGTTAAATTCAGATCAATTACTTTTTTGAATTAGAAATCATCCAGAACAGCATTGCACCTAAAAACTTGAAAAATCATTTGATTTATTTGTTATATTTACACATGTGTCTTTAAGCTAAAATTTGAACTTTTTGGAATGTTTTTGTGTAATCAACTCTAGTTTTAGCCCTTCACCCCTTTTTGCTATTTAACAAGTATTTTAATAAAAGTAATTTTTTCCCTTAGCCCGGTAACTATATCAGTGGTAAAAGTTCAACTGTACAAAGTGCCTAGGAGAAGCATTCAGCTCAGTAATCTGTCACTTCATATTTCTTTCAAATCTTTCTTAAATCAAGTCTTGTAATAAATAAAGACTAATACCAAGATGACAACGCTGTTTTTTCAAATTGTTCATTTGCCAGTTTTAACAAGATAAAGAAATGAATACTTAATGTGGACATTGTTTTACCAAAAAGAAAAAGAGAAACCAAACCCCCAAAACAAAAACCAACACCCCAAACCAGACAGACAAAAAGAGGAGGACACAAAGGAACACACATGGAATGATGAAAAGGAACAATGATATTGCACAACTTCTGGTCTCTCTTCCCAGATTTTGCTCCATGTAATTAGGTATGTATGAATTCAGCAAAAAATTGTGTAGATAAATGTATAGCAATTGGAGTGAATCTAGAACTGTAGACTGCTTTCAGTTCCTTCTGACTGCTACTTGGAGTTCTTCTCTATGAGGGGAGGTTGCTGTCAGCTGCAGGAATAATAAATAAATCAACATGTTGATTCTACATTTTGCTGAGCAACCCTTCAAAAATTATCCATAACACGCACAATTCTTCTATATTGTAAATACACTGTCTTCAAAGTACTTGAGTCTTTAAACACAACTTGTTGTATCAAGTACTGAAACTATGTATGAAAAACAATCAAGAACATTCCCTGATTTGTTGTGGTTAACTTGAGATTGCATCTCATTTTGTAAGACCAGGACTTCTCAATGTATCAGCCTTGCGCTGAATGTATAAAAGTCACAGTAGGGTACGTTGGGGGGGGGGGGGTAGAGAAAAAGAAGAAAACCCATGCTAAGTGGATAAAAGGTCTTTACAGCTACAATCTTTGCTAGACCATCTCTTAACAAGCACATACTGTTTGCTACAGAAATTAGCTAATTGTGTCATTCTGGCTGTAGCAGTACTGTTTTTCCCCCAACTGCTAGTATGACAGTCTGTGTTTATATAAACTTTGCATTTACGTGCAGAACAAAATATATTTTTCTCATATCTGGTTTCATACCTGTTTGGGGGACTGATGTGTCAGCCAGCAGGGCTTAAGAGATACATTTAATACAGGAGACTGAGATACAGTATGTTTATTCTTAACTTCTGATAACCTAAGAACTACAAGAACGAGAGATGCAGTATCCATTTGCTATGATCAAAGACAACCATTTTTAGGGAGAAAAAAGTAGAATAAGTGATCAACGCTAACACTACATTAGTTCCAAATATTTTTTTCAGTCGTGGCAGCTTAACTCTTTATTGTCCATCTGACCCACTTTTAACCCGATCAAGTTAAAGGTGACATATTAAAGTTTAAGGACTGTTGTTTCATCAAAACCGAAGCAAGTTATAAAAAACATGAAACCATAATTTCACTGTAGGACTTGTTTCATATCTTCCTATTCTGCATCACTTGTAGAAAAGGGATAATGCATCTCAGTTTGCTTACAAGCTAGGAGATCACTTTGAAGTCTGCATATTCCTAACTGCAAACAAAATATAGCACTTTTAACAGGTTATAAATAAACTGGTTTTCAAGCACAGAGCCAGCCCAACAATAACAATACACTATTAAAAAGACCTAAGGCAATGAATTCCATCTCCAATGGAAAAAAAAAAAAAAAAAAAGAACTGTGCAAACAAGCTTAAAACTATTTCTTTGTGCCAGTGTTATAAAATGTAGATTTCAATAAAGCCTTGACCCAAATGCCAGGACTTGTGAAAAGAATCAGAACAAAACTGGTCACTTTATTCAGGAAAAAAATACTCTTATCTTGCTGCTAATAAAATTGGATACACGCAGTTTAAACATTTACAGTTGCTGTAACACTTTACACAATTCCTATATATGGGTGTAAGAACAAACATTAAAAGACAACAGTGGGTCAAGGCTTTACATTAAAAATAACAACCTACTTTTCTATAGTCTCTAAAATACTATGTTTTTTCCAATATTTGCAGCCATTCAGGAATATTATTTATTTATTTATTTATTAGGAAATGTATACGTTGTGCATGATCTTAATTCCTAATTCCTGGCTCTTTGGGCTGAATGACAAAAGGATCAAACCCATTAAAGTGGATGGTCTCCTTGAAGGTTCAGTGGAGAAACCCTGGCTCAGTTAGTCTCATATGATGAAAGCAGTGCTGCATCGACTGGCTCCATGCAGGATGGACAGGTAAAGGATCTCATCAACCAGTCATCTATACAGTCCAGGTGGTAAATGTGCATGCACGGCAGAAATCGGATAGGGTCCCCATAAACAAAGTCCATCATACAAATGACACATCTGGGGGGGGAAGAAAAAAAAAAATCATAAAAATATTTAAGATGCTGCTACCACACTGGAAATGAAAAGTAGTGTAATATCTACTCCTGGATATGTTTGAGTCAAACAAACTTATACTACTTGCAGATACTCTGAGGGTTCTTAGCTCTGTAGTGCTGGCTCCACCAAGCACTAGATTTTTTTGGCGTTCCCTTTGTAGTATGTGCCCACGGTTACAACGTCAGCGAGGGCAGAATGCCTTCTGTAGGCACGGCGGGGGCAGCTCAGTCGAGTGCATAAAATTAGAAATGGTAAAAGGGAGCCGTAAAGGTGAGGAAGTAACATGAAATTATTTCCCCGTGAAGAGAGAGGATAAAGAGGAAAAAAACCTATAAGGGCATGAATTACATGGGCCAGGAAAGTAAGCTTCACCTGTAACAGGAAAACCAGTGAGGATAAAGGAAAGAGCCTCCTGCATGGTCATTTTTTTCAGAAAGCTACATTAAATTGCAGTCCCTGAAAATAAGGCAAAAAACAGGAGGACAAGATCAGGTTTCCCAGGGCAGTATCATAAACCAATGTAACAGCCACATTAGTTCAGTTAGGTTTCTGTAACTTACTCTCTGATCTTCTTCTCGGAGCCGTCTCTTCCAGGATCATAGACTCCTTTAGGTAGATGCTGAATAAGGCCTATCCTCTGCGCTATTCTGATTTGTTCCTCTTCTGTCAGCTGTGTTGCTAGCCGAGTCTGGCTAGGAGTCGGGTGATAAACAGGAACAGGGACCTGCTCCTAAAATGAAAATACTTCAGTTAAAAAAAAAAAACCACAGAGGCTTTCCTAGCATTTTGTAGCACAGTACAGGCAAGGTATTTAACTCTTCCTCTCTCAGTCCTACAGATGTTTGTATGATCTCCCACTCCAACTTTGCAATTTTGGGGCTATAATTATATTGAGAATGGGACAAAGAATTGAGACCAGTATCTTGAGCAAAGAGCTGCTTGTGGTTGTTCTCTGCAAAAACTTTGTATCTCCAGGAATCGTTCATACATGAAATACATGTACAACAAACTCCACATGACAGCAGGCAAATAAACCTTACAGGCACCTGGTGATGCTAAGATAATGAAGAACCGAACAATGTAATGGCTGAGGAAGAGACCCTAGTATTTACAACAAAAAGGATGTTTTTTTGGTTTTTTTTTTTGTTTGTTTTTTTGGTTTTTTTTTTACATTTAGGAAGAATTATTTGCAAAGATGAGGACAGTGCCCATTCTTCAGAGTTTTAGAGAAGAAGGTTTTATTGGTTCTGTAATAACTAAAATTTATGTGAACTGTTCTGGGCCACACAAGCTCCAATCCAGAACTGGAGATTTAATTCTTGTGTGTTTAAAAAACGTCACCTGGACAATAAAAAGAATAGCGTAAGTAAGTAATCCAAGTTTTACATTTGTTCTCATACATTAATATGATCTTACAAGTTCTCCCAAGCTGGACTTCAACTGCTGTATGTTTAAAGTACCTATTTCCCAAACAAAAAATAGGCACCCTGTAGGTATTATGCAGTCCTTCCTCTGCCTCGTTCTCAGAAGCTTCTTTTGAATACTAACAAACTTTAGATCAGGTATTTTCACTAACATTTATATTAACATAGTACTTATTTTACTTGCTTTTAAAGCACTTTTTTAGACATAAATACCAATTTTGAACAAGAGATGCTATTAGGCCAGTATTGGCCAGTAGCCATAAATCTACTGTTAAACAGGGAGACTAGTTCTTGCAATAGGCCTGGTTTAATGGTACTTTAACAGCAGAAAAAAATTCAACTTCTAGATATGTTCTGAAAATAAACCTGGTGCATCAGAGACAATAGCATCGATTCATCTGTCTGAAAAATGCAAAAGTTGATGTTTCAGAGGACATTGCTGCAAAACAAGCAGACTGCGGGAGCGTGTGCAGCTGCACCGCAGGAAGCGCTGATGCAGCACACATCACCTCCGACAAAGTTCCTGTTGCCAAACTCCCCCTCTTTCATCACTGATATGGGGAAGACGTGGGCTTTCACTGTCTGACAGAGCAACCACCTTCTGAAATGTGCACGTCCTTACAGAGGATGGACCACTGTGGGCATCTCCAGATATTTCTAGCAGCAGGAACGCAGCTGCGTTCCCCTCTCCTGTTCCCTCTTTGCCTTTTGGCCTGCTCCAGCAATGGTCTAGTGCAGCATTCAACTGACACCAACACCTGGCAAAGTCCAGATACGGGGGTTTAATGCATGTAATACTGTGCTTGTAAAACCTGATAAAGCGATTCTTCTTTCACTGCTAGGAAGCATGGCAAGCAGAAAGACAGACAGGACTCCTGGAAGGCAGGGGGAAAGCAGCCCGAGGGGTGCGCAGCCTCTCGCCGGCCAGTGCCAGGGGTGCCCAGCAGCAGAAGTCCTTGCTTACAAGAAATGCTAATCAAAAATACAAGTTTGCCTTGCAATTCTTCTTTTAAGACAGTGCCTACCGCTTGCAATTCAGCTGAGGGGTAAAATTCACAGTCTTCTCTTAATTTAGCTGCAGTAGGATTTCCCCCTCTGATTTCCTAGCAGAACTCAGAGGAATTCTGCGAAGGTTCCAAAGACAAAAAGCCAGTGGTTCTGCAATTTCCTGACTACTCTAAACTATTTCACAGAATCACAGATTTCTTCTAGATCAGCTGCCTTTTAATGGTTTAAATTATCTAAAGTATTCTCTAATCATTGTTTGGATAGGAAAAAGCACCAGCTGAAGCTAGGGATGACCTCTCAGATATAACAGTATTCATGAAGTGGCTCTCCAACCTTTCATGCCAGCAAAATACAGCTTTTTTTTTCCCCTCCCAAATGCTGCAGACCCTCTGCGCTGAACACATCAGCTCCAGGCAGAGCCTGGTCCTGGTTTTATGTTTCAAGAACTTAACACCACAAACTATCAGTAACAGTTTTTTTTCCAAGGCTTTGCTATACTTCTTTGGACAGATTATTAAATCAATAGCAGAAGACATTACTGCTAGCTCCTTTATTTGTTACAAAGATGTACAGAACACTTAGCATTTGGAGAGAGATGCACCCTCCTTGCCCTCTTAAAAAAAAAAAAAAAAGGAGCAGCATAACTAACCACACGCAGGGCACAGGTTGGTGCCAATAAGGGCAGGAGGAGGGGAGGCTACTGTATTTAATACAGCTCCCCTTGGCAAAGCCATGACTGCAAGTGATAATACAGAAATACAAGGAAGGGCAAAAACAGGAGGAGGAAAAAAGATCCAAGAAACTCTCAAAATGTCTGAAAGTAGCAGTTAGCAGTGATAACTGACAGTGAATGCCTATAGCAGAACAGCAGCAAACTGATCATCTCAGCAGAAATTATACAGCAAAAGGAAACTACAGTTAAGTAAGAATCTGTTGTGAGTTAAAACTATCGCACTTGGACAACTCTGAAATGAGAAATCAGTCACGCTATCCAACCGATGACTGCTTCAGTTAAGTTGTGGACAGTAAATTAACACAACTTTTAAGCCTGTAATAGGCCAAACAAGAACGAAACCTCATTCCCTTGTTCTAGTCTTTTACAGGTGCTAGCTGCGAGCAACCACCAAGAGACTATGTACTTGGGGAACCCATTTCTGCATTATTGCAGTGCCCCTCTCTCGTGGGTGTCGTCTTCCCCACGGAGACCCGAAGAAGAGGGGCCTGACGGACCCCCGGGCTCCCTTCCCGTGCCAAATACACAAATGCTTTCCCGGCCGCCAGCGCTGTATGGAAACACTCCTCCTTTTGGCGTCCTGTCTCAGGTTCCCTCCCCGCAGAGCCACCACCCTGTGCTACATGTCTGACATAACCAATTAAGGCAGGAATTTATAGTTGCCAGCTGTGGGCTTCTACAATTTCATGTTCTAGACAAGAATCTCTTGTGAGATGAGTAATTCTGGGTGAAAACGGTGCTGCCTTTCACCATGACGTCTTCATGCCTATGAATGTAAAAAAATGGGGTTGGTGTGACTGCCAAGCTGTTGTGAAAGATGCATAAATTGTATTACTGTAAATAAAAAAGAGTTACCGCTCAATACCCATGATCTGGTGCACTTCCTTAACGCGCTGTCTGGTGGCACTTTAATCTCGCCTCCCGATTACTATTAAAAGTCTGCCCAAACAGAGCTAGCAGTCCACTGGGTACAAACGTACCAGTAAAATGGAAGAACACAGCCGCACACATTGCCGAGAGCCAAACTATAGGGTATGCCGACAATGACCTTTTCAAGCCAGTCCTCTCCCCTCCAACAGATAAAAAGTGTGTTTACACCTGTATGATTCTAAAAATATATTTATTCATGAGAATATGAGCACCCACATTTCCCTGACTCAGTTTGTTGAAGTGACATTTGGTATCCTCAGAGGGTCAAAGCAAGAGATGGAATAGCCTGCATGAAGTGCTCCCTCAACTAGACCCTGACCACCACCCATCAGTCGAGCTGGGCTCCTTCAGCCCCCAGTAGCCCCGCTGGCATGCACGCAGGCTGGGCATGCACCCAGGCTGGCCCCGCGCACAGCCGCCGCATCGCCAGCTGCATCCTCTGGTGTCTCCGCTACCAAATCTCTGAAGCATTTTTGGAAGTTAAGCTCATCCGACAATAATTTCAAGCCGCCTGTAAGGACAGAGTGCAGCCCTGCCTGTGCGGGTTTATCACCCCTTTGCAAATCTTTCACAGCGTATAATGGTTACTTTTATTGACCCACGTTAAGGCAGGGTCCTGCTCACTCCAGCGTGGATATTCAAGGGTAACAACGTGAGGATTTGAGACTTCAGTCAACTTACATTTGGAGCTAGAGGCCCCTGACATGTATATATATAAAAAAGATCGTATTACCCAAGTAATTATTATTTTACTCCAAAGACGAGCATGAATTTATTGCTCTGGTGTCTCACTTCTCCCTTATCTACCATGGAAAATGTTTCTGCAGACAAAATTACGAAATACTGAACTTCTAGCCAAAGTCCGTGTTATTTATCATTTGATAAAGATGTCAGGCATTTCAAACTAAGATGAAATTTCATGTTAACTCTATTCCTCCATACAAAAAAAATCTAAAAAAGGCCAAAACAAATAATCAAACCCATATATTAGTGTCAGGCAATAAAATAAAAATCACTTTCTGGCACTTCATTTGCTTTAATCAATTATTTTTTCCCATATGAGTTTAGTAATGATCAAACATCTCAGATGGCCGCAGTTCTGGAGATACACAACTTTTTTCTTGTTCACAAAGGACGTAATGTCAGCACAAGTTTCCCTGGCTTTCACAGAAATAATTCCTTCCTAATGTTTATTCAGCCTTTAAATAACAGCATTAATTTAGGCTCGAGGACTACAGCAGGGTTTGTATCCCCATCTCACCCTGGCTCCTCCTTTGGGGAGAAAAAAAAAATCAGAGGGCACCTGGAGGTCTGCATTTTTCAATTCTAATGAAAATAAGCATTTTCACACATGGCTTAAAAGGCCCAGACACTGTGTTTCTGCATGCATATTCCCAAGCACACTTTGGGTTCTCGCCTAGAAAAAGGAGATTTCGTCAAGCACGATTTTAGTTTGAAGTTTTCTCATCAATGCATCTTACCTTGGTTACTCATGCTGCTGTAAATCTGCTTTTCTCTTGTTTTACAGCATTTTCATCTTGTTTTTGCAAGTGCAATGAATTTGTAATACTCTGAAAACAGGTCAGTGGTAGATCAGAAACTCTTAATCCCTGGATAAAGATTATTTTAAGATCCCTCTACACCACATATCAGCAGTATGTTATCAGGGCTGTTGTTTGTTTGTTGTTTTTAATAATTGCACCAACATGCACAAATTATCCTTTCAGGAATGTCAAAGGTGAGATGAGCAATTCATAACATCTAATAGTTCCAGAGGTTAAAGCTTCACTGCTGTCCCTGAGATCCTGTCTACAGCCACCTGCTTTCCACTATTGACTGCTTTGCTCGGTTTCCATCTCTAAATTTTCTTCCTCATCTAATCCAATGCGCTCAGTGTGTCTCACCCTGGGATATTTATTTGTATTTTAACACCAGATCAACAGCATATCTGCTAATTCAGTCCAACAAAGAAGACAAACGTCTTCCTAGCTATGTTTATCCTAAGTCTTTTCTAAAATTTTTTAAATACCAGTAGGTATAGCGCTTCTGCTCCTTGCGGTTGCTGCCTCATTAATTAATGCAAATATAACAGTTTAATTTGAATTTCCCCAGCCATTCCCACAGCTCTTTTTCGAAATCCCTTCGATATGCAAATGTCTTTCTTGAAACACGTTGTCTGAAAGCAGCTGCACTAGTTTACATACAGCTCATCAGGGCCACAGACGCTTTACTGCTCACCAGCCCTCCAACACTGATCTGAAAATTGGCCTGGCCTTTCTGCAGCTCTACCAGCCTTGCAACATTGCTGCCTATTACAACGCTCATCTTCACTATACAAATCTTTCACCCTTGCTGCTTCCCAGTTGTCTCACCTCTAAGGTGAGATGCTTAGCAGGAACCCTAAATAACCATCTAGACAAGAACAATTTCAGTTTATAGATGTAAAGTCAGGAGGTAAGAAAAAAAGAAATCGTGCTTTTTGGTTTTTCTGCAAAATCCCCGCTGAATTTTATGAAATTTTCTCTTCTTGCTACTTTATTACTCATAAGGAACTTGCTGGGATGATGGTCCAGGGGCCTTTTCTGTAAATGCCATTCTGGTCTGGGTGAAAAGACTCAAACTCCATCCATATGTGAACACACATTTTGAAATAATATCCTCCCCCAAGACATATTACTGTAAAACCACTCACCATTATAATGTACATTATACGACAGCTACAGCTTACTTTAATAATCCTTAGAATATTACAAGCAGCCTGCCAACTATAAAAGCCTTTTCCTGCCATACAGAAGAGAACAGTTCATTTATAAAGCTGAACACCAGTTGCTATAAAATACTGTGTAATGAAATCGTTACCCAATCTTTTATATTCCTGCTTCCAGGTAGCCAGTCGGTATAAACAACGGCAAGAGCTGAACACTTATGCTAAAAAGTTCTTTTGAAAGAAAAATCCCCTCCTCTTACCTCTCCCACTTGGAGGAGACACCTGGGACAGACAACCAGATCAGACACACACGCATGCACAAGAGGAGCCGTTCTGGCACAAGCTGGTATCTAAAACATGGGTTTGTCTAGCAAACCCCATTCACTTACAGTAATATAGTCAGAGAACAGATTAAACATTAAATTAACACCGTATTAAGCAAACCTGTAACTGATCCTTTACCAAATTTTCAAGCATGCTAAAGACTGATTCCCTTGTTTATGTGAGAAGTGTGAAGATCCAAGTAGTCGTCTCCCAACAAATAGTACGTTTCAAAAACAGATTCAGTGCACCGCTTTACTAAATACACGCTCACCTTTAAAATACAGTTCCAAGTCTTTGCATTTCTCGGGATTCCCACATTCCTCCCTAAAGAGACTAATCACACAATGTAAATTTTTGAATTTGATTCCCCTGGAACTTTAAGGCCAATAAATGTATACTTCATTTTTAAGGTTTATTAAGGGATTGTTCTGCTACCACTGCTTGCTGGAGAGAGCTTACTTTTAACTGTTCATGACTATTTTAAACAAAACCACTTTACTTTTGCTTTCCTTTGTCTGATATACTCCTTGATAAGTTTGACAGCACTGAAAGACAAAAAAAACAAACCCACAACATACAAAGTTTCACATCTCAGTTTTTCCTTTAAAGTTTTATTACTATCACAATTATCATTTAAATATTAACTAGAGAATTTTCATGCAGAAATAAACATGTGCACTAGCATCTTACTGGCCCATAGCCCATAGGAGAGCAATGCTCCAAAACCCAGCAAGGGCCCCCCCTCCACCTCGGATGTGTTCAGGTTCGTACACGCTTCCCACCAGGGCGCTCTTAAGGGAAGATTAATAAGAATTCTGGCATTGTAGGAATTGGGCATTGTAGATATGGTCAGTAGTTAATAAAACAACAGACTCAGGAAACAGTCTACAACAGAGGAGAGGAACCTGCAGAATCTGCACTGCATTTCTCCAGCTGCTAACACCAATTAAGAAGCAACACCCAGTTTGAGTCATCTATCATTTCAGAGGGAGGTGTTTTTTGGTGAAAGCCACCGTGGTTCTGCAGTGATGGCGTAGCCTCATTTAAGCTATTACTAAAACTGTAAAATTGTCCTTTGCATTTTTCACAATTATTCCATTGAAATTACTGAGAAATAAATGTATCTGAAGAGTTGGAAGAGATAAGCAACCATGAAAGAGAGTCCTGGCTGCCGACTCTTAAAATATCACCTGTCCCCTGAGCTCAGCTTTGCTACTGAAAATAGGGCTGGGGCAGAGAGAGAAGGTACAAACTAGATGCATCCTGCCTGATGCTTTCCTAGACAGTGACAAGGGCTATTAAGAGAAAGGGACTTTGTTTTCAAGCTTCTTACCTGTGCTGTCACACAAAGCCCAAAAGGCTACCTACTGCCAAGATAAATAGTTGACTGTGCCCTTTTCAGCTTGGCCAGTGCAAATCCAGCCTTACCTGGCAGATGGAAATCACCTGCTGCTCTGTAGAGTCACCTGCTCTGAAATTTGATTAACCATCAATGCAAACCTAAATACAAAATATTAGCAAGAAGGAGTTGTAGGGGAAAAGCAGTAATTAAAAAGCAGTAATTAATCCCTGGAAGCACAATCTCCTGGCACAACCAGACAGTTCGCACATTTCCAGGCTGCACAGCAGGTTTCTCTGGCTCAAGGGCCATATCCCTGGGTACGGTTCCACTACCTTAGTTCTTGTTCACCACCTTCGTGTCCGTTTTAGCTGTCCTTGTTCCTTTCTCCAGTGATCCCATCAAACATCAGGGTGTGAATTTCTTCAGGAAAGTGGGTAACATACACCAACACATCCCAGACCATCAAATTGCTCACCAGAGAACTGACTCCATCTCTGCAGACAGCCCCACTGACAGCTCCACTTACAGCATCAGGCCACAACTTCTGAGAGATAACAAAGTCCTCTTATTACAGCTCCTAGCATGTTTATTTTAATAGGTATATATATATATATATAGGGAGGGAAAAGATCCATAAACAATTTACAAAAATTCATGCTCTTCTGTCAAGCTGCTGCAGTGAGCAAAGCCAGAAAAGAACAGTTGCCCCTAAACATTAGATTAAGGACACTCAGGCACAAAACGCAGCCTCCTGAGACTTGTATACCCCAAGAAGTACAAAGCAAAGCAGCTGGGTAAGGAGAAAATCTAGCAGAAGGGGCCAGCAGCCATTTCTGCAGCTGGTGGCAGAGGAAGAGCGCATGTATGCAGATCATCCTACCCCATAAGCAAACCACAACATCTGCATTAATGGTACATGTTCTCTCCTACTTACGCCAAGTGGTTATCTTTGCAGAAACCCCTTCTTACGCCTGGCAAGCGCAGACAGTTATTATAGTGCTATGGCTATGTTAAACACGGCACTTATGGTTCAAGCAAGACGGTTGTTGGAGAAATGAGGAGCAGATTTAACAAGAAATAAAAACCTGAAGTTTTGGGAAGAAGAAAATGGTCCTGTAGCGGAAGACGCTGGAAACAAATAAATCTCTCAGACTGTCTCCTCTGTTGAAAGGTACAGAGTGAACCTACTGTGTCCCATTCACTTACTGCTGTGGAACTGCTGGCTAGCAGGAAGCAAAAATAAAAAAAAACCACCCCAAACAAACGAATCCAGTTAACATGTTTTTTGGAGGCTGCATTCAAGCACGAGAGATGGGGGAAGCACTCCAGAGCTACAATGGAAAAGCTGACAGAATGCTAACGGTCCAAGCAGAAATAGGAGAATTGTTCACACTTCCTTCAGACACGTATTTACTTTCTGGAAAGGGTAAACATCAATCAGTGCAACTTGCTTATAGTATAAATCAAAGGGATAACAGCTAAAAATGCTAGTATTGATCATCCTGGGTAACACGTAAAGTCTGCAGCCAGCCTGGACTCTCACTATGCCAGGTCCTGTACGCAGTGCAGCAAACAGGCTCGCTCACAACCTGCCCCGCTCATCCCATGATCTCGGACACGTGTGGTTTGTCCCGGACACCATCCCCCATGCACACCCACCCAAACCACTCACTCAGAGGCTTTGACTCACCTCAGGGTACAGCAGACAAAAAAGCTTAAGCTCACATGCGCTCCTGCCTCCTGAGACATAAGCTTGGCCAAAATCCACCATCCTGTAACCCCCGAAGCATCGCACCGCTCAGACAAGTTCGTACAAGTAAGTCCCTTACACGAAGGGCTTGATACGGATTACTGGACAGGCAGGCACCCTACGAAGAGTACAGGCATATAGGTGACTTCAGGTGGGCAACATCGTGCACTAAGTAACTGTGCATTACGCTTTAAAGTAGCTACTGAGCCCCCAGACTCAGCGTAGCCGAGCTAGGCACACACAGCCCCTGCTTACCTCCTGGTGCCATTTCAGGGAATTTTGAGATTAAGGTACAGCCGACTCCAACTGGTCTAAAACAGCGCTGCCTCTGCAACATGGGTCCTGCCACTTCCCTTGCACTGGCTCTAGTCACTGGCTGTGAGGACACTGATCCAACTGAGTCTTCATCTCATGAAAAGCAAACAAGCCATCACCATCGACTGTACGATCGCTATAGCTGCTGAAAAAGTTGGGAACAGGCAGCCAAGAGGAAAATGGAGGAGTGTCCCTGTCAGGGACTTAAGCCAATTGTGAAATCCTGACTCCAAACACTTAAAAAATAGCAAGAGTGCTAAAATTTATCTTTTGGCAAGAATTAGGTCAGCTTGAAGGCAATTCTAAGAACAAAACAGCCCTTCCGAGTACTTCAGGAACAAGGTAGCAAAACTACAGAAATTGGCCCTAATTAGCCAAGAGGAAAGGCTGGGGACAAAAAGCCAAAACAGGGAGTACACATGAAAATACACATAAACTAATGACACAAGCGATCCATCTGGGGAGGACTGCTGAAGTACAAATACAGGCTGTACTTCCATGTGTAAACAGAAGATACGTATATGTATATTTAAATGTGCTAGTTTGCACTAATAAGAACATAATAACATATAGCAGAGAAATATTATGCATAACTAGGAATGTATTTTAGAAAAAGCATATAGTGAGTAGGATATCAAAGGATCAGTGAAATCAAGTGACGAATGATCTCATCTCTAGGCTCAGTGTATGGTGTTATCTGGGCATTATCATCCAATGACACAGCAGGCATACTCCTTGGGTAACAAGGGTTATCCAGGACACGATTTAACAGCCTTGCCTAAAGCAAGTTTCAACACACATCCAAAACCATTGTATCGAATGCAAGTCCTCATAAGTCCTGTTTTAGGAACTGGTGTAAGTAGACACAACAGCCCCAGCTGGAAGGAGAACATCACCCCCGAGTAACGGTCTTCTGGGAGGCGTCAATTTAGCCTCAGATAAGAGGTAACACAGATAACAAAAACAAGGAGGCTGATCAACAACAGCTATCTCAGATCATCTACCCCCGATGTATTATCCTACATGACAACACAAAATACTTTTCCATAGCCACCAGCTGTGAGCAAGCACCAAAAAAGGGGGTTGAAAACGGACATAGTAGTTCTTTTTATAGAGGTACAGTCTATTACCCAACCAAAATACACAGAAGAGGCAACATCAGAAAGGGCTTCTGCCAACCTTGACACAGACCTTCCCCTTGACCAGGGAGCTGGTTAAGAATGGCTGATGAGGCAGAGCACCGCAGCCAAGCTGCGCTAGCCCAGGAAGGTGGGCTAGCAACAGGCTCCCCCCAGCAAGGTAAGCCAAGCAGAAACCTGATGGAGAATTTTCCATCAGACCTCGCAGCAAACAGGGACTCAGCAGAGCGAGAGTCTCATGCAGTGCAAACCTCTGCCAAACCATAGAGAAAGGAGAGAAAACAGATTGCTCTACTAAGGATAAACAACTTGGGGGAGAAAAGTGGTAACAGTCCACGTCCTATTGCAGAAGAGCTTCAAAAAGCAGACGGGACTGGTGATGAGCTGGGTCTGTGTAACCACAAAGCAAAAAAACCTGAAGCAGAGAGACTGCTGGCATGGGACACCTGCTTTGAGACCATGTCAGTGAAGCAGCCCAAGACAGCAGGGTTTGTTTCAAAACTCGGCGATCTGTGTTACACTTCCCTTGATCGTAACTTTGTACTCAATTTGAAATATTTTAATTGCCTTTTTAACAAAATCATCCTCAATTACAAATGCTTGCGCATGCAGGAAGCTGCCACACCTTGGCAGTTTGATGATTCACTCAGATCCACAGGCCTTTTACTTTCTTAACGGCATCTGAATTTCTAATACAAAGTGGATGCCCCTAAGATCCAGGTATGTGACTTGAAGCCTCAGCCCAGGCAGTGCAGCAGAGGACTGGGCGGTGCAGAGGCGGCCAGGCAGCTTTCTGAGGCCAATTAAAGGATATAATCAATGCTGTGTTTTGCAACAGCTTAACCAGAGCTTTTTTTAAGCATGTTTCTGCATTAGCCTGTTAGAAAGCCACAGACAGATGACATACACCTGCCATACATTAGGGCACCTCAAACTCGGTATGAGTCTCTGCGTGCAGCTGTCCCTGGTGTCGCCGGCGGTGGCGTGCCAGCTTGGCCAGGACATCCCCGCGTCCACCCAGCCGATAGCTCCTCCCTTCCACCGGATCCTGGGCAACCGATGGGGGGATTTCTGTGATTTCTTCCACGCTTTGAAGCTGAAGCTGGAAATAGGGTTTGAATCAGAGGGTACTGGCAGCAGCCTGAACTGCTGGGCTGTACACAAGAGTTCGGCACAGCCTGGGGTGCCGCATTACGTGGACACCGTCATCTCTCCCAGGCGCACACTTGCTGCCATCTCCCAGTTCGGTGAGAATGAACACACACAAAAAATGTGATTTGGCTATTTGTTTAGCGTCATTTGATAATAACATTAATTATTTCAACTCTGAGTTAATGAGCAGCAGAGTAAACAGCCAGAGGCACCAATTCAGGCTATCGGCTCATCTCAGCCGGTCATTTATTAATCTTAAAGGAATGTCTCAGGCATTAAACGATTATTACTAAATCTGTTGGTTCGTTGGTTTTTTTCTTAAAGCAGTGCTCCATCTAAAAGCAAGGAACAACTGTATGAATATTAAGGCACACTAAAGCTTGATGAAGCTCCACTTTTTGATGCAGTATTAGCAGTGAACACAAGGGCAATGTTTCTATTTTTTCCAGCTAAGTCTTGTCCTCGCAAGCAGTGACTCTGCATTTTTAGCTCGTAGGGCACGAATCCAAGTGTGATCTCATGCAACTGTCAAACCTCTTCTAACAGAAAAAAGGCCTGTGCCAAGAACAGGTAGAAAAATCATAAATAGCTCTCTCAGGAGTCAGTTATACAAGCAAAATATTTCCAGAAAGTGCTTTTCCTACTTGAAGTTCTCAATGCATAGAGACAGTTCAATGAGCATCTGGTCTTTTCTTTAATCTGTCACCTGAAAACACTTGTTCATTTTACCGCTATGTATGAAGCATACAGCCAGTTGCTGGTGCAACCAGGACAAGCCACATACATTCAGCTTCACGGATGAGTAAGGTACAACGCCCATCACTAACTGTATAAGCAATCAAGTTCTAATCAATATTTTTAGTCTGTTATTTTTTTTTTTTAAACACTCTTCTTTGGATCTTGCCTGTGCTGTTTTACACCAAAAACACTTGTGCTCGTTTCAGCACAGGTGCTTTCAGAGTAGGTGGTTTGAAGGGGGAACTGAAGCAGGTCCAGAGCTCTGCAAGGGCGAGGGGGGGGAGAAGGGGAGCGCAGAGCCTGGCCCAGCCTCCGCAGCTCCCGTCTCGCCTTGTTCAGCCCCGACAGGATGAAGAAAAACCTCTATTTAGTCAGGCCGTTCCCCTGCTTACTCCTGCTCTCATGGAAGGTGGGAAGAGCTTTGTTTACATTGAAACTGGCTTTCTGAAGGAAAACTTGGTTTCCACAATGGATTTGTCCTGCTGATTGCAAGTATCAGACAATAAAATCTAGCTACTCACGCGCACTACAAATGTCCCCGCTACTACCCCAGTAGCACGCTTACTACAGAGCCATGAGGGTTTTTCACTTCCATGTCAGGGACGGGGTGGTTTGTTTTAGCACATAGCCCTGCAGCCACCACGGCGATGGAGCCTGGCAGGAGCTGGCCCACCAACTGCCACCTTGTCACCACCACGCTACCAGGGACGTGGCACTTGAGCACCTACTTAAGTACTTGCCTGAATTAAGGCTCAGGCTGCTACAAAATCCCAGAAGAACAGAAAACTGTTTGAGAGGAGGGATGTGAACACAGAGAGGTCATTTTTCTGAATATGGACTGACTGGTTGGAAGACAAAGGCTCATTTCACCCTGACACACCCGTATGAGAGCAGCTGCAAAGCCTGGAGATCTCCAGCCTTAGGTCATCCATACGCAATGAGGGATCTTTCATGTTGTGGTGAAGCACACCAGAAACCCTGAACACCTGACACAGTGATAGATAGGATGCAGTTTTAGGGCCGGTGTTGAGAAGATCACATGGAAATACAAAGGTTACCTGCGCAAATTTAAAAGCACTCATTTCCCAAGAACGTTACCTGTGACTTTCAAATACTACAATTTAGACACATGGGTACAAGGAAACTGCTCAGGCCCTGCACCAAAGCATAACTCTACCGTAGGTGAGGTACGTGCTACTTTCAATGCCCCTCAGAGGAAGAAATAAAAGCCTAATGGCATTAACATCATGTTACCGACACTCTTTCAGGCTTTATGAAGATATAAAGAAATACTTTTACTTACCTTATTTTCCTGCCTTAATGTTTGGGGTGGAATAAGTATGTCCTGCTACAACCCACACTACCGCTAAAATAAGTTTTGCCAGTTTATACAAAGACAGACAAACCGCAGTCCCAATAAAACACTGTAAAAATGGAGCAACACTAAGCTACAGGTGAAAAGCTTTGAGACAGTGATGCTGGAGGTATTCAGTGTGTTATCACATCAAAAAATATACACAGCCACAGCAAAACAGCTATCAAGAAAACCCTGGGAGATTTTTAGGTTTAATTTATGACATTTAGTCTAAAATACACCTTGTTACTTCAGGAGTCATTAGGGTATAACTACAGAGGTAACCAATAGCTAGACAGGCTTGAAGAGAAAAGATGGGAAGCTTCTTGCTCGGATTTTAACTCCGCAAGCAGAAATATCATCACTCAATTACTACAGAAATATTTTAGTTATCTTCCTAGACTTTTTAGCTCACCGGTTTGGTCCCCGAAAGGACACCTCTCAAACACATCTCCAAAGCCGTGGGTGCACCGGAGAGTAGCCTGGGAAGCAGATGGCATTTAGTGCTGCTCCTCCAAGTCCCAGGACCTACAGGACTAAACTCACTTTGTGTCCTTATGCACCACTGTGGAGAAGTCAGTGAAGGTGCTTCCCTGGGGACAGTAAAAGATTTGCTGAGTAATCTCTGAACCAAATAGGCAAGGTAACAAGAGGAGTGTGAATTCCTGTCTTTATCTGGGATACCTCCTTTCCTATAGGCACATCTCCACTGCAGTAAAGACATGAGTAGAAATCACTGCAGCAAATGATTTTTTTGTTCTTTCATTTGTTGTTTTGGATCAGTCAGTAGAAGCAGAAATAAACCAATCGTTTCGGCAGCTCTAGACACTTCCTTGGGGGCAGAAAAGGGCTGGGCATGGCTTTCTCCATGAACTTTGGCAAAAATGAGTCCGATATTCCTCAAATGAAGTCTGCTGAAAGCCATACAGCAAGGACCCTACAGAGCAATTTCAGACTGGCAGACCAAGTTAAAGAAAATATCTTTGCTCTGCTGAAGCTTTTACAGAAATTAGCCTTGAAATAACTTACAGGCCTGGTCCTGATTTTTTTTGTATAATTTCATGTAATGCTGAGTTCCTGGTGAGGTCTTCAGCATGTTATGGAATTGTTCACTCCAATGAGAGAGGATAATGGCTAGCAAGCACATGAAGAGGTGCTTGCCCCTTGGACTTCTGAGATGCATGTTCTGCAGATTTAAAGTAAATAATGTCTATGGCTTCCATTATCAGTCATCATGACAAAATTCACTGCAAGAATTTTTATTTTATTTTGGGGGTTTTTTTGTTTGTTTGTTTCACCAACTACGGATGAGACAGATTTTGTTTTTCAGGAAAACCAAGTTGCTTGAATATCACATCCACTAACAAACAAAATAAAAATAGAAGCGTTAGCCTAGAAAAACAAAGGCTGAAAGGGATATAGGACTGATCTCTAAATAAATCAGGAGAGTAAACATCACAAAAACAACTAAAGATCTGTTTGGTAGAAGAATAACAGGTGCAAGTTTGCCATAAATAATCTAGAACTGTGAAAAAGCTTCTAGACCCTTAGTTCTCAGCTGATCAAAAGAGGCTCCCTGTAGGAGTAGTAAGGGCAAAGCTTGACCAGCTTCTTGTAAAAGTCATACATTATCTGCAGAAAATAACTTCACTGAGCATGTGCATAACTATCCATAGGTCCCCTTGTTCACAGACACCAGAAAACAGTCCAATTCACACACTTGTTAATAGGCAATTTCCAACACTGTACCAAACAGGGCTGTTATCCAAATTAATATAACCTATGATGCAGTGTAACAACTAGCAATAATGCTTGTCATATTGAACTCAAAGCTAATTTAAATAAAATACAAAAGATAATGCTTCATTAAATCTGAGCCTCGTTTTGTTGAAGCTATTATAAATGTCTGCAGACACTGCCATAAGTGGATCCACCTGGAAGTTTAAGACACTAAAAAAAATAAAAGCTTAAAAGTGAGAAAAGAATTTTTTTTTTTTGACAAAATCACTTTACATTAACAATTCTGGTTTGATCTCTGCTGCTTTTTCTATAGCCCACTGGTGGAAAACAGCTATGGCAGAAGCACAGGGGTTCTTGGCCAAACCCTGTTTCCTGCAGCACACTCCACAGGTAGAAGCAGGAGTGAAGACAGGGCTGTGAAAAGACACTTATAAAACTTATCCTGCTGACGGCATGCTAGCTGAAAATTTTACCACATACAGAAATCTCCAGTTTTACAAACCCATTTGTGTTGCTTGAGTAGCCCTGGGCAGCCACACCACTGATGAAGATTTGGACTGGGGCAAGCAAAATGTAAGATCATCAGTGAACAGGTATACATGGGATTACTGCACTCTATGTTGATATACAGGCACTTTATTGCTGGAACACACTAATCATTCTGCATCTAGGATTCTAAAAAAAAAAAAAAAAAAAAAAAAAAAAAAAAAGAAGTCTGTATCTTACTTCAGTTTGATGTGTTACTTAAGTCTTTTTAAGGGAGAAAGGGCAATAGCTATTGGTCTAATTTAAATAGTTATATTCCGTCCAGTTGAAATGCATTACTGTATTCAAACTGAAACCTCGCCAGCATATTTTATGAAATAGACCAAGGAAACGTTAGTGGCAGCAAGCGGTCTCATTCAGAAAACTATTTCTCCAGCTTTGCAGTGCCCCACAACCCTGACAATGTGCTGGGCTGTTTGCTTACCAGTGACCGACAAGGAAGGGTGTCCCTCACTGCCACGGCAGCCCCATCTCCTGCAGCTTTTGGGCTTTTTCTATAGGTCTCCAAGGCAAAATGCAACTTAGCTCATGAGATCCAAAAAACTGTAAAGATTGTATTTACTGCTCATGTTCAGTGGTTCCGAATTCAGAAAACTAAACAGAAAGGTATCGAGCAAGAGGGTTCAAGCTATGCAAGAGCATGGCATTACTGCAGAAATTACAAGAGTGGGTAACGCTGCATAAGTGGATGCATGAAAAAGAAGCAAGATTTGCTTCTCAAATTTAGCTCTTGCAACAGTGTTTTGTCCCTCAATTTGCTTTAAGTAAGACTGGCTCCAACAGGAAACTAGTAGCCTCTCTTGAGAGACACCAAACTAGAATAAGGAGTCACAACATATAAAACAGGACAGCCAAATTGAGTCGGCCAGCTTCGCTTCTGCTCTTGCATACCTATATAATTTCTTAATTCTAAACGTTTTAGACAACAGGGAGGTTGTTTTATTAAAAGCCACATACACTGGCAGTCCTCACATACATATGCACAAAGGTAATCAAACTCCTAACAGCAGTGACAAAGCTTGCCAAGTTATGTTCAGACTTTGGAAACCATCCACGGAGTCCTAACTGGAAGGCTTGTGTGAGGAAAGAGGCAGAGCAGCACCCCACAATGCAGATGAATGATGTTACTGTAGTCAGTTGTGTCCCAAGGGATATCACAGTCTGCTGCACAACACGAACAGGCTGTGAAAGTCTTCACCCATTCCTGTACTTACCAAATATACTCATGAACTGTTAGGTAACATTAATGAAGCGTCTTTAAAGAAGAAAATAGTGAGGAAAAGTGTCCAAGCGTCTTTAATGGTGGTTGTGGTAGACAGATTTATATTCTTTTATTATGTTTAGTCAGGTTGGTTTTTTTTTTTTAAACCAGAAAGATCACATTTAAGAAAAACAGAACTAAGGCTTTGTCTACATCAGAGATTTGCCCTGAAGCAGCAAAATCTGCCCCACTGAAGTTAGAAATGGCACCTTTAGACTGCATTTCATGCACAGACCATTCCCAAATGGACTCGCTGCCCAAACCAGTATCAGACATTCATTCTGTGCATGCTCTGGTATGCAGTTAAGTCCCAGTATATCCTTAATTGCAACATGGTGAAGCCAAAAATCCTGTAAGACTTGGTGGTAATAGCACATGTCTAATACCTGACACCTCTAGACCTTTCCAGAGATGTCACAAAGTAAAATGCAATATATAGATGGCAAAGAGTACAGATAAATCTAATCTCCACCAGGAAGTCAGTTCAGTTCACTAAGCTGACAGGAAGAAAATACGAGCGAGAGAACCCATTTTAGACACTTGAAGGGTATGAGCTGACTCACTGAGGGATCAGATAAGCACCAAAGCCACCATGAAGAAACTGCAGAGCACACGGCTGCAAGTAGAAAACAGGAGGGAAAAGCAGAGCAATCCCTTTTGGCAGCAGCGCATGGTTAGATCAGACCTCCTTGCGCCAGAAACATGGACGCACACAACGCAGATCACAACGCACACCACATTTTCACCTGGTTTCAGTTTGTGGTCTGCTGAAAAGAGATAGCCTCCAAGCCTCTCCTTTGACCTTGGCTGCATTCAGCCCCAAGCAGTGTCTGTTAAAGCCATTATTTTTAAGTGCTGCAGCAGAATCCTGCCTCAAATCAAGTTAAACAAACACTGATGCCAGTTTCCCCATGTGTCAGAGGCATACACACCCCAACACAGCAGCACCAATGGTTTCCACTGGCATCCATCCCCGGTGTGGTGAAGGCCCCAGGAGAGGACTACGTGGTGCCTTAGACTGCAGCACTTTCTTTAGGGACACAGGAAGTACCCCTCTCTCCCCAGAAAGGCTGCAGAAGCCCAAACAGCTCAAGCTGCTGATGCACTGACTCAGATAAACTCCCCTATATTTAAAAAAATGCTTTATGCTGACAAAGGGATGGACAAATTTCCCCCAGCCTACAGTACTCTTCACTGTTACTCATTACCCTGAGGTGGAAACATTTGGTTGATCCCTCAACACCAACAGCCTGTTTGGTAGCATCTATTACGTAGTTGCTACTACCATTTTCCCAGTTTTTGCTTTCCAATAAAAATACTGCCGTGCCAGCAGTGCTGCTTGGAGGAATCTCCATCTGCGTGATCCAACCAGAGCGAAGAACACATTGACCCCAGGATACCACGTTCAGAGTCCACTGCAGGAACTTCTGCAACACGAAGGCGTGATCCAATTCTCTTGTTAACCAAGAGGTAACCGGTCATTATTCAGCCGCAGCACACTGAGAAGACACAGAGACATGAAGTTCTGTATGTTGCAGCTGGGATTTTGGAAGTCTGGCCTTCACCACACTGGGATCCAGAAAGTGGCATGTGCGTATGATAATAGAGCCCAAAAAGAGAGGAAGGATAAAACACCCTCCTTTCCTACCGCAGCCTAAAACTATAGCTCTTTTCTCCTCAGTTTATCAGCTCAGAGTAGGTGACAGCCACATAAAGACACTTCAGGAGAAGCTATATATAGGGTGAAGTGAACTTTTCCCCAGGAAGCTCTAGATCTAGGTCATCTTGCTGCTTCTGGGAGGTAGGAAAAAACAGGTTACTCACTGAACAAGAATACAGTTTATAGAGGAAAACAAAGATTACTTGGAGCATGAAATTTTGTGTGGATAGTATTTTTTCTTTCCTGAAGGATTTTTAAAAATAAAACTAATTAGGCATTAAACATTGTGTCTCTGAATACCTGACTCCATCTACTGTAAATCAAGAAAGCCATTATATTTACAAAAGGAATGGGCATTGTTTGGTAAACTTACTTTCAGTAGTTCAGCCACACAGTAAAACAAATACAACTTAAATTCTTAGAAATTCCAGAAAGTTTGTCTAAATTTTACTTAATGTAAAATCCCTCCTTGCACTTCATTTTTGGTTCTTATAGATGACTGGCTGGAAGGATTATATACAACCCAGCAGAGCTCCAGGTGAGTTATCATATTAACCCATGGGAGTCAATTCAGTACCATACTACCACTTCCAGCGGAGGGCAGGGTGGGGGAGCAACTGAGCATCCCAGTCAGGGTTGGGCTAAAGGCCATCATCTATCTCAGTCCAGCTGCTGGAGGGTACCTGGCCATCACAGCCACTGCAGCATCACGTGGATGCCATTAGCTAAAGAGGTGTGCTTCTATCAGGGCAGGCAGAGGAGTTTTCTCGGCCCAGGACAGACCTTGGAGTAACACTACCTGTGCAGCGCTTCTTACTAGTTTCCAATTTGCAGATCCCTAAAAATTGTCAAGAAGAGGTGTGGACCTGTATTCTCAGTTTAGTGACTACAGATGGCATTTTATTAGCTCTTGTGAGCACTGTAAGAAACAGCCCAGAGTCTCAGAGACCCAGGAACTAAGAGGTGAAAAAGCACTAACCTAGAAAAGAATTAACAATTATTTTAAATTAAGTATTTTTGCTTGAATTTTAAAAGTGATATTGTTTCCTTCCAAGAAGGGCAATATACTTTCAAGGATGCCACTCTCCATGGGACAATCTGCAACTGCCTCAAGGTCTCCAAATACATAGATGTAACATTACAGAACTCTGTGAAATAGACACTAAAGCAATTACTTAAGTCATATTTCATAAGCTAAATTGAAGATATATGGATGCAACTGCAATACAAATCGTAATACCTAAACAGAAAACAACCAAGAGAAATCCCAAAAGATCAGAAACTCACAATGGCAATTAAGCAAGTACTATTATAAAGCATAAAATAAAGTCTACAGGTGTTAAAATACTAATTTCAGTGTCTTCACTAAATCTGAATTTGGAGCATTAGTTTGCTGATCTGACCCTTTTATATAGTTTCCACTGAATACAGCAGTTAACGGCTTTCTGTTAAGCAACAGTACAGACCAAACCAGTTTAGTACGTCTGTAGTCAAGCAATGTTTTCACCTGTTTGCTCAAAACCTAAGAGCAACTACTTCTCTTTCTGAACTTTAAATAAAATTAATTTATTCAGGCAAAATAAATACTGGTCTTAATCTATACTGCAAAATTATACTACATCTGAATTACAGATTTCGACAACCATGTTAATAAAATGTTGTGATTAATGTTCAGTGCACAGAACAAACTCTGTATCTGGGTTTAATTACAATGAATAAAAGTCAGACACAGGCATCGTCCCAGAGTAGTCATGCATTATACTGTCCCATAGATACTGAAATAATGGAATCTGATGCACTTTAATCTCTTATCTAAGTCTCCCGCAGCTCTGGAACAGAAAGGGCAAGAGCACCCAGCCTCATCCAATTCTGCAGTGTTCGCACACTGAGTCATGAGAGATTTGTACCCCTCACTACCAAGATGCATCTTACGGGAATAAATAAAGTCAGATAAATATTGCTCCATTTCCTTCTGGCTACAGCTTGTATACAAATCACCAGGGGAGCCATACAGAGTGACAGTGGTGAGGACTACAGGGAAACCTTACAGCCCCTACAGAACTACTGTCCAAGTATATACAGCTATGTTAGATACACTTCTGGGTTATATTCTAGTCTGACTTCTTTTTTTAAAGCAGTTTTGCCATGACAAAGATTAGAAACTGGCAGTATCTGGTAAATTTAATGGTTTTAATCGTGGGTGCAGGATAGCAGATTCCTTACTTTTGTCCAAACCAGCACTGAATGATTTTTTGCTTACCACTGGATATTCACATGGCTTCATTAAATTTTATTAGTCGTAAACCAGGCGTTTCCTTGATGCTTCTAGGACCTCTCTTAGCAATCCAAACTCTAATGGCATGTGGGCTAGCTACAATCCCAAGCACTAGAAAACTCGCCATTGTCAGCCAGCTGAGATTTGTCTTTGACTGAGGATGAGGTTGTCCCTGCATGGGCATTTGGCCTTGGAGTTCAGTGAAGTACATACAAGAACTGCTTCTGAACCATGCCTCTAGAAATACAAATTGCTCCAAGCAGGGAAAAAGCAGACAAGAGGACACAGAAGCCTCTCCAGTGTCCAAAAAATATGATCAAGGGAAACAGGTTTCAGTATTGCCTGGATAATAGTCTGCACATTCATCGCTGCATGCTGGGGCTAAGGGAGAAACTGAATTTCCTGAGTCACAGTTTCTCTCAGTCCTCCCACAGTTTCAGTCCTCCCCCAGGCACCTCAGGTCTACATCATCCCTAAACTAAACCAGTGGCTAAAAACAGAGGCACGATGAGAACGCTCAAAAATCAGACTAGCCTTTGATACGATGGTATGCATGCGTGCACGTGTGCAAAGCAGAGAGCATGCGTAAGCATTCTGGTGGATCAGCAGAAATGCCCGATGCAATAAACCAGCTGGTTGTGATTTGGCTGACGCAACTGCGGTTGAAAGGACGGTTCTTTTATCTCCTCCTTCAGTTGCTGTACGCATCTGCTGTTTGTCCGTGTCACTGCGCGTGGATCGTGGCCCAGCAGCTTTTATGCCACCGGCATTCTGACTTTCTTCTTCACTGATGAGAAACAGAGCGGCCAGCAGATTCCTATGGAGGACTGGTAAATAAAACAACCACTCTCAATAACTGTTTGGTCTCTTGGAAATTGTTTCATTAGTTCATAGGAAAGTCACGGTTGATTTGCATTAGTCCATTCCACAGATCATTATCTCTTCAAACCATAAAACTAGTTTATTTTCCGTGGTTCTGAAACCAAAGTCCAGATGTACAGCCAGCAACAGCTGCTGATCACAGAAATGAACCAGTGGTACATACGGAAAACATAACAGTTTCCTAAACACACGGTGGTCCTAGATTTTGGGGAGGGCAGTATGGCTTGTTTGGGTTGGCTTGCCTGAAAGAATGCACGATCTCCCAGCGTAATGAAGATTCATCATCCTGATTAGGCCAGATTTCTTATTACCATCTCCACGGCCTCTTCATTCCTACTAATTGAGCATCTGGAATGCAGGCTGCCAAATAAACGCTGAACTATCAGATTCCAAAACAGATTTTAGGAGACTTATCTACTGCCTTAAACAGATCTTCTGATAAAGCTCCCTCTCTACAGCAGCAGGTTTGTCGTAAATTCCTGCAGAGGTTCATTTTATAATGGAGGAATATTATTTTATTAAAATCAAATTATCATGGAACACTTTACGAACAGGAATTAAATTACTAAGCATGCCTGCACTAAAGATAAACTTTATTACTCCTTTACTCCTCATTTTACAGTGAGGAAACTAAAGCACAGACCAGTTAAGTGATTTGCTAAAAGTTACAAACGAAACAGAAGACTGAACTAAGAATAATGAATGCTTATGCTAGGGCTGCTAGAGTGATTTTTTGGTAGATTTGGGGGTTTTTGTTTAGGTTTGGGGGTGGGGGTTTTTTTGGTTGAAGTCTACAGCGCAGCTTTACCCAGCAAGAAGCTACACATCAACTCTAGGTCTGTGGGGACAGGTTGCTGCTGCGGCTGCCCCCCAAGAGGCTGGCAGAACGACAAGAAAGATAACATCTTCTACAAAAACACATCCTACCTTCAGGAAGCAAGACACATCTTCACTTCTGAGACCTTCACAATGTCAGGGCAAATTTTTCTTGCGGTCTAAATCAAGACTGAAGCTTGTTTTGCCTTTTAGAGTCAAAGAATGGTAACTCTTCAGCTTTTTCCCCTGGAGAGGTTTTATTCTAACTCAGCCATGACATCCCTAAAAACCTGCTCATTTTGTAATTCTTTGGTCTCTTAGAAACTGTTTCATTAGCTCATAGAAAAGTCATGGCTGATTTGCTTTAGTCTATTCCACAAACCATTACCTCTTCAAAATATAAATACGTTTCTCTTTGTGTGTCTATGAGGAGGCAATAACAAGGACAAGCACAAAGACTGGAAGACACAAGTCTGCCACAAGCAAGTGGTGTTATTTTTAGTTTCCTGACCTTACAATCTGCAACCAGTTTGACTACAACCATTACCAGGGTCTGTAGAAGTCTTCATTAAACTGAGCTTCCTTCCTTTGTTTAAGTGATGAACAGCAACACAGGCAGACAGGGAGGGACCTTGTATAGCATCTTGATCCAACTTAAGACATTTGTTGCAGAAGTCCATGTAAAACAGTAAGCAATCCTCTGTCAAATATGATTATAAACTTATCCTATTCTTTTCAAAATTCCTCTTGGAAAACCTTCTGGCCAAAATGGCTAGGAACCGATCTTTACCGATTGCTGACTCAACAACACTGAGTTTAGAAACTGGCTCTAATTTTCATAATAGAAAGATGATAACATAGAGAACTTGAACATCAGCATACACTTCCCATTTCCTCTAGCCATGTCTACTGCATATTTATAACCAATTGGAGTTAAAAATCTATTTTAAGCAGGCAAAGAATTACAATATTCAGCCAACGTTCATTAAAATATTCATTAAAACCAGTTTATGAATAGGTATTTTCAAGACTAAAGTTACCTAACTCTGTGATACCATCTGGTATCCTTTATTTTCAGGTTTGCCTTCCTTCCTCTCTTCTCCTTCTGCCCTCCCCCCCCCAGCTTTTTTCACTAGCAAAATGGAAGATGGCACCAATCAGCCAGCCTGGCAGGCTATGCTGAAACCAGTATGCATTAAGACAGGAAATACAGGTGCACAGTTTTTTCTAACTGTTATCCAGAAAGGAAGTTAGACTTAACACCCTCAGGAAACTTTCTGTCCAGTACTCATTACCAGCAACAAAATTCTCTGGACAACTTGCTAAGTTCTTCAGACGTGGACAGAGTAAGAAGTGTCATGGCATATTGTTCACTGACCAAATAGCCTTGGATGCTATCACAATGAAGTTCGTAATACATATAATTCATTACTATCTGAATAAATGAACTGTATATCCCTATACAGACATTTAAAAAAAAAAAAAAGGCTTATTATTGCTTTGCACGTACAAATAATTTACCAGAACATCACCATAAGACATGGAGGGCTTACAGATTTTCTAAATGCAGCCATCTAAATTGTATTGCAACAATTTATCAGCAGTGACTTTAGCACTTAGTGCTTGGTCTTTTACAGTTAGAGGCATTATTCCAGAATATTATTATAGCACTTGTTCATTTCTGAGAACCAGTTATACAAGGTAGCTTAAGCAACCATTTTCCTGAAAAGAAGTAAACGCAAAACATCACTGGCTTACTCTACCATTTCTCATCCATGCAGCAAACACTCAACTTCAGCTCTTCCTTCACTTCGTCTCCTCACTGAAGCTGATCCCCACGGAGGGCACTGCTGCCAGAAGGCACCAGCCAGCAGCACACCAACAGAGAGACACTCTTCTTTGAAGCCCTTTGAAGTTTCCACTGGAATGAGGAATTGTGGACTGGAGCGGTATTTCAGTTCACATCCACAAATGCAACTGTAATTCATACATGTCATCAGCGAGATGTGGAGGACAAGCAGAAAAAAGGGCAAGACCTGCATATGCAATTTTTAAATATATTCCTTTCTCTTACATGAAAGTAAACTTACTAGTTGGTTTGCTTTTTTCATGGCTAGCTTTCTGTATGTAATGTTTTCCCATCACATCCTTCCTCCTCTTACGGTGTTCTAACATGCCAACAGTTCTAGCTTTGCACGACCACTCAATGTCAAATTATAACACATTATACTACCGTAGTCTTCCTTCTTGTACAATACATGCAATCACAGATGATAAATCATCTCATTTGCAGCCCAAGAGAATTTTGTATGGATGTTTCTATAATGGGTGCAACTTCTATATCAGAATTAATTTGGTTTGCAACTTTTAATGATATTAATTACCATGGCTTGGAGAAGACAGCATTGGAACACCAATGTAATATATTACTTAAGTCATGACGAGAGCATAATAAAAGCTTTGTTTCTCTGTTGAGCAAAATACATCCAACACACGCATCCACAGGGGCAAGTTTCACACAGAAATGCAGTAGAATAAAGAAAAATTTTTGACTGTTCAAACTGGGGACTTCTTCAGTGCCTTGGATAAGCAACACTCCAGGACTTCACCTATTGCACTGCGCTCAGCCTGAGGGGATCCCTGAGACTGACTTACTAAGGACCTAGGGCACCATCATCACAGGCTGCTGTGCCACCTCCCTGAACTGGGGACGGCTGGCACAAAGCACAGCAAGACAGATGGATGGGGACGGGGGTACAATGCATACAGGTGATGCTCAGTTAACAGAGGCAGCCCAAGGACACCATTGTAGCAACCTCAGTTTAAGAGAAGCACAATTTGGGGGTCTCATGGCTTTCAAAACCTGCTGTCCCCAACAGCTTTTGGAAGATTATGGGAACACAACATTGGGTTAAGCTCATGTTTGTGATCTCTTGTCTCATCTTGTGGCTACAGCCTAATCAAAAGGAGCATCCAGGTCAAAAGGTTTTAAATTAATCCATTAAAAAAAAATCCACTGGATCCACTGAAACATTTTATCTGGGCCTGTAAGGTAACACAGGGTGGTACTGAGTACCGAAGCACACTTTGGATCTCTTCAGATAAAGGGGTAAAATATTTTATTAGTCTATCTGCCACATCAACATTTCAAACGTGCTTTTATGAGTTCAGTATCAATACCAAGAACTTGCGCCTATTTCTCATGCTTTTAGCTTATTAAAAAAAAGATGTATACCACTTGCTAAATTAAGATGACTGTAGTGTATTTTGTCCACAGTAGCACTTTTTAGAAACTTAGGGAGAAAAGATGTAAAGTATTCTGTACTTTCCTGTGTAAAATTCCAAAGTTTAATAAACTGGCCAATTATTTCCTGCAACTATTGAAGAACTATTTAAGAACAGAAATATGAGACAAGGATTAAGAAAGGGGCACATCTGTTGTGCAAAATAAAGTCTTTGAGAAGAACTACTAGAAGTAAGAGAAACTGGAAAATACAGTAAACTTGTACGGAAAAACAGCAGAAGGCATATTGCCAACAGATGGTGAAGAAGTCATACACAGAAAAGGAAAACAAACTTGAAAGCATACTCAATTTTGAGGACTTGAGAAAAAACAAAACCAAAGCTAACTCTTTCCTAATCACAGATTCACTGGTTAAAAATGGAGTTGAATGTGCTTAGCACTCAGAAAAACAGTTGTAATTTCTGGGTTCTAAAATGGAGGCATCCAAAGTTAGCATCTGTCTGTGAAAGTGTCGGTCCACTCTTGAAATTACTTCCTTCCCCCCCACACACACACAAACACACTCCTTTTTTTGGTGTGTTTTAATTATTTCCCATGTTAGCCGTTAAGCTTGATGCCCTGGAAAATGGCTGATGTTTTAATGGACCACGTTCTCATTAACTCAGATACCTGTTTAGAAAGATGCTTCCTCTCAGAAGCCTTTCTGCTGTAGCTTGTAACACATAATGCCACAGAAACTGAGAGCAGACAGGTAGATGCAGAGCCTCTGAATTGAAGTTATATTCCCCGCAACCCACGCGTCCACACTGCCAATCAAGTTTTCAATCTCACTTTTGGAGGCAGGAATTTCACACAGTTGGTTCAATAACACTCACTGATAAAAGAAATTTGACATGCAATACTGAAGTAACTATTGGGGGCACATTTTACAGTTAGAAATAAATAACTAAATCAAAATCATGGTTTAACAAGATCCCCATATGGATGCCCATGGCACAATCCTGTCAGAACATGAAAAAGTGTTTTAAACGTCAAAATAATACAGAAGTTAGTTACAAGAGACATAGAAGTAATTTTCTACAACTGTGTATCTTCACCCAACACGCTTCCTTCCCCTAGCTTGCATACCTTGCAAGATCTATTCAGGAAGTTCTATTCAGACACATCATTGCTGCAAACCCAAGAGAAGCAAACATACCAGATTTTATTCTCTTCTAAAATATGTCCATTTTACAGCTGAAATTTCAGTAGTTAGATTTTAAATTGTTCATCTCCTAGTTTCTTGCACACACTGCTAGTTGCCACAAGCTAGTTTTCAAACTCATTTTATCCTCTTCCTTGCTTTCCTTCCTCAGGTCTATATATTCTCATATAGACTCTAATTCTGGTTAAGATACTGTGAAAGTAGTAATTATCACACACAAGGACAGAACTCCTGAATTCCCATTTGTAACACTGAATCCAAGCTGCCACCTGAAAGTTAAAATGAGAGAGTGACCCATGGCTAGCACAACAGCAATAACGGAGCATAAAGAATTCTTCACCTTTAGAGTCTGTCTTGTGCATCTTCTAAACGCAAAACAATTCAGAATTATAAATCCCTTCAACCTCAAAGTACATGAAATGCTGCACAATATTGTAGGTAAGGCCTTTTTTTTTTTTTTTTTTTAATCACAAAACATTGTGGTTCAAAATCTGCGGAAAGGGTAGCTTTGAATTTTGACTATACGAGACAAAATGCTACCTTAAGGTGAAGCTTTAGGAACTGCTAGGATCAGTGGAGGGGCTTTCAGGACAGCCAGACGCCTATGGGCACATCACCCGATGCTATACAGCTTTCTTCAAGCGAGGGAAGTTTTGCTATGAATACACTTACTCAATAACAGTAATCTGTAAGTTCATTTATTTCACTGTCTACTGTCTTCCCAGTCAACCATCCACATTTATGAGCAAGAAATTCTTCATCAAGAAAAAATTTGGGGGGGGGGGGGGGGGGGGGGGAAGCAGTGACAGAGGAAGAGTCTTTATCTACACTGAAATCCACAGGAGAAGGCCTGCACAATGAGTATACTTGATTCATGACTCTTGCAAAAGCTAACAGGTTGTTTTCAAAGGGAAAAAAAGCCTCCATAAGTCTTCCTAGAATCACAGATGTAAATGCAACAAATAGCATGAACAGCCAAACTTTATATGTCGATTTGACAAAAATACAATGCATTCCTAAACCGCATGGACAATTCAGGTTTAATTTAGAACAACACGACCTTTAAAAAAAACTTAATCTGCCACCAAGCACTTTCTATTTATTGGGACTTCAGCAGACATAGTTTCGAAGTCAGAAAAAAAAATCCCCACATCAGGAAATTTATTCTAATATTAAGCTTTTGCACCCAAACAAAACAAACAGCTACATGCTGCCAAGCAATACCAGCGCTGCTTCACATATGGGGATTCTCTTCAACACTTAAGGGGCTTCCTAACAGGGCTGTAATTCTTGAACTTGTCAAAGCATTTGTAGATTACATGGCTGCCCGGTTAAATACTTCCTGCAATTTTGTTAATTATACGTCAAGGTCTGCAACTACCGAGTGACTCCCATCTTAGCAGAGAGCTCTCAAGTCACCCCCCAGAATTTGTGTCTCAACTGTCATTTATATAGATTTCTCTGGAACATATCCAATTATCTCAGATACGAAAATACTTTTAAAACTTGGATAAAACATGCAGTTATAACACTGGGATTTTTTTTTTTTTTTTTTCATTTTTTAGTGCTGTACAACCGTTCACTGTAGGTGGCTTGTTTAGGGCAATATACATTTCTATATATGGGGATGGAGATGACAAGAGGCAGACAAGTGCAACCCCAAGTTCAGCTTCCCCTTTCCACGGCCACCCCTCCGAGAAGCGGCCAAGAGCAGGGCTTTCACATTCACGCCATCACCACTCCACATCAACGTTACTCTCCGCCGTGAGGAAAGCGATAAAGAAAATACCCGGCCTTCCCCCCCCCCCCGATTCGTCATCAAGATGTAAATTAACTGATTCTCTCTGAGACAGAAAAAAAAAAAAACGAACAATGGGAAAACAATTCCCTGCTGGTGCCCCACACGACCGAGGGAAACAGGATCTACTGCGCTGGGAGAGTTACTTACTGGGGATCAGACGCTGCTAAAAATACGGGAGCGAAGCCCGGGCGACGGTGAATGCGCCCGGACAAAGCCCGGGCAGTGCACGCGCCCGCGGTCCCCGTCCCGGAGCGTCACCCGAGCAGCGCAACACCAGACGGTGATGTCACCGCAGGAGGCAACAAAGGACGCGGCACCGGCCGGACGGCCAGCGCCTGCCCTCCTCCGGGACCCCGCGGCCGCCCCCCGCCCGGCAGCAGGACCGACTCCCCCCCCCCCCCCGCCCCCAGCCGGGCCCGGCCCACCCGACGCTCCCCGCCGGCGGCCGCCGCCGGAACCTCGCCTCCCGTCTGCCGAGAGGCCCGGGCTGTGAGACTGGAAGAGACAAAGCGGCTTCCCCCCGCCGGTACCCGTGAGCGGAAAGGGAGCGGTTCGGGCAGCCGCCCAGCGCAGGAGCGGCGGCGGGGGGGAGTCAGCGGCGGCCCCCGGCCCGGCCCTCAGGGCGAGCGGCCTGGCGGCTGCCCCGCGCCGCGGCCCTCGCGCCCCCCTCCTCACCCTCTTCCCTAGGGCCCCGCCGCCTCCCGCTGCCCGCTCCGCTCCCTCCGTCCCCCTCCAGCCTCCGCTCTCCGCCGCGGCGCTCCCCGCCCCCTCCCCTACCTGATATGGCGGCGGCGGCTCCTGATCCGGCTCAGCCCCGTCCCCGTAGCTGGCTCTGTCCGACTGGGACTCGTGAAGCAGCGAGATGTCATCCGAGGTGGGGGACTTGAGGCAGTTCCCCATCTTCCCCCCGGGGAGCGGGGCTCCCCCCCCGCCGCCGCCTCCTCCTCCTCCTCCTCAGGGACGGACCGCCAGCCCCCGCCGGCGGCTCCGCGCCCTCAGCCTCTCCGCCGCAGCGCGCAGCCCGCAGCCGCCCCGCCGGGGAGGCTCATGCCAGCCCCGGCCCTAAGCGGCTTAACAGCAGCCCGGCCGCTTCCTGCTTCGCTTCGCTCCGCAGCCGCCCCGACCCGACCCGACCCCCGAGCTGGGGGGCGGGGGGGCGGCAGGACTGGCCTCCCACCCCCCGCGGGGCGGCGTGGGGCAGCGGGCTCCGGTGGGGTCCGCCCGCCCCGCGGCAGCCCGGCGCTGTTCTGCTTCCTGGTCACCAGCTCCCTGCGCACTGGGCTTTGTCGCACAGGCCGCCCTGGCTCCTCCTCTCACTCCTCCCCGCCGGGCCAGGTTAGCAGCCGCAAGGCCCCGCTCCGGCGCGCCCGGCCCCGCGGCGGGGGGGAGCCCTGCCCGCCCCCGGCGGGACGACGCGAAGCGGGGCAGGGGGAGGCCCGTCCGGCTGCCGCCGCCCGCGGGGCGGTGGGCTCCCCCCGGCCCCCAAAATGGTGGGTGCCGCTTTGCTCCACCCCCGGAGCGCTTTGTGTTTGTTTGTTTTCCGGGCAGGGCGGCGCGGCCGCGGCGGACAGGCCGCCCCGCTCCGGCGGAGGGGCGGGCGGCGGGGCCCGGCCGGCGGCTGCGGGGCTCCGGCCCCTCGCGGCGGCTGCAGGCTCCTCCCGCCCCGCCACGGCTGGCGGTGGTTTGTGTCAGGCCAAGGATGCTTCCCCGGCGTGTGGGTCACCCCCGGGTTGTTTCTCGGGAAGGAAGGGGGTTCCTCTGGCGCTTATCGCTGGCTTTACTCGAGCGGGCAGGGGACGTAGCTGTAGGGGCAGGGCAGTGAACCCCGAATGTGGAGCAAAAAAAGCAACAGGCGCTTCTTGTATCACTTTTATGTTTCTGAAGGTAGCCGTTCAGGCTTTGTATATGATAAGCAGATACCAAGGTAAACCATGTATTTAGCTCCATTTCTTTCTTCATAAAAAAATTATTCACGCTTGGATGTAAGTATAGATAAGTATAGATAATGCAAATTTCAAGAGGGTGAATGCCGTCTTTCACTGCGTTAGCATGCTAGCCGCACAGGGAGGAACGACACTCACTGTTTTTCCTTTACAGGACAATCCTTTAAGTGTTCTTTCCAGCTTTGTCATCTGGGATGGTTCCTCAAAATCCCTCCCTGGCTTTCAGATTCAGACCGTGGAATATATTTAAAAATCTGGGTTTGTTACAGTATTTTTTAAAGTGAAGCAAATTCGGTGCAGATGAGAACAGCTAGAAAGTGCAGTTTGTAAGGCAGCACAGCATGGCCAGTGTTTACCACAGGCTTCTCTGCTGATCCATGTCAGTCCTGGTTTGCAGTAGAGCTTCCATCTTAGGTCAAAGTATCTACAAACCAATTGTCCACAGTGATGTATTTGGCTCTACAACCTTTACTTGAGCATTTGAGAGGTCCTGTGGTGGACCTCTGGGACCTGGGAACAGACTTTTTGCGGATTATCCATGCGAGTTCTTTCTTGAAGATTGTGTTCTATTACTGTTTAGGAATTTTGTTTTGCTGCTTATCAATGGATAACCTAAACAGCCCCAGTGTAAAATCTGTAGCACTAGTAAAGTTATTACTGGCATTTATGGGGTTCAAACACAGTTTTAGGCTTCTCTAAGAAACTGAGAATAAAAATGGTGCACAAATTGTGAGCATTGCTCATGATGGAGAGGCTTTGCAGTGGGCTGCTGTAAATAATAATGACTGCTGTAGATGACTTGGTCATTTGGGTGTTCATCCTATGAGTATGTTGACTTGGTTTAATAGGAGAATTGGGCAAGCGATCGTTGGAGAGGATCCAGCGAACCACTGCCTCACCCAGTCATGATTTCAAGGTTAAGGCAATGTCAGAGCTGTCTGCTGTGAGAACCTGCTGGTGAGGCTCCAGCTCTGTTACTGGTATTTTCAGTTGTGCAGTGGCAACATCGGGAACAAGATTACTGGCAACTAGAAAGACTTCCTTATTCAGCTGTCATTTCATGGTTTATTCTCTCTCTGGAGCTTCAGCCTGTGTCATTGGTGTAGCTCAGTGTAGGCCACAGGTGCGTGCCGCAGTGTGCTTTGCAGTCCTGATCCTGTACAGCGTGGAGGTCCTGTGGGAGCAGGTGGTGCCTCCCCGCTGGCTGGCATGCCAAGATTTCCTTTCTTTGGAAACCAGCGTGCAAACATGGGCCTCTGGTCTCATCCTGATATGCAGTCAGGACACAGCTGGGACATACTCAGGGGTCCCGCAATATAGATGTTGCCTTTATTTACCTTAAGTCAGATCTCCGAAAGCAATAACTGCTAAGACCAGTTAAAACTTTCCCATTAGTAGGTACAGGATGCTCCAAATCTGGGCTACGTTTGAAGGATGGAGACTTGTCAAATGCTGGAAGAGATCTACTTTTCGTGGGGGACTCACGAAGGACCAAAGAGGAAGCAGCAGTTCACGTTTGGCTTTGCAACATGACAGACTGCATCTGTGAGAGCTCTGAAGGAGGAAGAGCTGTTACCAGTCATTACTGGCTTCTTCAAAGTAGGGATGGTTTAAGCCACTTGTTTTCTAGGCCATTCACTCCTGTTATGTCAGGTAGGTCATTAATAACGGCTTTGTACCACCAGCTCAAAAGTTGTACAGTGGTCCAGGAGATGGAGAATGGAAAAATTCTTGTGTTCACAAATGCAGAAATGTTGTCTTTTAATATCCCTGTGTATGCTGTGATGTGACACTGAGGCTACTCCTTTTGCTACCATGTTTCTTTGGGGGACAAGAAAGCAGTCGAGGAGCTTTTCAAGTTGAGGTTGCTTGTCCTTATTGCTCAGTAACTAGTTGATGGGAGTCTTTTTTCTAGAGAACACATGAAGTGTTTTCACTGTTTCTCAGTATTAAGTTACGGAAAATTGAACAGACCTGGCAGGCTTCACTGTACCTACTTTCCGTAGATAATATTTTTAAGTACAGAGGCTGCTTAGAAGGGTCTGCTTTTGTGGAAACAGACACAGAGGTGATCCTTGCACATGGAGAATGGTAGAGGTGACTGTGGACCAAATAGACTATTAGACCAAAACAAAACAGGCCCCTGTTTATGAGCTGTTCATGCTGCAGGAGATCCTTGTTCCATATAGAGTTGGAGGCTCACAAATAGGTTTTATATGGTCCTTTTTTCTAGAGGATGTGATTTACAAGTACAGTTTCCCTGTTCCAGCAGAACCGTAGGACAATTCGACTGATGGCTTTAGTTCTCTCTGCTTTTTATTTCCCCCGCTTAATTTGGGGAACAGATAATTATAAGACTCTGTTTTCTAGAGCCTTAAAATGATCCTACATATGGAAGGAAGAGCCAGGTAGTGGTTTAGGGCTGCATAGATACTACTGCTAGAAAAGATGAATGCAGATAGAAAAATTTGTATTGGACTAATATCAGTACAGAACTGGCAAACTAAGTCCATGAAAGTTTTTCTTACCTGTAAACATTTAAACAATTGGCTCTAATCTGTTGTCAGAATGGAAATGGGGTAGGCTGAAATTTTCTAGTGTACAGGATTATGTTCCTGTAAGTCTTGATATGACAATGTCGTATACAGGTCTGTTCTGACCATTTTTTGGCAGCTAGTGTCTTCTAAGTGAAATATATTTTTAAAAACAAAATGGAAATTCATGAAAAATGTTTTTAAAGGATGCAAACGATTGAATGTTTATATTTTATTTTGGAGGGTTTTGATATGAGAGGAGACAAGTTACATAATGCTATATTCTTAAGGCTCATATTAGCTAGCCAGAGATTATGAGCTATCTTACTGAAAAATCCCTTTCTTTTAGAGTTAAAAATCTAAAAACCACTGAGGACGTGAAAAGTCTTTCTTCTTAATAGTTTCTCTGCAAAATTGACATCATAAATTGCCTAATTTATAGATAAAAGACCCTGTAGTGACTTCATTTTACATGATCCATGGTCATGTTATTGTTGGACAAGATTTTGGGTATGTTTAATCTGTCATGCTCAATGAAAGTTTTTGAAAGACCTTTTCTGTCCTCAGCATGGAAAAGTGTTTTCACTTCATTTTCTTCCATCACGCTTATTTTCCCAGCACTTATCATCTCTCATTATGTCTTATCTTTCTTCTGGATAAGATTGTTTTCTCAATTCATACACAGAAGCCCAGTTAACTTCTGAGTGCAATCTTTCCATGCCATGGTACCCATAGGTTCAGAGATAGCACTGTTTGCTCGGGTAATGTTGGTGAATAAGACGCATTACGATTTTAAAACCTTTTTCTGGAAAAAAAGGCATTTTATACCTCTGGAGAATGGAAGTAAATTACATTCTTCTATTATGTATGTGAATCTGATTATGGGAATGACTGAGTTAGTTTATCTGGTCGTAAAGAACATAGCATCTTCTAAGATGCACATGATTATTTTTAGTTTTGTTGATTTTAGCTGAACTGAAGACATTTCTCAGTACATATTACAATTGTATATTGTTTTCCGAAAGAGAGTGAATGCAGCACTAGAAAGCAATTATGGAACTAACATATTTCCCTGAAATGCACTTTGTGATGCAGCATTTTGCTCATGTTTCTAAAAATTACTTAAACTTCTGCTTAAATTATCCTGGTATCACAAATACCACTTACATCAGTTTAGCCTGAGGATACCATCTTGGTAAGGATATGTTTTCCATTATTGGCATAAATAAGTTGCCTTTCATAATAACTGTTTTCCCCAGATCCAAAGTGTTTTATCACCAAGGAGTGTAATGCCTACCTACTCCATGCACTGGGGTGTGTACATTGTGTGTCACAAAGAAAAAAAAGGACATGTATTTTGGCATTAAAAAAACCCAAACAACAAAGCAGACAGTCATCATACAAAAGTAACCTCTTCAAACAAACCTTCTGTCACCCAGCTTCATGGTGAATTTTGTGTAGGAGTCAATTTTCCTTTTTCTCAGTGTACCACAGATTACCACAGTCTCAACTTCAAGAATGATCAGAGACCTAGAAAACATGATCTAAGAGGAAAGACTGAAAGAATTGGGGTTGTTTAGTCTAAAGAAAAGGAAAGTGTTGGGAAAAGTGGTAATGATCTTCAAAAATGTAGAAAGTTTTTCTGCAGAGAGAAGGAACACATTTTTCTTCATGTTCAGTGGGTCTAGGGCAAGAGGTGATGGACTTGGAGTAGGAGATTTAAGGTAGACATCAGGAAATTATTTCAAACTGCAAGACTAGTTTAGCACTGGAATTGATTACCTGGGAATCTTTTTACTGAAGGCTTTGAAAGGCAGATTAGGTCAAATGTCTCGGGAGTGGTTTTAGTTGCAGTAGGTCATATACAGATAACCCCAAAAGGTTCCAGACTGGTTTATATTGTTTCGTTTCTCTCGGGTGATTTACAACAGATGCATTACTGCTGTGTTAATTTAATTCTCACTCTTCCTTATATCCCTAGAAAATGCCAGTAAGAAAACATGGCAGTAGGTAAAAAATGGGGTAAGTGGAATGGATGGTGAAGTTCCCAATAGCAGAATATTAAGGAATCACAGTTACTGCAGGATAACTGCTGCGTTTGAGCAGGAGTGTGACTTGCTGACACGTCCCCCTGACAGGTTTTGGCACACTCGAGTACTGGGCTGGCGTTCAACAAGTAGTGGGTATTCAATACACAGAAATCTATGTTTTAACTAATCTTTTAAATTTTGATTTAATTTAAATAAATTTTAATTGAATTTTCAATTTTAATTGAAGGGTTGGTCTTTCTTCACTTTTTGCTGTGTGTAAATACTTCCTGAATTTGCAAGGAGCGAGCTCTATCCAGAGTTCACCAGTGGCCAGTTTGTTAGTCATCAGGTACCGTCACTGCGGGTTCAGGGATATTGTGCCCCAGGTGTGGGGAAAAGATAGATATTTGGAGTAGCAGGTCCAGAAGCCAAAATTACCTCAACTAATGAGGGGTATGAAGTTGAACATGATATTATTTCATCTGAATTTTTTATCTTGGAGGCTTTTTATTCCTCACAAAGCCTTCAGTTCACTGCAACAGTGAGGTAGTATCTGAAATGCTTGTTCCTCTTTGACACAGAATTGGGGCATTTATCATTTGTCCAAGTTGAATATGCTTTCTGCTGCATGACTTAAAACACCTCTTGTTCACCTTCTCCTAAGTCTTCCTATTTTTCTGATTTTCACCATTTTTCCTGTAGCCTAAAATTGCGTTTTCTTCCTGTAGGTAGCTATAGGTCTTCTGCAATAACAGAGTGATAAAATGACACATGGAAAGATTAATGAGGACCTATGGAGTGTGACCCTCTGACATACAACTCTGTCCCAGTCCAAGATCACCTATGTCTTTGTCATTCCTTGACAGAAAACTGTTGAAACTGTTTCTGGATACTGAGTGACGTCTGTAGGTACTGTGTTCTAATCCCTTGCAATTTCAAAATTTTTCCTAATATCTAAGATTGCTACAAGTGAAACTCTTTATTACGTGTCCTGTCTGCATTGTTGCAGTGATTTTAGATATCTGAAGACTGTTACGCTGCTTTGTTTCAGTCTTTCCTTATGGTTCATGATTTGTAAATCTCCCATATGTTTCACTGTCCTGCAGGCTCTTTCTTTGGTCCACTTTTTCAGTAAGTGTGGCATCCAAAGCTGGACAGAGTACTCCAGTTAAAACCTTAGTGTTGAGTAAAGAGAATATTATTTAGTATATGCAAAAATGCCATTTATCAAACTTAGTGTGCTTCCTTTTTCATAATACAACATCACTGACTTCAGTTTGTAGCATGCTGTCACTCCCTATCCTTCTCCATGTAATTCCTCCCTACTCAGATTTTCTTATTTTATGCTTCTCCAGATGATTATTCTGAAGGGTACTATTTTGCACTTCCTGTTGAAACTCCGGTCTGTGACGGCTTAGCTAGCTGAATTGCAGAAGACAAGTTACTGGAGACTGAACAGAAAGAATGTGAGTAGGAATCACTGAAGATTTTGTGAAAAAAGTATTAGGTGATTGTGAATGACTGCCTCTGGCACTGGGGAGGAGTTAGTCTTTGGGAAGTTAACTTTACCACCTGGCCAGAAGTGTTTCCTCTTCTTAAGATTCAGTTTTACTTTTTGAATAGTCCGTGTGTGTGCACCCTCCTCTTGGAGGGAGAGCAGGCTGGAAATTTGTACCAGTATTTGCTTTTGCACGCTTGAACACTTCTGTTGTCTGGTGGAATACTGTGCTTCCTGCAAAAAAATTCTAGAAAACAACTACATCATGCAGAAAACAGGAATGATTGTAAATTAAGTCTTCCTGATTTCTGTAGTGCTATGAGAAGGGATACAAGAAGGTAGTTGTACTATCCCAGTTAGTCTGTCCTGGTTTTGGTTGTATGGAGATTCCTATAAGACATGAAAATCTGGATTGTTTAAGCTTACTTATATGACAAAAGAGGAAGGAGGCCTTTTTTTTAGCAGAACAAATCATACTATTTAAACAAACACTTCCCAGACACTGAAACAAGACAGCTAAAGGTACTGTAAGTCTATTCCTATTTTTTCTTAAGATGTTTCAAAATTTTTCATCTAAGAATAAATTATTTTTCTTTTAATTCATTTTGAAGTGCATGCCTACAGTTAGTTTTTGTAACAGTGAACTTTTCCCTTTTCAGTTAAGTTTATAGGAATTACAGACTCTGTGGAGCTACTTTCCCAACCTTTTTTTGGAGGTGTTATCGTCTTAACAGGAACATCCTAACAGTGGATTTGCAGGCTGCTTTAGAAATTCATATATTAGGCTACATACTGGCTTAGGAAATGTCTCAAAACAACATACACTTCATTTGGTGTTTTGGACTGCATACTTTTCCACAAAAGCTTGTGTAGAAGTAGATGACCTTACAGAATCTCTGGAAGACGCAGGATGATTGCAATGGTGCGTATTGCCTCTGACTCATAAGCTGTACACCAGCACAGTGCAAGGGTTAAGGACAAGGTAAAATCACTTGCTGCTGTTTTGATTTCCTGAAGGACTGTTGTTTTTACGCAGAAATGGGGAGTGGGGTTCCTTTTGTGAGGACTGTTCCTGTGCCAGAATTTGAAAGTATGGGCTAAAAGTGTTCCTGTCAGCTGTGATGCCATTCATAGCTTTTGCATCTGAATCTTAAATTTGGATACAAAGATCTCCGTTGTAGAAGCCCCATCTTGTGGACAACCAATCAATGACTACTTCAGCACAACAGATTTGAAATACTTAGAAAATCTGAAGATATTTTGTTAATCTTTGCAATAAACTGGAGAGTCTTCATGTTGCTGGACAATATGGAAACTTCATTCTTGTGTAGAAATTGGCATATGCTTTTTGAAGACTATTTCCACAGGTAAGAAACAGTGCATTACAGAGAGGTCATAAACAAGCATGTTGTCCCCAGAACACTGTTTTAACTCTGAATCCGCTAAAACACTAACAAGTCTGAATCCTGCCTTGAATTCCCAGAAGTTTCCTGTAGCATTTGTATAGTATAAATGAGTCTTTGGGTGGCAAAATCATACAAGGGCAGAAGGACATTCTTTGAAAAAAATTTTAAGACAGAAAGAATAGCAAAGTATGCATGAAAACTGAGTCTGGAAACTTTGGGAATATCCTTAAGGAGATACTTGGTTTCAGCACAAAGTGATGGAAAAGCGCAAGCAACTCCAGACTCAATGAGCCAACGTACTTGGTAGGAAGAGTGTTAGGAAGGTAGAGAGAGCATGAAAACAAGCCTGTGAGAAAAGCTGTTTTTAGATTTCAGTATGACATTATATTATTTTCAGATTTCAGTATGACATTATTATATATATTCTATTATATAGAATAATACATACATATAATTAGAATATCTTTTTGTCACTCTGACGAAATTGGGTTGCTATATGATAGTTTTCTATTTCTTCTATATGAGGAAATCAGGAAACCATATGATAGTTTTCCATTTAATAATAAAGGCTATAATAAAGTAGCCAGAAAGTGTAGCGACATCTAGGGAAAGATTGGCAGAAGTGCCTCCATGCTAAAACATCTGTAGCTCCATTTTTTACTTCTTGGGTTGGCATTTGACAGTTATACTCCATGCAAAAAGAATAATTTCTTGAGCAACATAACCGCTTGAGAAGCAAACATAATGAATATGAGAATATGATCTTTATTTTAAGGTTTTAGAATGATGCCAGTAGGAGTTTTGAGTGGCAATAGTAGAAAAGAGCTGCTCTTCACTGAATTTGCGGGTTAGATCTGTGTGAATTTTAAGCAGGAGGTGGGTATGTGCTTAAATCCAATCTACTCTTCAAAAGACATCCTATATCTCTAACTGAAAATGTAACCACTTTTTTTTTCTGTGAAGGTAGTGTACCCAGGGAAAGTTTGGTCAGAGTGGCTTGCTTGGAAGGGATGAGAAGAGTAAGGAGGAATATGGCATGTGAATAGGGTGCTATACCAGCCCCTTTGTTGGGAGGAGAACAGAGGTTGCTATTCCTACAGGTGGATGTCTGACTAAGCACGGTGATTAAAAAAGAGACAAAAGTTCATGATCTGGACATCATAAAACCAGGAAGGAATTTCCTAGTTCGTATCAAGAGGAGTCTGGATGAAGTCTTCACTTTAAAGACGTATCAGGTACAATATATTTTAATACTTAAAATTACCTGTAAAAGTGAGTGTACATCTGCCACTTTACAGTTTAGTTTAAAATAACTGTTTACTTCATACTGAATCTAAAGACTTAGATTTTCATCCTTTGGTAGTCTGGGAATTTCATAAACACAACTCTTTCGTAACATATATAGATCTAAAAAAGTCACTGTTCTTAATAAACTAAGAGGTAAAACTATAAATGCACATTACCAGCATATTACTAAAAAATTCACAGAAATGCCTGTGGGTGCTTGGGAGTTCCGAACTGTCTCCTTTTGTTTCTCATAGCAATCCAAAGCCTCTTTTGAAATAGAATTCTATGTTTTTGGTGAAGGGCATCTTTGAGGAATTGTCTGAGGCAGGGCAAAAGCTTTGAGAAAAATGCATATTCTCAATTTTGACCTCATCCTGTTCCTTAAGGGAGAGAATATTAAGCCTGTAGCAATATACAGGACTAAAATTTTTACCTGAAAGCAAATTCTGCTGGAACCAGCATGCACAATAAAAATAAAAATCTTTCTTAGTGTGAAATGAAGCCATGAAAGGAGCTTCATGGTTCCTTTATGTGGAAGGTGTTTCTTCCTCAAGAGACAGGGAACAGCAGATGCTAGTTCACCCTTCAAGGGAAGAGCATATGAAGTGAGAACAGCTACTTATAATTCCCTGCGCTTAAATAATGAAGGATGAACAATTCAACAAGAGGAGTACAGACAGATATTATTAGTATGGTGTAAAATCTAGAGACGAAGCTGTAGCCTTGGAAAAGAAAATTAATATGTAAAGCTTGTGCTAAAAGGGTATTGGAAAGCAAGAATTTATTCCAGAAGTGTCCAAGAGGGAATAATGATTGCTCAGAATCCCTGCTCCACCAAGTGAATTCATTGTAGTGCAGAGAAAGGGCAACCCCTGGTATAAAGGACAGACTATTTCCTTATGCTGAGCAGAAGGCTCTAGAAAAAGCCTGTGTTGGTAAAAGCAGAAGTCTCTGGAGGAGTATAAGACAAGGGCAAGCATTCAGTGATACTTTTTATATTAGATTGTATTAGAAATTATAGTTGCTTGTATTTGCCCGTATGAGAAGGAAGGAAAATGATGACATCAATACGCTGAAGAGTGACCTGTTCTACATTCCTCTGCTAATATGTAGGGGTATCATAAACAGAGGTCTCATAAACAGAGGCTTAATTGCTAAAAGTTGCAGAGGAATATGAATCTCTTGTACTAATAGATGTTATCAAGAAAATACAACAGGACTGGAAACTCAAAGTTTAAGTGTGAACTTGCAGTAATCCACTGGCAGGAGAGTTGTGTAGGTGTGTAAAATTGATTTGAAAGGGAATGAAGAGGTGTGACTTGTGAATTGCTACTTTTTAAAGGTAAAAAATTAGTGCACAAGTAGGTCATGTTAGAAAAGAAAGTAAGTCTTCACCTTATCTCTTTATTATGCACATTTTGGTAAATGTTTTCTTTGGTTGCCTCTAGCCTTTCTATTATTTTAAATCTTTGTATATTCAATTTTTATTGATATCGGAATTTTAAGAGATGTCATAATACTGATATATGAAGTGATTTAAATTAAAAAAGATTGAAAGATTTTCAATGGCCATTTCAAAACAAGGCTTGATGTGTTACGTTACTACAAAATTAAATATATGCAGTTGAACTCTGAGCATTTGTATTTGTAATATATGAAAGTGTTCTCTTAAATTTGTGTCTCCATAATGACATTTGAATTCCAACTTTGGTATGTAATTTTAGTATAGTACTTTATGTTTGATTTTCAGCAGTGGTAGGGTTTTGCAGCTAGGTGGCTTACACTTTGAGCAGATTCTTCTTTTTGATCAAAAGGAGGAAAGCTTTTGATCTACCTCTTTATAAACTCACCAGAGCCAATCTTTCATACCAAAGTTTTATTGACCAGACAGTGTTTTGTCTTTGCAATTAACTTCTTCAAGGATACAGTGCTGTATATTAAAGAACAGTATTGATGTTACTGTGGTATTTTACCAGAATAGTTATTAAAGTATACAGTTAGTTACTTACATTTTCATGTCTGTGGTATCAGCCTGTTCCACTACTCTGCACCTGTACTGTCTCTGCCTTGTGTCCCTTCCCCTGCCAGCCCTGTCCCTTTCTCCGGAGCTGTGGTGGTGCCACATTGCCGTAACCCCACTACCGCTTGCATTAGTCACCACCATAGGATCCACTTCCCCAGAGATGGATCCTGGTCCCTGTGCATAAAAAAATCAGCAAGGTAAGGAGAAGGAAAGGCCCCTGCCATCACCAAAGACAACTTGAAACTCTTCCAAGCCTCGTCCAAAATAATTCTACAGTTCCTTATGGTAAGACACTTTTTCTGGTATTGATGTTGTGAATGTTTTAAAATGGCATCAGCCATTAATTACGATCACAACTTTTAATTCTGGGTTTCTGTTTCAAATCTTCCCCAGTTCAATCAGAACCAAAAGTTAATGCCCGTTGGCCAATTTCCAGTGCATGTCTCCACAGAACAACTGTTGCCTTTAACTGGTGGAGAGATCAAGGCTTGAACTGACAAAAGACATCTGTATCTTGGAAAACAAATTAATGTTTATGTTTTAATTTATAAGTTCCTGGCTCTTTTATGGTTCCTGTTTTTCAAGTAATGTCTCTTTGGATCCCTAGCTGATGGAGAGTCAAAATGGCAAAGGCCCATGAGAGAATTATCACAATACAACATCTGGTCTGCATTGGAAAAAGCTGAGAAAGGTATTCAACATCTCTGAGACTGAGAGGCATAGACTGACTTTGAAAGCCAGTCTATGAAAAATCATGCAGATTGTGGCCAGCTGGGCCAATCTAATGTTGTTTTGGGAAGAGCTACTCTGCTTCCTAGCATCTGAATTTTAATCTCACTTCAGCACAGATATGTGAGAGCTGGGAGTGGTATGAAAAGTGTTTGCTTTTCATAATGTTAATCTGAAGCCCACCATTGTCTTAATTATATTGTGGGGTTTTTCCAGTCTCCCAATTTTCTTTTGAGCATGTAGCTGAAGAGTCAAAAGGCTTTCCCAGGGCTTTTGGCATAGCTTTGTAGGAAGAAGGATGGAAAGGACTTTGTGTATTTTTGGAAGACTATTTTGCATCCTGCTTTAAACTATTCCAGAAGGTAAAAGGACATTAGCTACACTGCGTATTGGCTTCTGTACTGGTATGTCACTAACGGCAAAGAGTTTTGCTTTGCCTAATTGTTCCTGTGTTCTGCAGCCACAGACTATGAGAAACGCAAAGAAATCGTGGACCAGCCCAGGCAGTAAGGGTACCACTGGATTCAGAGGGAACAAACTCCTTCCACCACATGAAACTTTGGTCCTTTAAGTCATCGTAGCACTTGCAGAACAGAAACAATTTGACATGTATAACAAGAAACACTGCAAATTGTTTGCCAAACAAAAACATATACTGCAGATGGAAGAACTGATGAAAATTGTTTATAGTTGAGGAACTAAATGTGGATTTTTCAAGAACAAGGTTGCTCTCTTCCTTGCCAAGACAAACAAATCTGATAGAACATCTCATTGCTTTAGGCTGCCTGAGGACCCACTGGAAAGTCTATGGACCTTTCTCCACAGAAAATTTGTGTGTTGTCAATACATAAGTGTATTGTCCACAGTTGCACTGTGGCAGCTGCAGAGGAAGTGGAAGGTTCTCAGGAATACATGAGGGAGAACTGGATTTTTGGCTCCTGAAACAGTATGGAGTGCTTTTGGAAACTGTGAAACTTGAGCTGGATGTTACTGCTACGAAAGGTTATCTGTGAGTTAAACATAATGGTAATTAATCTGCTATCTTTCAATCTCAACACTAACAACATGATGAAATTGAGAATTCATATTCTTTAGAATTGCAGTCTTCCAAGATGCCTTCATTCCTACGAAGATGCCTGGATTTGCACTGTTAGAGGTTCTCAGTGTTAACCTTTAGAAATACACTGTGCACAGATGTTTTTACAAGGCAGTATATAGTCATCCCAAACAACTATTTTTAATGGGCCAACTATTTAGGAAAAGCATGTAACAAGAGCATAAATACAATCCCTCATACTGGCATAAAACATGGATTAGCAGAATAATATAGTTTGTACTACCCTGGTATATAGTAGGCCCTGGAAATATAAAACTAACCATGTCCTTAAAATTCTGTTATATCTGTAAACATATATATTGGAAAAGAGTGCCAGCAGCATTCTGGGCTGCATTAGGAAAAGCATTGCTGGCATGTGATTATTCCCCTTTACTAAGGGCTGGTGAGACCACAGTGGGAGTACTGTGCCCAGTTCTGGGCTCCCCATGACAGGAAGGACATGGACATGCTGGAGCAAGTGCAGAGAAAGGCCATGGAGATGATTTAAGAGACTGGAGAGCTGTTATATGGTTGCCCAAAGAGGTTGTGGAGTTGGCATCCTTGAAGATACGCAAAACCCAACCAGGCAAGGTCCTGGGCAGCCTGCTCCAGGTGATTCTGCTTTGAGCTGGGGGTTGAACTGGATGATCTCCAGAGGTGCTTCCAGCCTCAGTGGTGCTGTGAATATTTGAAGCAGTTTGCTTATGTCTTGTCAGCATTTTAGCTGGAACTTGACTGTGTAGGAATCCTAAAGAAAGCAAAGACTGTAACCCTAGAAATACATCCAGATGGCTGAGGCCCAGAAAAGGCATAAAGGGAGCTGCTAAGTATTTTGAATATCTCATCAGAGTGATATTTGACTTAAAAATAGAAATATAGAAGTGGCTTGCGTCTTACTATCAATGACACTGAATACCCATAATGATCTCTCACTTCAGCTGGACTGCAGATGGTAGTGGCCTCTCTCTATCTGAACACCTACTGTAGTTTAACCTTGCTCTGGAAAATCTCACCATATACTTTACTCTAGAAATGAATATTTGGTGCTTTATGATGCAGGATTGATTCGTTTGTTGGTTTGTTAAATGCTTTCTTTCCTTACTAGTACTGATTTTAACAAATTGCAATAAATTTTGACATACTACTTCAGTAACAATGTTTCAGGAAGTTGAGAATATCATAATTTGAGCAAGGTAAAATCAAAATACATAATTACATTGCATATTCTAAGGCACTTCATACAGTTAGCTTGTAACTATTCTTTTAGCACCCTCAGAATAAGAACAAAGCTGAAATTAAAAAATGGCTTGCATTTCTTAATAGACGCAAGATTTATATGGAAAGGTAGAGATAATGTGGTTTTTTAGATCAGCTGAATAGTGATAGGAAGATTTACCTGGGGTTTTCCATCATGAAAATGCTGAGGAACTAACTGGAACTTGCAGTGTTAAGAATTCCTGGATCCTCCTTCTTTAGAAAACTCTTTGTTTTTCATATTGCCTCTAAGAAAGAAGGAAGGCACTCTGGAAAACAAGAAATTGAGGACATTACACAAGGATTATAAAGCACTTGATTTGACTTTTTTTTGCACTTCAGCAAATGAAACAATAAGTAACAATAAGATAATAAGTTTATTATCAATATATGGAGTCACGTTGCATCTTATAGACTAAGACATAAATGTATAAATAACACCCACGCTAATTATCAGAAGACATCATATTTTGCTATGGGTGAACCCATCCTGAAGCCACAAAATTACATCTTCAGAATAAATAACATATGAAGGTCAAATAAACTTAGTCATAAGTTCCCATCTTCTGCCACCGCTTTCCCCTGACTTACTGCTTTTACAGCATATCTCCTCTGACTGTAGTAGTCTTTGCGTGGGGTGGGTTTTTTAGTGGGGAGAGTATTATTTTAAATTTACACCTCTAGCAGCAGTTCCTACTTCTACTGTTTTCCTTTTATAAATTTATAGCCTATTATATCTGTCCAAACCTGGTATAGCTCCAAGTCACCCATTTCTCAGTAATACAGGAAATTAAATCTAATGTCTAATAAGCGTAGAGGCTTATGCAACCTTAATTCACTGAAAAAAAGTATTAAATAACTTAATAATATTACCTTGTCTTTTGATAGCTAGAGAGTTGTGCACTTTGTTTTTCTGTAGACCAAATAGGTTCTGCATTTGGACTAGAGGAGACTGGGTTTTTCCATCCCTTTCTGCAAACTTTCTGAATGTCACCTCAATATTCTTCTCTTGTTGAAGGACCCCCTGAAATTTTCATGCCTAGGGTTTGATGCCCATCTCCACTTCTCCCTGTGGTAGGAACCCCCTTTGTTCCCCAAAGCAAGGCCTGTGTACCCCGTAGACTTACCCCAGGGGTGCTGGCTGCTTTCTCACTCATTTTCTCCCTCCCAGGATTTTCTCCAGCCTGACCAGATTTCTGCCTGTTGCACCCCGTTTTCTGTTAATACCCACTGTGGTTCTGTGTCGGTGGGTACAGCATTTAAAAATGCAGAAATCTGACTTTAAGCCGTACAGATTAGCACCATAATTTCAGGGGCTTGTCTCCTGCATGTATCAGTTTAATAAGTGGATTTATACTGAATAATTTTAAACTGTTAGAGCCCTCTGAAACTGTTTCTGTCTAGCTTCTGTAATACGTAAAGTCATATAAGGTCTCCAATGCTGTGGAAGTTGCTTTTGCGGTTGATATGCTAATTCAGCAAGAAATCAGTTCTTGCAGAAACCCAAAGAAAATTATTTTAATATAGTGCCATGCTACTTCGTTGACTTTAAGGAAAGAGATAATTAAAACATTCAAGGGAGTTCCAAGTCTCTGGAGAAAATACCATTATGGAAATATATGTTATTTTTACCACACAGCTTATTAGCTTCTTTTCTAGAAGCAAATCAACTGAATGTGATGGACACAAAATATTTTCACCTGCTCAGGAAGATGAGAAAGAAGATATTTTTATAAACTGAGTTCAAGATAAGAATAGACTTGGCACAGTCTCTTCTGTGTCACTCACCCCAGGTTTACGGTAACCACTGCTGCAATTTTCTGGATGAAAACTTCCGTCCAAATACATCCAGGGCCATTAATAAGGCTGCACTAGTGCAACTGATTGCAATGGGGAACAGAATTACATTGATGGTGCCTAAGGAGAAGGAGAATCTCTGCACTCGGTATGAATAAGGGGTAGCAAATGCCTTATTTTTTCCGAAACAAATAATTAAGTTAAATTGAAAATAATCTGAATAGTCAATCTCTAAGAATAATCACTAAGAATTTAGAAGCCCTATATTTATTCGAAACAGTGCACTTATACTAGGGAATTACTGAGCACAAAAAGTAAAATAACTGTAATGTTTACTGTATGAAGATACTAAAGGAAAACAATTTTACCAGCATAAACTGCTTCATCTTTTTGAAGATGAATAAACATGATGAAGAATAAACAAAATTTTGTTTATTGACGAATAAACAAAATAAAATTGAGTTTCTAAGAAACAATTCTAAAAAGATCTATATTGTAAAAATTGCATTGTCATTGTCATATTTAAAAGATATTTTAATTTCATGAGATATTAAAGCAAAAAAATGACATTTTACTCTATGTTCTTTTGTAAAACAGATACAATACTGCTATCCCCAAAGGAAAGACACCAGTTCCAACAAGAGTAGTGTCTGTTCTAGAATGAAGGATAAATGGTTCAAAATATCTACATAAACAAGAAAGTTAAAAAGCTTAATGTGAAAATAACATTGTATGTAACAGCCTCCTCTGTGTTCAGACTATTCTGTTTCAGATGGCCCAGGAACGCAAACAGGTATGACATCATATCATTTAACGTCATTAATAGAAGTGTTTCCTTTAAAAAGTACATTGTTATTTTCTGCTCAAACTTTCTTTCATTAATTCTGAAGTTCTTTTGGCCCAACCATCTCTGTGTATGTTTAGCTATGTTAGCTAAAGATGGTTTTCCAGTGTTTTCTGATATATATTGTTTGGTATAAAGTCTATTTAATTGCATTACATGACATTTTAATAAACTAACTTTCTAAAAATCTATATTGATGTATATTCTGATCTTTCCTGATAATCTGTTTCAGGGTGACATTATTGTGGAATGGACTACCTCGGAGGTTGCTTTAGCTATTTTAGCTCCATTCCTGTAATCCACTCCAGTCTTCATTTTTCAGCTGGTAACTTCTCCAACAAGGAACATTATTATAAAAAGTGGTTATTTAACAAAGAGTAAATTTGACTCTGAATTTCATTGTCATCTAGGTTTCTTTCTTGGTGCAATACCTGTAAATCAGATTATTTTCAGCTAACAGAGTCTTCAGAGGCCATGCCAATGCCTTAGCTGTACTCCTCATCCCTCTTCTTCCAAGGTTATGCAGCAGTGAGTGGCAGCAATTATTATTTACCTCCTTTACTAAAGATACATAACTGTAAGAATAGAGGAGGATGTAGGTTGTGGAATCCATGTAAGTAATGTGTCACCAAAACCCAGTAAGCCGCAGCTCCTGGGTAAGATCTGCAAACTCCACGGGAGATGGGTTTGCTTCCCTGGCTGACAGTACTCAGTATATCATTTTAGCTAGTCTGAGATTTTCTGTGCTTGGTTTCTTCCCAGAGTGGTTTGGTTTTCTCAAATGCTAGACCACTTCTTCTAAGAGTTACCTTAGATGTCAAGGAAGCATCCCCGTAAAGGTTTGTTAACTACCTGTATTTATTAATTTCATTCAATTTAGTGAACTCTGATGTTTCCTGTAACATTCCATTTCAGTTAGAAACGGCACGAGGGCAGTGGGTAGTTGCGGAGCAGCCTCTGAGGCTGCCAGGCAAAAACTTGATTTACTGGTTATTCCTATCACTGTAATGATTAATTGGGAAGAGTTTGTGAATGCACAAAAATCCAGAAGAAGTGAGAAGAAAGAAACTTGTGCAAACTTCTTTTAAAAAGAGATACTGTCTAACAAAGAAAAAAAAATGAACTGAGACAGCTACTTAAAAGAAGTTTTCTCAGCTGAAGGCTGCCGAGTTTCCATGCCTTGCTTTAATAGTTACGTGTTTGTCAAAGAGTTAAACTAGAAATGGAAATGCTCCTGTGGGTGAACTTTCATATACTCCTAAGGAGAGTTTGGGGAGGGGCTGTGGTATGGTCAGTATTAGTTGAAGGGCCTGCAGTGTTTGGGCTGCAGAGGCCATAGTTGAAGAGACATGAAATGAGGGGTCTGTGCCCCAATACCATGCCAGAGACACAGAAGCTGTTCACCCCCAGCAGGGTTTATACATGTGAGATCCCCAGGCAGAGTCCGGCACAGTCCGTTGACAGTCCAAGAGGGGAGGAATCTTGGTCCAAATCTTCATCTTCTCTTCCACCTTTACTTTATGCTAGTGTAAATGACAAGTTGTATGCAGTTACTTTTTGAAGGGATAGAAATAGAAAATGCAATTCAGTGTTTAATATTGTGCTTCCTGAGCTTACCCAGATAGGCACACACAGGATGGATATATGCTGCACACAACCTGGAGATCTCCTTCTGTTTAAAATTCTGGCTCCTCTGTGCTTTACTGATTTGCCCGTATAGCAGACAGAGTACGCATAACAGTAACACCCTGTTATCTCAACTGTGAAAAGTTGTTCTGGGAATCTAATGGCCAACAGAGTAGAATTTAAATGTATTTTTAATTTTGTTTTGTTTTTCAGCAAGCGTTTAAAAGATCCACCAGTTCACCTCTGTCAGATTATTTTTCTTGTGGCGTAACTTGGACGCTAATCTCACTGTTGAGTTTAGTGGAGTTTATGGAATAGGACCTAAGGTTTTCTCCATGTGTTCAGTATTATGGTTCTGATTTTGCAAGTCTTGTTGCTTGGGATACTTGCACAAGTCGTGTCTGTTTGCACAGCAACAACAGAACTGGGGTTCAGATGCTGCTAGTTAATCAATCAAGAAGGAATAAAAATAGTTTTGAAGGCCACCACTCTTCTCGGCTGATGCTCAGAAGAGTTGGTAAAAACTGCAAAGACAACTGAGTACACTGAAGACAATATTTATTATACATTTTATTTCATAAGTGGATTTTTAGGAGTCAGTTTTTTAATTTAGTTATTTCACTCTGCTTTAGCAAATCATGTGCGAATATAGTTGTTGTTTTTCCAAAATGCCTGCTCTGTTTTAGTTGCTTTTTTGCCGTAGTCAACTTTTCATTCCATGTAGTAATGTCCACAAGGTGGTGCCACAGCTAAAAAGTTAGCAATAAGACAAATATAATTTGATAATTCTACCTGCTTTTTGTAACTGACTAAAGTATCTGCATCATAAAAGAATTAATAATTACTTTATAAGCATAATATCATCTGCATGTCTAATGACATCACAGGTTTGCAAGCTTTTTTTCAAATCCCTCATGTAAGCAGAGCTGGGTCTGTCTGCTGTCTGAGTGGGAGCAACACTCACACACCGGTGACAGTCCAAAATCGTGTACAGAAATGAAGAGACAGCTCAGGGTTAAGCAGACAGGCTGATGAAGAATGAAGAACTGGATCCATAGAAACTAAGACCAGCTGAGCTGTGTATGTCCTAGCAGAGTTACCAGCGCAAATACCATGCCCCACGGATGTGTCTTCTCATGGAGAGCACGAGGAGATGTATATCTAGATTGCTTCAGCCGTATCACAGGAGTCAGCCTGAATCCGGACAAGCAGAATAGTTCATCCTCAGCTTCAGCTAAGTCAGCTTCCATGCAGTCACCCTAGTGTGCCTATGGCTCATCGTAGCCTACTTTTCAGAGTTTTTTCTACAGCCAGGGATAGCCAGGCTCCCCATTACCCTGTCATGTGATAACAATACAGTTGACTGTTAATTCCAAAGGGGTATGAAGTGCTTACAGAGGGACCTGGTATGAGGGCAGCTGGATTAGTATGTACAGGTAAAATTTATTAGTAGTCTTTTTTCTTCAATCATGGTTAAAAAGGCAGCCATCCCAAACTGTGTTTAGTACAAGATCAAGTACTCAGATCAAGTTTCTGAGCATCTTTCTACACAAGATCAGACTAGAGAAAGTAAAAGGCAATAACAGGGAATGTAAAATGGGTACATGTATTAACCACCCAGTACAGAAAAGACAATAAAACTTACAGGAAAAAGTTATTTGTGTGGATCTGAATGGCTACACTGTCTTACAGCACACTTGCATGTCCCAGAAGAGCTGAAGGGCAGAGGGGCTTAGCCATTCCTCTCGGCACGTGTGTGTTCAGTTCTTCAGCTACCCCTGGCCACGTGGCCATGGTCGCTTCTTGCACCCCTGCCCTGCTCCCCTCAATGACCTCTGCAATGCAGGTACGCATGCTAAGATAACGAATATTCTCTATGAGCTTCTGAAATGGATAGATTTAAGTTTGAGTCATTTATTCATCACATTAGTTTGTACCAAAAACAGCAAGAAAAAGGGATAATTTAAAATACCTTTCAAGCAAGCAGTGCATCGATTGTCGCTTCCTGCTAGAATCTCTTTTTGATATGGTAGACCTGTATCAGACAGAGAAAAATAACAGGTTTTGCATAATATATTTTCTCTAAATTGCTATATTATTATTTTAAAACATACTAAAATTCTGGGGGCTTGTAAGAGACTCAGTGGAAGTTACATATGCCCATGAAAGATGGTCTGTCCCCCAGCTATAAAGCGGAATGAGAGTTAGAGGCTTATTGAGTCCAATTCTAAAAGTTGTCAAATAACACAACTGCCACCTCTGGGTTTTTTTAGGTGGTTTACAGTATTTTAAAACTTTGTATTGGTTTTAACATCTGTTTGGAAAAGTCAGAATCAGAGAACTAACTAAAAGTACAAAGTCACTGAACAGGTCAACTTGATTTAATTTCTGAGTCAGTCAGTCCAGGTAGTTTGGACTAACTGAATCACGACAATGACATTCAGTCAGAGTATTCCTGTAAGATTGTCCTGAGTGTATGGCTGCAGTGTGTGTTGCAATTAAAATGACGTATTTCAGTTTTAGTTTGGACTTTGCTCTTTCTCCAATTTCATAAAATTATTTTCAAAAATGTTTATTTTTCAGATATCTTACATAGAGAAGAAATTAGGCTCTATTCTAAAGGGAATGGCAGAGCATCTGAGATCATACATTTAAGTCTCCACTGTATGTAAAACCCAGGTATGCATTATTTTAGTAATTTAACAACTGAATTGAAATCCTGAACAGTTGCCCTTGCAACATTTGCAATGATTTTGCGTTCTTGTTGGAAATCCCGTAAGTATTTTTAAAACATCAAAACTGTTTTTCCTCTAAGTCTGGTTTTCTAGTTTCCCATTTAGGCAATCATGAACAAAACATGCTTTAGCTCTATGTCTATACCTAAATCTATATTGAGATCCCATTAAATACTAGAAGGAGGTAACTTCCAGTATTCTAAGTTAGGAGTCAGTCTGAGCATGGCTCAGAAATCATCCTGCGGATGCAGAGTGTTAACCGGAAACAATTTAGAATGGCAGTGGTATCCTGCAGGATGTGTGCAACTCGTTCGGCTATGTGTTGATTTACACAGGACTACCTTATAGATTATACATTCTGGTAATTGTGGTATTGTTATTGCTAAGCTATATCTAAGCACAGGAAATACATACAGAAGTGATAACATCCACTCCTGTTTAAAAAGCAATATTTTATTCTTGTCGAAAAACTCATACATAATACGGCATTTGCAAGAGAAAATAGACAATTTCCTAATTAGGACTTAGCAAGGCTTTTAGGAAAAAAGCTGATTCATTATGGGAGGCCCATAACCAGCATTTAAAAATAAATGCACATAAACTTTTATTCTTAATCACTTTACATTTTTTTTTTTCCAGTATGGTCCCTAATCTAAGATCAGGAAGGAGACAGTACATTTCCATCTGAAAACACAAGAAAATCAAAATAAATTTTCAGTGTGTCACCAAAACCACAGTGCTAGGTTTCTGTTAAGGAGAATGAGTAATACCATTCTAGCTATGTAGAATGCTGTGAGTGGGTAATAATTCCATCTGACTGATAGGGCAGATTATGTATTCTGCAAGAAAATTATCCCATCTAAAATCTTGCCCTATTTCTTCAGCTCAGTAAGGAAGCCTACCCACCACACCCATTTACCTGAAGTCTCTCTATGCCTGCTTGTCTAATATTAGGATTCAGGAACAGGCCTGTTCTCCATCCAACATCCCCAGCCCCATGTTGCAATTCAGGAACAGACTGGCTCCAACCTTGACTTGAAAAGAAGCATCCGTTCCTGCTGCTGCTCCCGGGATGTGGGATTTGAGTTCATCCTCAGCTCTGCAGCTGGAGATAGTGTACATTGAGGTCCCTCTCAGAGCCTCTCTCACCATTTCTCTTTAATAATGTAGGCTTCAGACCTATCTATGCACTTACAAAAATTACTGATCAAGTCAGGTCTCCCAAGTTCCCTCCTGGAAGGGGGTATGGATCTGTCCAGAAGAGGGAGGGAATATCTGTCAGATTTTGTATGCCAACCTCTTATCCACAGACAACACTAAATGACAAAACACAGTTAACCTATTATGCATGCTATGCCTATTTCTTACTTTGTTTCACCAGGGAAAATAGATGAAAATTGGTATCAAGTTTCCCTCTTGTTCCTCCCAACAATACAAAATTACTAGGGAAGAGAAAATAAGACAAAGATTTAACTTTATGGAATAATTAGAGGAGAGCATATGATGTTCTTTCAAAAGGCCTTCCAGCTAAACAGGCTTTTTTTTTAATATTATGAAACATTCTTGCCTATATTAATACATGAGAAAAGTAACAGTAGAACTGTGAAACAAATTAATACATCCAAAAAATGTAAACCCCTGGGCCATAGCTAAATCTATATCCATACTGCAGCATGATGTCAATTGTATTGCGGGGTAAAATCAGAGTTAGAGTTGATGCTATTTGATACTTTTCCTGTTCATAATCCTGGAGCTTGTAATACTGTTGCAGATCAATAATACCATGCTATACTGTGTAAATTGGTTTGTTGGAATGATAGTTGTGAGGTTCTAAACAGTCACTGCAACACATAATAAAGGATTGACCTACTAACGGATCTAATGGTGAAGTGATAAACACATACACAAAATAGCCCAAAGCCTAATGATTTGCTTCACGATTGCATTAAAAGCTTTTTATTGTTTTATATCTATATTACTTAACATTAAGAATGCATTTGTCTTTATGAATTTATAAATGCTACTGGTCTGAAATTTTTGTGCTGACAGTCCAACTAACACTGAACAGAACTTTAGTTTTGTCAGATCTCATATGAGCAAAATTTTGAAATAATAAGGTGGCTGATGCCTCTGAGTTAATATTAATATGCCTTTGCTTTGGGGGGGAGGGGGGGAAGGCTCATTATAATATTCTTTTGGAAGTGTCACCTGCTTAGGTAAGCTTTGATTTACAAGGTAATATGAAGATATGTTTAATTTTAGATATCATCTTCAGTATTTTTCCTGAGTAGGAATCTCTGTCCCTAGTTTAAACTTGTAATATCCTGTTTAACAAAGGAGCAGCTTCAATAGTACTTAGAGTACTTAATGTTATGCAAGTTTTCAAAGTTTGTTGCTGGGATCAGGGCTTTAAAAGCAAAGGTCAGGTAAAGGTGCCTTCTTGGAACACACTAGGATATGAGCCTCTATGTTTATTTTTTCTTCATAAGTCTGCTTATTAAGTAGACCAATAATTAACTTTACCTTGCATGTAATTAAATATATTTGTATTTGTGTGAGTCACGGGAAAGGAACAAATATATGTATTCTGTTGAACAGCACACCTAACATGGCTGTAGCGTGTGTGAATCTTTCTGCAGTACATTCAGATGTTGGCTTTCATTAAGCAGTAAGAGATGTTGTCCGCAAAAATATCTCACGACTTCAAAAAGAGATTCTAACGTCTGTCTATTCCACATGCAAAATATATTTCATCACTCTTTTACATGACATCAAAATCATTGTGTCCTTCCTTAATCGTGACTATGGAGGATCGATTACAATGGAAATGAAGGTACTCTGCGTGCCATACGATTTGTAATTAGCTTGACATATCCAGAGGAAATCTGTAAGTTACTTTAGTCTCTTCATTTTGCCTTGTCTCAAATCTGTCTGATTTTGTTTGAGTTTATAAGAGCAACTATATAAAAGCAACTGATTTTTTAGTGGAAATGTGTATTTTTCAATTGAAGTGCTCTAACAAGTCCTCTCATTAAAATCCCCTGAGTTCTGTCGCTTGCAGGGAACCGTGCGGAGCCCCAGAACCCTTGTGACTGTTGGATAACTCAGAAGCTTCCTTATCTTGCTTGAGCAGTATGACATAGAGCAGTATGACATAACTCCAAAACACCTGAGAGGTCTTTAGGGCTTAAATATTTGGTTTAAATATCTAAAAGATACAAGTTTCTTAAGCGTTAGAAGACAAAGAGTTTAAAGATCAGATTGAGCCATGCCTCTTGCATTTGCTTCTTTAATAAAGCTGTCAGGGTGCCGACCAGCTAGCCTGCCAGATGCGCTCTTCCGTATTTTGGGTAAGTAATCGCTTGGGCCTGGGATCTACTGTACAAGTTATGTCTGAACCCATTTGCAGTTATTTTAGGTGACACAATAAAGTGGTCAGCATGAACTGAGAAGACTTTGTCTAGCACTTTGTCAGCGTGCCAGAAAAAATTCTTTGGGATTCAGAGTCTAAGGTTTAATTTCAATTCATTGTCAGGATGCTGAATATTATTTATTCCACACTAGGGCTCATTTTAATCCAAAACACTGTCAGCTAGCATCAATGCAGGCAAAATGATATTTCTTCCTACATAGAAGCCCATCTAGATATAAACCAGTTTTCTCTCCTGTCTCTGAATTTGGTCTGCAAGGACAACAGGAATGGAGACTGCAGCTGGTCTGGGATTCCCTTTCACTTGATCGTGTGTCAGCAGCCTGATCTAATTAGGCAAGTCTATTTTTCCACAAAATAAAATTGTTATAGACAACAATATGACAAACTGAAAACTTCTCAAAGTTGTTCAATTATATCTAGTTTTGAAAAGGAGCTGTATCGAGCAGATGCTCAGCGAGGCAATGAAGCCCAGTGGGCAGAGTGCTGGACGGGGATTGAGAAATCTGGGTTCTTGTCCAAACTCTCCTGATTTTTGAATGACCTTGAGCTGCCACTTCTCTGTGCTTCAGTTTCACACTCTGTATGGGGAGGATAATAATCCTCCATAATGATTTTAGATTTACTGAAGAAAGGATCTGTATCAACGCTAGGCATTTCTTGCCTTAGCCTGAGCTAGATGCAGCTGTGGTTAAAATTGGCCAGGATTTGGTCAATACTTCGTGTATTCCAGAAAGTCTGGGAAACTTTGGTTGTTAGACTCCTTGCTTTCTGTTGTCTCTCCAAACATATTTCCATGCAAAAGGTCTTTCTTATCTTTCAGACCATTACAAAATATCTCCAGAACATTTCACATTATTTAGTTGCCACATTAATACTCACAGTTCTTACTAACATTACTGGGAATTGTGATTGCCAAGTGCCTCTCAAGATCGTACAAACGATAACTTCACATAGATAATGTATTTTTGACCAAAAAAAGTGTTTTGCAATGTTATACTTAGCGTATCTGGGGAAAATTTGTGTCAGTTAGTTTATGTTATATTTCAATTGGACTTTCAGCTTGAGTTTAAAACACTCTGATTGAAACAAACAAAAAAAAATTTTATTATATCTTGATTTTGCACATTTTGTATTGATATACAACTACAAAGTCTGTGCACAAAAAGAACAGTCTACTTTCAAAACTGTTGAATGCTTTGACCTCAAGGGCATAGAAACTGTTGACTCATTGTTTTTACTGCATATAATATTAGTCCTTTGTCACATCCAGGGAATGACATCATCTTCTTCATTGTTAGCAGCAGGTTTGAATAATAGAAAAAGTGCAGCATTAGTTGTCTGCTGTATTTGCTCTTAATAAATGAATGGATATCTGGTATCAAGATTCAGATTAGGATTTTTCAGTAACATTTAGAACAAGTTTGTGCCCAGGCCCCACAAGGACGTTTCCTCCTGCCCACCGTCTGCAGGGCAGGCAAGCTGGCAGGGAGCACCGAGCCTGCAGAGTGAACGTCACTGATGGTACTGGCTTCTCAAAAGCGATAAGGGGAGACGGGAAAGGAAGAGACTAGGCACAGAATGAAACACATCTTTTCTTCAAGGTCAGTTTAATAAAAGGCATCCCTGAACTTCTGGGAATCATATTTCTCTGGAATCCGAAATTGTGAAAGGTAATTCTCTGAAAATAAGTCATCTCTAGGACATGCTAACAAAATGGGAACTGATTATCTTCAAAAGACACCAGCATAAGTATTTTATCCATTCCAAATTTGTATTCATGTCTATCAGTCTTCTACTCCCTACAACTAAAATGTCTGTGTCCTATTCTCAAAGAGTAATTCCCTACTAGAAGTATTTGTTTATGCCTGCCTTCTTCATGGAAGAAGGATACACCGTTATAGGTAGTAATCAGGCTAGTGGAAGTCTTCTTTGGGGTGATACACCCCCTTCTTCTATAGGATTCTGCAGAATTCTTTCATGGCAAGGAAAATTTTAAGTGTTGCTTCCTGAACAATGAATATTCCCAGTGAAACAGAGTTTACTCAGGGAGAGATTCCTTGAGAGTCTGATAAAGTGCCAAATCCTAATCTGTTTCCATTATCCACTGCCTTTAAGTCTTCCCAGAAAAATGTGATGTATTTCATTATAAAATTATACCTTTGTGGTCCCAAAAAGATTTTATGCCAAATGTAAGTTCCTGTGTTCCATCACGCTGGACTTTGAAAAGCTGAAATCCATACAGCTGTGAGAGAAGAACCGAGGCAGCAGGCTGGGAAAGTTGGAGGCAATGGGTTAAGGATCCAGTATTGCTTAATCGCAGAGGCCCACGATTGGCTCCGTACCAAGAGCGGACTCAGACAAGGGGTACACACATGGAAATACTTGCTAGAATGCCAGAGGTAAAAAAAAAAAAAAAACAAAACAACAACAACAACAAAAAACCCCCATGCTGTAAAAGATTAAATTCAGACCCACTGTCATGGAAGCAACAGGGACCTAAGGTGTTGGCCTTTTTGCAACAGACTCATCTGTACTCGTGCAGGTAGAGACAGCTGCCTTGCAAGTAGATGGCTGAGGTTTAAGCAGGTGCATCTACCCCAATTCCTATCCCAAACTTCTCTTCCAAATTTTGGACTTCTCTGTTATGAAAAGTACAAAATATTTATTCTTCTTTATGCTTTTTTCTTTATATTTCACATGCTCTTGCAATATGACACCTGACTCCTTTTCTCAGTCTTCTGTTCCAGTCTGCAGTTCCTCTTCAGTCAACATTTCCAAAAGATCTCAAGTGGCATGAATTTTGGTGAGGCTAAATCACTTGATTTTCCCTTACCCTGTTTAGAAGAAGCTTGACTTGGACAAAAGCAATAATGCCAGCCATTTCCCTTCATCCCTTTAAAATTACTGGCCACCTCTAAAGAACTTGGTCTTTCTTTTATGTCGCTCTCTGACAACTCGCCTGAGTTAAACAAGTTGCTGTGGCCAAATGAAATGCTTGGGAAATAGACCATACAATTAATTTGCAATAGTAACTTGTCTCAGCATCATTTATCTTCCTCTCAAGGGGAGTGCTGGCTCAAGCAAAAGAAAAGATTAACATCATAAAAATATAGTATATATATATTGAAAGTATAGTATATACAAGTGCTACAGGGTCATCTCTGCCTTTCTGAGAAGTGGATGAAAATGTGGTGTGCCAGAGCTTTGCTTTGGTTTTCATAGGTGATACCAAATTTGCCCCATTTATGAATATAATAATAGGACTTGTTGATTTAGACACGTCAGCAGCTTTAAGGAAGAGAATAAAGGTATGTGAACAAAAGGAAAGTTGCAAGCAAAATAACAGCAAATTTTGGAAAAAGAAGGAAATACTTCTTCTGTGAATATGCAAATAAGGTTTCCCATGTTTGTTTAGGGACAGAAAAGACTTGAGGTTTTAAATTCAGCCAAAATAGAAGCTTTCATTTACAACGACATTTGAAATGTTGACCTTGAATATCAAACTCGGTGGCAGCAACTCTCATTTTAGAAGTAAGTGAATATATCCAATAAAACTCAGAAATACTCACAAATGACTGAGTGAAGCATAGCTTACAGAAAAGTTAGATGTAACAGGAGTCTGTCATTCTCTATTTGCTCTAAAATGCCCTTTCCTCAAAATGGACCAGGTCTGATTTAAGGAATTTTGCCTTTTGTGAAAATAGTCATAAAATATGGAAGAAAATACAGAATGTTATTTGCTTCAGTTCATGTAAACTAATCAGGCTGAATGATGAGAGAGCCTTCCTGTAATTCGAAGCACTACTGAGTACTATGCATGAAACAGTGTTCCTCCCCCTGTAAACAACTCGAGCTTTGCATATGTATCAGTGTAGAAAAACAAGTATTGACTTATTCACAAATTACTTTTTAGGCACTGGATTCCCAGAAATGTATTTGTATAATAGAAGCAAATGAATTTGTTGATAATTTAATCAGTTTTTGTTTCGTTTTATGGCCTTAAAGACAGCTTTGATCTTAAAAAAAAAAAATGTTTGTCATTTTGAAAAGCAGAACTTTTATCTCAACTCTGATGCTCACTTCCTTACTTCTATTTCCAATATAGATTTTTGACGTGGATTCAGTACGCCCTATTTCATTTTCTTTCAGACTGCCAATTAAGGTGTTTCCTAATATTTTATCAAACAAACACATTCTCTACAAAAGGCTAACTTGTTCTCCTGCTTTTATTATTTATGTATCTTTCCAAAATGAAGCACTTTGAATGGGGTACCTTTTTCTCATGTCCAGTATGGATTTTTTAATTCTGCTATTCTGCAGGACAGTAAGGAGAGAAAATAAATCAGATGTTTTATCAGATTGTGCCTTGATCAGATTTTTCTGTGTTCTCAAAGAGAACAGTGTGGAGCAAGTAAAGTTCCTGCATTTTTAGCTTTGAAAATCTTTTAAAGACCCAACACTACGAGTGGAGTTCTACTCATCTTAAAAAAAGACTCATATTGCTCTACCATGGTCATACCTGACCATTTAGGATCTCTTGGTATTTAATCTCCGTTAGATGAATTGGGAAAAACTTATCAGTAAGAGCCAAAATACAGGCAGAATTTTGCCCACCATAATACATCCTATCACTGTCCATCACTGACATGAGTGGGTGATGAAAACTGTCTGTAACTGTGCTTCTGGGTTCATCTTGATATGTAGCAACCTAGGAAATACTGACACTGTGTGTTAGTTAGGTATTAACCATGGCGGGAGAGATGTGTGAGCTTTCACATTAGGGAATTTTGCTGTCTTTAAGGTATAAATTGAAATTAATAATGTTAGTGATAAGTTCGTGGTGGCCATGGAAGTCTAAAGGTTGTTGTAGGGCTTGTGTCTTTTAATAGGCAAGTTAGAAAAGGTAGACAAGCTTTGGGGCAGACAAGAAAGTAATGTTGCCTTCCTTGTATGATACTCTAGCTATAGGCAAAGGATGTTGCAGATTTGTTCTGAACATTAAGTAATCCAAGAAAACAACAGGGCTGTGAAAATCGAAAAGTTAGGCTTTAACTCTTTTCCATCTCCTTTCTTACCTTCTCAAATTATACTGCAAAGATCCAGAGGCTAGACCTCTGGGAAAGCTCCTCAATCTCTGGGGAAAAGTCTGAGGAAGATGTTCTTCAAAATAATTTACCATTTAGTTTCCTCAGTATGGTAGAAGCTAGATACAGCTCTTCTAGCTCCTCTCAGTCCTCCACAGATGCCTCTCATTTATAAAAGGCACCTAATAACAAGTAAACCTTTTTGAAACATTTGAAAGACTTCCCAGTGCTTCAAGGTAGCTAATATTCTCATTATTTATGTTCCCAACTTGATTTCTCTCTTTTGGTGCCTCCAGTGCAAAATTATTACATTGTCAGAAACAAGTCAAGTCTAACTTGTGGGGAAAAAAAATTGGATTCCATCGTGTGTTTCATATTGTACCATTATGAAAATGGTATCTTAAATTCGAATACTTCAATTGTACCATTAGATGGTGTCATTATGTGGCTTGCTAATTGATAGGTTATTCAAATGAACATTATAATTTTAGACTTCTTAGAAGCATCCATATGAAGAATTTCCAAACTACAGAGAAGTGAACTGGGTGTTAGGAAGGAAAAACATTGACTGAGAATATTTCCTAATGCATGTCACTGAAAAATCGTTACATAACTGCTGTGTGCATTCCAGGACTTGGTGCAGTCTATTTTTAATACCTGGTATGAAAGAACTTCCTGCTACTTTTTCTCTTTGAAGGCTGCTTTGTGGTTCATTAGATCATGTTTTCAGGCCAATTTTTCTGCTATCCTCAAACCTCATTTTTCCTGCTAAAAAAAAGGTGAAACTGTATCAAATGGAAGACGGTGCTGAGCATAAAATATCATTAAGGTACGTTATGCAAATGTTGCAGTGGTCCCAGAACTAAGCATTGCCAACTCAGGCTTAATATTAAACCTGAAAAGAAATCTGAACATGTTAAACACATGCACTTCTAAGAAAAGCAAAAAGACCTTTTATGCCAAGCAACAGCACCTAGCAGGAGTTTTCAGATTTGTGTTTATTAAACCAGATTTTTTTAATTAAGTTAGAGAAGTTTTAATTTCGTACTGTTCTCCATACAGTGTTATCACAGGTCACCATTTTGACCACAATTTATATAATCATGATCATTAAGATAAAGCGTTTTGCTTAAATGTAACCAAACATCTTCAAACATAGGCTATGCAAGATATTTCAGAATATTATAACTGCACAGAAAGTTTACAGCATTAGTGTAATTTTGCTGTTAAAATCCTGGAGAAACAGAGACCGATAGAAATGAAATGGCCAGAGGGACCACCATTTTCACCTCGTCTGACTTCCTGCAAAACAAAGGCCACAGGACTTCCTGAATTAATTTCTTTTCAAGCTAGAACATATCTTTTAGGCAAACGTGCAGTCAAATGACAGCCAGTCCATTAGATCTGCTAAAAGAATTTAAAAGTATTAATTTTATAGTTAAAAAAATAATGAATGCACTTGCAAATTAACAGGCAGTTCATTGTGTATTAGAAGGGACTTCTGTCACTCTCTTATTTTCGTCCATAGCAGAGAAATGGCATGACAATTTTAAATGCAAAATAGCATTCAGTGGTAATTGCTGCAACCGTTGCCACGAACCTGCTCTTGAAATCTCTGGCAAGGAGGCAGCGGAGCGTTTTAAGTCAGATGACTGAAACAGGTAATACCCTCAACTGTCCAACCTGCCGCTCTGACATACATCACCGTTGCCACAAAAGGGAGGTTTCAACATGTAGAGCAGCTCCTGAACTCCCTTAGGTTTCACCTTGGTGCATGAAGGCAGACGGTCAACTCTGGGCGACGTGGAGCACCTTTAGGGACCAATAAGTTATTCTTTCCCTGGGGGTTGTAATGGTAAGCTCACCAACGAGAGCGTGGGGATGAGGGTACCTGCTTTACTCCACAGGTTTAATCCATCGGCACATGCAGAGCAGAGCCAGGGTATTTAAGAACCCCAGAGGTAACAAAATATTTGGACTTCCCTTACCGGTGCTTTGATGTCCTCCCACCAGAAGCAATTCTTTCCCCCCCCTTCCCTCCGCTGTCTCCATAATGTTTCATCGCCACCGAATACTTTTTGGTCATTGATTTCTGCACTTCTGTAGATCTTTCAAGTTGGTTTTGTTGCCAAAGAAACTGCTCCAGCCCTCAGTCCCAGTGGTCCCAGTGTCAATCCCAGCACACGCCTCCCTCTCCCTCTTCACGTCAGAGCACTCTGGATCATAACATTTATTTTTAGAGGAAACATCTTCACCCAAAAATGTGAAATCTGGATTCTACTTATTTCAACAAAGTTGTTATTAAAAAATTCATTACAGGTCACTTAAAAATCTTCCACATTTAGGCCAAAGTCATGGAACTGCTCTGCTTAATCTTGTTCAGTGCTTCATAATAACATCTTGTTTTCAGTTGCTTGTAACCATTTAGGATGGTATTTTCCAAGCCAAGCATCTGCCCCAGGTTTAATTTTTGGCAGTTTCCAGCTAAACCACTGTAGTGATTTTCAAGAACAAGGTTAAAAAAATATTTTACCCATATTAAAAAATAATAATTCGGTTGCTTCATTCAGAAGTGTCGGTATCCCAATTTCTCTACAGAAGGCATTTGAAATGGAACACTGTCACTGGTCTAGTTTCATCCATGTACCTTTTGAGCAGCAACTTGGCATTTGGCAGCGCAATTGCTGTGGTTTCACAGATGTGCATCCAAATGTAACAAAGTTATAGGACTCCATAAAATCTCAGTTTGCATGTGATCGGTTAAGAATTGTTAGCTTTTGGCAGCTAGATTTTCCGACGATCAGCCCGTTCTGCGTTCAGTGGCTGTATGGCATGCAGGCACCACGTGCAGCTTTTTCGCAGAGCAACCAAGTACGCGCTTTGCCCAAGGCGGTGGGGACCGAGCAGCGCTTCTCTGCAATTTCTCCTCCTGCGTTCCTAAGAGATTACTGTCAGTGAGGTCTGGGTACCCCTCCTATGTGCAGCATCTCCCTTTCTTCTGTTGCTGCTGAGCAGTGAGAAAAGGAGGACGGGTCACAAAGATGAAAGAGTTTGGGAGGAGGCCTGTAACCGGCAGAGCATGGGAGGGAGCAGGAGGCGAGAGGCAGAAGGAGGAGATGAAGGCAGTAGATGCCAGGGAGACAACTATTATTGACCAGTGTTAGGACTTCTCCTAGGACAACTAGGACATCAGGGACAGAAATCAGTTGTGGAAACAGTTCTTCATGACTAGGAAAAAAAGAAGATTATACATATATACATAATGCGATTCTGCTAGGCAAGGGGGAAAGAATATGCTATATTAGGTAAGGAGGTTAATAAGCATAATGGAGATAAAGATAAGATGCCGGGGGAAATAATTAAGAAAAAATAAGAGGGTGGATGTGCAGATGAAGGAACGGAAACTAGGAGATGAAAATAGAGTGTGAAGAGTGCAGGAAGGCAGGAGCCAGGGAATGGGGAAATGGATAACCAAAGCGTGGAAGAGCAAGAGCTGGGGTTAACTGAAAACAGCACAGAGGAGGAAGAGAAGGCAGGAGCCAGGCAGAAGGAAGATCAGTTAAAAGCATCAAGGGAGAGAAGGAGTGTGAGTGTGCAGACTGAACTCTAAGAATAGCTGATTTTTTGAGTCAGACATCAATGCAAATTGTGATTTAGCTGTAATGGTATAAGAATAGGAATTGGGTACGGCTAGCATCTGTATCAAATATTCTGGATCTCTTGAGCCAGAGCTCCAGAGTTAAGGTGACTGCATGTCACTATCTGTTTACTTTTCAGGCTTCCTCTGACTTTATTAACAAACATTTGAAGTGCCTGAAGTGCAATATGCTTTTTTTTAACCACAGTAAAAAACATTTCTGCAAAATACATTTGAAAATATTTTAAGTAATTTTAAAATTATAGGTAGGGCTGCCAGCAATGCCTCTCACTGGCAGAGCAAAGCAAGGCCCTGCTCTTAGCTCGATGGCCTTTCACTGGGGGTGTTTGTCATCTAAGAGGGCTTGCACCATCCCCACGCTCATTAGGCACGCTTCATCACAGGGATGAGCAGCACTGCCTTTGCAAGTTTTTCTCCCACCAGCTAGGAACAACAACACCTGGAGACGTGGGACGAGAGAGGTGGAGAGGGCTGGGTGTGCTGGGTGGCCTCTGCATGCCCACGGGCAGAGCAGAAATAGAGGTCACTGGAGCAGGACCCAGGGAGTGCAGCAGCTGGAGGTGGAGAGGGAAGGGAGGTGTCCTGCCCTGTGGTACTGCTAGAGCTGCAGAGGCACCAGAGTTACACTCTTCCAGGGATAAAGTAGGGGGAAACAGTGATATTTGCCTCTAACGTGATGATTCAGCTTGCAAGCTGGGATTTCTTTAACATAAATGGCAAACGCTCCCCCACAAGCAGCACGTTTGGTCTGTCATGTTCTCTGTCAGCTGGAAGGCAAGCTTTGCAGAGCTGAGCTGCTTTACTTTCCTTTTGAGAATGAAAGTAGCACTGCTGTCAGAAGATTAAGTTGTTGGTATGCATCAGGTGATACGAAAAATTACTCTGAAACTACAAATGGTCTGACATACATTTATTTTTATATACTTGGGAGTGGTAAGTGTTGATTTTCTCTCTATTTGTCTGTTTGTCATACTGATAGATTAAAAACACAAATTACACTCCTAGTAACTCCTAGGGGTAAGGCTGTTGTTACTACTTGGTTCCTCCTACAGATTAAACAGAGCTAAGAGTTGATACATTGACCTATTGCTTCTTGAAGCAGATCTCTGCTCAAATTCTGACCTACGTCCCAGCTAAAAATGCGTTCAATCTTTTCTTAATTTGCAATAGATACTTGTGTACATTACAAAACCATCTCGCAATTTGGCAAATTAAGTTGTCTGTGGTTAGCTCTGGAATTGCAGAGATATTGCAGTGCACTGCAGCATTGCATAACGAGCTTCCCCAGACTTTGCCTTACTCGAGTGAGTAACAGGAATCCTTATCGCTAGTGAGCATCAGATTCATCCCATTTTTGAGAAAAGAATTAGTATCAAATATACGATGGGCATGTTATGCCTTGTGGCTGCAATGTTTTTTCAATTAACTTCTCTGAATATACCACAATGAAAAGTGTCAGCTTTTTGCCTCAGAGGCCTATAATTAGATTAAATGAATACAGTTAATTATCTACTACCTTCTTTACACAAAACAATATGTTTCTATAAATTAAAATGCTCGTACAGGAAGGAAATCGTTCCTCACTCCAATATCTGCATAAGGTGCTGGATTGTGAATACTGTGAATATATCATAGTGTAGCACAGCTTTTTGTCTGCAGCTCTTATTTTACAGGAGCTAAAATTACATCCGAAAACCCCACAGATACCACACTATTTAGAGCATATATGTTGGTGCAAGGAGGTGATATTATTAAGAGTTACAGTGCTCATAAAACAAATACACTTTTCTCTTTCATAGATGTTCTCTATAAAATTCCCTTAGAGAGATTAAATACAGCTTGCTTTGTATACCTACAGTCCCACCCTCAAGGACTATGGTATGTCCAGATATAAAGCTGCTTTTTCTAGCAGAGTGTACTTCTCCTTTCAGAAAATTTAAATAAATCCATTTTGTAGGAAGTATTTACAATCAACAGCTCGGTTTCCAGGCCTGTTGGTATTCTAGCTAGTGTGGACTGAAAATCTGCTCTCTTTTCCAGCATTACTAAATATAAGCAAAAGTTCATGACCGATCAATACGCTCCCATCCTCACATGCCTGATTTAGAAGTGCAGATATTCAAATGGTGGTACATCACCTCCTCGGTGGGAACATATCTGAAGCAGAAAGCACTCTTTTTGATTTGACAAAGTGTATCCAAATGTCCCTATTTCCATCAGAATAGATGTTAATAACTTCAGGCCTAAACATGCAATCCTCCCTCACCAGAAAATTACAATTAACTTTAGCAGAAGCCCTTATTCCGGCCTGCAGTATACTCTGCATATAAATGCAGTGTGTACCCAGGATTGGTCTTGTGTTTCATTAGGGTCAAACCCTGAAAAGCTTTTGAATACTCAGTGTTCCTACGGGACATCGCATTTTATTGTGGTTTGTGCTGTGTGAGTATCTTTTCCTTTAAACGTTCATTAGCTCCATGTATAAAAGTGTTCGTTAAAATATCATTGTGTTGATAATAATCTTAATATTGAGGAGTGAAGAGAGCTGTGTTGCCATCTAAATGCTGCCCGGTTTCCTGCTCTCAGGGTGTAATGGGAGAAGAGAAAGACCATCCTGATAGGCACTATCTGCTGAAGGAAAACTTTCACCAGGAGCTGTGAATTGACTTTAACCTTTTAGTGGCTGCACTGTGAAGCAAAATGTTTCATGCTTCCTACAGAGAATGAAGCTTTTTTTTTTAATTTAAAATACTGATAAATACCAGTGGCCCTCCTAATTACTTCTACAAATATCAGAAAGCAGTTACAGAGGAACAAAGAAATGCAACTGGAAACATGGTTCAGTGGTCTTGTACTTCCCTGAAAAGCTGATTATACTTTTGGCTGATTCAGTTTCTTTCAGAGGGAATTTACCCTTTTTGGCAGTTTGAGTTTCAGCAGTGCTGATTGGACTAACGGCAGAAAATGCATCTTGGGCTGAGGAAATTAACCCAGGGTCCTGCGTGCATCAAACTGCATTTTGCCAGCGAGCCCTAGATTTTGTCCTTTAGCCCCTCTGTGTGCCTTGTTTTGCAGGATTCAGAAGCCATTTTAACACTGGTTTGAGCATAGAGACATTTCATTTATGCTTTCGCAGGTGCCTTGCCCAATTCCCTGCTTTCCCTGGATGACTTATCTTTTAGGATAAGCACTAATGAAAGGTCAAGGTTATTCTAAAGTATCCGACACACGAGAATTCTCTTCCTCGTAGTTCCCTAAGATTAACTTAGCGCGATTATAACTGATATCATGCTGAAAGGCAATTCAAAAGTCCTGGGAAAAAGTACCGAATGACAAGCAGTAACCTTTAGCACTGTAAAATGTCCCTGGTCATTTGTACTTAGTGCTTCTTCAACATGCAAGAAGCCATCTTACCACCCAGTGCCATGGCAGAAGTTAATTTTTTTCCAGTGGTGCTCTGTAGATTAGGTCTGCAGAGCAAGGCTTGGCACATCTGGCTATCAGAAATGTGCCGTGTAGTTTCCATCCGAAGATAATCTCCTCGCCTCTGTCACACAGAATCCAAGAAGTGTGGATTTCAAACACCACCCCCCCCCTCTTCGCCTGTCTGTCATTTTCAAATGTAACAAAAGGTCATAAAAAGCTCTGGCTGGGAGATACACCTTGCTTCCCATTTTCTGAGGAAACCTGGAGACAAAACCTGCTTCTTTTTGTCTTCTGCGTGGGCTGCGCTGGGAGAAGATGCTTCTGCATCCCTGAAATCGCGGGGGGGGGGGGGGGGGGGGGGGCGGAGAGCCCCGAGCAGCAGCGGGAGCTCCGCCGCCGCAGCCCGGGCAGCGGGCAGCAGCCACAAATATGTGTCATCAACATCCCCCGGCAGATGCGGGTCCCTTTTCTGTACTCACTGCGGCTGAGGGGCTGCGGAGGCATCAGGGTTAGGCTGAGGAGGCTCCAGTCCCGACCGCGGGGAGAGGGAGGGAGGAAAGGGAGGGAAAAAGAAAAGAAAAAAAAAAAAAAAAAGAAGGAGGAAAAAAAAAAAAGGGCGCAGCGCAAGTTGCGAAGAAACGCGGCGGCGGAGGCGAGGAGGGAAGGCGGCGGGGCTGAGCGGGGCGCCCGCGGAGCCGCGGCCGGGTGCGGAGCGCTGCGCGGGCCGGCGGCCGCCCCCGGGGCCGCTGGCGGCGGGGGGCCGAGGCGAAACGGCGGCAGAGCCCGCGGAGGAAACTAAATAAATAAAATCAGACTGTTATTTAAGGCGCGTAAATTTAAAAATATTTGGACAGGAAGAGAAAGGGGAGAGGAACCGTAGAAGACAACCTAACGGTTTCGGAGCCGGGCCCCCCCCCCCCGCCCGGCGGCCCCGCTCCCGGGCGCTCCCCGGGGGCCGCCCGACCTGCCCCGCATCTCCGCCGGCCCCGACCCTCCCTCCTCCCCGGGGATCCCGGCAGAGCCCTCCGGGAGCACCGACATTTTGAATGCATGTCTTGTGGGGCAGGCTTTTCTCAGACTCGGTGAGAGATCTTTCTTTCCTTTCTTTCTTTCTTTCTTTCTTCTCTCGTTCCTTCTTTCGCCCTTTTTTCCCCTCTCCCCCGCCCCTCCGCCATGCCCAGGAGAGCAGCCCTCACAAATAAACGCAGACGCTTTCCTCCCCTCGCATTTTCGAGGGAATTTCAGCGCTTTAGTAAGCAGATAATAACGTACGGCTGCTTCTGGCTGCCCAGTGAATTGCCAGGTACATTTGTGGAAGAGACCCTTTTCTTTCTTTCAGAAGCTAAAAAGTGGTGGGTTTCTACTGTTTTAACTCTTTCCTCACGTGGACAATGCAATGGCATTTCCTACGAAGCTAATTTCTTATCCCACCGCGGAATAAAACATTGATTTCATTCCTCTCCCCACACAGAAAACTGGAAAGAAAGTCTTTTCGTGTACTCCAACGTGCAGTGATTTACTGAGCTGAATTCACCTTCAAATACCTTATAATTTACGCTTCCCCGTGTAGGTGCCCGGCCAGCTTTATGCGTCTGCCTTAGCCGTGCTCCTCTCCCCCTCTCTCCCCCCGGATTCACAGACCGGCTATTTCACCCTCGGACGGTCCTGCTGCCACAGATGAAACCCTGTTCGTTCCCTGCGGGATCCCCTTAGGATGTGCCCCTTTTCCAGCGGAATTCTGCAGCCTCCGAGGCTGGTTTAGAAGCAAAGGTCAAGTGCAGCAGCTTCGCTCATCCGTGGGACGGAAAGGGGAGAGGGCTCTTTCCCCACGGCCGTATTCCCGCGCAGCCCGGGCGGTGTGAATCCTGGTGCAGCTACATTTTATACCCTATTGCTTCACATTTTTCTGTGCTTGCTCTATTTGTTTCTATTTATACATCTCATCCCGATACTGTATTGCTTACTGCCTATTCCTGGGCTGCTGCAGGGGAATCTCTGCTCCTGCCTGGGAAGCTTACATTTTCAGTTGGTTTATGTCTCAATAAAAGCTCTCAGAAATATTTCGTTCCGTCTCGCACGCTGCAGTTTTGGGTCAACCTTACTGTCGACATTTTCACAAATATGTCAATTATCAAACTGGACTTTCTGATGTTGCCGGGCTGGTAGGGAAAAATCACGCAAGTAAATTTCTGAACCCACACCCGATGTTAGAATCCTTTTTCGCTAGAAAGGTGCCCTGTTAGTGAGATTCGCTGTATCTTATTTGCTCCTCGCTCCCCAGATGTGAAACCTTCTGCAGGACAGCAGGCTGCCAGCCCAGCCCAGCCCAGCCCAGCCCCGAGGCACGTTTTGTCACCTGCAAACCCTGAGGTGCACCTAACCCACCAGCCGATTTATTTCTTTGCTTTCCCCGAGGCTTTTTGTAGTAACTATTAACTTCCTGGGGCAACAGAGAGTAATTTTCGCTCTCAAAGTACCTAACTAGAAATTTCAATTTCTAATATTGTTTCCGCTAAATGGGGGGGGGGGGGCTTACAGAGAAAATGCAGCAGTAAAAGCAAATAAAACGCACTTTTAAACGAGACTTAACATCGCCCCTGACTCAGCCGCTAACGCTGTAGGCACGGCCGTGGGGTACCACGTCCTGGCTTTAAACTGAACTTCTGGCATGCAATAAAAGCCGCTATTTCTGACTAGGCGCGGTGTTTTCCTCGGAAAAGCAGTTGTTTCATTAACCCGCTACTTAAAGTTCGGCTTAGCGTAAATTAAATGCTGATGGAGCTCACAACGGGTCTGGGATGATTTTTTTTTTTTTAGTAGCATAGGTGAAAAATAAGTGAGAGAGATGGAGATTACCTTTCGGGGTTCACCTCTGCCGTAGCAGCGAAGGGGAGAAATCCTGGTGGTGGGGCGGATTTCTGCTTTATGAGAAGAGTGCAGGGCACTAGCTGCGGAGAAGGAAAAAGCTTGGAGCATCCTCTGGGACACGAGGAAAGGGAGACGGATAACAACAGGGAGGGTTTGGGTCCTTCACCTCGGGGACCTGCGGATCGCGTTGCTCGGATTTAAGATTTCAGATGGTTTTAGCGCTCGTTATACCCGGCATTTCCCGGGTTTTCTCCCCAGTCGTGCGCCCTACGCGCCGTGCTGCTCGGATTAATGGTCCCTAGATCCCTTGGGAACAAAAAACGGTAACAAAAACGCGCAAAGCTTCGTATTCCACAGAGGTTTTTAATCAAAAAACACAGCAGTGTGACAGAGCGTATAGTGACCGTGACAGACAGTTTCAGCAAAGTACTTTTTACTTGAAAACGGTAGTAACTGATTTTGTGGGGCTAAATTTTTTTTTTTAAGAGTTACAATCTAAACTAATGTACACCCCCTCCTCTTTTAAGTGCTATTTTAAGTCCTATTCATTTTGCATTGATTTAAAACCTTCTATTTTGCGCAATTAAAATTCGGACTAGTCAAAATAAAGCACTTTTTAAACTGCCCATCTGTCCAACAACTAGCTCCTGTACCAATGTTAAAAGTTTCATACTAAACTCCTTCCGATACGGTGCTGAGCATCGTTAGCTCCTGTTGTAGCTGGAGAGGTAAATGAGTTTGAGTCTGGTGAATACTCTCAGCTGTATTGCAATGGAAAATTTGCAATGGTTACATTGTGTTTTAGGTGCGAGCAATAACATAACTTCCCGAATATCAAACGTGCTTCTTCCTAAATGTCACTGTATGCAAATATTCCTGTTTTGTGAGACGCATCTATCATTAAAATAGTTTATTTCCAGGCAAAACAGAATAGTTGGTGGAAAGCAAATATTTCCTAAAGAGCACCTAAACTGCACTCAGCTTATGAAGCGACCAGAAACCTTGTACTGCAGCCTTCGTGTCCTCTTGCCTCTGACAATGCTTCTCTGCTGCTTGTTTTGAAACTAGAAAAAAAGTCTTGTTCAGTGCACAGTAAACACGAACTACTAAACTGAGCTGTTTAAAACCTCTGGCAATCAAAAAAACACCACTTATACTGTTTCTGGTAACTAAATTCAAAACCAGCTTGGTGAAAGTTTAAATACACAAAGGGGAAAAGCGTCCTCTACATTTAGAAAGTAAGTGACCTACTTCTACAAGCTCTTGTTAGTGTCAAAATGCAGCTATGTCCCAAAGCCTCTAAGCGCCATCCTCTGTCCTCAGGCCAAGCAGCCTTTGACTTCCAGCTCTGCCTGAGCAGAGAGTTGCAGGTTACCCCTGAAAAGGCTGTTTTAATCCAAAACCGGACTTCAAACTCTTAAGCCTGACCAAAAGGTGGGGAAAGGCGAGGGGGGTTGCGTTGGGAGGTGGGAGAAATCACCCCTTTTCTTTCCTTTTCTTTTCCTAAAAGTCCAGCAACATTAAGCATGTGAAGCTCTCGTATTGATGACTTAATATGAATGACCTAAAATAAATGGTAAAACTTGATACCGGCAAACTAGGTATGAGCGACCAACACATACATGGCTGGGTCTGTGCGCGTACATGGCAGGTGTAAGAAATTGCTGGGAGCGTGGATTTAAAACATTTCCATTATCTAAAAACCCACCTCTAGAATTTCTTGAGACTTACGCTATCAGCTGTTCAAAAAAAAAAAAAAGAACAGAAGTAAAGTTGCAACAAATGTTATTAAAAAAGAAGGCGGGGGGGGGGGGGGGCGGGAAACAAACCCAAACCAAAAAGAAGGCTGCAAGCCTTAATGTCCGAGCTGGATTTAATTCATGGCTGCCGGGAAGGAGCTGCTGTCCTCCAAGAGCTTCACCACGGCGGATCTCTTGTAGAGCTTGGCCAGGTCGTAGGCGGTGGCCCCCCGCTTGTTCCGGTGGCCCACCTTGCACTCCGCGCAGCCCAGCAGGAAGGCCACCACCCCCACGTGCCCCTCCCGGGCGGCCAAGTGCAAGGGCAGGTTGCCCTCGTTATCCTCAATGTTAACATCAGCCTTAAACTCCAGCAGAGTCTGCAAAGTGTCCAGAAAACCCTCTCTGGCTACATCATGAATGACAGCGAAGCCAGTACTGTCTTTCAGATTGGGGTTTGCACCGTTCATTAGCAACCTCCTGGCGATTTCGGGGTTCCCGAGTTTCATTACCTGTGAAAGAAAAAGAAGAGGTGAATACCGGGGGGGGGGGGAGTGTTGCTCCAGCACGGGGTTTAGCTCCTCAGTTCTTATCTCTGGGTTTTGTCACGGCTCAATCCTCATTTACAACAGAGAGAAGAGCCCCACCGTAAAACTAATGACAGACCAGAACACCGATTTTTGATGTATTTTTTAACTAAACCCGGTGAAATGGTGAGAGATGTTATCATGTCGGTGGTAGCAGCTTTCTGCCTCGGAGAGATTAATGTCTGAAACAGGCGGTGTAGAATGGGGATACAATCACCTTTTCTTTTTTTTTAACGTGGGTTATCTGTTTCTTCACATACGAAAATTAAGTATGGTTGGGTTTTGTTCGCTTAAGTATAGAGACACCTTTGCATTACTGTTTAATCTCGTTAAACATCAAATATAGGGTCTCTGAGGAACAGATATTTTACCTCAGCAACAGCAAATGTAGGATGTGTTTTTATAAGCTTTCAGGTGTTTACATTGTCTATGCATTATCATAAAACAAATATTTGGACTGTACCATAGCTCTGTCTGCTAAGAAAAATAAATGCTAGAGGAAATTTTTCTCCCCAGTATTTGTGTTGCATTATGTCACCCAAAAAGGAGAAGTTAAAAGGAATGTTTCAAAGTTCCAGAAGTTTTCTTCTGAAACCAGTATATTATATTGTGCTTTCATAATTTCACTAGAAGTAAACTGTGGCTATATTCTGTTGTTAAAAACATCCCTTTTTTTAAAAAACAACAACAACAATAATTGGATTTTCTGACTGCTTCTCTCAGGAAAAAAAAAGCTTCTTTAAATTTTCTCGATTGCATCATAATACTGTCATAATTAGAACGCAAATCTCTCTTATTTGGGACTTAACAGCTTGCACCGATTTCCCCCAAATTCCTCATTTTTTGTTTTCTCAGAGACTTTCAAAAAATGAACACGGTAATGTATAATCCCCAGCCTATAGGCAATATTTTCCTGTCCTTGTAATTAGTCTCATTGTAAGTGTCAAATTCGAAAAAAAATATTTTTTTAAATTTTCTTAGAAACGTCCACATTTGAAAATCTGGGTAAAAAAATTTATCTGCATAAATGAGCATTACAGTGCATTACATTTAGCATAAGGTACAATTTCTACAAGGGATTTGCTGAAAAACTCTCCTGGTGAAAAATGTATGTCAGGCTTTTTAAGAAAAGCAAGCTATAATAAATATAATTACTGCAGCGTTTGGACTGTAAAGCAGCCCAGTATATTATATCTACAGACAAGAGCAAAAGTGCAGATAAGACAGGCTGGGATTCAGGGAAAGAGATTCCTCGGTGCCCCAAGGCTTCCAGCTCCGTATGTGCCACTTCTTTCACTTCTGACTAGAGATGGAAGCGATGTAAAAGAAAACAAGGGCATTGTGATCTCTCTTTCTTTAGTCAAATCTGGACATTTTGGTCTCTTTTTGAGAGGCCAGGCTGTATTATTTGTGAATTCAAAACATGTATTTTGTTTGAGTGGGAGTTTTCTGTGTTCAGGCTAGGGGACTGAAGGCTTCAGTTAAAGATGGGGGGGGAGAAAAACCATCGAAAAGGTGATGCTCGTGGGACGTGGGCTACAACTGTACAGCAAATGCGCTTTATTTTGCAAAGTTTCACTTGGGGGGAGAGAGGCAAAGAAGGAGAAAGCATTAATTGAATAAGTCTGACAAAGTGCATAAGGGCAGGACATGTATTTGAGGCCTGCATAGGTACACTTCATCAGAAATAAAAAGTACAGAGCAAGACAAGCTAAGCAGCTGTTTAATCAAACATAAATGCAGAAGAAAAATATAAATTCATCGGTATTAATATAGGAGCATTCTCTCCGTTTTAATTGAGAGAGAGGTTATGGAGAGATTAACTCAGTTTTGGAGAGTGCACTGACAGAGAGCTCTTTTGAGCATGGCCACGCACCCACAGCACATTTCGGGATGATACATATTGAAAATAAGTCGACAGATTCTCTTGTTTTGATTTTTGTTGTGGTTCATTAACTCAGTTACGATTAGGCAGCGATAAGAAGCATTGTTAGGACACGGATGCGTGTTTAATATAGCTGGGTGCTATGTCATTGTGTAAAATATTCCTTCACTCAGGATACGGCCAGTTAGCTGCTTTTAGGGAAAAAATACATTGCTGTAGGACAAATCGGTTTTCAGCCCTCGTCCCGAGGATAAACTAGCTAGCTAAATGTTTCCTGCTTTCTGAAAGGAGTTAGTTTGTGCAAGTTTTTAATTTCAATCCTTTCGCTCTCTTAAAAGTTGCTGCAAGTGCCTGCGCTGCCATGCGATGCCCTATTTAGGTGCTAACAGGACAGAGAGGAGCTCACAGACCTCCAGCTTCAGCGAAATTGTCAAAAAAGGGTCATTCCTGCTTTTTTAGCAAGAGGTGCTTATTTTCCAGCTCCAACATTTTGATGTTAAGCCAAAAAAGCTGTAAATATCTCGAGCACATTCGCAAGCTATATGCTGTTTAAAAACCCAATTTCAGAAGCGATTATCACGGTTTCGGGGGAGGGGGGGAGAGGAGTTAGCAAACGATTTTTCCAATGTGTGAAATTAAAAAGACCTATAGCTCCACTTCCACGTTTCATGACTTATAGCTTAAGTACAAATAACCACACATTTTTTTCTCCGGGTTTCTAAATCACTTCTTTCACTATTTGGTGGGTATTCTAGCCTTTTCGCCGTCATTATCTGATATTACTAAAAGCAAAATCTTTCACCAGCTCCAACAGTTCGCAGTTGGACGAGTTCCAGCTCCTGCCTGCACAGCCACACACTTAAAAATTAGGACATAGCACCCTATACGATCAGAAAGGAAATAACTGGAACCAGTGCCCTGCCAGCCGATCTAAAAAAGCAAATTTTCAAGCCTTAATTATGAATGAAAAGGCAAGTGATTCAGCTGGAACCCTAGCTCGAAGGGCTAACTCTTAATGTACATCGAAGGTCCTCGGTTCTGAGCAGCATGCTTCCCAATGAGAAAGGTCATTCCTCACAAACAGCGTATAAAGGCAAAGTACCGTCTACAGCAGACCCCAGAACCGAGACAAGGCACGCTTTGAAAGCATATTGCAGGAAAAAAAAAAGGAGGAGAAAAAGATAAATCCCAAGCTTCAGAGAACAGCACATTTGTGTTTACAGACCTGCTATGAAACCCTGCTCACCTAAGCTGATTTCTTTTCATCTCAGCTCTTTCATTCCTTGCCTCCTCCCCACGAAGTTACAAAATATTAGCAAACTCGCAGCCCGTCTGACATTGAGGGTGATTCCCCGATTGAAAGAATGGTTTTGACCACTTTTATTTCAAGTACGTCATTTTAGGGAGTTGGAGCCACTAAAGTTATAAAATATGGCATCCAACGAGTTTGAAAAAGCACTCGAATTTCATCCACCAGCCTGTTTAAAACGTTGTCTTTTTTGGAAACCCGGGTCACGTAGGTACCAGTGATGAAATATTTTCTCCCTCTCTGGATACCAACCTGCAGCGCAGTCCTCCCAAATCCATTTTGTGCATTGACGTTTACATTCTTTTGCAACAAATTAGTAAGTTGCACTAGGTCCCCCTTGGCAGCCGCGGACGCCAGCTCGTTCCCAGAAGGCTCGGCCATTCTTTAGGGTGACTGACGATCGGAAAAAAGATGAGATTTTTTTTTTTTTTTTTTTTAACCAGGCATGGCATCGGAGACTGACAGAAGGATTGGGATGGTTAATCTTCTGGAGTAGACCTTGTAGTAAATACTCGTAAAAACCCTCCTTGCCAAGAGCCCGCCCCTAACTCACACGTGATTATATTCAGCAAAACTGCAGCTCCACTTGAAAGAAGATTTCTTTGCTTCCACATATAGAGTAACTCCTATTAAAGACTCTGGCCACTTTCGGGGGGGAACAGATTAGCAGCTATGCAACATATTATATATGTTACGGGTAACATATGTACACGTACACCGGAGACTCACTCAGACCTGAGATCTTGGAAGAAGAAGACAACCCACCCTGTTCACAGTCGGGATCTGAGACTTTAGCAGCAACAGCTCCGAGGAAAAGTCTTCTCTAGCAGTGTGCATCCGCTCCCGCTCGGGATCCCCCCTTTCAGCCCACACCGCCGCCTCTAGTCCGGGCCGAGCAGGGACGAGAAGGACGAGCCGCGCCCGCCCCGGGCAGGGCGCGGCGGCAGCGGCCGCCCGGCCGCCGGCCTCGCTCCCTCGGCGCTCTCGCTCCCCGCAGCAGCAGCTTCACTCCCGCCGCCCCGCGCAGCCTCCGCGCAGCGGGCGGGCGCGATCCCGGCCGGCGGCCGCCCCCGGCGGCGGCGGCTCCGGAGCATCCAGGAGGGCGGCGGGTCGGCGGGCGGCGGCGGCGGCGGCGGCGGCGGCGGGGGGGCTGCCGCGTACCGCCGCCCGCGCTCAGGGCGCGGGGGAGCCGCGGAGCGGGGCCGTCGCCGCCGCCCGCCGGGGCCCCGCCGCCGCTGCCCGCGCTCCGCCGGGCGCTCCCCGGCGACGGCCGCGCCTCTCGCCCCGGCCGGGGAGCGGCGGGCGAGCGGCGGGCGGGGGCAGGGGCTGCGCTGGTGCCCGCCGCTGCCCCGGCCCGGCCGTGCTCGGCAGCCTCCCGGCGCGCAGTGACAGCCGCCGCTCGCCTCCTCTCGGCTCCGCGAATAAAGCTGCACTTGCCGGTCCGCGGTCGCTGCCTCCGCCCGCGGCTTTGCGCTCCCCCTTTTTTAAGCACAAACAATCGCTACTTCTGTTTCCTACGGACGCGAAGCCGGTTTCTCTTTTTTTTTCTTTCCCCCTTTTTTTTTTTTAACCTCATCAGCTTTTTTTGAAAAGAAAAAAAATTTGAGCGCTTTTTGAGTTGAAACACCCGCCCACATTTTAACGGCAGAGATTTAAGGAGGCGCGGCGGAGTTGCGCCGCGGCCGGGCAGGAAGGCCTGCGGCGGCGCGCACCCGCCCCTCGCCCGGCCCCGGCCCCGGCCCCGGCCCCGGCCCCGGCCCCGGCCCCGGCCCCGCGGCGCGGCGCCTTGTGTCGTTCCCCTCGCCCTGCGGCCCGGGCACGGCACTGCCCCGCCGCAGCCGTAACAGTCAGGGTGCTTTTAGGAGGAGCGCTGCTGAGGCCTAGGGGGGGGAAACAGGGGGAGGAAAAATGAAAGGAAAAGGAGGTTTTAGCATCGGGAGCGGCCGCGCCCCGCGGGAGGACCGGGGATCGGGGCAGCTCGGGGGGCGGCAGGGCGGCCTCTCGCCGCGGCTCTGCCCGGCGCTTCCCCCCCGGCGGTCTCCACCTGCCCGCGGGGGGAGCGGACGCGGCCCCGGCCCCTGTCCCGGCCCCGCCGCCCTCGCTCGGCACCCCGCGGGGCAGCGGCTCCGGGGCCGGGGTGCACCCCGGCAGCGACGCGGGCTCCTCTCCCTAAGGACAAGGTCAAGGATGAAGGGTCAATGTCAAGTTGTCTTAACGGTGGAAGGCGGCGGGCCACGGCAGCACTCCTTGCTTTCCGCGTTTCGGGTGTCCTTGATTGATTTGAAAGTGCCATTTTGAGGGGGAAACGCACCCAGCCACCGAGAAGACGTGAGGGCTTCGCTTTTCCTTCAAAGGGCGAAGAAGTGACGACGGTACCGTACGGAGATTTCATTGCCATTCTGCCTAGCAGCACTGCATGTCTTAAACCGGCTTTAATGGCCGGATTGCTTTAAGTTTCAGGGACCCTCGGAAGGCTGAATTCTGCCAAAGCGAACCCAGCGAGAGGTAAGATGCAATGTCATGGCTCCCTGATAAGCACACGTAACGTATCGGTCGCAGAGGCAATCCGCTCGCCCGTTTTCTGCGTGGACGCCACGAGAAAGTTAATTTGAATGTAAACACGCGTGAGGCAGCTCGGGGAGGTGCGTTAGCGAGGGAACCTGTCTGGCAGCGAGGTCAGGGCCGCCAGCGCTGCCCTGCGCGGGAAGCGCTGCCGCCGGCAGCCGGGCTGGGGCAGGGGGTGGCCGGGGCCTGACTTGCAGCCACCGCCGCGGAGGGAAGAACCAGTTTTACAGGGATGAACCTGCAACCCGGGCAGCTGCAGGAAGGCGGTGTGACTGCTGCGTCTGGCGCTCCCTTCAGCTTCGGTTGCTTCGCAATTACATTTTCCTGTACTGATTCTCCCACCCACGCCTGTTTGTGAGAATACAAAGGTGACGGGGAATGAACCGCCTGCACACGGGGCAGGGAAGGCAGCTATCCTCAAGTTATCAGCTGACCCCCACTCGCGCTCCCACCTTTAGTGGAAAAAAACCGCGCATTTTTAAGGGCCTCATTGCGATAATTCTCGGCCAGAAGTAATAGTGCTAACAGTTTTTGTAAACAAAAATACGAACGCTAATTTCCCTCAAAGCTAACTCTAGGAATGTACGTATATAAATAACATCCACGTATTCAAATATAGTTGCTTTTCTGCATAAGGAAGGAATTTATATGCAAAACTTCGAATATTCAGTCAGACAGCTTATAAATTACTTATTTTGTGACTACTCGGTGCCTAAAATCCACAGGCTTTGGTGGTGTTACTTGTTGCTAACTTACTGCAGAACTAGACCTGCAAGTCTTACAACAGTGCCCCAGTATTTTTTTTGTTTTACAGTTCAGAATAACCCCCCCATCTTCTGTTAATCCTGCCACATAACAGAAATAATTAAGTAAAGCGTAGCTGGGGTGCTGCAGGCCTCCAGCAAGTAAAGCTGCCCAGCCAGAAAGTGCCGTCAAACCTCCTTCACCGTGCGGGTCTGTCAGAAATCTTTGCAGAAAGCAGCATGTTAATCCTAATCATTTCCTCTCAAGCATGATAAAGATACTCCTCCTAAACCAGGAAGATTTGCCCTGATCGGCTCCAAAATCAGCAGCCAAAACACCTTCTGGAGGGAGATATTATCGCCGGGCATTGCAAGGAGTAAAGTAAGCGAATGTCCCCCCGGCTCTCCAATTCGTCTGACACTCGTTGGACGAAAAAAGCCACCTCGAGTGGGTGGGGGTGAGGGGCCGTGGGGAGGAGGACAGAGACTTTCGCTGTGACTTGAACGTGAACTTCCTGCCCTGTGGGGCATGTGCAGCCTTTCACCTTTTCTTCATGTTCTGGATCAAATCCTTCCTGTTTTGATCTAATATAGATATCATTATTTTAGAGATGACTGTAATAGACGTGAACACTGTGTAACTAATCTTGACAACATACCTATAGCTTCAGTTCGTGCCAGGAACTAATTGGCTTTAATCCAATTGCTAAAACTTGCTTTTCAGCCTTTATTATAGTTACTCTCTAGTAATGTGTGGGTGGATTTGTTTGTAATTTAGCATAGGCTGTCCCTGGCATTGCACCATACCTCGTACCTAGTACAGAACTGTCTGTAACATCAACCTGGAAAGAAAAGGGCAGGTGTGAGGGCAATTCCTTCACCATCCCTCCGCTCGGTGGTGGGGAGCTCGGGTTTTTCAGCCAACGTCAGTGGGCAATAAAAACCTCTTGGCGAACCCTGCCAACATAAACTAGAGCAGGAACACGATAAAATAGAACATTCAACTTCCCTGACACTCTGGCTTTGCATCGTTAAGTGGTGTTTTACTATGGCCTCAGCCCCCCTGGAAACCCTGAACGACCCCCCCGCTGCCAGCTGCCCTGAAGCCCACGCTCCCCAGTAGCACCCGCCAACAGGCTTTAAACAATCCCAGGGGTATTTTTCTTGTGAACCCTCCTGAACGTCCAGTTTAACTTCCCCTACGCCCCTGTCCACCCGCAGCGGCTGTTCCCTCTCCCTCCCCACCGACGGACCCGGCCGCGGCGGGCGGTCGCGCCGTGCCCCCCCGCTCCCCGCAGCTCTCCCCGGTGCCAGCCCGGCTGCTGCGGCAGGCAGCAGGGAGCTCGGAGTCTGAGAAACTCGTCTGTAACCCTCACGGACGGAAGAGAAAAACAATAAAGAACTGTGTTTCCTAAAAACGGCAAAATAACTTGACTCACAGATGCCACCACGTAGCTTTATTAGCTTTCGCTAATAAGAAAGGCGCTCGATCTATTTGTGTATATACCTTGGGTAGCTGCGACACCCGTACAAAGAGCTGAGCAAAACATGTTGGACTAATTAGCAAATTGGTGTCCGAATGCGTCTTTGTGTTTAACGCCAGTGACAAGGGGGTCGGTGAACGGCATCAGGTTGTAGGAGGCAGACTTAAAAAGCATTAAGTACAGCTAGATTTGCATTACTTAAAACCCCCCCGATTTATCTGTGGTGTATAATGCAATTGCATCTTACAGTGCCGGAGCGCTAAGCCTGAGCGAGGGCCGCTGTGCAGATCACGGTCTGTCGGCTCAGAAACCTGTGGAAAATGCTCTTCCTTCAAAAGAAGAACGAAGACGGGGAAAATCACCGTTTTACCGAGCCCCCCGGCCGGTGCGAGCCCCCTGCGCCGGGGAGGTTGGGCTCACTCAGCGAGCACGAAGTTAGGGGTTGTCAGAGCAGACGCAAACCGCGCTGGGGACTGAGCAGCTGCATTCACCGATGCCACGGCGATCCCGCCCGCTCCTCTGTCACGGGGACGCGGATGGCTGCCCCGCTCCCGCACGGGGAGGCAGAGCCGCCCTCCGGCCGGCGGCCGCAGCGGCCCTTGTGTCCCCCGCGCCCGGCCCCGGATGGCAGGCCCGGCCCGGGCTCGCTGCAGATAGGGCCCCGCCGCCCCGTTAGGCCGCAGCCGGCGGCGGAGCCCAGCCGGGCCACCCCGCGCCGCCGCCGGGCCCGGGGAACTGCCACCTGCCGCCAACCGCCGGCGACGGCGCGTCAGCCCCCGGGGCAGCGCTGCGCCCGGCCGAGCCAGGGGCCGGAGCTGCCCCGCCCGCTCGGAGGAGCCGCTCCCCCGCTCTGAGGCCGGGCCGGGGCCGCAGCCGTTGCTCCCCGGAAGCTGAGGCGGTCCGTCCCCTCAGGGAAGGCCTACGCGCGGGCCGCGGGCTCCCTCAGCCGCTCGTCCGGACCGGCCGCCCGTGGCCCCGCGACCCGGCGCGGACACCTTCCGCCGGGCACCGGCGCAGGCTCTTCACGCACACCCTCCCCTCCCTTCCCGCCGGGGTCGGGACCAGGGCCGGGCTCGGGGTCGGGACCAGGGCCGGGCTCGGGGCCGGTACGGTGGCCGTGGCGGGGGCGCAGCGGCCGCGGCCACCGCGGGCTGCCGGAAAGGCGCGGCCCCACCCCCCTCCCCGGCTTCGCGAGCGCTTGACAGGAGGGTGGTCACGTGCCGGCCGCAAAGCGCCTCTTTGCGACCTCAATGACAGGCAAAATGTGCGACAGGCGCTGTGGAGGCAGGGAGGGAGCGGCGCTGCCTCCTCCTCCTTCCCGGGCCAGCAGCTGAGGCAGCGCTGCCCGCTCCCGGCCCGCTCCCGGCCCCCTGCCCGCCTCTCTCCTCCCTCCGCCGCTCGTCGCCGCCGCCGCCGCCGCTGCGCCCCGGCCGCCGCGGAGCTGCCAGGCGGGGCAGCCCGGGGGCGCCGCGGGAGCCTGAGAGGAGCCCGGCGCCTCGATGAGCTCCTAGCTCCCACCCTGCCCCGTCCTCGCCGGCAGCAGCTCCAGGTGCGCGGGTCAGAGCAGAGCCGGGGACGCAGCTGGCTGCAATGGCGTCCAACATGGACCGAGAAATGATATTGGCTGATTTCCAGGTAAATTTCAAGCCACCGCCGCCACACAACCGTGGCCTCTCGCTGCTTTTCTCTTTCTCCTCGTTGCTGTGCTGCTTGTTCTTTGTGGGAAGGTCCAGGGCGGTGGGTGTGAAGCCCACTCTCCAAAGCCTCCGCTCTTTCTTTCTTTCTTTTTTTTTTGGTCAGAAATGGGGAACATGTGCCCTCTTCTGTCAAGGTGCGTGAACAAAATGTCTTCTTTGACTTAGAGAGTTTCAGTTTTTAATAATAATAAAACCAGCTTTTTCATCCACTTTTTGCTTGTTCCAACCCTCTACAACCACCCAGGCCCTGGGACAGCTGTGAGCCAGCTCTCTTGGAAGAGGCAAATGCCAGGGAGGATACAAAACTCATCACTCCTCATGATTTGTCACAGTGTTTGTAATGAATCACTTACTGGTACTACAGATTAACGCTGAACAGAGGTGTTTCCATTATAGCATCAACACTAACTTCATGATTGCCTCAGCCTGTGACTGTTGTAATGACAGTAAAACTCTTCCCACCCCATTCCAAACAACAACATGTTTGTGTAGGAAGGAGGAATATTCCCTTAAAAGTTGTTTGTTACCTTCCCTCCTCCCTACAAAAGGGTTATAATTTAACTTCAAACTCTTAAATCTTATTCCTAGAATAAAGTCTTTCTCTAAATAAAAGTGATGTGTTCAGGAGCCTGGTTAATCTGTTCAGTGTATCGCTTCTCAATATTGCTAGTTCTTCTATTGTTTTTCTAAGAACAAGTAAACAAACAAGTGGAATATACCTGCATTTGAAATAGTGGGGAGAGCCAAAAGCAGCTTGGAAGGGTATCAGATTATATTTGAATACATCTTTTTAATATTTGCTTTTCAATTGATGTTTTTTTTAAACTTTGTCCGTTTGCAGTGGTTGTTCTTTCATGGATAGGCTCCTGGATATTCTTGGATCAAGTTGTAAAACTGCTGTCTGTATGTTCAACGTCTTAAAAGACTGTTTTTCAGCTGTTATCAGTGAAACTATTCCACTTAGTTACAAAAAAAAAAGTAATCCCTTCGTTCACTCTGTGTGCGTGTTTAACAAGAATGTTTCTTTGGAATTACAGGTAGGGTGACCGTAGGGTACGTTATCTCATTCCTCTTTTGCCAAAGGTGTCTGATATCTTACTGACATAACATGCGGAGTTCCCAGTTGATAACAGGGAACTGTTTTCCCTTTCTGTGCCTGCGTATCTTATACCCATATTTATTAAAATGTTTAACGAATGTTTCTATAATGATCCTTTATTTTGCTGTGCTTGAAGATACTTTTGTGTGTGTAAGGAGTGATGTCTCAATTTTAAGGTTGGAGTTTCATAAGGGAGTTCTTCCAGTAACAATATACTGTGTAAAAGGAAACTGGGACCCCAATTCTGCACTCATACTAGTGGAGACAGACTCTTATGGAATCCCTCTTTATTAGCTGAAACAGGTTTACATTCAGGAATCCCAGAAGATGATTAAGTTAGTGGCTGGTGAATGTAAGATTTTTTTTTTTTTTAATAGAGCTTTCATTATGTATCCACTTTCCAAGTTTTTAGTGTCAATGCTATTTTGCAGTTCTGCAGTATTTATCTGCTTGGGTTTTGAAACCAATTAATAAAGGTATAAGAGTAACTGCAGTGTTTGGTACCATGAAGACAATTAAGTATTATTGCAAACTTGCAGATGGGTGGTGGAGTTACAGAAACCAGTTGTAGATAAAGGATGACATAATGTGTCTGAACCTAGGACCCAGGAAATATTTTATCATATAACAATGTGTATTTAAAAAAAAACCAACAAAACTTTTTCCTCTTGTATTTCAGCAGACAACTTTGTTTTTCTGTTTAATATTTTTTTTTGTTTTAAATAATCTCAAGCGTCTACCTGATTCTGAAACACTGAACTGTCAATTGTCATGCTGTTAAAGCTTCAGATTAGTAAAAGACAATGTCAGTCATTATTAGGCCTTGTATCTTCAGGCTGTTATAAAACGGTAAGGGATTTTGGGTATTTTAAATACTTGATGGAATTTACAACTCGTTCGCTAAGAATTTAAAATGGAAAATAAAACATTATGTGCAAAGTAATTCTGCATGATTTTCCCTTCTATATTTTCTGTACCTTTTAATTAATAAATGTGTTTCTCGGAGTTCTGCTGCCATCTTCTGTATTTGTGTGAGGTATCTTGTTGAAGAATGTTGTGCACACTGGAAATTCTAAAAGCAATTCTTTGTAGTTTTGTTCAGCTAATCTTTGCTGAATTAGATTGGGAGGGAAACTTCCATCACCATTTCACGCTCGCCTTTCCCAAGTTACTTTTAAGGGGGATAGAGCAGTGTTCTCTGAACTTTTTAAAACTTGAAAGGGTTTTCCCTCCCCTTAAAATATTTCTCAGTGAAGTCATAATTATACTGATGTTCGATGCTTTTGTAAAGCTTTCATGGACTTATTTTGTATCTTTCAAAGCCATTAGGGATTCTGCCATTGATTTCAACTGGAGCAGGATCTTGTATTGCATTTGGTTTTTCCTTTCAGCTCTGATTGTTGTAACAGGTTACTTCTGCATTCTGAGGTACTAAAGAGAAATACTTAAAAAAAATATTTTGTGTATATATACATACGTATACATACAAACATTGAATAATTTTATAAAATATTTTAACTATAGAGTAAAACACAGTAAGTGATCTACCAAAAATTTTTTTTAATGTCTCAAAACAATTTAAGCCTGTTCTGTGTGGTTTATAATTATTTTTTTTTTCCTTCTCCTTTTTTAATGAGGTTACTGTATGCTACCCAGGGAGTACAAAGTACGTATTCATGCATGTGGGCTGTATAAGCAACCTGTCTAACTTTTCCTTCTTAGGTCCTCACTTAGGAAAGATTATGCAGAAGCTTAGCTTTATACATGAGTAGTCTGATTGTTTTCAGTGGAAGTAGCTAAAGTAGTGGAGTTAAGCGCACAAACAAGTTTTAGCTGTTTTACTAAATGCAATTCAGAATTTCTCCACAAAGTGTCATTGGCATATAGGAAAAACTGTATAGGAAGAAAACCCAACAACTTGTGTTTGTAGCATACATTCTTTAAAAAGGTAACTGCATGCGAATTGGTAAAAGAGTGATGCTGCAACATACCTCACATACTGGGGGAGATAATGGCATGTAATTTCTACCAATTTTTGTTAACATCTCTGTTCTTCTTTTGTTTGTTGTGTTTAACTGCAAAATGTTCTTCCTTCTCCAGTGGGATACCCAAGTACTCACATGACACAAATATATTCGTGATCTGTGCAGTTTGGGGTTTGAAGAGAATTGCTCTCACAGGATATTGGTCCACTTTTCATTATAAAGAAAATAGATATTTCTTTTTTTTTTCTCTTTAAATTGCAAACTTTAGTTGCACTAAACCTAGTTAAATTGGCATAGTGAAACTGTTCAGGAATGAAAAACAGTCTTTGAGTATTGGCAGAAGTGTCAGACGTTGACATTTTTGTACGCTAGCGCCTTTACTTTTGTTTTAACAGCTTCACTTAGGATGGGGACTAAAATTAGCAAGAATATCTTTTTGTCATTATAAGTTATGTCCACCTATAGGACCACTTTATTAGTGGTTGTCCTCACAACAATTCTAAATGGAGAGTGGGCCTGAGGGTTGGAGTATTGTGGGAGTTGCCAGCTCCTGGGTTTCCATATATTACAAAAATATCTGGCACATGGAGCTTCAGAAGGGAATTTTTCATAGAATTCACATTTTTCATTGACCAAATAAATAAGTAGCTCAAGATTTGGTCTAGGTGGGAAGGCTTCGGAGTGGAATGGCAAAACTCAAAAATTCTTGCTTTCATAGAAACAACAGATATCTAATCGTTTTCTTCTTCCTTCGTCTTTCATCCATGTTCATTGTGAAACGAAGTTATGTGAGTTTTTTTCTTTTTGCATTTTTTTTTTAACTGGGCAATAGACTGCTTTGGTATGATACACACGCATGTATATAAAAATACCTTTTTTTTCAAACTTCACCTTTGTGTCAATCTTTTTCATAAAAACAGAGGTTTGTGGGAGGAGCAAGGGGGAATTGGGAAGGAAGAACCTCATTGCCATCAGTTACAGAAAGGTGAGAAAGCATGCTAGATAATTATGTTTTAAGTTATAAAATTGACCATGACATTGATACACCAGCTTTTTTTTTTATTTATTTTTTTAAGATTTAACAATAATTCAAACTACTTGTTTCCTTATGGAATGGCTAAAATGAAAGAAACACAGTGCTGTTAAATATATTTTGTCAGTTATTTTTAAAGGTTGTTTTGGATTTTTTTTGGTGGTTATGAAAAACATCTGCCTACTTCAGCCCTGTACAAGATCATCTCTGTTATGCACACTGTTTTCAGTGTCTAACAGTCTATGTGCAGAATTTACATCTGTATTAACTTTTTTGGGAGATGCTAAGGGAGCTTTGTTTTCTTCTGTGTGTATTGGCATGCTGGCTCAGGTTTTCTGTCACTTTTAAGTTATTGCCAGCATGAAAATTTGATGGGTGAAAAAGGTAGGCAGATACAGGAATAGCTTCCAGTCAGTACCCTTGGTTCTTGCCCTGGACTGTGACTTACGCTGGTGGCTGGAAAGAGCGTTTCAACCATTTTATGTAAGGGTAAACCATCCACAAAGGGGTTTTGAACAAATAGCAAAGTTGATGTCCTTAATATGATTTCTGAAAGAAATTGTGGTGTTTTGTCATTAAGGCATTGGAGCAGAAAGGACTGTTCTTGATTTCTTTACAGACTTTCTGTAAAGTGTTTGGCAGTTCACTTGGAACAAGGTCCTCAGCAAAAGATAGGTGCAGAAGAAACTTCCAATCAAAGTTTAAATATTTGGAAAGTGTCCTCCAACTTATGTTTTAAAGTTCTTGGAGGCCTACATTTTCATCAGAAAGTCTCCCTAGGCACCTAAATATCTGGTTTTATATGTGTTCAGATCTTTCTGAGCTTAAAACCTCAGTCTTGCTCATACCAAACCGTTCTTTTGTGTGGCCTCTCTGTAGAATTTAATGCAGTGGGCACTCCCAGAGCATACCAGCTGGACTGAGCTCTGCAGCTCTCTCCATAGTAGTTGGAAGGAAATCCAGTACTGTATAGATTAGAAATCAAGGTTTGGGAGAGACAGGTTTGTTTTCTTCATCCCCTCATACTGGGTATCTTTAGGTAAAAGTGGACTCTGCTAAGTTTCTAATAGCTAGGTGCCAAGATGCTCAACGCTGCTTCACAGGACCTTAGGACACTGTAGGATATTGAAGTTCATACCTATGAGGGCTCTTAATTTACATTTTGATTAGAATTCCTTTTAATCCTTGTTGCTTTTTATCACATCTTATAATTTTGTGCATTACGCAGTCAGTAACAGCATTGGAACTGGTAGTTGGACATCTTGGTTTGCAACACAATTGATTTTGTTTGCTGTAAGTGGCCTTAGGATCAAGAGACACGATAAAAGCATACTGCATGCTTAGTGTGTTTTAGTTTGGTTATTTCGATTGTCCTTTTCTGCTACCAAGACCATTGCTTATATTAAGTTGTTCTTTGTATGTTTCTGAAGAATCAACAGTTGAATTTCTTTAGATACTTTTAGGCTCAACTGTAATTCCAAAGCTCATGTTCATCAGAACAAAGCTAGTTTGATTTACTAGTCACCTTTCTGGCCTTTAAACTGAAAGTGAAGTAGATTCTGGAGTCACAAATAAGAAATTGGAGTAAAAGTGATGTCCGTTTAGAAACATGATAACTTGGATATTTCCACTGATAGATGTTCAAGGAAAAGCTAGCTAATTTCTCTTATATAAGGACAGATAGTTAATTAGAAATACTATCTGACATTTATAGAGAAGAAACAGGATACTATGATTTGTGTGCATTACAGCCCTGCTGTAAGAACCTAAATAATTTACCACTGGAGCACCAATTCATCTTTAGAAAGAGGTTTATGCTGTTCTTTTCATTCAATTACCTTGAAAAGACTCTTCACATCATAGTAATCATGTCACCATTTCTATCAGCCCATTCATATAGGTATTTGGGTTAGTAGGTCACTGAAACAGATTGAGAGGTGGTAGCTGTAGGATCCTTTTTCCAATGCCATGACAACTAATACTAATTATAATATCGAAATTATTAATTATATGTACTCCCAGGGGCTAGGAATGTGCTTTCATTGAAAGGTAATGTGAAAGTTATTTGGCATGTTGAAAATAAAATGTGGCTAATATTTATTGGTAAGCAAGGGTCATTTATAGTAAACACACTTACCAAGTTCATAATTTTGTGTGGAAGGAGGTGCGGAAAAGGAGAGGATGAGGATTTGAGCAAGTTGCTACATGCCTTAAGGGGTCCTGAGAATCTCCTATCTTAAGAATATTGCATTGGTGCTGGGAAGTCTGAAAGGGTAGAATTTTCCCCTCTATTTGGGCAGTTCTCATGGTTCAGTTACCATTGCAAGCCTAGTTTTTACGTTTCCCTACCAGAAGCAAGGGTTAATAGCTTATTAAAGGAACTACCTGGCGTACCTTTGATAGGATTTCATATTTTTCTCAGTCAGTGGGTAAGTTTGTGCATTTGTGGGGCAGCCATTAGATGAGTCCTTTTTTTAACTACTGTAAGAACTAGAATAAAAAGCCTGGGGAAGTACCTAACATTTTACTCATCCCTCATCATTTGGATGAAAGGAAATGACATGCTTACTGGCTGGATTGATACTTACTAATTAAGCCCATTTTTTAGAGTTGACTAGATAATGTGCAATTGTAAAAACAAACTGCTCAAAGAGGAAACTAAAGCCCTGATGTATGCATTACATGTTGTTTGGTCTATCATAGTAGTCATCTACTGGTCCTCTGTGTCTAACTGGTTGAGCAGGTCTTTATTCTGCAGGAGTAGTTATGCTTTCAAAAGATAATTCATTAAAGCTGAAGCTCTTAAGAGATGTTTTGAAACTAGAACACAGTACGTTAGCCCTTGAGTTATTTTATATAGGTTTCATATTTTACCTATTGCAGGAAACAATTTTTAAAGACAAGAAACTCTGAAACTGAGTCACCTCTATTTTTTTTTTTTTTTTTTTTTTTAAAAGGTCAGGTTGTTTGTGTGAGCAAATATCAAAGGTGCCATATCAGCTCAGATCGAAGACCCAGCTGGCCTAATGTCTCATCTGCAGCAGTGGCTGGTCCTTAGGAAAGAGCCAAAAGGAACAGGATTTGAATGGATTTGCTTCGTCCTAGTTTCTGGAAGTCAGCACTTTAAGAGCTTGATGATAGGGGTTTGTTATAAGACTTCAGAAATAAACTGTGTCAGCTTGAGCTAGTCTTGCATTCTTCAGAGACATCTGAATAGTATTGTGATATGTGAGTTTGCTCTGTAGAAGCTGTGTTCACTTTTCCTCAGTGTGTCATATATATTCATGTATATACTAATTCTATTCTATATACATTGTTGGTATTTCTGCTATTTCTTATGGTACAGAAGTCAAATTTGTCTGAACTGTAGAAATCTTAATCTCTTCTGGTTTGCACAATAAAATTCACCAAAAAGCTAATATCAGCACTGTAGGAATGTGAGGTTGATTCAACTTTTATTTAAGGCTGATTTGAAGAGCAGTCTGTGTAAAACAAACCCACCACCACCAAAATTAATATTTAAGTTCCTTTAAAATTTTGGGGATTATCATCTGGTCCTAGTGGTTTGTTTTATAAGTCTCCACTGACATTTAAGGATGAGAGAGCTCTCTGTAAAGAGCAGCTTTATTATAGGATGGTCCCTAAGTTCCTCTGTAGTGAATATGAGCACACAGAATTGATTTAGCTTTTACGATATGCCCTTACCTTCTTTGACTACTTCTTTAGTATCTTCTTCCTTTGGTCCCACTGACTCTCTGGCAGGCTTCCTTGTCCTGATGCTTTTAAAAGCTTATATAATTTTTTCTGTCTTTAGAGAAATGTTTTTTTGCAGTCCTTGTTGGCCTGCATTATGGTATGACCTGTGCTTTGCTGGGATTTCAGTGTTCTGTTTTCCTATTTTGGATACCATTTCCAGGTTTTGAAGAATATGTCATAGAATCATGGAATAGTTTGGGTTGGAAGGGACCTTTTAAAGGTCATCTAGTCCACCCCCCTGCAAGAGCAGGGACATCTTCAACTAGATCAAGTTGCTCAGAGCCCCGTCCAACCTGACCCTGAATGTTTCCAGGGATGGGGCGTCTACCACCTCTTTGGGCAACCTGTTCCAGTGTTTCACCACCCTCATCATAAAAAAAATTTCTTCCTTATATCTAGTCTGAATCTACTCTGTTTTAGTTTAAAACCATTACCCCTTGTCCTGTCGCTACAGGCCCTACTAAAAAGTCTGTCCCCATCTTTCCTGTAAACCCCCTTTAAGTATTGAAAGGTTGCAATAAGGTCTCCCCAGAGCCTTCTCTTCTGCAGTCTGAACAACCCCAACTCCCTCAGCCTTTCCTCATGGGAGAGGTGTTCCATCCTTCTGATCATTTTTGTGGCCCGTTCCTTGTGGTCCTGTTCTTCACCAAAAAAATATGAGTGTTTGTGGAATGTTGAGTAAAATATTTTTTGTAGGATTAGTACTCTTCCTTTGTGTGCTTATCTAGCAAATGTCTTTTATTTATTCTTTAGTTGTTTTTAAGGTTCTACTGCTTTTGAGGCAATGAGGAGAAAGGAGATGACTGCAAATATCCAGTAAGCAAAAGTGTTTGTCTGACCCCTGCAGTTCTTTTCTGTTTTCCATTGTTTTTTCTTCTTATGTGATAATGTATAAGATACTGTAAGAGCAAAATGACTGTGATTCAGGAGATCTTGGGCTTTTTACCTTCACTGAGATACTTCTATTAAAGTATTAAACAAGAACAGAAACTTTGGGATAATCCTAACTACAACATTTTGTAGTTGTTGGGTAAAGGCTGTCTTCAGGAAAGACAAATGGGTTTAGTAGTCCAGAGTACTAATTAATGGGTACTGACTTTTGTTTTGGTTTGGTTTTTAATTCAGTTTGAGCACTACTCTTTGTATGTAGTGCATGTGGCTTAAGTGCTAGCGTGTTAGCACGGGGCTTGGGAGACTAGAGTTCATGTCTTGGCTTAGCTCATGGGCTTCCTAGGGATGTGCCTTCGTGGTATTCTGGAAGCAGAATTTGCTCCAGAGTCTTGAGAGTGTTCAAAGTCTGCTGGAAACGATTTGAAAGTGGTTAGCATGGTGCCAGGTTAGCTAGTTCTGCTGAGAAGTGGTTAGAGCTTCATGCTACCAGTTTAGACTTTGTACCCTGCTCGCTTTGCTCAGAAGGCTTGCAGTCATCTCAGAGCATGGGCAAAGTTCACTCTTGTCTGTTTGGTAACAAATACGTAGAAATGTCTTTTGTGACCTTCAAAAATACCATTTTTTTTCTTTTTTTACCCCCCGTTCCTCCTGTAGAAAGGGACTAATGCTTCCTTACTTTAGACTTTTCTTTAAGGTGGTGCTCAAATAGTAGAATGATGAAGCTTGTAAATAGTTGGGGGTGGGAGATGAAATTAATTGGGCAAAACTTTAGCCTGGCATATTTGCTTAAACCCTTTCTCAATTTCTGATACTAGTAAGTGTATTAGCTTGTTTTGGTTAAGTGAACAGCTGCTGAATCTGCTTAATTTTTACCAGATGGTCTTCTGAGAAGCATTTTTATCTCTTCATTTAGATGCTTGCAGTAGGTGACCTTTCAGTTTGTGTCTCAGTCGATACGCCTGGATGTTTTTTTAAGTGTTTGTCTGAAACAGAAAGAAGTAAAAGTTAATTTAATAACCATGGATGACTCATAGTAAGATCAGTCTCATTACATCAGTAGGGTGGTTGCAAGGTTAGAATGATAGGGGATGCCACAAGAGGGGCATGTATGTAGCTGGTATTGCAGTCTGTGGAGGTGGTCCTGAGACAGGCAGGACTCAGGGATGAGAAGAGCCAAGGTACCAAAAAAATCTCAGTTGTGAGTGTCCGAATGTGCTGAATCTCTTGATAGCCCAGAGGGGAGTTACACATGGATCCTAAATGTGATATTGTGGTACCAAAGCCTTTACTTGCTTGGCTGAGCATATTGGTTTAACTTTACCTGTTTTTGGGGAACAAGTGTTATGCTCGGTTTCAGTTGCTTTGAGGTAATTACCGTTGCAACAGTGTATGTGTGAATTTTCAAGAAATTTTTTCTCACTTACTAATATGTCATAGGTGAATTAATGTCCTAAAGCTTTCTGGGTTTGAGTAGACTTATAGCAGATACTACCTGGAGCTGCCTTTGGCTACTTTATAGACTTTTAATTATTAGCTTTGATTACTGAACCATTCTCCTCATAAGGGATGGGAAAAGGAAGCAAGGTACTGTGTTTCACTCTAGAAAGAGGAAACTTGGGTTGTTTAAAAATCCTGCATCCAGAAACCTGATTTTTATTAGGAATGCTTAGAAAGAGAATTATGGATCCTTCTAGTAGAGGTAGTAGCCACATAGTGGGCTGTACTGGTATGCCAGGAGACTGAGGGAAGCCATTCTTCCCCTCTACTTGGTACTGGTGAGACCACTACTCCCAGGAGTACTGCGTCCAGTATCAGTCCCTCCATTGACAAAGTGGAGCAAGCCCAGTGGAGGGCTGCCTAGGTGGAGAGGAGGCTGGAGCATGTTTTGTGAAAGGTGAGGTTAAGGGAGCTGGGTTTGTGTAGCCTGGAAGAGAAGGCTAAGGGTGGATCTAGTTGCTGTCTCAACTATACAGTGGGTGATAGCAGACAATATAGAATCAAATTTCTCTTGGAGTTGCACAGTCCGAGGATGAGAGGCACTGGATACAGGTTACAGCAAGGGAAATCGTAATTAAATATAAGGAAAAAAATTCTTCCAGTGAAGGTGGTGAAGCACTGGAACAAGCTGCCCAGAGAGGCTGTAGACTCTCTGTCTTTGGACGTACGCAAAACCTGACAGGAAGCTGAAGTGTGTCTGTGAACTGATCTGTCTAGTTGTAATTGAAGAGGTGAATAGAACAGCAAACTAGATTTTGGTTATATTGGAGGGGAAGTATGCAAGGAGATAAGCAATACCCTTTGCTATATCTCATATGCTGTTAAGAACAGCTCTGAGTGGTTTTTTGTTTTTAAGCTGCTGACCTGGAGAATTCAGCCATCCTTCTGAACCTGTACTCAAAAAGAGTTTTCTATGCTCCTAGTCTCTCTTATCTTTTGAAGAGTAGGTTACTAAAGGGATAGTGAATTGATTTTAATAATATTTGTTCTTTGCCAGTGTTTTTGATTTCTCTTTAAAACCTCATATATCTTTATGGAATAGAGTTAGCTCTAGTTGCATTGCTATATGTAGTGATAAAAATTTATTGAGTACTTTAAAAAGTAAGCATTTCCTAGGGTGCTGTCTGTGCAGTTGCAGTGGATGGAGATGTATTAATGCTGGCTTCCTGAAGTTTTGTAGGAGATCCCAGAGGATGAAAGCTTTTCTTCCTAGGTGATCTCACCTGTTGAGTCTTGTGGTACCTTAATGTAGTTGTTTCTTTGGGCATTGTAGTTTTGTATAAATATTTAAAAAGATGGACTGAGCTACAGTTGCAACAAAATGCTGATGGCAGAAAGCTCTTTTCCCCTTTTTCATCCAGTACAGGAGAATCTGTATCAGCTGTTTCAGTGTCTGAGGATGAGGCATCACATCGAATCACAGTAGCTTAGTCTTATTCTGAGACAGATGGGTGTGATATTAGCGAGAGGGAAAAAGTCTGTAGTTGACAACTGGTGTGACTCTACCGGGGAGATCAGTTGCCTGAGTTCATTGCTGTTCTGGGTACTTGGAGCTATGGCTCCAATTTTATCCTTTTGGTTATGTGGATGTGCTTGTTTTGGCTGGGGTAGAGTTAATTTTCTTCACAGTAGCTTGTATGGGGCTATGTTTTGGATTTGTGCTGGAAACAGTGTTGAGAATACAGGGATGTTTTTGTTACTGCTGAGCAGTGCTTACACAGCGTCAAGGCCTTTTCTGCTCCTCACCCCACTCGACCAGCGAGGAGGCTGGGGGTGCACAAGAATTGGGAGGGGACACGGCTGGGACAGCTGACCCCAGCTGACCAAAGGGATATCCCATACCATATGGTGTCATGCTCAGCATATAAAGCTGGGGAAGAAGGAGGAAGGGGGGCACCTTCAGAGTGATGGCGTTTGTCTTCCAAGTAACAGTTATGTGTGATGGAGCCCTGCTTTCCTGGAGATGGCTGAACACCTGCCTGCCCATGGGAAGGAGTGAACAAATTCCTTGTTTTGCTTTGCTTGAGTGCATGGCTTTTGCTTTACCTATGAAACTGTCTTTATCTCAGCCCACAAATTTTCTCACTTTTACTCTTCTGATTCTCTCCCCCATCCCACCGGTGGGGGAGTGAGCAAGTGGCTGCATGGGGCTTAGTTGCTGGCTGGGGTTAAACCACAACAGTGGACTGGGCATGGTACCTATATTTGCATCTGCTCTAAATTACTGCAGGAGACAGCAACTGAGGATGTTAATCTCCACATGCACTCTGCAGTTAGTTAGGCACAAAGTGAGTTTTTTTTTTTTTTTCCAGCTGACTTTTACAGGAGAGAGTGGTGCACAGTGTAATTCACAGCTATCTGTCTGCCTGATTTTAATGGGCCTGAACCTGTTGTGCAAAATGTTCTAGGCTAAAGCCTAGTTTGGGTTAGCTTAGAGATGGTCCCTGTTGGGAGAAAGTATGGCTACTGTTGATAGTCAAAGGAAATACGGAATTGTTCAACAAAAATGTTGAGAGAGACAGAATTCAAAGTTCTCCATATCCAGCTACTGGCTGTTAGGCTGACTGTGGTCTTCTGGATACTTTTGACTGCTGCATTTTGCCTTGGCGAGAAGGGGAATGGTGCCACAGGTGAAATAAATTCTGCCTTGCTGCCAAATACCATTTGCTCCCAGCTTCTGTGCAACAACTGCCACCCACTATCTGTCGGGGCAACAGTAGCCTGACTCTGTGTTTGAGTCAGCCACAGCTGTTTGTTGCTTTCCCAGCTTTTGCAGAAGTAACAGCCCGGCTCTCTGTGTTAGGAGCAGCAGTTGTCCCTTCCAGCTTCGCTGTGCAACAACTGCCTGGATCTCTGCAGCAGGTGCAGGAGGAGCATTTTCAACGGCAGCTGCTGCCAGATGGGGAAGTCAGCTGCTTTCCTGTGATGTGGAGGTAGGCTAAAGCCTGCGCTGTTGAGGTGGGGGGTCACAGAGGGTCTCAAAACCCAGATCCAGCTGTTAACGGCTGCCGGGGTCAGACCACCCTGCAAGGGATTTAGAAGAGCAAGTGTGTCATCCTGCATTATAGCTTTCTGGAAGCACCTCCTAGGTTTGTCTTGAATGCCTTGAAGTCTGTCTGCCCTCTGACTTTTCTCCTACTGTATTGTTTCCTCAGTGGCTACTTTGCTTCTTTTATGTAACAGTGATTAAGGTTACTGCGCCGGTTAAATAGGACCCCTGATGGTTAGCTGTGAATCTTTCCAAGGGTAAGCTCTCCATCACTAAGGTGATGGTTAATCTGCAAAGCTACCTGAAAAAATTTGGAGAAGCGCTCTGAAATTTTATTATATGCAAATCTAAATCTGTCAGGTGGAAATACTTACCTGGCCTGGAAGAGCAGGATACTAAGAAAGTTGTTTTAACATTCAATAACTTTATCTTCAGAATCTGTTTTTATGCATTCAGTGCAAAACAATAGTATTCTCATCTTCACATTCATTTTCCTCTTGTGTGGTCTGAAAAAAACACAGAAGAGACTGCACAGTCTCTGGAGCTGGAGCTGCTGTGAAGGGTGAAAATGCAGAGAGGAGGAGAAGGAACTTGTTCTACCTTATATTGCCCTTTGTCCTTCAAAAAAAATTCTTTGGTTTCTTTTTGATGTGTAAAGGTTTACAAATCAGTGAGCCTTGAAGGTTTTACCTTTACTATGGTGGTTTGTTTCTTTCAGTTTGATGACTTAGAGGATGTGCTGGTTGTTGATTGAATCAAGAGTTAGTAGTATTCTGGTAGGATTCCTTCTAAAATATTTCATGCCTTTTATTAAGTAGGTTTCTCATGAAAATAAAGCTGAATAAAATCTGTGAATCAAGAAAAAAAATTTCTCCTCAACTAGTATCACTTTACTTGCTTAGTAACAAAGATGTGGTTTTGCATCTTCGGAGCTCATCTGCTTTGTTGTATTTTGAAGGGGTTTTTTTCTTCTGTTTCTGCACAAATTTAACATTATTTTTTTTCCCCCTATTCAATTATTTTTTTGTTTGTTTCTTGCTTGGGTAGAATGAAAGACATAAAAATGAGCAAAAAATCTTTATGTAAACCCTGTGACTTTTAGTCTGCCTTCCTAAAAAAGTAAGACACATAGGCTTATGGTGCCCAGGTGTCCCCACAAATAACTTTTGAACTCCTGGACTCCAATACCCATTAAATTATTCCAAATTTCCTGAAAATACAGCCAGGTAACATGGAAAGAAGTCTATCAAAAGAAGCCCTTATAAATATTACAGCCATAGGAAAAACTTAAATCAGCCCATGCAATTAGGGATGAGTGGCAAGCCCACAAGGAACCAGACTTTGTTAGTTTTGTGGCTCACAGAACCTGCTGGTTTCCTGTGTGTGTTTCCCTACAGAAAACAAAGGCAGAAGCACTCCCGGTTGTTCTGGGACTAATCTGCCGCTCCAGGAGTCCTTGACGTCACATCACGCTTGCCAGTGAGGGACAACTACCTGTCTTGTGTGCTTACGTTCTTAGGGAAAATTCAAAAGGCGCAAACCAGATTATTTTCTTGAATTCATCTTGCATGGTACAATGCAGTTAAAAGGAAACAAATTTTCCATTTTTTTCTTTTTTTTTCTTTTTATTTATTTTTTTTCTTTTGGCCTTGGTGATATTTAGACCGGTGATGGATCATGACTGGAGGCAGGGATTTGTGTATGGCAGTGTGTGGTGTCTGAATCAATGATCCTCCTTCATGTTGAAATATTATTCTGAAAAACATCAGTTTGGTGCAACCGTGATGTTAGCAGGGTGTTTTATGGTTACATTGATAAGTAGCACTCATTCATTCATTGTTGGCATTCAGGAATGTTTGTTTTCTGTTTTATTGACAACTAGCAAAAATAGTCCATCTGGAAAGTGAAATCTTAGTTTTAGAACTCCTCAAAATTACATGTTAAAAGTGACTGTAAAAATGGTCCAAGGGTTTTCAACAAAACTGCTTTCTTTGGCTATTAAGAATTCTGATGTTTTTTAAATTTTTAGTTGCTGTTTATACCTGTCTGTTCCTGTTACCCCAATGACTCTGCATTGCTCAGAGGGAAAGAAAGGGATTCTATTTTAGATTGTAAATCGCCAGCAAGATGATTTAGGAAGGATGCAGACATACAAGTGAATTAGTTGCCTAATTACTCCGCCTCTGCTGTGATGAGGTACTCCTTTCACTGTGTGCTCTGGCAGAAGGGTAAGCTAGTTTTGTTTAGTTTATCTCAAAATAAAAGTATGCCAAAGTGATCTGAATTGATTTGCGGTTAGTATAGGCTAAGAGTGTGCATATGGACAGTTGCAAGTCAGCTGAGCTGCAGGCATGATACAGAAGAGGGAGCAACAACAATCGATATATGAGCCCTGAATTCTAGGTACCCTCTCCTCAACTTCATCTGCACAGCCCAGGGCTGAAAACAACACATGGTTGGTCAGGTTCTTATTGTAGGCTGGAACACAACTTAGTTCTTGGAAAGGTCATGCAGAGTTTGCAGGGCTGGTAAATGAGAAATAGTAACTCTTTATTTCTGTCATGACCAGATTTTTAAGTGTATTTCAGTTAACTGTAAACAGAAACTCAGACTGTCACTTCTGCAAAACTTCTTCTCAAAGTAAGACTGCTTTGCAGCAGAGCCGTTGACATCAATTTCAGTGGCAGGTTTATGGTAGTGTGAACCCTCCTGTGATTTCAGAAATGACAAGCTCAGGCCCTGCGCTCCTCAAGCTTACCTGGCGTAAGCATATATAACCTTCACATTTGCTAGGCAATGTGTTAAAGTTGTCTCATTTTTAACTTCAGAAATAACTGCAAGAAGTAATGGAAGAGAAGGCAAAGTGATGCTTCTGAAGAGCAAAACTGTATTTTAAAAAATTTTTTTAGCACTCCAGATGCAAAGTGGGTGAAATTCAGTATTAACACAACGTGCTGTGAGCAATGGAAGAAATTTTGTCTTGTTCCAGAGAGAATCAATCTGGCCATGAGAGCACTGTGGATCAATAGAAACTGCTGCCTCCCCTCTGCAGGCAAAAAATCTCTAAAATATCGTCTTGTGATCCTTGTGGTCCTCCAGACTGGTCCATTTTGGGTAGGCATACTGTACGCTTCATAAGCGTGGAATTCTTCAGTGTTGAATATGCGAAGAGAGAAATCTGGCCAAATTCAATTGGCCTTGAATTTCTCTGATTTCTTTTCTACTTTTTATTTCTTCATTGTTGTAAATTGGGAGAAAAGTCAGAGTATGGAAAATGTACGACCTGGTGGCTTTTTGTGTCTTGGGAGAAAAAAAGTGTCTGTTTCTGTGCCTAGCCTCCTTTTTCTCTTCTCACATAAAGGAAAAACATGACTATATATCTTTGGAATCAGGAAAACTGATCTGTTTGCTGCTGCTGTCTAACTCTGTATAGTTACTGTCAAAAGGTTGGGGTTTTTTAATGTAGTTTATATAAACTTTATATAAACTTTTAATATAACTGTGTGGTGGAGCAGAAGGAACATGATCATGTTTCAGATCTTGTAAAAGTCTGAACTCATCATGTGTGCTTGAATATAGAGCATAGCTTTGATTAGGATGAAAGATAAATTCCAGAAAGAAACTTAACTGTTTCCGTTTTTCCCCTCTGGTGAAATATATCTGATATCCTCCAATGTGAATGGTAGCAAATATGTGGCAGAATGAATAGCAATGCTCTGCTTGCTGAAGTTGAATAGTTGAAAAGGTATGGGTATCAAAAAAAGAAAGCAGGATGCTGCATCAAGGTTTTTGCTGAGTAGAGGTGCTCTCTTGTATTGGGAATTAAGCTCAATTTACAGTACCATTTTGTGGGATGTTATCACTACTTTAAAAATGCTATTGTATTAGATTTCTTGACCTAGGTAAAGCCAGAGTATAGGGCTAGAACAACATGCAAGCGTTTTGTCTGAAAGGAGAACATTGTAAATGTTTCATTATATAGTCTTCATTTTAAATAGTTTCACGAGGGGTGTTCATTTGTACATGCAGTAGTAAGTTGGCACTTTGATCAAAAATTAATACTTGCCACCTTCTTTTCCTCTTACACTGCACTGTGTAACACCCAGAGTGAGCAGGGGTATAAGATGATGGTGGAAGCAGTAGGGTTTATATATGTCTTTCTGGCTTTAGACAAAATATTTCAGCCATCTCAAACACTTTAAGTATTAAGTATTTTTGTGCTCCCTTTTAAGGTAGTATGAGTATTTCATAGTTCTGAATGTAGAATTCTCAAAACACCTTTATGGGACAGCACTAATGTCCTAATTTTACAAATAACTACTTTGTCTTGCTTCCCTAGGTGGCTTGCTCAAGGTTACACAAGAATCCTCTGGTGGAACAGGGAATTATATCCAAATGTTTGATGTTTAAAACTTGAAACCTGATTTCTGGATTACCTTCTCCTAACAGAAATGAAAGACCTATACCTTTCCTGTCATTCTGCTGAAATTAATGAAATTATAAGTATTAATACTTTGATCAATGCTTTTAATTCTGTTTACCACTTCTTTTTCTTTTTAGGCATGTACTGGTATTGAAAATATTGATGAAGCTATAACGTTGCTTGAACAAAATAACTGGGATTTAGTGGTAAGTATTCTAAGAAAATGACTTCATAGATCAACCTCATGTAACAGTGACGTGCCATCTTGCTGAGACAGCTATTATCTTTGTTTCAAATTTGGGTGTGTCTTTTATGGCTGGGGCAAACAAGTTAACGTGCAGACTGTTTCTGGTCTGTTAAAGCCTCATTGCCAAGTTAACGTGATATTGAGTTGTATATACCCTGGTATACTCTTGATTGTCTTCATGCCTTTTCTTTTCCTTTAAATCAATGTTTCATATTGTGTTTAGTTTCCTTTTTGGTTAATTGTATGCATAACTTTGTAGGTAGTATAATTAAGGGTAACATTTTTAGAAGACATCTTGTATATACACACAAGATTTTTGAGGATTTAGGTGCCTGTGGAAGAAACAGAAGGTAAAACAACTTCTTCAAACTTTCATATGCTTTTAGTTTAAAAATAAGATAGTTGCTCTTCTATTGTTAGTTGTTATGCAGAATTGAGTCAGAGATTAAGGCCATACCTTATTTAGATTTGGTGTTATCCAGACACAGTTAAACACAAACGAAAAAAACAACAAACAAACTAACCCTAAAAAAACCCTATCATCTGTTTTGTAACAAGGTTCGATATGCAGACAAATAGGAGGAAACCAATAAAACAAGCAAAACAGTCTTAGGTATTTTAGGACTCTGCATAGGATTATCAGAATAAAGAAACTATTAATCCATTTTCTTAAGATTTAAAAGTGTAAAATAGAACAAACTTAATTAAAAAGCAAGTGATCTTCCTTTAAACTGTAATACCTTTGATTTCCTCCTTTTTTTTTTTTTTCTTTTCTTTTCCAAATGAGTGCTCTTTGGACCAGTCCAAATTATCAGAAAATTATTAAAAAAAAAAAAAATTAGATTTTCCAAAATTTACTATAGATAGAGTTTCAACTGTCTGCCACATTGTGTTCCCAACATACTGTGTAGAGTGTTCTCTATGTTTTAATAATTACAAACTAAGTATCACAGAGGTTAGGGTGGGGTTTTAAACTGAGTTTGTTAGAATTAATATTGTGTTTCTTTTAAGGCACAAGGATTAAAATGACATGTAATATTGTAACCTATGCCAAACAAATGCTATGTACTCCGAACACTTGAAACTAAATGTTTAAAATGAATGTTGGCCAAAGTATACGAGTCTTTATTTTGCAACATGTCATGGTATAAGCAAGAATGAGACACCAACAAGCAAAAGGGAGCACGTATGGTCACTGTCTTCAAACAGAAAAACCCAAATGTATGTTGACAGAGTGGTATAGTTAAAAACATCTTTTGTCATAGTAGTTTGTTGTGACTTAGCATAGGCCATTTTGAAAATTACAGTGTTTATGGGAAGGCAAGGAATAGCCTTATGCATTCTGTTCAGGTTGTAAAGTTCTCAATACAATGCATTAAATCAGTCAGAAGTGGTTTTGGGGGATTTGTAAATTGTAAAGTATATGCTTTACAATAAATGCTCACAGGTGAGGTTGAACGGGAGAATTGCAATGAAAAATGGTAAGAACAACTAAAGGGATTTGTTTTGATTTTTTTTTTTTTCTTTTGAGACTCCAGAACAAGCAGAAAGGGAGAGTGAAGTATTTAAAGCTATGAGAATGGCTACGAGAATAGCTTTAAATACGTAATTTTATTAGTGATGATTAAATGATCTAGAAGTAGAATATAGTGGGAAAAGAAGTAATGACCCAAAAATGCAAGCTTAAAAAAAGGCATATGGAAAGTAAGAAAGGAAAGAAAATTAGGGATGTAAGAGGTACTTCAGGAAAGTACATAGTTCTTGAACCTAAACAGAAGATGAATGAGAGGAGTATCTATGAAAAGGAAATGGTAAGTTGTGGAAGAAAAAAAAATAAACTGGGGAGAGTAAAAGTGAAGATGATGCCCTAAGAGTCTGTTATTAGTAGGACAGTGGCTCCTTTTTAATAAAAGCAGCCTTCTTGTAAAAAAGGGAGTGAAAACCAAATCATGCTAATCTAACAGGGAGTTAGAAGCAGAAGAGTGAAGAAAGAGGACAGAAGACAAAAGAAATGTGTATGTAAGAAGAAAAGGAGTTGTGAGTTTGAGAGAGAATCAAACATCTCTTTGTTAGGCAAGGGATTTCAAAAGTCAAAACAGTACATGAAAAAAGGCTCATGACTTATGAGAGATGTAGCATTTTTTAATTTTAAAATTAAAAGTGTATGGTTCATGTGTGGTGGGGATTTTGTTGTGTTTTGGTTTTTGGTTGGTTGGTTTGTTTGTTTGGGTTGGTTTTTTTTTTTTTTTTTAATCCCTTTGATTCAGTAGTCAAGTACAGATTCAGTCCCATGAAACTGGGGAGGAGGGAAGGCTTTGTTTTGAACCAAAAGGTCTTGGAGTTTTTTAGCCGAGATGAAACATTAAAAAAATCCTTTTGCTTGGCACTAAATATTTAATTCAAAGCAGAACAAAGCATTTTTTGGGATTTGTAAGGAGAACAAAACTTGTATGATTTAGTTCAAAAATCATGAAGACAGTAATGAATTGGTGATGATTTTGGTAAGGGTTCCTCTATCATCCCTTGACCACCAATCTGTTCGGTAAACGGGAGGAATATCATCGCTGTCTTCTCTAATTTCACTTAGTTTTGTGTGTCTTATTCAGAGGCTTATTTCAAGTTCAAGTTTTTGATAAACATGACCTGAATTCATAGATGGGGGATGAGCACTTTTTATGACAAAAGTATCTTTGTTAAAAAAAAAAAAAAAAGAAATTAAACCCATTCTTCAAGTGATTTTACAGTTCTAAAGTAAAGAAGTAGTAGGAAAATAAAGAAGTAGTAGGTGTTCAGGGTTTGTTTTTTTGGGGGTGGTGGTGGTGTGGTTTTTTGGTTTTGTTTTTTAAAATGTGGAATCCTTTACTGCCATGATTTTTGGAAGTAAAATCACAAGCTCTGGATTTGATCAGGAAAGCTTCTGTGAGGCACCCAGGGTAATACGAAGTAGAAAGCTAAGCAAGTCCCATTAGGATGTGCTCAATCTAAGTTCAGGAGCACTTCTGCAGCATTAGAGAAAAAACCAAAAACATAAGTTAAGGAAGTTCTTGTCTCAGAACAGATGGCTTGCTTGCTCTTCGTTCAGGCTGTCTGTGTCTCAATTCCATTTTCCTGTTTGGGGAAAAAAGTCGTGCGCTATCAGAGGCTGTGCTAGGGACCCAGGCTGAAGGTTCCCTTGAGCACCTGTTGCTTCTTGAACTCTGTAAGACTCAATTCAAGGGCGTTGTTATTTCTCTGGGACTTCAGCCAAAACAACTAAGAGCAAGTAGTCCTGGTGAGTTGGAAAGCAGAAGGATCCCAAACCAGAAACAGAAGTACTTACCAACATAGGCTGACAGAGAAGTACGTCAGAATGCACAGAGACAGCAGAGGTTATACAGTTCACAAAACAAGTTTCTAATGTCATGCTACAACTACTATGGTTTTGTGTAAGCTTTTTTGAGGATTTCTTTGTTTGCAGTGATACAATATTCCTGCTGCTTATTTTCTCCATACTTTTTTCCGCTCCTTGTCTTGCTAATAGATTTTAGTATCAAGGATTAAAATGTCACCAATGTCTTTCCTGTTACTTCAGTGGGTGTTTGTATCTTGTATCTTTTGGACATTTGGTCTTACCTTGTAAACAAAGGCAAACCTGAGTGAAGTGTAAGGAACTGTTTTCTTGGTTTACTTTTTCTAGTAGCCACTTATGATTTTTATTAAGAATTCATCTGAATTCTTTTTTCTTTTCAGTTTAGAACTGAAACATCAGCTTCCTATATTTGAACTTCTAAAGATTACCCATGCCCATTAGAAGTCTTCATGTCTATTCCTCTATATGGGATACTTTAAGACAACATAAACTGCCAGTAATTTATCTTCAACTTGGAACTAAATAAATTGGATTTAAATGTCTCAGAGTTGTATATGTTTTACAGTGTTCAAATCATGTTTGTAGCTGTTTGAAGTGATACAGGAAACTGTCTTTCATAAATGTTTGGTTGCTAGGCTTTGTTCAAGTCTTTAAAATCAAATCGATCCTGAGAGTGCTGCTGAGGAATTCATATGCAATAACAGCGTATAAGTTGCTTGGTGGGATCAGGAAGTCTAATCTTGCCAATAATTAGTTCCCCGCTGTTGCATATGACTTGGCCTTTGTGGTGGTCTGCTGCATATATAGCAGCTTAGGGTTTTTTTCTGTATTAGAGCACTGTAGCCTAATTACTAGGCTTATTGCAGGCCAAGCAATGAAATATTACAGATGTTCTGTGAGATACAGAAGATCAACGTAGATAATATAATGATCTCTCCAGGCCTTCATCTTTATGAAACTGTTCTGCAATAAATGGATCCAGCAACTCGCTTAAGCCTGCCAGGATTGCTGATGTGTTCTTTCCTGTGTGTCATTTCTTTAGATCTATTAATGTACAATCATTTTTAACATCTGAGGAAGCAGAAGTTAGGAATTTGTCTGTTGTAAAATCTGATGGTTTCATAGCTTGCCCATTTAACTATGAACTTCTGTTTTGGCATTTGAAGGTAAGAATGACAGTATAAATGTATCGTAAACTTTGTGTAAAGACAATAAAACAAAGGTATGAAAAATCGCAACTATGTGTCTTTTGAAATGTTTCTGATGATGGTACAAATTTAAAGGAAATGACCCATTAATGTACTTCTTGACCCTATGCAACATGGACCTTCATATATATGAGGTTATTACATAGGAAATAGCTCTTTGCTCTGCTGATATCAAATGCTTGTATCTGCGCATAAAACTTGGTCTCCTGTACCTTTCACAGATTTAATGAAAAACTCAAAATCCTTCATATATAGCATGACCTTATGTTCTGTGCTGGTAATCAGAACAGGATTTTTGAATGAAAAGCAGGATTCACCATGCTTAATTTTCTACTCTTTCCAGTATGACCATTTCTGTTGTTATTCCTGTTCACTGGATTTAAAAATTATTTTTATTTCATGTCTTTTCCAATAGACATTGTAATGTAGGTACTGCTTAACATCACTTTAAGAAGAAAATAAATTTCATCAAAATAAAGGGGGGGTTATCCCATATTCACCTCACTGTAAATGTGTATAATGGTTATTAAAAAAAAATCTGTTTTTTATTTTCAAAATATATTCTTAAAATGACTTTTGTGCCTTCCTGCTATACTTGGTTTCGTTATTCTATATTCTGGTAGAGGCTCAAAGCACAGTATAACTTCAGTAAAACCAGCAGTTAGTGCACCTGGAAATGTGACAACTTGCTGTTCCTGTTGTACACAGCTTTCAAGAGTCGGCTGACAAAAAGCATTTCTATACCTTGGAAAGAGAAAACTGTATATTCTGAACATCTGTTTTTATAAAGCTTCAACTCTCAATTATAATTTTTTTTTTCTGAAGGGATAACTTACACAGAAGATTGGACAGGCTGGATCGATGGGCCAAGGCCAATTGTGTGAGGTTCAACAAGGCTCAGTGCAAGGTCCTGCACTTGGGTCACAACAACCCCATGCAACGCTACAGGCTTGGGGAAGAGTGGCTGGAAAGCTGCCTGGCAGAAAAGGACCTGGGGGTGTTGGTCAACAGCCGGCTGAACAGGAGCCAGCAGTGTGCCCAGGTGGCCAAGAAGGCCAATGGCATTCTGGCTTGTATCAGAAATAGTGTGGCCAGCAGGAGTAGGGAAGTGATCGTCCCCCTATACTGGGCACTGCTGAGGCCGCACCTTGAATACTGTGTTTGGTTTTGGGCCCCTTCCTATGAGAAGGACATTGAGGGGCTGGAGCGTGTCCAGAGAAGGGCAACAAAGCTGGTGAAGGGTCTGGAGCAGAAGTCTTATGAGGAGTGGCTGAGGGAACTGGGGTTGTTTAGCCTGGAGAAGCGGAGGCTGAGGGGAGACCTTATCGCTCTCTACAACTGCCTGAAAGGAGGTTGTAGGGAGGTGGGGGTCGGTCTCTTCTCCCAAGTAACAAGCAATGGGACAAGAGGAAATGGTCTCAAGTTGTGCCAGGGGAGGTTTAGATTGGATATTAGGAAAAATTTCTTCACTGAAAGGGTTGTCAAGCATTGGAACAGGCTGCCCAGGGAAGCGGTTGAGTCACCATCCCTGGAGGTATTTAAAAGATGTGTAGATGTGGTGCTTAGGGACATGGTTTAGTGGTGGACTTGGCGGTGCTGGGTTAACGGTTGGACTTGATGATCTTAAAGGTCTTTTCCAACCTAAAAGATTCTATGATTCTAACAGGAGGGGGGTTTGCATCTCTCTGTTAAAACCTCTTAAAAATAGTAATTATTGGTAAGACAGGATTTTTAAAAATATAAGTACCCATTTTGTTTATATATTTATATTTAATTCTATGTAATGTTGTCTTTTGGAAAGAAGGAAGTAAAAAAAACCCCAAAAAACTAATAAAACCAAAAAAACCCCCAAACCCCCAAAAAACTGAACTGAGAAAAATGAGCTAGGGCTTTACAGTTTTTCTATTTCTGTTGGAGGTGCCAGTTTAGATGGGATTCCTAGGCAGAAAATGGGCCATTGGCTCTTGACAGTTATCAACAATCCATTATTTGTATCTTTTATTGCTTTGTAACCATTAAGTTAATTCTTTTGTTATAACGTGTAGTGAATCTCAGTACAAGCTGGTAAAAACTAATACACTAATGGTGTCTTTTGTCTCTTTTTCTGACTGGTTTGCCCTGCGAAAGCTTTGATGTGGTATCTCTGTATGTTTTTTTTGATCGATTTGAATTAGTCTGCCTCCAGAAACTAGGTGATTAATTAAAGTTTGGCACAGGGCCATTTCTTTTCCTTAAATGTGGGACACTATTGTCATATGTTTAGCATCTCTCTTGTTTCATTCCAAGTGGGCTGTAATTCGGTGGCTGGAGAACCAGGACTACACATTATGGTGATCGTGTTCATCACGTTGGCCCCTTTTATCCTGTATTGTTGACCTACTGTTTTCTTTACTTCAGAGTTGCATACGGAATATGGCACACATTTGACAGCACTCACTATGGGACTAGTGGGAAGTTCATGATGTGCTCCTCTCATTAGAACTAGATCTGAGGGATTTTCACTGGTAGTGACACAGACTTGTCTGTGTATTAATAACATTCTCCCGGTGGTCAAATGAACAGTCACATCTGCCTGTGGGAACCAGAGGTTTGTATCCTTTTTTTTTTTTTTTAAAGGCGCTTTTAAAGTTTTATTTTAGACAGGTGTCCTCTTTTGAGTCTTGGTGTCCTGTCAAACATGTCATTGTCAGCTCAGTTAGTTTATGCTCGCTGTTACTGCACTGAGTAGCCTGGACAGCAATCAAAATCCTGCTGCCAGCAGAGCTAAGGAAGAAGGAAGCTCTGGGTTAGGTAATGACAAGTGGTGTTGGTGGATGGGCATCCTGCTGGTGCAGGCGTCCTGTGGGCACGGTGCCTGTTCTCCAGGAAACACAGGAGCTGCAGGTTTCTTGTGTGTCCAACCGCAGCATTAATTTCTTCTAGTAGGACACAAATTGTATGTGAACTTCTGTTTTACAAGGGACTACAGAAATCCCTTTTGGAAGTCTTTAATGTACTTTCTGTTAGATTAGGGATCCCTGCTCGCAAAAATAGTTTAATTTCTCATTCTTTGTATTTCCAGCTTTCTTGCAGCTCCGAAAGTGACATTTCTGTGTCTTTGAGTAAGCTCAGATGCGTGCTGTGTATTTTATGCAGCTGGGTGGTAGCAAAGAAGACTAGCTAATTCTTTAAAAGCTGTGATTATTAAATTCATTGGTTTTATTTACTTTTGAATGCCTTCACCTTGAGTAAAACAGATGTTTCCTTTTTGTATATTCTCTACATTGAAGACCATATGAAATGTGCAGATCTATAGGCAGTTGTAAGCGTGGTATGGCTTTCCATATAGCTGTATGCACATTCATCTATTAAAACAAACAAACAAACAAACCACAACAAAGCCAAACACTACCACTAATACACGTGGAGGAAATTAAGATTCTTTACTTGCAGAATGCAGAATAAGAGTGCTGCTTTGTCACCTCAGTAATGTGCTTCAAGGAAGGAAGATTACCTCTGCTGGCGGCAAGGTAGCCCAGTCTTCATGGTCCTACCAAATCCCAACTGCTTTCTTCTGAGACTTTTAATAATAGCAATAGTTGATACCTCAGGTGATGTAGGAAAGTGTTCAATATATTGCCACTGTGACAGTAATTTCACACGACTTCGAGAGCAGAGATTGCAAATGATCTGGTTGTGTCTCTGCATCAGTCTTGGTCTGTTGCCTGTAAGTGGTCTGTTAGACATCAGAAAGGGGTCACCAGAGCAACTAGAGTTTAAAATAAAACGGAGCCAAACCCTATAAAAATGTCATACACGCATTCTGACACATGCAAGCAAGGAAACAAACATACTAAAGGGAGAATAAAAGTAGCAAATGTCTAACTTGTGTGTTCTAAACTTTTGATTGTTTTGAATAAAACTATTATTTTATTACATAGGTTGGTCCCTTGGATTTTTTTTGCAAAAAACTTAGGTGGTCTTTGGATTTGTTTTCTTGTTTGGATGACCCTTTGCTCTTTCAAAAGAGGTTGAGAAACACTGCTTGGATCATGTTAACATTGCCATATCCTGTGATTTTTATAAGGAAACCCATGAAAGCTGTAATGAATGCTGTAGCTGCTGATATTGTGTAAATATCCAAGAATCTCAAGTTTCTCAATGTTCCCCTGCAAAGAAAGAGGCTGAGAAGGGGGCAGGTTCTGGCTTGTTTGGAGAGAAAGATTTGAAAACTGAAATTGTTTGTTTTCCTCATCTGTGGTCTGCTATCCCAAAGCTGTATTAGATTCCCATGAATCTTGCACAGGACTATTCAGGTACAAAAAAAGAACCCTCTCAAAATGCACTTTACCCCAACAAATAATAGCTAAATTGTGTACTAGACACAGAGGGACATTTGGTTTCTTCAGCTTATTTCTGTCTTTTGCTTTTTTGGTCCTAAGGCAGGTGAATGTGTAAGAAATACAAACTTTTCTTCCCCCACCCCTGAGCAAATTACTGTGTCTCCTTACCAGGGCAAAGCCTTGTCTGAGAAAGATTGTTTGGGAATTTGGTGAAAACAATTTTAATTTCTTTAAAATATTCCTCTGCAGAAACATGGTGCTTATTTCACGGAAAAAGTCTTGAAAGCCTCAGTGCTTGGGAATACTTGAGCTTTCATTGTGGAAAACTGGGGCTGTGCAGTGTCATTCTTGCCTCCTCTTTTCAAGGCACTGCTAAAATTCTAACATTATAAAATTATTATTTGTTTAGTAGGTGACTGACTGTATTTAGGGCTCATTTTGGTCTACCATGTTTAAATGGATTGAAGCCAAGGGATGTGCAGTTTACAACTTTATGGAAACCATGAATTAGGGTTAAATACGTGAATTATTTTGTCCTTCAATTTGAAGTTTGGGAGGATGAAAAAACTGGTAGCTCTCAAGGAGGTAGGGATTTTATTTTTATTTAAGGCAGTTAAGAGTCATGGCTTTAAAGGTGTTTTCTTTAGTGCTGTTTCGTATATGCTTTGCAGTTTTGTTGATTCATCGGAAGGGACTAATTCTCACATTGCTCACATTGAAGGAGGGTGTAATGGGGTAAATATTTTTTCCACAGGGTAAAACTGGTATAGCTTGGGCAAAAGTGTCTTCTAGATGAACACCCTTTTGTTCCTGTTAAACTGGAATAATTCTTCAGTATCTGTGAAGAAATCTGTATCTTCCACCCCTTCACAATTTTAGCAAATGTAATGGTTAATATAGCAGATAGTTTTCTAGACACTAAGGGGATTACGTTAACCTAAAATAGTTTATTTTGTTTCATAACTATTGATTTTAATTTTTCTAATAGAAAAAGCCTGCTTTATTCACTGGAGGATAACAAAGGGACTCTGATTATGTGTTTTATGGCTGTGTTTTGTAGACATGTGGCTGTGATGATGCATATGAAATTTTAATGTCTGGACAGAAAGACAGCTGAGTAGATTTTTAGGCAAAACTTTGCTCTCAGCATTGTAAAGTGATGTAAGCGGTGTGTCTCCTTTCCAAATAACAGATGGAATTTAGTTCCTAAAGAAATGAGCTCCTTTACTTAAGTTTTTCTTGCATAGCGATCAAACAAGCAATGGGACTAATAAACTTAGATTTCTGGTCATGGAAAAAGGCTCTTGTTTCTTGTAATAGAGAGTTTTTTGTGTTCTGAGAATAACCAAAAAGCGGCACCTGAGATCACAGTAGTGCCTAATAGTATTGTTGTAGCTATATGCGAGCATTACCCACCTGCCTTACATTTTACAAATGCTTATTTTCAGAGGCTCGTACCTCTGTATTGGCATTTTCTATGAAGATTGCTTAGCATTCATTTATCCTGAGACATTCAAACGTAGGAGCGAATTTCTAGACTATATTAATAGCGAAGTGGCTGGTAATGAGGTATCTAAAAGTAGTTTGTAGTATATTACTCTGTGACTAGTCGAACTGAAAATTGCATATGTCTTTTATAAATGTGTGTTTGACAAGTGATTAATCTGTCATGGGCTCATGCTGGGAATGTATGAGTAGGAGAAAAATGAAGTAAATTAAATAATTTGAGAACCAGCATCTGTGCCAATGCTGTGACTATTTTGCAAGTGAACCTTAATTGTGAAAGATTGCACCACAGAAGCCAGGAGTCATCTAGACCCATCAGGCTTTCAAAGCAGAGTATTTTAAAAATGGATTTACTTATAATACTGTTGAATATCGTAACAGTTCTGTCCTAGTTTTATTTAAATAAACTCTCCTTAGTTGGTCCTGGAAGACCTGGCTTGCTGCGGTACCAGCTGTAGCTGTAGCTAACCTATGCGGTAGCATAGGCTGTCGAGAGGTATAAGGAGAAATACTGTGAGACAAGTTGTATGTTACATACTTCGGAAATGGGCTTTCTGGTTTCCAAACTCTTAAGCGAAATCTTGCGTAATTATTCTTTTATTATCGATTAGTGATTAGGCAGTGTGCTGACTACGGCTAGGCTAATTTGAACACTGTCATATAAGGTGTTTCATGTTATTACACCTTTATAGTAAGGGGGCCTTAGCCTGCAGGCAGTACTTCTAGGGCTTTTTGAATTATCTTGTGTCCTGTGTCCTTGTGCCTCGTTCTATCTTTTTAGTACTTGCTAAGAGCTAGTATGTTACAGCGAAGAGTGATTTTATTTATTTATTTTTTAAGGCTGAACAAAAAGTATGTTGTCATGGGGTAGCTATCCCCAATCTGCACACTTTAGTGTTGTCATTCAAATTTACATAAAATAAATAGGAGGGGGTAGAAATGTGAGAACTGAGTACATAGGTATTTTTTTCAGGCATAACCTTTGTTTTATCTGACTCTCCTGCTGTCTAGCTTAATGTTTTAAGGAGTAACAAAGTATGTTTTGATATCAAGCATAAGCATTCCTTTCTGTTAAGTTAGAAGGTGAAGCAGTGTTTGTGTAATTAGTTGTGATGTTAATGACTAGGGCCAAGGTAACTATATATGTGTGTCAGAAAGTAGCAGTCACATCATGCTCTACTCTTCTGCCTTTCTATATGAATGAGTTTTGAGTGGATAATTCACAATAGATTGTTTTCCTTTATTCCTGCTGAAATAGAGTTTCAGCTCGGATAGATACCAATCCATAAGCTTCTTATAAATCTGTTCATGTTATTTATTTTCATTGCACTAGGAAAATACATCCAGTTATGAATTTATTATTGCGATTGCGCTTTGTTTGTGGAATTATGCAGTGACAATGTAAAATTAAAGAACTGTGCAAAATGTGGGGTTTTTCCCCAGGATGACAGAAGTATATCTAACTGTTGAAAGGCTTCCTAGTGCATTTCGGCATGTTGTAGGAACTACAGGAAAAAGTTTGCTGAAGCCACCAAAGAAGTAGGGAGAAATGGGAAACCACATCTAGAGTGCTAATTGTAAACTATTTCAACGCGTGCTCTCTTGCTGATGAAGTGAATCATCTGTATGAATATATTCATGTGGCATTTTTTGATGAAATGTTAATTTTTTGCTTTATTAGCAATTCTATTGTTTTGCAGCTTTTCATGAAGTATATTTGTTGTAAAGAAAGCAAGCTGAAATAAAGCAGAATGCATAGAAGACATTTCATTGTAGTTCAATTACAGCTTTTGGTTAAATTTTAACCACGATGGGGACAAATGTTGGCATTCTGTAAAAACTTTGTGGGTGTAACTTCACGTCTAGCACTTGGAAATACTTTGAGACTTGCAAAGCTGGGGAAGCACCAGCAAGTATAACACAAGCTACAGGAAAAAGCTGGCTCATTTCTTTGCCTTGAAAAGCCTGCCAAAGATAACAAAGGTAGAGAGGTTGCTTCTCTTACTACTGGGGCATAATTAGTAATTTTTTTGTTTCAATATTATTGCATTCATTTAAAAATCCAAACGGAATAATATTTTTCATAAATTAAAGTCATAGCAGTCCTTACTTGTTAAAGTAATGGTTTCAAAGTAGCTGTGTATGTAGGAAGGTGATAGTGTATCTTGTTTGTAGAAAGCCTCTGGTCTAAAATAACTGGTATTTCTGCAGAACGTTTTATGGAATTTCTTGTTTAGAATAGCACATCGCAGATTTGCCAGTAACAGGCAAGATATGATAGTTGCATAAAGCTGCACAGAAGCCATGTTCCTCTGCTTGGGAATCTCTTAATACAATCTGGATATCTTGGGGCAGAAAGAAGTGATTGTATTACAGCTGATTTCAGTAAACCTTTATTTTATTAACCCAGATTGACTGCGGTATTTGGCTCATACTTGCAGTGTGTTTTTGTCAGCATCAGTTAGTAAAACTTCTGCTGTTTATTCCCAAATTTTCCACTTTTTTATTGTTGTAAACTGATGACAAGGAAAGTCTATGCATAGTCTGTCTTACTTTTTATCTGGTTCCCTGAAATCACAGTATCAGCAGGTCAGAACAAATGTTTTGACGTGTCTACATCTAGCATTACCTGTTATTATCAGTTCTGTTGAAAATACAAGCCCAAATTAGTATTTGCCAAAAAGAAAATTATTAGGGGAGCATTATTTCAAAATATTTACTGTTATTACTGAAATATATGCATATAGCAGAACCCTGCAAGTTAGTTTCATTGTAAGAAATACTTCTATGCTCAAAAGGAACTAATAAATCTTTGTGCTTCTCCTGTTTTGCTTTACTGTCTTGTATAAAAGTATGTTCCTTTGTCATGCAGATTTATAGTTTGGAAGTAATTTAAAATTCACTTTTGCTTTTTCGGTCCTTTCATGCATGTTTTGTCTCACTAATGCTTTCCTTTATCCCTTATCATGTATTTATTTCTTTTTCCTCTCTGGATAACATTTGTTCAGTTTTTGTTTTTGTTTTTTCTTTCTTTTTTTTTTTTTTAAAGATCCCCATTGTACAAAGCATTTGGAGTTTTATCATCCATTTATTTTGTTTGAATACCAAATAAAATAATGGATTTTAAATCTTTAGGATAAGCAATTTATCACATGAAAGCAACAAAATTAGAGTAAGAATATTGCATTTCAAGGGGAATATCACATTTAGCCCAAATTTGGAGTAGAATTAATTGCAATGGAATTACAATTGTAAACAGAGTAGTATAAATGACCCTTTCAATGCTGTGGAAATATATAATAAAATATGAATTATAATAAATAATTTTTCTAGTGTAGTTTGGATTGCTTAATGAGGGCCTTTTAGTATATTTCATTACACTTTTAGCTTTTAAAAAAACATCTTTAATTTGTCTAAATTCAACAAATCTTGAGTGATCCTCAAGCAGGATGGATTGATAGCACACAGGAATATTGGCTGATATTTCCAAAATATAACAGTTATCTTTTTTTTTTTAATTCTACAGAACTCAAAACCACAGTACATTTGTCTTGCGTGTCATCTCTCCCTCTGTAGTGAGGTTTTGTATGTAGGTTTTGGTGTTATATTCAGTTGTGTAATCAGACTGAGAAACAAGTCTGAGATTAAATGCTGAAAGGGTCAGTCAAATATTAAAATAGGTTTCTATTTGTTTTGTAGTGTGAAAAAACAAAACAACCTTTTTTTTGGTTATATTTCAAAATACAGTCCTAAAAGCTGCTAGCACCCCTTCCTCTTAAGACGGTGAGGTGTCTTCTTCTAATGTAGAAAGCAGCGTGGGGTAAACTTTCTGAATTTGTGATTTGAGAGAAATTGTTTTTATATCCAGGAGACATTAAATATATCATAGGAAGAAAAGGCAAAATGAGCAAGAAAGACACAAAATGCAGAACTTCGTTTCTTTAGCTTACCAGACATTTTAAACCAAAAGTAAAATCTATGAGTTGTAGCATTTGGGGAAGAATATAGTTTTTTGAAAGTCATAGTCAATGAATCCTTTCATCAAAGAAAGCTCTTACTGAGTTTCCTAGAAATAATTAAATATGTGGGTTATGAGGCTACTACATTAAGTGGAATACAACAACAACAAACAAAAAGACTAGAAATCTGAATGTGTCAGACCTACAGAAAATCCGGGTGTGTGTGTGTGTAAGAAAATGCCCCATGAGCAAATTACTCCATTATATTTCCCCGTGACTTTCTGAAGCAGTTGATACTGTTTGGTTGGACATCTTTGGATTTTGGATTAAATCATCTGCTATGGCAGTTCCTATTACCCTGTGTCTATGTCTCATTCGTGTGTTGTGTTTGTGTAGTGTAAACCTTCTCAATTTTTAGCTAAACAAATGTAAAGCTCTGTGTGGGCTTTATTAAGTAGACTGAAGTGGTCTTAGTTGCTGAATCAGTCAAACCTAAATAAGGCTTTTAAAATTCTGTGTGCGATGATTCATACATAAACTTGTACTGGTTGCGTTAAGCTGATATGGTTATTTATCTCCATGAAACTCATGCAGCTTTCACAGGTGCACGGTATTTACATCTCTCTAACCTCTTCTTCTGAAAGGGTGGTTCTTCCAGCATCATGCTGCTTGAACTTGCTTTCTTCTTTTGCTTAGAGATGTGTTTTCTAATACCCTGTTTTGGAAAGTTGATCTTATGTCATGCTTTGTAAAAGATCTTGCTCTTCATTGGGGTAGAGGTTTGAATGGGGAAGGTTTTAAAGGATCTATATCTAGGGCAGGGTCTGTATCTGTCGGCCAAAACGATAGCGTGGTATGGAGATTGGGAAGGAGAGGGAACAAGAGGTGGCCACGAAGGAAGATCATCTCCCACCTCACACATTGCAAAAGCCTTTAACTGTGCTTTTGTCTGGGCCTGGTTTTAAGTCTTAAGATAATTAATCTAAACATTACTTCTAAATTCTGGAAATTTAAAAACTACCTCCTATCTGTAGTTCATGAAATGGAAGGAATGAATATTCCTTGTTTTGAATATACAATCAGTAAATGATATGATTGGCAAATCCAGTCTGTTTTCAAACTCAGTGATAACCACTGAGTATTTTAAACTTGGGATTTCAGTTTTTGTGCTATCTGAAATACCACAGTTCATTCCTCATTATTCATAGGACTCTCATTCCCCTGGGATGAGAGTCACTGTAAGATGTACTTAATTGCTCTTAAATCGTTAGTACTATAATTGTGTATTTTGAGAGAAGTCGTCAACATTGTTGCTTCATCAGGGTATTAAGAAATGGTTCATCTTATTTTTCTCTGGAACACTGTTTTGTACTCGTAAAAGATAGTCACATTTAGTCAGAACTGACTAATCTATTGAAGCTAATATTCCCTTGAGGAAAAGCTTTAAATTTCACAGTCTGCTTCACCACGTTCTTTAGGCACTTAAATAATTTAAATCTGTTTTGTAAAATACCACAGGGTTTCTGGGTTGCCCAAAGCATATAATGAATTTGGTAACCTTTTATTAACCCTGTTGCTTTATTGTTTTCTGTGTTTATGGGAAGCAACAAAAAAGTTGGATTTAATATATTTTGGTACTGGAAACTTGCTGCTGAAACAAACACCAAAAAAAGTATTGTTACGTTCAACATTTGTAATTGGCACTCATCAGTCCAGAATTATATCATATTCCTGTCTTCCCTTTCATGTAAATGAACAGGATTCTTGGTAATATTTATCAATATATCCTATGCTGTGTGATGATGGAGTCATAGAGTGCTTGAAATTGGAAGTTACTTCTGGATGTTGGTCTAGTCAAAAGCTGGTCCAATTAGATCAGGTCATGCAAGGCTTAATAAATTCTTAAATAAACTGTTTCAATTCCTGGATATATGAGTGATACCTCTAAACAAGATGTATAAATCAAGAATAACTAAATTTGGCTTATAATTTCCTAAAATAAGTTGTGGGCCTGGTAGTCGTTTGAATATTGTCATCGAAACAATAATTATGTCCTTGCTTCTATGCCTCTGTTCCAAGTTTGAACAGTGTTCCAAGAGAGTTTGTATATGGGTAGCACTGAGACACTGATTCTTGGCTTTGGGAAAAAAAATCTTATAAAACCCCTATAATCTTCCACTTAAGGCAAGCTTCACTCTTTAAATAGTGATAGCATTAGAATAGGTAAAGTACCTGTTGAAGTTGTGGTACCCGGTATCCAGCAGTGATACTCGTGGATATACGCAGTGCGAGAACAGTGTAAGTATGGAGTGCTGCTTCCCTGGTAGCACTCTCAGCAACACATTGTTGGGAGGTGAAGAAATTTTCCGAGCCACACATGGTATCTTTATATTTAATAACCCATGAATAGATTTACTGCACATGTTATTAAAGTTGTTTCAAGTGTAATACATCTTTTTAATTACTGTATATTAGTCACACAGGCTGTTTTTGATGATCAAATGATCCCTGTTTGGAAAGACAAAAAAATTTAATATCTTTGAATGTTTGCTTAACCATAGAGACCTGATCTCTCTCAAAAGGGACTGATGTTGGGGAAGAACAGTCTGGAGCAGATCTTGCCTTAATAACTTGTTCTTTTTTTTTTTTTTTTTTTTATAGTCACAATCTTCCTCCTATGAAATTCTAAAGCAGATGGTTGTTCCATTTTCTTATTTTCTTTTCAGGTATACTTATAGATGTCTTGTAAGAACATGGCTATTTAATATTTATGCAATATCTACATGTGCACTACTACCGTTTGCCGTCTACATAATTTTAGTCTTCCATCTTGCTTTACAAACAATGTCCAGACTCTTTATTTTTACCGTGTGGTTAATAGAGGTCTTTCCATCAAAAAAGTACATAATGCTGCTGCTGCTGTTTTTTCTTGGTGCTGTGCCCCTTAAATGTCATCAAGTTTACAAAACTGGGGATGTGAACAAGTGAGTTACTCAGTTTTAAAGAAGATAGCTTGGAGCCTCTGTCATATTTAACCCCTCTAACTAGGCTTAGAAAAAGTTTGAGCTGATTTAATCCTCTGAGACTGAGACATGAGCTTTGACAAAAAAGGTGTGGAAATGCCACGCTGTGCTATATTTCTTAATAGCTGAAGCAGCTTCTTTTTGTCGGAGTAAAGAGAATTCTGTTGCGCCAGCAGATCGTTATTAGTGTTGGTCCTGTAGTACAAAAACCTATATTTGCTCTCTGTATCCTACAGATGCAAAATTTTTGTCTTTCAACCAGCATTACCTGTTGATTGACAGGAATGAAATATATGTTGCTGAAGAGTATGGGGGGGACACACCAATCCAGAAAAACCCAAACAAACCAAAACCTCCCACTTTTTCCTGGAGGTTCATTAGATGAACATGATCAAGAGCTATATATTACTGCAAAAACCACAATGATTATAAACAAGACACATTGTTAGAAAGAAACCACTGATTATTGCCGTGCACTGTGGATAAACTGGTTTAAAAACTGATCTGGTAAGAAGCTTTGTTTTCATTGTAACTTGATACAGCGTTATGGGTAGTTGCTGTGGCTTACAGATACCTGCGACCCTTTCCCTTGTCTGCTTTTTTTTCTACTATTTATGCAATATTTGTCTCTAAATACATGATAAATCTTACTGCAATATCATAGTTACTTAGCTGAGTTCAGCAGAAATACTTTTTGACTTTATGTAGCCTTAACTATTAATGGAAATTGTAAAAATTCATGCTTATATATTCATAGAAAAAGAAAGCATAGCATTTAAAATTAGACTATATCAAGATTTGTGTTTATTAAGCACTTAAGGTGCATTTTTTTTTAATGTCAATTTGTAAAAATGATATTGGTACATGATGACTGTCCATAGTTTAGTTGCAGTATTTGACTTCATCCTCCTGGAGTACCAGGGAATCTATGAACTTCTAAATGTCAGCGGTCTCTTCTTCATCAGGGACCAGCCACTCATTCACCAGGTATTCTGACCAACAGGTCAGGTATATCTGACCTATGAGAATGGATATTAGAAGTTGTGATAGTAGAAATGCATGAATCACTGCTGGTACAGCAGAAAATGGAGATTAGTGGGGTGCTACAAGCTCTCTTTAATCTCACTGTTAAGCCTAACAAATATGTACCTGTGAACACAATAGTGATTATAAAGATCGTCAAAGAGCAGAAATAGAATTAGTCTTTTGAGGTCTGTTTTTTTTTCCTCTCCAGATTTTTTTGAATTCTTTCTCATTCCTTGTCAAATTCCCTCCCATGCTATTCCACCGTATCAGCCCACTGCTGGGCTAGGATTAAAAGTCCGAAGTTAGGTAGGGTTCTGACATCTTTACTCCCATATCTTCTAACAATAATCAGAACAAGGTTTAATCAACTGAGGAGTAAAATGTGTAAGTCATCTTCACCAGCTCACGTGGTACCACTTTCATTGCCCCTCAAATCTGAAAAATCCTAGCAATGAGATGATTTTAAAACACTTTTTTGGTGGTATAAAGCAGTCTGAAATAAGTTGTCTTATAAATACTGTTGAAGAGAGTCTTACTTGCTTTCCAAGTTTTTCCCTCACCCTGACTTACATATAATTTCAAAGTTTATACAAACTTTTATAGCATCAGATGTGCTGGAAATTCATTAAAACTTTCTGCAACATAGAATGGAGCAATGCTGTAACAGGCTGAGAAGACAATTTTGTCAGAAGTGGGGTTTTGAACTTGGAATGGGGGTATGTTGTGGCTATTTTAAAAATAATGCATTTTAATATGAGAGAGAGTTCATTAGGATATTTGTATAGGTAATAACTCTGTAATTCAGGTAAGACCAAATCTGAATGCAGCTTGCCAGGTTTGTACTTATACACCTATAAGTAATACTTTGTTTATTCTGATGATCTGGACAGCATGGAGTGATAATTAACCGCATAAACCTTACTTAAAAAACACTTCCTGTTCTACCTGAAGATTGTTTGAATTTTGGGGGTAGTCACTTGTGTGATTCCCTGGCACATGAGGACTCTTAAGAGGCTAGATGGTATTTGGGTGTGTGAGCTAGAAGCAGGTTGTCTGGAAGGCACAGGTGTGATCGAGGCACGTGCGCTGTTGAGTAGCCATTTGCGCCGACTTCAGCAATTCGTGAACCACATCGGGCTTGCAACATGCAGTGTATGTGCAGCTGTGCAGGTTTATAGGTTTGTGCAGGTCTGATCCTTCTGGGAAACATTAGATTTTCCATGTACGTGCTGTCTGGCTGCCTTGTCTGTGCACAGTTAGCTCGATGTGTTTGAAAGCAATGTGTTCACTGTATGTATGTACCGAGTGTACAAAGCGTTAGATTTACTGAGCATGGGCCATGCAGTTTATTCCCATGCATTCCACCTGGGAAATCCATCGCACGCATATAGGAGTCTGAGCTTTAGTTCACGTTCGTTTTCACTTAGATATGGTTTTTATTTTATTCAGGTACCTTAACGACAATATCGTTTACCAAGAGTATTCACTGAATGGAGACCATTTTATGGCATATTTTAAAGCAAGCTAACTCCTCTTTAAAACATATTATAGAAATTCTGATTTATTTTTGTTGCTCTGTATGCTTGACTCAAAATTTGTTTTCTCTTTTTCAGGCAGCTATAAATGGTGTAATACCACAAGAAAATGGTATTCTACAAAGGTAAGCAGAGTAGACTGGAGTAGTACACACTGAGAATGATGCTGGGTAATAATTAACTTTTTTTTGTTCCTGAATCCTAAGAAGATGATGTAATTCTCCTTTTAAAGCAGTTTCTGGAGCCACAGATTCTATTCCTGGCAAAGCTAATTTAACATTCAATTTTTCCCATATTGATGGAGGACCAGCTTGAACACCTATTCCAATTAGTTAATTTTTATTTTGAATTCATTGGTTGTTGAGTCATTCTGTGCAAGGTTGTCTCTTTACTAAGTCTGGATTTTGGTATGCTGTCTTGGATGTCAGGACTTGGGTTTTTTTTGTTTTCTTGTTTGTTTTTGCTTTGGTTTTTTGTGGGTTTTTTTTGTTGTTCCAAAGATCTAAGAATTTGCAAGGCAAATCCACAGATGTTTGGGGCTAAGTATTTTCTTTTTCCTTATGCATTTTTAAAGGTATTGATATTCCATGCTTCCATGTCCCTGGCCAAAAATGTTTGTATTTTTGTAGTTTGGTTTTGTGGGTTTTTTTGTTTTGTTTTGTTTTTTAAAATTGAATTACAGGCAGCAGATACTGTGTTAGATGAAGTAAGGTTGCTCTCTTCTAAAAGTAGCTTTACTGATTTTCTTTCAGCTTCTGAATTAAATTTTGGCTTGTATACTGATGCCTGGATATCTTGAAGTCACTGAAGCATGAGCTCCTAAGTGCTGATGAGGCAATTGAAAACAGCAGAACAGGAATTGAGCTACTTGAGAGAGACAGTAAAATAGTGTTTAAAATTTTGTTTAGAAAAATACTCAATGTACTATTTTAAAAAGTTTATTTTAATGATGAAAAAAAGATACATAATGTAGGTAAAGTGGTGTTTTGGCATCTCTGTCAATACTTACTAAAGCTGTCATTAAATAGAGTCAGTTTTTGATTCAGGATAAAACCTTATTTGCTCAGGAAAGTTACTAGACGTTTATTTACTGTAAGGCATACCTAGTCCATTTGAGATCAAGTCTCGGTTCCGTTGAGCACTCTTTCTACCTATGTTAGTAAGTCCTGACCTCAAAGCATTTATATTCAAAATACCAGAATGTTTGGAACAATTTGGTCAGGGGGAAGGAGCTGGGGTGTGGCTATGCCTGACTTGGATAACAAGCTGGTCCAGCGTCCACTTACAGCTTTCTTCCACACTAATTTATTCATTTTTAGAAATGATTAGACAGTCAAATGTGTCTCAAATCCTTTTTTCCTTTTTTTTTTTTTTTATTCCAATGGAAATGATTTAAAAGGGGGCTCAGAAGATTTAGAAGCCTAGTTTCCAGTGGGTTTCAGATGAGGCTTATTTTACTGATGTGAGGCTTTTTATGTTCCATTAGAGGTTGCCAGTCAGATACGTAGGATGCCTTTTATGGTGGAATCAAATAGGATTAATACAACTGACTTGAAGTAAGTTAACTTAATGAAGGAAAAAAAATTGTTTTATAATTCAGTTGTGTTGTTTAAAAAAAAATTAAAAAAAAAAAAAAAAAAAAGTCCTGAGAATCAGAGCATTCATTGCTTCTTGGGTCTGTTAACAAAATGGTTATAGTACTTAATTCATAGTTAGCCATCAGATTTAAGACAATAACCTATCTCTCAGTATTTATATTGTTTTAGACTGTTTCCTGTACTCTTTAGACCTCTGAAGTGGGTCTTTGACCTTTGAGCATGGGTCTTTGAGTGTGGATCTTTGTAGCTGGGAATTCATCCTTCTGAGCTTGCTGATGGGAGAAGTGAAGGAGCCCCTTGCTTTACAAGCATAACACGTTTTTCCTTTTCAAACGTGGAAGGCACAATGATGGGATTTGCAATAGCTCTGTATAACTTCGGCACTTCTGTGACATGCATGCCATCCACATTTATGCTTTTTTTAAGTTCAGGCCTCCTCTAGATGACAGATTTGGCTTGCTATAAGAAGCATTTCCATTGACAGATCTGATGGTATCTTCAAGAAGGGCAGAATGCATTTTTCAAATAAGTTCTGTTTAAGCATGGAAATGAGACAACTTGCATCTCAGCATTTCCTAAATCCTTCTTTGCTCAGCTTCTGTTCTTTCAGTGCATATGTTTTATTAGCTTGCATCCTCCTTCATGATATCCTGTAACCGCGCAGGACAGATAATCTTCCTGATAAGAACATCTACAAGGCAAAGCTCTAGGCTTGCCCTGTGAAGTTTCTTGCCTTCCAAATTTAATCTCTGTACATCATAGGGGTTTTTTTTGGTCTGGAGTAATGTTCCTTAAATTTCATGTTTTGTTACCTTTGTTTCTAATCCCAGTTACATGCTTCTTGTGGAGAGGCTCACTGAGGAAGGTGAAGTGCTTCTGGGTAGTGAGGGTTTCACAATTTATTCTGACCTGTAGTGCTGTATGTATCCTTGAGCCAGGTATGGAGACATCCTCATATGAATGTGCAGGAGGCTTGAAGGATTTTGAACGTAAAGGCAAGCTAGAATTCAGCGTTGCATTACTGTTGTACTTCTAGGTATTTCTTTGCAATATATACCTCATTATCTTAATTTATTTACCTTAAGTACATAACTATTTTCATATCTGACTTGTTTTCCACTAATTTGGTATTGGAAAATACCAATACATGCGCATTAAGCTTTATTTCTTATTCTCATTTCCATGTGATACTAGCCCAAAGATGTAGAAGCTGGTGGTTGCCATGGTGCCAGTTTTTATATGGTCACAGCACTCCTGGAACTGGAGATAATGCTTCTCCTCAAGATAATTCTGATATTAATTACGTAGTGAACTGTAGACTGAAATAATGGCTTAAATGTCTGTTTGTCATCTAAGGTGTTCTCCTATAGCACTTTCGAGTCAATGAAATGTTAATATTGCTGATATGAAAGCTATTTTCTAATTATTAATAAAACAGTATTTTCAGATATGACAGTGTAGTTTATTCAAAAGGTGTGTGCTGTGGACCACAGTAAGTGAATAATACTGTTCATTTTGCTTTGCTAACTTTTATTTAAATGTATCAAGGTGTTCTGTTTAAACCTTCTTATGTGCATATCTTTCAGTGAGTATGGTGGAGAGACTTTACATGGACCAGCGTATGGCCCCACAAGTCATTCTACAGCAGCTTCTTCAACTCCTTCCTCATCCTCAGCGTTTCGCCATGTAGTGCCATCTAGACAAATAGTGGAAAGACAACCTCGAATGCTTGACTTCAGGGTTGAGTACAGAGACAGAAATGTGGATGTAGTACTTGAAGACAGTTCTACAGTTGGTAAGGATTTGTAAAAATGAAATGAAAACTGTTGTGGTAAAATTGTTAAAACAAAAACAAACAAAAAAGACCCAACACCAAAAATCCAAATCCTAAAAAAAAGCAAAGCAAAACAAAAGCTCTCAAAGAAGAAAAAAAATCCCCCAGAAAATGCAGCCTCCACAGCTACTAACCATTTTCAAATCTCTTTGCGGCTTTAAAAAAGCAAAATTTCACTAATCCATTGTAAAGGTTAGTGATCTATCAAATATTTATTTTGAAATCTAGTTTTCTTATGAACTTGCTTCAGAAACAAAATGGAGATTACTGATTAAGTTGAGACATGAAAATGTAATTTGGGGTAGGATTAGTGTAGATTCAATATACTAATAAGTGGATGATCTTGGCATTTCCTTTTCAAATCTGTATGGCATCTCTTTCTGTGTAGGATTACTGACAAGATTGAGAGGAATTCTTTCCAGTGTGAAAAGCATCGTTGCATTCTTCTTTTTTCATTTTTTGACTTGTTTGTGCAAATTAAGATTTCTTTTATAGGTTTTATTGTCTTTATCCTAAAACTGATGCATTTTGTAACATTATGTTATAAATATGCCATTGTTAGTATTGTAGAGCATGTTATATTTCACATTCCCCAAACTGAGTTAATTTACTTTTGCTAAGGATGAAGAGTTTTTGAGTTTTGTGGGGTGTGGGGTTTTTTTGTGTGGTTTTTTTTTTTTTTTTAAGTGAAGACTCTATACAGATCAAAATAAGGAACTAAATGAAGAAATAGTTGACTAAAACAATTTTCAGTGCTGCAGCCTTATGTCTGTGGTGAAATTTTGAAATTGAAACTTTTTATCCTTCTCTGTCTTTTTAGCATTCGATTTGGTATTGGCTGGTGCCACCTAGTGGTGATTCGTCTGAATGCCTGATTAATGTTTCATGGTTTCCCCTGCCCTGCGCTGGGTTGCATCCATGCAAAGCAGATATAAAAGTCTGATCAAATCAGAATTTTGCATCTGTAGTATTTTATTTTTTCTTTTCTTATTAACTTCTTTCAGGTATAAATGATTAGGGCAGAAGCAGTCCGTGTAGGACTTTTGGCTGTATCTTGGCATATGAAGATTGAGGGCAGCCTTGTGTTTAAAGTCCTGAGAGAAGTGAGCAAGGCAAATAGAATTTCAACCGTAAACTTCAGGAAAGAAGTTTTTTGGCTTTTTCGGGGATCTGCTTGGCAGGATCCCATGAGAGACTGCCCTGAGGGAAAAGGGGCCCAAGAGAGTTGGTTGATCTTCAAGGACAACCTCTTCAAAGCACAAGAACAGTCCCTTCCAACATGCAGAAAGAGGAGCAAGCATGGCAGAAGGCCAGCACAGAAGAACAAAGAATTTATGACTAAGCTAAATGCAAAAAGAAAGTACACAGAAAGTGGAAGGTAGTGATGGGGCTACTCAGGAGGAATACAGAGATGTTGCCCAAGTATGCAGGTTTGGAGTTAGACCAAAGCTCAGGTGGAGCTGAAACAACTGAGGGATTAGAAGGGCTTCTGTAAGTACATTAGCATGAAAAGAAAGGCTGAGGAAAAAGTAAGCCTACTGTTCAGTGGCGATTGCTGAACTTGGTCCGTGGGAAGATTATGGAGAAAATCTTTCTGGAAGCCCTTTCTGAGCACTGAAAAAAAAAGAAGGTGACTTGGAACAGCCAGCACAGATTTGCTAAGGGCAAATTGTGCCTAATCAACGTTATTTGCCTTTTATGATTTGATGACTGGCTCTGTGGACAAGGGGATAACGGTGGATGTCACTTTGACTTTAGTAAGGCCTTTGACACACTCTGTTGTAGTATTCTTATAGTCGTATTGTTAAAATAAGGACTGGATAAGTGGGCTGATAAGGTAGGTAGATAATTGCCTGGACTGCTGGGTTCAAAGTCTGACTGGTGAACAGTTCCTAGTTTAGGGACACCCCTCAGTGGTTGATCCTGGGGCCAGTGTTGCTTAATGTCTTTATTAAAAACCTGGTGTTTAAGGTGAGTGCTCTTGGCAAGTTCACAAAGAACACCAGATCAGAGAAAGTGGCTGATATTCTGGAGGGCAAGGCTGCTATTTAGAGGGCCCTGGACAAATGGGCTGAGAGGAGCCTCATGAAGTTCAAAGAAAGCAAAGTTGAAGTCCTGCCTCTGGGATAGGATAACTCCGTGTTATCCCATCTGATAACTGGCTGAGGGCTGACAGGCTAGAAAGCAACTTTATAAAAAAAGGAATCTAGGGGTGCATCAGCAGTGCACCCTTGCAGTGAAGAAGGCCAGCCACGTCCTAGGCTGTGTTAGCAAGAGTGTAGCAAATGGATCCAGGGAAACAATTATTCCCCTCTATTCAGCACTTGCAAGACTGCATCTGGACCACTGCATCCAATTTTGAGGTCCCCAGTACAAGAAAGACGTTGACATTCTGCAGTGAGTCCAGCAGAGGCCAGCAAGACAGTCAGGGGACTGGAGCGCGTGGCAACATAGGAGGAGAGGCACAGAGAACTGGATTTGTTCAGCCTGGGGAAGAGAAAGGGAGAGGTAGAGACCTTACCTCTGTCTACAGCTACCTGCTGGGAGGACACAGAGAAGATGGAGCCAGACTCTTCTTGGAGGTGCATGATAATAAGATGAGAGGCAATGGACGCAATTTGCAACATCAAAAATTCCCATTAGATATAAGGGTTTTATTTTATTTTATTTTTTTAGTTGTGAGAGTGGTGAAGTACTGGAACAGGTTGGCCAGAGAAGTTGTCAAACTTCCATCCTTAGAGGTGTTCAAGAGTCAGCTGGACAAATCCTTGACTAAACTGGTTTAATTAGACCTTTGAGCTGGGCTTGAGCTAGATGACCTCCTGAGGTAGCTTCTAGCCTGAATTATTTTATGACTGTAATAACTACAGGGAGAGGAGAGCATCGAAATGTGCAAAACATTGAAAAAAGCTGTCAGAGCAGTTAAATTGTATGAACGCTCCAGATCTTTAGGTCAGGATTATTGATAAAGGAATTGGGCATCAAAAACATGCACCCTCTTTATTGCTGGCAAAATCCATTGCTCCAGGGAGCATGCATCTGCAAATGTGTGTGTCTAGCACACGCAGTGTAGAACTATTCAAATATATGTCCAAATCGTCAAATCCCCATGTGATTCTCCAATCATTTGTGCTTTGTGTGATTTTTTTTTTTTTTTTTTTTTTAAGCTTAATTTATCCTTTACTGTTTGAAGTCTATGTTATGAGGGTAACTAGATTGAAAAAGGTTTTCATAGTAAATTTTTCCTTGCTGTCATTTTTTTAACTGTAACTCAGTACTGTTTGAAATAAAGCAGTAAATGTGTATATTTTATATATTTTCTTTGTTTTCTCTTTAGGAGATATCAAACATATTCTAGAAAATGAACTTCAGATTCCTGCATCTAAAATGCTGTTAAAAGGGTGGAAGACTGGAGATGTAGATGATAGTGTAAGTTTTCAACTGTGTTTTCAGTTAACTGAATTCAGAGTTTCAAACTGAGCATCCGTGGGTGGAGATTACAATGCAAGAATTGTGAGTTTCAAACAGTGTTAGATGTCTTGGGTGGCATACAAGGAACTCTTAAACTAAAACATTGCAAAAAAAATCAGGACAAATCACTTTAGTTTGTGTTATTTTTATATATAACATGGCCCACCTACAAAGAGGATGTTATGAAGTTAACAGTAAGTATATCTCAAAACAAAATATTTGGTGGTATTGTAAACAAGTATCCAGAATTAAAAGAAATAAAATGTCAACATTGGTGAATGTTTTATATTTATAATGATTTTTCTCCCCTCAGACTGTTTTAAAAAGTCTACACTTGCCAAAAAATAATAGTCTTTATGTTCTAACACCTGACCTGCCTCCTCCTTCTTCAAGTCATTCTGGGTAAGTCTTTTGGCCATAAATTCTACTTTTATGATTTGGTTTTGTATGCTTTTTAGGAAGCCACATGTATCCTTGCAGGAATCTGCAGTCAGTAAATACAAAGTGTTTTCACTGCTCTAGTAAGTAAGTGTTGGGTTGAACTACCTCAGGACCTCATTGTTGAAAAGAAGGGTGTTAAGTTTTTTAAAACCTTGGTGTGGTACATGAACCACTTAGGTACATACAGAATTTTACACCTCCCAGATGTGATTACTTTAATTTAACAAAAATCTAGTCCCTGTGTGGAACTGAGAGCTGGCCTTTCATAGATTACTGCACTATGTTGGTTCATTTAACAGAAAATTGTATGAATCGTTGCCAGCAGATCAGAACTTTCATTCTGAAATGTTTGTTATGTTATTTTATCTGCTTGGACTTTTTAAAAATGCACGTAGATAGGCTGAACAATTAATTTCCTCTAACTGAGGAGGATATCTTTTATTAGTGATCTGAATACTCAAAAAGTTAACGGTGAGCATTCATACGTCAGTGAATATTGCTAAAGTTTGAAAACGAAATGTTACTTTCTAGAAAATGGAGTCTTTACTCTTATAAAGTAATTTGCAATTACTTTGATTACTTTGGCTTGTTTTCTTTCCTGCCCTTCCCTTTCTCACAGGCAGACCTGTATGAGCTCTTGACCAGGAAAATACCTAATTTTAGTCGGTAGCCGCTAGAGGGTACCCAGTGATTGAGCCTGGCAGAGCAGCGCTGCTCCGACCCGCAAGCGAGCGGAGGGGTTGCATTTGGAACTGGTCACATTGCTTGATCATTAGACTAGAGTGCCTTCAAGTTGTCTGAAGAGGGAGTTGTTTTTCTGCTCTTGCAGTCGATAGGAGAATATTCTACAAATGCAGTCGTATTACCGATGAAGGGAATTCTTGGACAATCAATGGAAGTAAATAACTGGTTTCCTAATGACTAAAAGTGCTTCATATATTACTAAAAGGTACTTGTGCACATAACCATGTCGTCTGTGGAGGAGATAAGAATGCTGATATGAATTATGAAATTAATAATAATAAAGAAAATAAACATTAAGAGAGGGAATAGTGGCAATGGAACAGAGGGAGCAGAGTGGTGGTGAGCTGTATGTGAACTGTATGTGCTCTGTATGTGCAAACAGGAGCTGTAGTTGTGTGTGAGGACAATAAGCCATTGTACTTAAGCAGCTAATTGAAGGACAGTGAAAATACAGTGGAAAAACACTGTAGATACTAATTGTTTGTTGTTTTTAAATCCATTTCCAATTTCAAAATTTTCTACCTAGGTATCATTGCATATTGTAATTTGAATGTCTTTGATTCTGGAAAGAAAACTGGGGTCTGAAGAATGTTGTTTATTGCAACTGCAATAAACTGTATAACAACAAACTGTTTAAAAACAGTTCTTAGGCTTTTTTAATTGGATGAATAGTTAAAAGAACTTTACTTGCTAGTAAAATCGCAGTGGTTGTTACCCTTACAGTTTATACTTGTTTCATAGTGGAGATTAGTTCTGGGTATTTTTAAGATGAAGTTGGTAGCTTTGGGATAGCGAACGATGATTAATTAGTGGCTACTTAAACAAGGATAATTTGAAGGCTAGATCATCTCCCTGAAGTCATAAATTCTAGATGAAAGGGGAGGCTTGCCTCCAATTAAAGCATCAATGCAGATCAAAACACATCTAATTGAAGCAATGTACCAAACCCAGTTACACTGTTTACTGCCTACTGTTAGGTCAGTTATTATTCAGATTAGTTTGTTACCCACAATTTTTAAAAGCATCATGCTCACCTCTATTATTAATGGATGTTAAGGAACTTTGCCTCTTACTTTGTGAGTTCATCTGTCACTTTCTTCAAATGCCTTCTATTTTGAACTAGAGATAAATAGTGATTTGAATATGTCCAGAAAGTGATATTTGAAAGCCTGAGATTTCAGTATGTGATATTTTATGTATATGCTCTTCTTAAAAGGAGCAATCTGGTCGCAGCTCTGTAAACTCCAATTTGTGCCTGTTCTTGACACTGAGGGAGAACAGTGTCTGAAACATTCTTTCTAATGTATTGGTACGTAGGCATTGAAGTTTATTGTGACAGACTGAATGGGCTTAACCCAGAACTGACTTAAAACTAGCATCTAAATGGAATGGCAAAGTGATCCTGCAGTTTAAAGAAGCAAAAATCTCTTAGGGTATCTTCGTTCATCAGTGGCAAACCTAAAGCTTTTATAGGTAATAGAAACCCAATGAATTACTACCGCATGCTAGTAAATTGGTGTGTAAAGATTAAATTTAAATGTCAAGTACTACCTGTAGGGTTACGTGCCCTGCTTCCACAATTTCAGTTGGCAAAGCCATACTTATCCATGCATGATATCCAGAACAATAACAATGTGTTCTGTGAGCTGTGGACGTGATAAAACCTGATTTCTAGTGAATTCCTGCCTCATCCCAGCGGCTGCAGCAACTCAGCCCTCTCACTCTGTGCTTCCTGTGATCTCACCTACCTCTGGCACTGCCTCCAGTTCTTCCCATGTATTTTGTAGCACCTATGTACTTTTTTTTCCCCTACATAGACAGTCAGCCTGCCCTGCCTCTGTTCTCCAGCTGGTAGTCAGGTAATATCAAAGCAAAGGTGAAATCACATGCTGTGGGTAGTTCTGAGATCATTGGCCAGAGATCAGCTGGATGGAGTATAAAATACTACGCTTGTAATGCAGCCTTTTACTAAGGTGGGTAGTAATTTGAGTCCCTTTCCTCTACCTGGCTGTTGATTTACACCCAATCTTTGAGACCTTTATAATGCTGTCAGACCTCCTTGAAACTAGTGAATATGCTCAAAAGTTACCAGGTGGGACAGGTGGGTGGGGAAGAACATGATTTCCTTTGGAAAGCAGTCTTAAAAGGAAAGGTGCCAAAGAATGTCCATCATTTAATTGTCCAAGGGGAGAGATCCCTTGCACCAGCTTTGTCAGGTTAGATTCTTCGCTTCCTCAGAATGCAATTCCTTCCCTTTGTTGCCTCGGGTGCTTCCTGAAAGCCGGCAATACCCAGTTCAGGGAAAAGGTTTAGGAGAATGCAAGAGGGGAGCATCAAAAGCATAGGCATGCGAGTCTGGCCACGGAGCAAGGTCATCTGGATCGTCTCTCCTTTCTGTCTTGCATGTTCTGGGAGATGCTTTTTATCAATTTTTTTCTTCAGTTGTCATTTTAATGGATATAATGTATTTTATATTTATACTTTTTTGCTGAATAGCTGAAAGTCTTAGATACTTTATTATACCTGATGAATCCTTGGAAAGTTCAAAACAGTTAAAAGCTATTTGACCGGGTGCATACCTTGGAGATTATTACAAATAATGTATTTTTGCTAAGCGATTGTGACTTATTTAAGAAGTGTAATCATCTGTGTGGATAGGAAAAAACCCCACAACCCCCATCTTTCAAGTAATGGGTCCATATATTGCTGAATGCCTGTGGTTTAGATTGTTGCAGAGCAGTGGTGATTGTGGCATGGTGTCTTGTTGTACGTTATCAACTGTAGCAGAGTGTTAATTAAGAACGATGTAACCTGCAACTCCAATTATTAGTATTGTCTGTTTAGCTGGACAGGAGCAGTGCCTTGCTTTAGTTACTTTGAAAGCTTCAATAAGAATGGTAAGATTAATGTTTTATTTTCACATCTGCTCATGAGACAGTTTAAAAATCCTGAAGTTTAAAATGCAATAGAATGTAAACAAAAGGGCTTCTGCTCATTTACATGTTAGCCAGATTTGCTAACTGATTGCTGTTTGAACCTAATCTACCACCTCCTGCTGCATTAGCTACAACAAACATTACATTTACATACTGATTTCTTATTTTGTTTTAATGTAAATAATCTGTAATTACAGTAAATTTGGACTTCTGTTGACATGAGCTTGTATAAATCTGTAAGTTTAAAATGGAAATGTTAATTACCTTGTGTCATACCTATTTATATAAAATTCAGAGATTTTGGGGAAAATCTCCATGTGACTGAGAAAGATATTGCCTAATAGGAAATACTGAATGTATTGCATAAAAACTTACAGAACTGAAATGAAAAGGAGCATTTGCTGATCATTGATTAAGGATATACTTTTGGTTTCAAAGCTTAAAATATTACTAAAATTTCAAAGAAAAATGCTATTAAAAAGCAAAGTATTACATCAAAAAGCAAAGCATTAAGGCAGTCACTTAACAATAGATGCAACCAATCTCTTAATATATTGTGTTACAGAACAATAGAAAAACAGTAAAACTGGAAGCTTAAAATATAATAAATACCAATACTAATACCATCTTGTTTCAGCATTGCATAGACTGATTGAACATTTGCTGTCCCCTAAGATTAGCAGTATTTGCAGTTACACATTTTTTGGCTAAATATTTTTTCTATTCTTAATTTATTAGATTTGTGGTTTATAAATTGTACTGTATTGGAATTTGGATGGAGTAGCTAGTGAATAAACGCCTTCCAGACTCTTAACTGAGTTTCGATATTTTGAGGTTAGTGGAAAAAAAAAATTCTTGCAACTTCCATTGCTTGAAATTTAAGTTTCAAAGAGGAACACTTTCGTTTGCATGTTGTAGAGTTTCAACCCAGCTGAATCCTGGTCCACCACTGACGTTTCTGTGCATTGTGATAATACTGATAGCCAATGCTATATAGGCAATCCATATGAAATCCTAAACTGGTCCAAATCTCTCTTGCTAGAACTGGTCAGAGCGATGACTGTGCTCAGATCTATTTTCTTTTGTCTGTTCTTGGACTTCTTTTTTGAGTGTAGGCAGGGTTCCTCTAATGGAAGATTGGTGCCCAAAAATACCATCAAGTTCCCTTGCCTCCTGTGCTGAATAGTGAATGTATAATCATTCAGCTGAGGAAAAAAAAAATGTAATGACAGTATATAACCTATCAACAAATGCTTTTGAAAGCTAGGGTTTGCAGTAGGGGGGAAATGGTGCTGATAAGAGTGGCCTACTTTAATCCTGTTTCTAGAATTTGATTTTCTTTTCCCACTAATTAATTCTCAGATTAATTAAATTATGTTAGCACTGATGGCAAAAAAAAAAAAAATTCTGTCTTGACTTTAATGGGACCTGGGGTTTGGCCCTGATTTTTTTTTTTTTTTCCTTTTAATGGAGATGTTTCATTTGGAAGATTGTAGTCAACTGATAACATTTGCAGGAATATGAAACTGCTACAAACACTGAAGCCAAAATTTAAAAAATGTGCATTGTGTTCAAAGTCAGTCTTCTCAATACAGTTATGTGCATCTAAAAAGACATAACAGTAAGCTTCAGCTTACTGTCAAGGAGAAGTCTCCTTTAAATACACTCATTTTGTACATTTGATCATAGCCTTAATGGCTGAAAATACAATTTTAGGGCAAGGTACGTTTTGGAAGCAGAGTTCTGTTGGCACAAATAATTTGGGGTAATCTACATCCCTAGTTGCTGGAGGAAATGTATATGGGAGGGGACTGACATAGCTGGTTGTCCAGCTGCGTGTTCAAATCAACCCCATCCCGCAGAGGAGCGTTGGTACATGCAGGATGTCATTGGCACAAACTGCCCATCAGATGTGCCATCAATTCCTCCTCCCATTGACTTTCTAATGTATATGGTCGCGGTCTTATGGCTGTCAGACCATGTGAGATTTTGATATAGGAGCTTAGAGAATTGGCTCAGTTGACCACTGCGTTTCTGTGTAAGCAGAAGTAATATTCCTCCTTATATTATTTTTCTGAAGAAAAGGTGAATAATTAACCATGCACTTCAATTGCTAACACTTTCAAAACCAATTTTTTCCTCAATTTTTTCTGTTTTTTTTTTTTTTTTTTTAACCAGCTGAGTTTTCAGCCTCTTCTTTGACTCTATTTGGCTATGAATGTGTACTGAGAATTTGCTTGTTAACAACATTTATCTTTCATTGTTTAGAAATCCAAAAAGTAGCGGTGTCAAAATTGTTAGTTACTTCAAAAATTGAGGCTTTTAATTTTAAGGCACTTCATTTAAATTAACTGTGTTCGAAGCAGTATTTTTCCCTTTCCTAAATACTCTCTGCTATCACATCCAGATGAAATAGAGAACTGGAAAACCTTTCCTATGAACAGATGCTTTTTATTAGCATGCTGTGTTTTGGATAGTACTGAAGTGTGTGTATCATGCATACCTTGAGAAACTGAGGGTTTGATCGAACTAGCCTGTTTCATTCTATGTTTACATCAATTACAGAATGAAAACGTGAATCATGTTATTGGTTAGCATCTACAGATTTTCAGATAGAGTCAAAAATAGCTATAACAGAGCCTTGTGTGATTCTGTATGGAATCCAGAGCCATTCACATATGCTGTAATTAATGTTTTCAGAGCAATTAAATATGTCATTTGCCTCCAGTATTTGCTGAAAACAAATAAAAAATCAGAATCTGAAAAAGCACAGCAGGATATTTTAGTTGCTACTGAACATTTGCCAAAAGAAAATATGGTTATGGTGATGCTGAACTTATTGTTAACAATCAAATTAGAATTACCTTTGAAAATAGGCATACAACTTTTTCAGGACTCCCCCCCACCCCCCTTTTTGAAGGACTGTTAAATATTTTAAAATTTTTTAGGCCTTTTACAAGATTTATGATAAGTGCAGCTCACTTCATGTTCAGCAAGGATGACTTACTTCAGCTACGTTTGTAGTGTCTCTCATACACTTGATCATACCTAGCATTGACAATTAGTTAAATTTATCTTCCATATTACAAAACCATAAAAGACAAGAAATAGCACTTCATAATTTTGTTTTGTAGTATGTGATTATTATGTTTAAGATGTCACAGAATCCAAATTAAGTTGCTGAGTGAAGATATTTTTGTAAGGTAATTTTTCTTGAGATGTTAAAGCAAATTGTGCCTCTCTTGCTAAAGCATCCAGTGAGTATTGCATGGGTTCCTTAGCATCTGAGCAGCAAAACTGCAGCTCAGTAATTCCAGTAGAAGAAAAAACTAACAAATCAGGACTCAAATAATCTAGCAGTCTGTCTTGTCTTGTATCTTAAGATACAGCTGTGCTCATTTGCATACAGAATTTGTCCTTTATTGCTAAGAGGAATGGCATGTTGAAGTGTCATGGAACAGTGAAGATGTGAAGGAAAAAACGCAGTCTGTCATTCTTTTAAGAGTGTGTGATAAGAAAAAAAAGAATCGAATAAGCCCAATTTATTTCCATATGCCACTGAACAGGTCAAGTCTGCATAAACATTGTTTAGAAATCCAAGCTATGTTACAATGTTGCTGCAGTTTTGTAGCCTATGTAAGATTGTACACAGCTGTAATTGCTGTGTCTGTAACAGAAGTCCTGCCTTCTATTTTGAAAAGTAGATAGCTGCATAATTTTGTACCTAATTAAGCAAACAGGATGCCTTTTTAACATCCAGATGTTTTGTAACCAGGAAAATTTGTACCAAGTTTGTGACAACACGAACACATAGTTGGCCTGTTTAATCTGTATCTTAAGATTATTTTTTTTAATTCATATGATTAAAGATGGTTTAATGTACATTTAAAACAATTTGAGCAGAACTAACTTTTCTGAATGCTCAATACCCACATGAGAAATTTTGCTGTGGTTAGTTTTCCAGTTCTAATTAGCTGAGTTTATGTGCTTTGAATGGAACTAAGAGGGAGAATTTCCGTTTGGTTTATGCTTCAGGTAACCCTAGAGAAGCGAGAGCATGCTTTGCCTTGTTCTACTTACCATCAGTTTTTAATGTGCACTGTAGCTTGATATTTTGTCTGGTCATCAATATGCTTACAAGCCTGGTATTAATGGCATTATGAGTGCTAAATATACCCGATGTTTGTGAAGATAATGTGACTCTCAATTTTGAGAATACTTAACATTAGAAGAGCTTTGAAGGCTGCAGTCACCTTATTAAGGAAGGAGTTCAGGAATGGCCTTTGGTCATTCTCAGCATGCTTCCTTGCATTTAAGAGTGAAAAGAGAGATGATAATGTTGTGCCTGGACTTGTCCATGTAGAGTTTAGGGTTCCCTGGGGTTTTTGCATCTAACTGTAAAACAAGCTATAACATGCTTATCCCTGATTTTCTTGTTTTTCTTTCAACCATTTCAGGGCCCTGCAGGAGTCATTAAATCAAAACTTCATGCTGATCGTCACCCATCGAGAAGTCCAGCGGGAGTACCACCTCAACTTCTCAGGAAGCAGTACCATTCAGGAGGTGAGTGCTGTTTCACAGCTGAAGAATAAATGTAGCTCATTATAGCTAATGCCAGCTCTGTTAAAGAGGGTTTATGTGGTCTTGATGGATATTCCTTTATTTTATTAGTCTTTTTTTGGTTTAATCAACTGGATCGTCAAGATTGCTGTAATATGATTAAAGAACTTGGCCTAAAAAAGGTTTTCTATGAAATTATACAGAAAAGATGTTTCTTTTTGCATCGTAGTCGCAAAATACATGAACAGTGTTTATTGAGTTATTCTAGAGTGATGAGGAAAGGCAGTTATTCAAATTACATTTTATCTTTAAGCCCCTTGAAGCTCCCTCTGTCTTCCCTTCTTTTAACCAGCTCCATCTCCGTTTTGTAGGCACCTCTACCGTTCTGGTTGCTATTGTAGTGCTGTAATTCTTACTGCCTTGGTAGCCAAATGGTTTTGTGTATAATGGATGTCACTGCCGTTCTGTAGAATGGCCAGCAAGGGGTGATGTTGTTGATAACTTCGTCAGAATTAAGTCCTATAGGAACAAATATCTCTAATATGACTCTGGATCCTCTGAATTTAGAACAAGCAGTCCTTGCATATTTGTAGAACTCCTTTCTAAAGCCAAAGGTTGTTGTCTAATGCTCCATGGTATGTCTAGTGTGAGATGTTTTGGATGTTATTTTCCATGTAACCCACTAACTTCTGGAAACATGACAAACAATCTAGAAATGTGAATCTTCAGAATTCACATTACAAAATATTAAGATTAAATGTTTGCTTTTCAAATTAAATGTATGTTTGCTATTGATCTGACACTTCTCTCAGTCTTTTACAGTTGAACAGATTTTATTGACGTTTTTCATGTCACATGCTGACATTGTAGACAGAATTATTTTAAGTTCTGTAATATTAGCTATAGGAGCAATATCTCATACAACAATGAAAAATGATCATTAACTGTTTTCATTGTGAATCCTGTTATTCTTAAGATCTAAATTCTGACCTTTCCCCTGCATGAAAGCCTGTTTTCTACTTTACCTTTTTGAACCTATTATAGTAAGTTCTGTTTGTTTTTTTAATAATATAAACAAACATAGTTGCATCAGTTTGTTTTTTGAGGGGCCAAGCTCTGACTCTTTACAATTAAAAATAATTTGAATATTTATGGAAATAAATGATCAGAATATTTGTTTTTAATTTTAAAATGGTGAGATTCTAAAAGAAAACATATACATAAATATTGCCTGTTTGTTTTTTATCTGTGCTATATCAATTACTACGTTGCCGGTGGGTCTTACCTGGATTAAAGGAACCAGAAAGCTGTGAGAGTGCATGGGAATCTAGGCTGCCTTTACATGCACTGAAGTTTTCTTGTTTGTTGCTAATGGCAGGTTACAGTCAACATGTTAACATATAAAGTCGACTTAATTTAAAAGTCAGTTATGATTTTCCCTATTAAACAACCAAAATCCAAAAAAACCCTACCACCCCATCACCAGCATGAGCATCAGAATTTTTTTTGCCTTTCTGTCTTGTATCTAAGTATTACATCCAATAGAGTGTATAAAATTATGAAGACAATTTCAGAGGCTAAAATGAAAAGAGAACTCTGGACCTTCTTGTGCAGCCGATGCTGAACAGGTGAATATGTCTGTCTGTGCAAAGTCTCATGGAAATCACTGGGGATTTGGCTGAGGTAAAAGGGTTGGTGAACATTTGTCTAATTATAGAAAACAAGCACTGTTTTGTATGTTAACTCCCTGATGGCTATTTAATTTAATTTTTTTTTCTTTTAGCATGGAGTGAGCATTGTAACAAATGATTGATGAATCTAGTTAGTCTGTGCCATTTGGAGGAATCGGTGATATCTTTCCTTCTCTTCTCTCCCTTATCTCTCTCCTCTCCAGGGACTGTTAGGTTTTTTTCTTTTTTCTTCACTTTCTTTTTCACACTTCAACAAATTAATAGTTTACTTTCCTTCTGGTATATTTTTGTAGTCGTGGAAAAGCTCTATGCGAGTTGCAGCTGCCAACCACAAGAGGGCAGGAAGGACTATTCAATTATTACCTAAAAATGCCGTTCAGTGTTTTCAAATTAGCTTCTGGTATATTAACAAAAAGGAGTATAATGGCCAAGTTATTGTTTGATTTACAGATAATTGGCATATTGCAGGGAGGAGACTTAATTTCACCCTTTTAAATTAAACAGGGAGATTTAAAAAGACATAAAATATTCATTAATGTTCAGTGATTATAAAGCAGTGGCATATATTTATTCTACCTTTATTACTGTTTCGATGGGAAAATACTGCAAATATTTCAGAAATCGACTTGGCCATACTGACAAGTTGAAATGTTTAAGCAGTGTTAATGCAATCTACTCACACGTTATATCCTATGCAGAAAGATTCAAAATGACTACATCAATTATTAAAAGAAATATTTAAAATTCTATAAATGTTCTACTGCTTGCCACAGTTGGGTGCAACTGTCTCTCCAGGGCTAGTTGTTTAGTTTGTTATTATTATTAGGGCTGTGAATTTTAAGGAATAGATACTTTTTCCAAGTGTCTAAAAAAAAAAAAAAAAAAAAAAGGACAACCCAACAAAAAAACCAAAAAACCAAACGCCACACCAAAAACCCAACCCCACCACCCTTTCAAAACCATCATAAATATTTTGCAATGGATTAAATGCAAAATCTTGTGAGCTCTCAGCTGTGCTTTCCTAAACTACTGTTGCTTCAGTTCTCTGTCGTCTTTTTTTATTGTTTAGAATGCATGTTTAATAGTAAATGATATTTGGATGAATTGTTATTTCAAAGAAATCTTGCTGTTTAATGGGGAAACAGTCTGACAGAAAATTCTCTGAGAGAAGCCTGAAGCCGTAGTGCTCATGTCTGCTTCCACAATTTCTTGCGTATTAATTCAGTAGTTGGATTTTGGATGGTACTTGAAAATGCACCCTTTTGTTGTTTTGTTTTGTTTTTTTTTTTTTTTTTTTTTTTTTTAACATGCTTTATCTACTTCTTCAATTGTTTACATATTAAGATTTAATTTCTCAGTTTAAAAAATTTAAGTTACTATCGGTTATATTGTTGTGGGATTATGAGCCTCTAGGGAATCTTCAGAAATGAAATAAAAAATTAAACTGAACTTGTCCAAAATTCTGTATATTGGATTTTTTTTTTTTTTTTTTTTTTTTTGGTGAGTTGAGCAGGGGAGTTGTTAACTTGGAAAGTTAATGATAATGTGCTGGCCTAAATTGCAAATTAATCTGTGTCACAGGTTTCTGACATCTGTTTGTTCTTGTAAAATTGCAGTATTAAATTAATTCTGGGCAGATACTGTTCTGGGAAATATCATGATTACTTTTTTCCATGATCCGCATTTTAAAGGGGAAATTAGTAGGTTTTGTGCCAGTTTGGAGACTGTAAATTAATACATTTCCAATGTATTATATGGCTAAATAAGGACAGTTCTAACAAATTGAACTCCTAATACTTACAAGACTAAAAGGATTTTCTGTCTGAATACTTGCTCTTTATTCTGCTAAGAGAATCTGTAGAGGCTATCCCTAATTGGAGTGAGAGAATTTTTAAATTTTGATTTGAGAAGCTATGTGCTAAATTATTACAAGGCACTGCCACATTCAACATCGTTTGTTTTCTGTCTGTTATTATGAACTTGTTCTCATTTAGAAATGAATGATTCTACTACTTTTAATTTTTGCAAGTCGTAGTTATATTATTTGATGGAGACGAAGGACAGCCCTTTTCAAAGGGTGGGATATTTAAATGTTTCATGGAAAGCAAGTTTGTGTTCTCATCCTGGAGTAGACAAACTAATTTGTGAAAAACTTTCTGAATTTGATTTCTTGTCACAATAGCGTGCTTCACACTTTTTGTTGTTTTAGTCAGTGACATAGGAAAATAAATTTTTTTTAACAAACTGGCTAACTCCGTTAAAAACAAGGAGTTTGCATTTGCCTGTTTTACTGTTGGTATAGACTTTGAAGCCTTTTTGTGATTCCTGTGTGCAGGATTACACAAGTATCCAGTGTACACAAGCTGTGGCTGCTGAAGGGTGGACGAGTTAAATATGCAGAAACCTCAGGCCTCTTGTAGATGGGTGATTTTATTTTGTAACTGCTGGAGATTCCAGTTGAGAATACTAGCTAAAGCATGTACTGGGCACTGTAATTCCTAGTAAAACATAAAATCTATGCAAACAAGGCAAAGAAGATGGGTCCCTAAATACTGGCTGCCTCTGCATAGCTGCATCTGCTCTTTATTCTGTTCCTTTAGACAATAAGCTAATCAGAGGCTAGCTGCTTAGCATCCCTGTCACCTGTGATAGGTAATATATTTGTTCTTTGTTCCCTATAGACTTACTGGCTAAGGTGGAATATGAAAAGCAATGTATCCAATAGCACTCCAGGCAGGAGGAGGAACTATTTGTGCATACAACTGCTTGGGCTGAGAGGAACTATAAATTCTGTGTTGACAGACCCTAATGACAGTTTGAAGTCCTTTGTGCTGAATTTTTAAAAACTTTTTCGATAAGTGGATGAATGTGAAACAAGGTACAAAACCACCATTTATAAACGTGTAGGCAGAAACCTTGTTTAAAAGGCCTATATATATATAAATATAGGTAAGCAGATGAATTACCTTCAGCATGCAGAAAAATAATCCAGCTGAAGGTCTTGTACCTTTTTCAGATCTGATTTTTGGTATCTGTACAAAATATTTTCAAGCCAATTGTTATTGAGCGAGATCATCCACAGTAAAGGTCAGGCATTGGCATGGGGACATGAAATGTATATATAAATAACGTTCTCCTTTTTAATGTTGTAGCTAAGTAATTACAATAAAATACATTTGCCAGAGTTCAGAATATGGACATATCCAAATACGGTACATACATTAACAGTTTCAGAAACAGTTGTGTTATATTTTGAGGGTTTTTTTACTTGCTTCAAAATTGTTGAAAACTATTCTTATGCTAATAAAAATCAGTAACTAACAGGTTTTGGTATTTAATAGGAGGTGCACAAACATTCTACACTATTGTTCAATTATTCTTTTAGTATCAGAGAAGCTAGTGAAATACGTTGTTGCTGTACTGACTGTACTCAAGAGAAGCATATTCTTTGTGTGAAATTTGAACATTTTGTTTGCTTTTTAAAGAAATCTGTCATGTAAAAATTATATTCAATTTATAGTGAGTCATAACAACAGTATACATAATTTAAACATCTATCCCTGTCATACCCTCAGTGTTCTATAGTAGTAAATGAGTACCAGCTAGCAAGCTAGGTTTTGACTTTAAACAAGGAGAGAAAAATCTGTTTTTATAAAGCTGAATCAACTTCTTGATTTGTTTTTTTGCCTTTCTTTTAAAGAAAAGCATCACATTGCTAAACTAAAATGTATTTGCTGAAAGAAATCCTTGATAAACTTTTTGTAAATGGTCATGTGTTAGGAATTACATGAAAAGGAAGTTCCTTGGGAAATAAAGAGAAAATAACCTTTTATGTACCTGTTCAAAGTGATAGCTTTATTTGGCACTTCAAAATATCTTAATATCTGACTGTAGAGATCTGTTTCGAAGAGATCGTATTGATAAAGGTATATAACCGTTATTCTTTTTCTTTTTATGCAACAGAAACAGCAATAAGAGATAAAGGAAGGGCACTCTTCTACTTCTCTATTAATTATGAAGCTTAATATATTCCTGACAGAATATGTTTCATAACCTGTAATTTGGTTTTGGTGGGTTTGGACGTGCATATCATTAAAGAAACGATCTTCAGTTATCAAAAAGTAGTAAACATGGACATTTTTATATGCAAGAAAAGGCAGAGAGTAAATAATTGCACTGGTGACCAATACTGTAATAATCCTGTTTTACAATATGCACTTGACAGGTTGTAATAGTGCTAATTGAAGAGACTAATTCACACTTGCTTCATTCTATTCAAAGGCAAAATCAGCAGCTTGTTTTGCTTTTGACCAGATGGTCCTGATGAACACCTACTGTGCACTTTAAGTGCTTTACTAGAATTACAAAGGCTGGGGGCTGCGTCCGACTCAAAATGATTTGAGAAGAGAAAAAAACCTCACTGCTCAATGGATTTGGTGCAACTAAATTAATTCTAGTGGACCCATTACACATTGAGCCCCCTTTTCAAAGTGCTGAGCCTCCTCGTTTGTTCTGTAGCAATGAGAAAGTGAAAGGCAGATTACTGCAAACAGAAATAAAAAAAAAAGTGCTGTGAAAAGGAGAAAAGAGGCCTTGAAGCCTTTTCATATCATTTGGGTTTTTCAAGTGCGTTATTTTTGGGGAGGGTGGATGTATGAAAAGCCAATTGGAGTTTTTTTTGTTTTAAAGTGCGCTATTTAAGTACTATGAATATAAAAGCAAGAGCAACAGTTGACTGAGTTTACTGTGGTAAAGCTTTGTGTCCAAGGATGAATCAAATTCATTATAGTCAATGCTTTGTATTTTCATATGAATGTAGGGTTAGTTTCACAAGACTGTGTCTGTTTAGGATAATTATAATTTAATATTTTCCTTTCATAAAGTTATCACTGTAGATATCTAAAATTTGCTGAAAGCAAGGGTTTTTCTTGAATAAATTTAGAAGCACCCAGAGAGTTTAAAACTCCAAAGGAAGCTGTTTGATTTCCAAGGGAAGGCGAGGCATGTTCCAATAGCGTTGAAGCACAGATTATTATAACTAATTAGAAGTCACACATCTGTTAGCTTTCGATTTGTCAGCGCTTGTAGTTTTGTGTGTATGTTTATATCTCCCTTCTTCCTTTCTCTCGTTCTGTCTCTATTACACTCCATCCGTAAGCGTAGTTGGATTTGGGAGAAACTCTCAAAGGATAAGGATCAATTTATTTGAATTTGAAAGTAATGAGGAGTCATTGTTATAATTTTGGTTATAGGTTCGGCTCCGTAAATGCTCAGTCATGTGAGTTGTCCTTATTTTAGAAGTAATCATGTTGAATTGAATGGCTTTGCTCATGTAATTTAAGGATGCTAAGGATTTTGGGGATCAAGACCTAATTTAAAACCCTGAATTTTTTAAAAACTGCAATTAAAACCATTGCTTGCTATTCTGATTTTGAATATTTGCTATGTTTTACTTTTGGAATGGAGAATTTTTATGCAAGGCTTCTATCGTAATGCTAGCTATTAAAAAGGTGTTAGCATGAAATGACAAGAAAACCTAAGCAGCTTTATGAACATATTAAACAGCTATGTCCCTAGTTCCTGTGCTATTTAAAGTGGGAAAGCAGTACTCTGTAGCTAAATAGCACATACTGCTAACTGTATAAATTATATTCAGTTGAATCATAAATGAAAAATTAAAGTTAGCATTTTTTGTGGTTAAAAAAATTAATTTGCAGCTTGTAAATTAAAGTGTACTAGAGCATGGTTTAACCTTTCTATCCTATATTAACTATAATATGAGCACTTCTATTCTTGCATGATATACACTTATATTAAAAAAAAACCCCAATCGTTAAATTGCTGATTTGTTTTCAAACAATGAAATTTGTATTTGTGCAAATTATAGTAGGCACAGTGTTCTCTCATGTTTTCTCATCAAACAACCCAATTATACTTAGAAATAGTGAGGTGCTAATGAACTGTTGTTCTGGAAAAGTTGTTTGTTTTTTTTGTGGGTTTTTTTTTTTTAACTTGAGTAAGAAAGGAAACACTTCACAATTTTAGAGTGCTTGCTTGGTGAGAAAATATTTGAAAATATTGTACTTATGTAAATTATGTTGGTGCTATCACTTTTAAATACACAACAGAAGCTAATCTAAAAACCCCATCAGTTCATATGGAGCGCAACTACATTCTTGACATTGTAAATTGCTCACTTAATTGGGAACTGATGATTTACTTTTATTCATTGAGTTATAGAAGTTTTTTCGCTAAGAGTTTATATTCTGGTTTAAAGTTTGTTAGTACATTCATTTAATAGAAAGAGGAAATTTTTTGGAGACTTGCAGTGATGAGAATATTTAACGTAGTAGTTGTGGAGATACGACACCGAAATGGTCAACAGTATCTTAGCAGCAGTGTAATGATAGTGCTGCGCTACATCGCTTTGTAATTATTACGCAAAGAAAATACTCAGTTGCTGTTTCAAATGTGGAGGAATAATATTTGTCTCTGTCCAGTCCATAACATTAGTGAAACAGTGCGCTATCTCTTTAGTAAATCCATTTCTTACGATTTTTCAGTTATATTCCTATGTCTGTGTGAAACATGAACTTGAAAAGTTATTCTTTTGTTTTTGTACCAAGAATCATGGGCATAAATTGTAGAGCCTTGCACTCATTTAAAGGATAAAATGGCCTCATAATCACCCTCAAGAAATCCCTGTTACTGTTTTTAAAAAGGGTTATAGAAGCTCTCGGCAAACATTTGCAATAAGTGGCAAAATTTATGCCTTGCTTTGTGATAGTTGCGTGACCAGACAGTGGGGTATAGGATTGTTTTAAGGTTTTTACAGCTGCAGGCAAAAAGCATCTGTTCCTAGAAAAGCCTTCATTGTTTAATTTTGACATTGACTTTTCCATGCTGCTTGTACCAGTCTCTGGATTAGGTGCCACTAAGATAAAATTTGTTTTAAGTTGCTGCGAAATGCAGCTGTCACTATACACGGCCTTGTAGCTTAGGCAAAGTAGACATAATCAAAACAAGCATTTTTGTACAAGGTCATCTCGGTAGACTGCAAAAGCTCAGAGCAGGAATTTTGACAATATTGTATCTTGTGAGTAGCTAGGCTATTAGCTTTTGTGGTTTTTTAATAATTCTTCTGGTGATCACTAACGTGTATGACTGCCTCAGAAACAATGAAAGAAAGGGATTTTTAAAATTGCACTGCTTTTTCTTTTACATATACTTTATATTATATTTATTTTGATTGAGCAGTTACTGTGGTATTAAATTACATGCAGTCCATATGTATGTTTGTATCTCTATATCTCTACAGTGAAATGGAATGATTTACAAAAACCAGGGAAAACTGACATTTTTGAAAGAGCTTCCACTTCTTTCCTTCAAAGTTTCCAGTGAATTAAAAATGAAAGAGCGCTTCATTTTATGTATCCCAGAGTTGTGTTAATTTCTACCCAGCTGGTCTAAAATGATTGATACAAAGCCAAATTTGTGACTGCCTGCATTACAAAGTCTGTAATTTGCTAATGAATTATGATAATAATCTTTCATCATACATGAAAGATTTAGACAAACAATTTACTAACTATATAGTTTGATCACAATTTTTGGGTTTGTACCAAGCCTCGAATCTACCTTATTTTTCCCTGCCTAGCTTAGCAGACTAAAGTGAACTTATTCTTACCTTGTTTTGAAAGCAGTAATGCTGGAAGATATGTGGGGATGATGGTGGACAGCAGAAATGATATCAGCTTGTAGTGTAAAACTCCATATTTCATGTATATACAAATCAAACCACCCAGTTTCCAACTAGAGAAGCATCACAGTAGGCATGGCACAAGAAGTTGTTTGAGACTGCATCTACTGTTGTAGGGACATAGAAGTAAATGGAAACAGGGTAGAGATGTTTCTCAACTTAAACCTCCTCTGGGTATGGTGGAGGCAAACTATTTAAAGCATAGCTAGACATAGGAGCAAACTAGGCTTAAAAAGAACGGAAAAGAAAACCAAATCCTCCAGAAGAGGGGCAACTGCCACAAGATTCTGTCGACCTGAGTGAAGTTTGTGGTTACCTGCATATCATGTCAGCAGTTGATCATCAACACTCTAAGGACTTTCTGAGGACAATGTTCACAGTAGGACATGAGCACAGTATAAGCAGGTGTCTTTGTATACAACATCTGCTCATTTTTGGTCATCTCAGGGAGCGGATCGTCCACCTTCTGGCCAAAGGTTACTTCCCAGTTCTGCAGAACTTGCTTCTGTGTTGGATGTTTTACTTTTCCAATAGTGAGCAACGCAGCAAAAAGGACAGGAACTTTCTATTCAGCGCCCTCTGACTTTTATTCTGTTTCGCAAATAGACTTGATCATTTTTCTGTTCCTCTTAAGCTCAGTTTAGTGGATTTAAGTGGACATCATTTTGATGTCCACCCTAGAAAACCAACCAACCAACCAAAAAATCCCTCAAGACCTAACACATATATCCAGTGCTGCCACTAGCTTCAGTGCTTTCTGGTTTTACATACTTCCCTTCAGACAATGAGTTGCCTGAAATAGCTGGTTTCTCACCACGAAGCCACACACATAATGACTGCCCAAAACAAAATTGCATTGAGATTCCTCTGGCTGCTATTACGTGAAGTATTGTGTGACTGGTAAAAAGGTAGAAAAAATGAAGAAACTGGGAGTAAAGGCAAGAAAGTAGGACAACCAGCAATATCAAGAAAATGCCGTGCAGAGGAAGGACTGGTAATGTGGCCTTGTGAAAAGATACCAAAAGGAGCTTTGGGGTAGGTGCTGACTGGAAGGCGGGTTGAACAATGAACCAAGGCTTTTCGTTGTTGCTTTATTATGCTGGTTGTTCTTATCATATTTAGGGAACAAGAACTTTGTGACTAACCAGGAATATGTTCATGAATTACTTCTTACTGAGTCAGGGTAAAAAGGAAAAGTCTTAAGTTTGGTTAAAAGAGGATATTTTTAGTCAATCTTCCCAGCTGATAGAAAGTGCAGAACAATGCTGTAAAGGCTTAATCTATTTTAATTCATTGTGTTTTGGAAGAAAAAGACATTATCAGAAAATCTTGATTCCACCTCCCCCCGCCTTGGGTTACCTACAGCAACTCTCACAGTCTGTGCCATATGCAGCATAGAATACTGCTAATGTTGATTCTTTGGGGATGATACTTTTGGAATTAAGAGAATTTAATACAACAATATAAATTTTTGAGACATTCATTTGTATATATTGCTATGGAGTGGGGAGGGGGGGATGTGAGCAACATAGATTTGGTGTACCAAAGACCTTAACTCTCACCACTCTTCTTCCTCCCCAGGAAGGTGATTCTGTCTAGTAGCTGTTACCTAGTAGCTCTCAAATCTAGTAGCTCTCTTGGAAATTATGATGCTACTGTAATTTGAAAGTGTAGAAGAATATCTCAAGACCTTCACAATATTGGAAATAGATAAGCAATGAAAGGAAAAAAGGGAGAGAGGAGTACAAAGAACAAGGATTTTTTACTATTTTTCTACAATTTGTCTATAAGGAAGAGAGCCTCTTCCTACAAATCTGTACTTATAAAATGGCAGTAAGTCCAACTGCCTGGTATCACATGGCATAGCTGTACATGCTTTACTCCAACCCCAACAAAGGGCAATGGAGAAAGGAATAATGAATCCTAAGAACTGACATAATTTCAGTCATTTCATTCACAGCATCAGGGCAAAATGCAGCACCCCAAATATCTCTGCAGTGTCTTCCAGGAAAAACAGAAAGATAAAGGTTTTATATTGGTTTTATATTGTTCTCAAATTTATTTTACTCATTTCTGATGACAGGCTACCTTTTACTGAACTGAGCACTCTAAAACAGTAACTCTTACTTAAGAAACATTGTGAGCTATGTTTGTGTCCCATTATTAGTTTCTCTGTAACCATAAGCTGAATTGCAGTTCAGTATCTCCCCTCTGTGTCTTGCATAAACTCCTGTTTGCACTTAGCCACAAAAAGTTCCTCTTTTAAGATAAGAAGGACTTATTCCTGAATAATTCAAAAGTGGGAAGTGTAAGAAGTGCTTAGGTTAATCTGGGGAGTGTTTTGTGTGTTGACAATTTCACCTATAACCAACAATCTGTTTCACCCACTCTGCTTAAAAGGTCTTGGCTCTTTTTTATTCTATGCGTTGACATTGGGCTGGCAGAGAAAAGGCTAGACTGCAGCTGAGAACTATGACCACAGGGCAGCCTGGGCCAGGACTAAGACAAACAAAATGGAGAAGCTCTGATGTTCACAAAAAGCAGCAACAGAACAGTGGAAGAGGATAGTTTTTTGTAGTACAAAATCATGAAGTGAAACGTCTCTCCCTGTTACAAACTGTAAACTGTCAAGTCAGGCAGGTACACGTTAGTATTTCGAGGTTGGGTCTCAGCAGGCCAATGAAAAATATGGACATTCTCTAGAGCATTCTGTGAGGTCTGGGTGGGATGAAAGTTTATTTTTTTATGAACTAAGAGTAGTAGACTGCGATGAAGCTTGAATTGCCATGGAGATGTCTTTACTTTCCTCCTTAAATCTTCCCACGGAACAGTAAGTTGTAGTCTACAGCTATGTCTACAATAGCATGCAGGACGGTGCAACAGGAGGTCTGCATAGAAAACCAGTTGGTGGTGAGGATCTAACATCCATGCTATTTATGTTTCTGGCATTCTACTAGTGACCAGTTCTAGTCTGGTCCCGTGGATTGAATGTTTCTTAGGAGTTGAAACTTAAAAATTGTGCATCTTCTGTTTCAGTTTGATCCTAATGGTATTCAGTTTGTGTGCTTTGAGACAACTCCATCATGCAAGCTTAAGTACAGTAAGTCGGACAAGCGGGAGACTTATTTAAGATCAGGAGTGTGTTTTTGAAGTGAAACACTAATGCAATTCCATCCTACAAGGACTGGATCTGCATCAGTCCTTTGGTGCAAACCAGTATTTTCAAATGTTACACCATTGGGAAACCTTCTCAATTTTAGCAAAAACACTGACATTTTTAATAGTTGTATAAACAGAGGTGGTCAAATTCTTCTTGAACAGGAACAAGTAAATGAAAGATTAAGTGAGAAGTGCACCTCCTGTGTGGTTCGACTCACTGCAGAGTAGTCATGCAAAGAATCAACATGAGCAGTAAGCGAAGCCTTTTGAATACTCAAAAAGGTACAGTTTTTTCCTTTAGAGGAGTACATTAGCACTGTGTTTCATTAAATTTTTTTCTTAAGATCAGTTTGAAGTGAGGAACAATAAAACTCAGAGGTTAAATGTTTCTTCTGAAACATAAATGCAAACTGTTTGAAGTAGAGGATCATTTCAGCATGCAGTCTGAAATAAGCATCTGTCGTCCCAAGACACTGGTATCAGAAGAGAACTGCAAATCCAATTTAAGTTCTCATTTTGTGTGTCTTTTGCCTTATGTCAGTTTATAGGTCGGATCTAAGATGATTCAGTTTTAGCTTGCAAAATTTGACAATCACCCATCTGTATTTTCTCCTCTGTAAGTCATTTGGCTTGTGTGGTAAACCATGTCTTTCCCTTTTTCCCCCTCTTTTTAAGAATTTTCTTCTGTTTCTTTCATTTTTTGTTAGTCCACATACATGTTTTCTTTTTCACTGCTCTCTCATTCCTGCTCTTTATCTTCTGGTTTATTGACTCTGCAGTTTTTAATGAAAAACTTCTAAGAATTTCTTCGTTGCTGCTTGTTTAAAAAAATCAAGATGGTTTATCTGACTTAACTTTTCTACTGTTTTCTCCTTACAGTGCAGAAAAAAATACTGTAAATCAGAAACTTTTAAATTATTATGCTCTTTATACTTATTTTCTGCAATGCAGAGTGCTAAGTATGTTGAATTACACTTGAAAACTGTCCCCGTGTGGAGGGAATTACTGAGTACAATGCTTGCACATTAGCTTTTCAGAGACTGAATTTTCACAGATTATTGTCTGAATATCAAATAGGATTTTTTTCTATCAACTAAATTGTTATTCTTGGTGTTAACTTCCATAGTTCAATAAAATTACACTTTCCTAGGATTTAGAAAAGAAGTGTTTTTACATTTTTGGTGTCTTTTTGTTGGTGTATATTTTATACACTGAATTTGCATAACTATGAGTATCCTTGTGGTTCAGAGGAGGAGCTGTTAGTACGGATCTGTAAAACAGTTGTTTTATTAACATCTTCACAGGGAAAAAACAGACAGAATAGCTGAATATGTAAATGAGCAGCTTGTGATGCTATAACTTGTCAAATAACCATTGATGCAGTATAGCTGAGCAAACTGTTTCAGTGTGTGCATATACAGTAGGTATTTCTCTCCAAATTAATATTTGCATTTGAAATACGTGTGTAGTGCAAATACATGAGAAGTATATAACAATTAATAATGTTTTGTGTTTGATGTTTACATATTATGTGCTCTGCATTTTAATTCTTAATGTTATCTGCTTCTTTAATCATCTTGAATTAGTGTTCCAAATGTATTGATTCAAAGGGATTTATTACTTCGTTATTAAGGTTTGATAGACATTTATGTCCTTGAAACAGGATGGGTTTGGTCAGTAGTTAGCTGGCATTTTTTGAGGTTGCCATTTTGTTCTTCAAAATCTCAGACCATTTTAAAACTCCTATGTCACCTTTATGAATGTTTCTGCACTGTAGTGATAAGAAAAGCTTACAAACCAGGACGCTGCTTTAATAGTGTTTTACAGCTTAGAACTGCTCTGTGCAAAAACACTACATAGTTTTAAAATAAAGGTGTACTTCTAATCTGATTTAGTTAAACCAACCTCAACTGTTGTGTGAACATTCTTATTTATCTTAAGGGCAGCTTGTTCTACTTTAACATAAACAGAAGAGGAGTTAGAGGAAGTTAAAGCAAAGTAAGGCTTGTCCTTGGTGAGGTAAAAAGAATAATTTAAACCTGTATTGGTTAATACATGACAAATAAATCATGGTAAGCCCCTTGTATTTACAAAATACTTAGTCACGTACATGCATCTGGTAGAGGGCAAAACTTTGGTTTCCCTTAAGAGTCCCATCTTCACCATGCAAGCAAGTAGAAACTACAGTCTATACTAAAACCAGCCGTACTGGTTGTAAAGTAACACCAAGTACTATAGTGCCAAATGTGGAACATGCAATAGACCCCATAAGCATGCCCTTCTGTCAGTGCTCCTACCACCTTAGGACAACGAGCTTAAAGTTTTCCCTCTGAAGTGGCACATGTTCAAGTGTATAAGTAAGGACTTTGATTTGAGGACCTTTTACAGTCTCTCTCTATTTATGTAACAAAAAAATATTACCTTTATAATAATATTGAGTGGGGAAAGAAAAAAAAAAAGTGGCATGTTCTTCAAGATATTTAGTGTCCCTTCCTGGATTTCTTTCCATGATGACTTTCTTGTTCAGCCAAAAGGAGTCCTTTGACTTTGGTTGGTTTCATAGACAAAAAAGTGCTTCTCAGACTTTTTTCAAGCTCTTTCTCAATTCCTTGAATTCTTCTGTTCTCCCATTTGTGAACCGTGGCTAACTTACTGTAATACAGTTGGAATAAGGAAAAAAAAGTCAGTTTTGTACTCTCTTCTTTGGCTGCTTGGCAATTCAAATGTAGTGTTAAATTAGAAATTACTAGAAAGTTTAGTGTTCATATCCATCATAAATCAAAACTTCTTTACACTTTTAATTTCTATAAATGTGCTATCCACGTTCTACCAGTGTTAAAATGATGACTTGTTGGGTAATTTTTTTTTAGTTATTTGTCCAGTTTAGTGATAAATGTCACTGTTTTAGAATAAACGTGAAAATACTCTACCATATCATGAGGCTCATGGTGATTTGGAGGAGATTGCAAGCAACTGTTTGCAGTGTTGCAACAGTTGTTCTGTGATCTTAGGGAATGGAGTGAGAGATGTGGAGCAGTGTTTGTGTAAAACAAAACTAGCTTTACTCCCAAAATGCACCTTAAGATAGCTTATTTTTCTGGTTATTTTATAAAAAGTGAAGACCTTGTAGCATCATAACTTTAGGGCCAATTCTGCCTTCCTGTCTGCTTGCGCAGGTAGGATGTTGCTCCCGCAAAACTGTCAGTGACCTCTGGGAGTCGTGTCCTTCTGCCCTCCTCGTAGAGGTGTCCCCAGAGCTTGAGGGTGGGAGAGAGAGGAGGAGAGGATGAGCTCTTCTCAGCAGCCATTTGCCCTTAGACTTCTGATTTGGATCCTAGCTGGGAGTCAACGTCACTTTGTAGCTGTATTTAACTCCCTGTCATCCTGCTCCCCTGTTCCTCCCCATGTGCTGCTTTGAAGGCAGCCCCTGGGGTCAGCGGCAGCCTGGCTTCTGCAGGAGCCGAGCCGCCGCTCGGAAAGGGAGCCTGAGAAGCAGTGCAGAAGCAGGAGCTAGGCAGACCTGTCAATGGCTTTTTTTCCGCCAAGTGTTAATTGTGGTCACAAGAGTTAAGTGTTTCTGAAAAATTAACATCTTGGTATTATGTATTTATTTTCCATCATGTAGCTTCGATGTCAGGTTTACTGAGCAGACAAGTCAAAACAAGAATATTTTTTTCTAACTGCTGTTACAGCAAGTCTCAGCCTGGGATCTCAGAAAATCACAGTGTTCGTTCTGGTTAGCAGCTAATAGGAAACAATAAAGATTTAGGGTTCAGAATTTAATTGGCAGTGATGTTGATGCAGGAAGAACAACCACACACAGTTTACTCTTGTGAAGCTTTATTGATTCTTTTTTAAAAGGAAAGCTCTGATGAAAGTAAAAAGAGGCGTTTAATTTGCAAGTATTTCTACACAGTTTTTGTTCTGAAATGTGCTTTTCTATCCTTCTCTATCGCTGCACAGTAAACATGCCTTAAGATCTTCTGATTCAGAGACAGATACTGAAAAACAAAAGTGTAAGGCTGTCATTTCTACTGTTCAGCTTGTTCATTTGGATTATATTGGGGCTTTCTTACAGGTTAAATTTACGTCTTTCCCAAGGCTAATGTCTGATGTGCATTTGTAAGTATTTTTAAGATAATGTGACATTAGCGTATCCTCAAAATCTCCATCTCAGATTCTAATCTTTCAGTGACCTATTTCCAAGGATCACATCTGGAATATCACTCTTGAAGAGGTGGGCATATGAACAAAAGCTTCCTGTTTTTCTCACATTACCTGTATACCAAAGTCTAGAAACAGGATCTTTTTTGTCACTAAGGCAAACGGTCTTTTGAATTTCAGTGAGTAACTGAGGATATTTCTTCAAGTATAGATTGATCCTACGCTTTTGGGGTCTGCAACAAGGTCAAAGATACGCAGCAGAATGAAGTGCAGAGGCCTTTGAATGAATTCCTGCTCCCACGGCTTCCTTGCAAACCATGATAAGGATTGAGTCCTCAGTGTATCATCATTGGCACAGCCATCAGAGATGGCCCTATATTCAGTAGCTGGTAGCTCAATCTCTGCTTTCAAAACTGTTCTGAAGATTTGGGAAAGGAGAGACCTATTTCCCCTCCAATCTGATCTGTCCATTTTCTCCATAGCTTTGGTGATAGATTACACACGTTTCTTCCCGTTTGGAATTACAATTTAAAACGCCTGGTTCTGTGACACCATGATGAGCAGCTTTCTGCCATCCCTGCAACCTTTTTTCCTGCTGCTTTTCAGGAATTCGTTTTCACAAGACATCTGCAGGCAAGCCTTTTCTGGGTCTTCTAATCCATGGGGCTTTAATAATGGCCTCTTATTTCAAGCGAAGAGGATTTTACAGAAACTATTTGAAATATCTAAAATTAATACAAGATGAGAACACTTATCTTTAAAATAGGGCGTTTGAGTGCCTTTATTTTCACATTCACGTGGAGAGTTTTGATGTTACTGAGCAGGTTTCTCTACTCGAGGACATCAGTTAATCTGTGTTTCCTAACCTGCCAGATTCCTGTCTGTACATTGCACCTCATTTCTTGCCCAAGAACTATCTTTGACTGTGAGTGTGTCATGACTGCTGTTCATGCACGTGTCACTTAGAGACACAAAGCTACAAAACAAATTCACCAAATTTATTGTCGGCAGTCACACCATCCATGTGATGGGATGCATGGCTTTCTGTCCCTTTCCTGATGGTTGGCGGGTAAGTGACAGCTCATTCACCCAGGCAGGATCAAAAGCTCTTTATAGAATGTTTTGCAGCAGCTGTTGATAGTGTGTGTGCAGAACCCTCACGTACCCCAGTGTCAAGATGATGATCACATGTTAACAAGGACGTTCAGAGACTTTGACTCCTCTCTTAGAAAGCATTTGGTCTTTCAGAAAGGTCCATTCCCTTCTGGTCATCTGTTTGAGTGCCCAAAGATGACGTGCCCAGATGATTTGGAACATTTCTGACAACCGGGAGACCCTGGAGGATATCCTCAAAACTTTCCAGGTTGTGGTTACTCAAGGCTGATCTTTTAGTTCCAGAAACAACAAAAAAAGTGCTAATGAATGTATTCCAGACCTTACATCTCTTTAGCAGGCCTGTTATATACATTCTTGATCTGTTGGATGTGCCTCTAATTAATTTTCGTCTAAGTGTTCTCACATAGACCATAAAAGAGATGATTATGATTTCACTGTCCCGTTTAAAACAATTTTATATCCAGGGCATACTCTCTCTGCAGGTGAATGACCACCAGCATGTCCCAGTCCTTTCTTCAGGTTTCGGGCTTGTTCTTGCTGGACTGTAACAGATTTGTGTTCCCCATCTCAAATTCATGGACCCTATGATACATGTGGCTACTTTCAGGGTTAGAGGGTGCTTGCTTGTCTCCAGTAATGGATGTTCATCCTAATAGGTAGAAGTATTCCAGGAGTCTCATCAAGATACAGCTGAATGACCTGGTTTTGGTAGAAGTCTAGGTCCTTGTCTCTCATGGAAACTTATTCCCAAGGGATATTGGATTATTTCCTGGATCTTAGAGTGCAGAGCTCTCGGATATCTCTTAGCTACCCAGTGAGTCTTTGTCATCTCAGCCCATTACCCATGAGTAGAAACAAGGAAGGTTACTGCTCAAAGCAGAACTTCTCTGTTGCTGTTAAATAACTGTCCTTTCTGGTCAGAGGTTTCCTTTGCCATTGTTGCAGTGAGATAAAAAAATATTTTGAAGTGTGTGAAAAATAAAGACTCGGTGTAACTCTCTTGTTGTTATAACAGAATAATAAAAAAGACTGCGCAGGAGCAATTCATTACTCTTTTCCTTTCAAGCACTTAAAAGAAAAACAGAGCTGAAAATATTTCTTTGGGAGATACTGAAATACCTCATTAGATCTTTCTTTTTATTGGCTATTGAGGTGATAATTCTGTAACAGGAATGAAAGTGAGGATAAATTTTGCTTTGATTTATAGAAATGTGTTAATTTGAGCGGAATAGATCTTTTCTGATCTTTGTATTTATTATCTGTGAGTATTGTTTTGTAATACATAGTTTCTAGTTTTATTTTAGAGAAAAAATAATTCTGATGGAGACACTTAATTCTGTGCAACATTGGAGGTATCTTTGGGGAAGCGAGTAGCTGAGTTTTTAATAACCTGCAATTTAAGTAATTTTTTTCATTAAATGGAATAGTGTTCCATTTAATAGTTAGAGTTGCATGTCGAGCAAAGACTGAAAAACACAGAGAAAATAGTATGTATGTTTAAATAATTAAATTAATAATAATTAATAATTAATCTTTATTCAAATCTTTCTGTTTCAGTGACATGACAAGTTTGCACAGTAGAATAGTGAAAATGGTCAGAACAGCTTCACATTAGCTCTTTTTCTGAAGTGATCGTTACATTTTCTGTTGTTCTGCAGCATATGAATGGTAAGCTTTGTAAAGACTGGAATCTACAGAAGAGCTAACTCCCTGTAGCGTTTTGGTCAAACGCTAATGAAATTGCACTTAGTTGTATATTCAAGAAATATTGACCCCTGCCTTCTTGAAACAGCTTTGTGATTTCAGCAGTGTGTGGTTTCTGGGTTACTTGAGCTAGACAATTCTCTAAGGTGGCCACCACTGAAGATATCGTGAATAAATTCTTGTTGCGTTGAGAGAGACGCAGTTGTGCACTCCTCTTAGTAGAACAAGATAATGTAGTTTTCTTTTAAAATTTGGAATTTTGAAGGGGAATGTGATTTCAGTATTGTGGACTACTTACACTTTTAATTTAACCAGTCCAATTCTGGAAGCCAGTCCAGTTCAGGAAGAACACCTGAACTACAAGCTGCAGAATTGGGGCTTCTAGCATGTATATTTTTGTAAATACTAAGCTATCCAACTTCCTGAAAATTCTGCCTTACAGGTTAGTATAAATGATGTTGGCATTTTTTAGGTTGTGGCCATTTGTTGCTGTCTCACGTAAGTCCTGAGAGGTTTCTAGGTTATCTTCCCACTCAAAACATTCTTCCTAATAGGAGTTTCATTTGAATAACCTGGAAGTTAGTGGGGAGTGAGAATGAATGGGCACATCCCTCATCTTGAAAAACTTAAAATGAAGTTCTGAACTTTTCTCTTTTCATAAGGTTACCCCCTTATGAAAAATGCTCTTTTCTAGACAGCTTCTGTGACTTTTTTTTTTTTTGTCAGCTTTTCTGTCATAAATGCAGTTCAAGCATGTGAAGCAGCTTTTGGCAGGAGTGTGCCAGTATGCCTTTGATAAAAAGGTTAGGTTCAGCAAAACAGGACTTCTTTTCTTCATAAAAGGGTTGCTGCTTTTAAAGAAAACTTCCTTGCTGGAGAGGCTTCCGCATCATTTTTATCTCCAAATCGTTCTATGTACCAGTTTTATAGGGTTCACATTTATTGGTTTTTCTCATTCTCTGGTAATGCTTTCCCTTCATTACCTGTGTCGGCACCTGCACAGAACACGGAATTCAGGTTTTCCAGTGCTGCTGTCTGCTTACTGTGTTTATTTTAACTGTTCCTAATGTTTTTCTGTTATCAGATAACTTCTAATAGAGAACAGGAGTTGGAAATAACCCATTATAGCCTGCACATAGAAAAATGTGATTTTGACTTGGACCTTACTAATTTGCTTTCCCCATCATCTTTTTGTATTATACAAATACGTACGACTCATGTACACCTACCAGTAGCTCAAGTGCTGACCTGTTTGGGGAAAGACTTAAAGAAATAAGAGCCAGAGAGAATGCAGACTGGGGTTCTTGGTCAGGTTGCAGCTCTTCTTTTCCACTCTATTCTTTTGAGGAAATATGTTTAAAAATATTTAAATATGCTAAAAATAGTATTATTCATGAAACCAATACAAAAGTATATGGCTTCTTTCAGTAAAGATAAAAATCTATATTCAGATTGCACCTTTGCCAGCTTCATTTGTTAACTCAACAGAATTTCATCTCTACTCACACTCTTACTGTCTTTAACTTTTTAAAATCCTGATGAAGATCAATTTTCACTTTATCATGGAGGAGGAAGACAGGGGTATAGTTGACAAATATGTACAGATGTTAATGATAATGATTCTTGTCCCTTATTCAGAAAACTCTTAATATATTTTCACCTGTACTGCCACTGCTGCTAAAGTGCAATCTGTGTCAATAAAAAGAAATGAAAGAGGCAGAGGTCTTCATATTTTTTATATATTTTTAGTTCCTGCATTAAAAAACAAAAGCAAATCTAATATCTGATTTTTTTAAATCATCTTAATGTTTTCTTTACCTTTTGTTTGTTTATTAGAAAACTATTTTATGCTGACTTTGAATGCAAATGAAGATCTAGCTCTTATAAGATGTTACAACAAACTTCTGAAAGCTTTAAAATTGTTTCCAATGAAATTGTGTTTGGGACACAAGTATAGGGAAGCAGTGCTTTAAAACAATCTGTATTTCCCTCTATAATATAGAATAAAAATTATACAAATTTTTGTACATGTTAAATATGTACTAACTGAAAGATTTTTCTCTATCTTATTAAGTAAATGAGGGGGTTTTTTTGGTGGAAGATTCCATAGTTAAAGATGTAAACCAGCAATTTCTTGCTTCTATAGCACAACATAGTTCAGAGCTGAGATTAGAGAAACCCTGTAGAGTGGCTAATACTCGAGGGCATCCCCAGCTAGAAAAGTATGTGAATTTAGGCATGGGAGGAAGGAAGGATCTGCTTTAAATTTAGTGTAGGGTCACTGAGTCTTAATGATAGATTAAACAAGGGAGGTGGAATAATGAATAGGGGTATGCAATGTGTAGCACTAATACCAGAAGTCCATGGTTTTCACTGGTTATTTAATGTCTTTTCCCATATGTTTCTGAATAGAGCAGGTTATGGCAGGGATGAGCTAAGGAATAGCTTTGTTAGTGAATTGTTAAATAGACCGAATTCTCTTTTTTTAAAAATGTGTATGTATATAGGAGAGCTGCTTGTTAATAGTATAATCAGGCACCTTGTATACATATACCTTAAATGTAGCAATATTAGTAACTATATTTGTAAATGATGTGTATATGTTGACATTCTTAAAACACACTGTGTAGATTGTCTGCATAATTTTCTTTTCCAATGTGAAACTAACAGCCATTCCTTGGTTCAAACAGAAATGAATTTCAGATTCTTTCTGAATACTGTTGATGTAAAAGAAAAACCCCAAAAGAAGTGGTGATTTGGTAGACATGAAAATGAAATAGAGGAAGTACCAAGAAATGTTTTTGTTAGTAGAAGGTTGACTAACAGCTCAGTAAACCTTGTTTTATAATTTATTTTAACGTGAATTTAAAATAACATTAATAGAATATCTATTAAAAGTCAACCACGGGAAATAATTTATTAAATTCATACTTACAGTGACTGAGAAAGATATCACAGTTTACTTGCGTGTTGAGTTCGTACTGAGTTCTCACATGTAAGAGTCTGCCAACTACCTGATACCAACAACCTGGGTGAACCAAGCAAGTCAACTGTTGAGCCATTGGTGGGTTCCTGGGTAACCTGTATTCTCTTCTGTGTGGTGAAGATACCAGCAAGTCTTTAGAGAAAATGCACTTTGCACATCATTGTCCTTTGGGTTACAAATGCCATTGTGAGCTACACTGTGCTACATGCAGTGCAAGTCGCACTAATAGCTTTGTCCTGTTGTTGCAACAGTACAGACAGTGTTGGTGAAATTAGTCTTTTCACATCTGTGGCTCATCTTCCTTTTTAGATGCATCTTGTTGGCTGGCGCTGAGAATAAAAGGGCTGCAGAGAGAGCCTACCCATCTCTCTTCTCTAAGCAGCAGGCTTGCTGTGATCTTTACGTGTAAAAGTGGGAAGAAGTAGGTAAAACATTGAAGTTAGAGCAGTACTAGAGGATTTCTCTACATGAAAGTACTGCAAACTCTCTGCACAATTGTGGTACTTTGCTTCACAAAATTCGTAGATAGAACTACTTTTCCACATAATGTCTAAATTTGCAAATATTTTCCAATATTGACCATTTAAAAACAAAAGAATAGATTTTATATTGTCTTTGGTATCAATAAAATGTGGTCTCTCAAAAGCGTATTTTATCAATTGCCTAGAAGTGAGACAAGTAAAAAACACATGACAAAATACTGATTTTTGTGATGTTCCATTTCTTAAATTAAAATTGGTAGGCTTATCACTTAAAATAGGGATTGTCGCTGAAGCGCGTGTGGTTTATGCATTTTCTGAGACTGTGAAACAATCGGTTTTTATTCTGAAACATGTTTGGGTAGGAATGGAGGAAGATACTGTCCATCAGTTAAATGTGTTAAGGAGCATATGTCTTTGTATCATAATCTGAGATTTGCGAGGGGCAGTAGGATTTATTCTCTCATTGGACAAAAATGAAAAGGAATTTGGAAGAGGGAAAGGTGTTTTTTTTTAATATGAGTACAAATGTTGCTCTTTACTATAATTAAATGTAGTAAGAATGGGAAATCTAACTTCCATTCATCTCCTTATTAGTTCCTAAAATGACCATCTGTTTTACCATTTATTGATATGACTCGTTACTTTTGAGACCCATGAAAATGCACAAGCAGGGAAGCAATGAAAGACCAATATATGTATTTATCACGCTTAGGCTGTTGCAAACTAGTTTCTTTTGAAATGAACATGAGGGTGTTTGTCTTTAAATAAATTTGTCTAAATTTTCTTTTGTTCAGAACATGACAGCCGTGAAAATGTAAGAGATCTACTTTCCACGGCAAGAATCACATCAACAATCTCTTTCACTTCGAGTGGCAATGCAAACCCTAGAAATAATCTTTAAGGTCCTTATGAGTGGGGACCTGACTATATCCAAAATATTCACTATGCTATAACTCATTAAGACAACTAGTTCCTTAAAAAAGAAACAACACAGCCAATACAAGATACGGGAAAGTATAATACAGACTTTTTTGCTGAAGAGTTCACACACTAATTCCTGACAAAGGAAGTGGAACAGATTGAAAGACAGGAGCTGCAAAATTACACTTGTTTGTGCAGTAGTCTGAATATATGCACATGCGATATGGACAAGCTGGGATCAAGCCTTTGTAACTGGCATGCAGATTTTTTCTTGCTTCCTAACCTTTGTTCATGTTTTACCATTTTACCATTACCCAGTAGTGGCAGTAGCTTCTGGCCCTGGTTCTGGTAGGTCTGAGAGAAGTTGGGATGCACAGAAAGTGTATTTAGTAGTTTAAATCGTGTTTTCATACCAATTTTAAATAGCTTGGATCAAAGTTACTGCTCTCGGTCATGTCCTTAACTTCATGATCAGTAAGTGTCAAGGTATATTTTTCTCTGAGTTACTGATTTAATCACTGAGATAATTTATTAGGGTTATCTATTAAGTTTTCTAAGTATGCAATCCATATGGAATTACTTGCCCCTTGACTCCTGATGATCTCTTTCATCAGGTTAGCCCAGATACAAACTGTGCAGTCTTCTGTTGTGTTTAGTAGGCCAGCTGTTTCAACTACTGGTTTTCATACACCTTTTTTTAGCTCCAAAGATAATCAAAGTGATCTTAATAATTATGTTTTTCTAATTTGCAGTGTTTTTCTAATCATTCCTGGCTTCTTCCTAGAGATATCCTAATTCAGCCTGCATATTCTTTATTATATCTGTCTAAGTTCAGCTCTGTTACAGCCTTGCAAGCTGCTGCAGCGGAGTCCAAAATAACCCTCTGGATTTCACATAACTTTCCTACCATGCTTTGTGAAGCACTCTGAAATCTGCTGGAAGGTGGTAACTAAAAGTAACATTTTTCTATAGTAAGACTAAGTTCTAATTTTTCCTGCCAGATGCAGGATCTTGCATAAGTATGGACCTCCAGAGTTCATCCCACTATTTTTTAAGGGGTCTTAAAATGTTAATTTTTAATGGAAATAAAATACCTGATGTTTGGCAATTTATCAACATTTTAGGAGAGAAAAGCAGCCGGAATTGGGATGGTAGCATTAACAATGTTTTGGTAACTTTTCTGGTTTTTACAGCAAATTAATATCCTTCCTTGGGGGAACAACACTAGAAACTGTATTTATCCTTTATTTTGCAATTGGGTGCTTTGTCAAAAGAGTAGTTGCCTCTTGATAGTGATCTGGTAATAGATGACTTGGTAGCAGTTGCCTGTTGCCTTTCATAATGTGCATAAAGGTCAGTTAAAAGTTTCCATTGAGCAGTGCCTCTTCATTTAGCTTACTAATAAGTATGTTTTCTCAAATGACCATTCCTACTGAATGGAAAAACAAACTAGGACTTCAGAATGTATCTTTTCTGTGGCAGTGCACTATAGGTAGAACAAACAAACAAAAAACTTTAAGTATTATCATCAGTTTTATTTTGTTAGCAGAAGTCTTTAAGGCATTTTCAAATAAATTTGTGAAATTGTTTTGGCAGTAAGTCTTTGTTGTTTGATCTCTTTTAACCCTAATCACATCTTCCTTTCAATCTCTAATGTCACAGCTAGCTCACACTCTAATTCTTTCATACCCTATTTCAACCTCATGCTTGTGTGCTGCTAAAATGATTTTTTGGGGGGTTTTTTGTTGTTTTTTCTTTTTTTTTTTTAAATGCTCATGTCTTTTGCCTCAATTTCTTAAGAATGTGTTTTCCCTTCTTCTTCTATAGGAATTTGTTTCTTCTTTTAACCTTCTATTAAAAAATTCAAAAGGTCATGTGGTTTTAAGTTCAGAGGGGATTATCACAATTAGGTCTCCTAGGCACTACAAGCAATGAATAATAATAATTATGTAGGCTGAACCTTTGCGCAGTGCAGGCCATATAGCAGCAGTCAGTAACTTCTGCATCAAGTTCAGAGGATTGTAACTTGCATTTAGCAATAATGCTCTTCTAGAAGGATAGCTAATTTTAGGTATTTAAAGATGGAGATCAGCAAAGAGGCTTCTTTATCCCACATAATTAAAATGTACACGTATGCTGGCAAAAAACTGAGGCATTGAGAAGTAAAACAACATTTTCAAGACAGTGAAACAGTTGTATATAGAATTTGAATGTAGTGAATATACTTAACATTTGCCACTTGCTGCAGCCCAGGAAAAGGCCAGATCCAAAGCAGTGGCAAAAAGTAGTATGTGATAGCTTGAAGAGAGCTCAGATTAATTCTCAAACCTCAAACCTCGTCTTGCAGGAGGCTGAGATGGGGAATATACCTTGCTAAGTCTTTGGGGGAACATCTCGTGCTTGGAACATCCATCTTGTATTGTATATTGTAGGTATAGATATATATTGCATGAGGCAATCAGAAGTTCACATGTTAAAAGATTCATTAAAGTTTAGTTGAAGCCTTGCTTTTATTTTCTGTTTCAAAATTGGCAGATTTTAACCACAAAAACATACTAGTATTACCCAGTGGACCATTTTATTGTAGGTTGTGGTGTTAAGATACTAACTGGGCACAAACCCATTAAAAAAAGGTCAAATGACATCCAAGAAGGGTTGGTTTAAAAGAGGTTTAAAATATGAGGTCCAACGAATAAAATAGAGGATAATGAAATATTAATAGTTGTAAAATCTATGAAAGTAATTTATTCACAATGTTATTTCTGTTGCTGAAAGGAAATTGCCGAATGCTTCTTTACAAGCATTTACAAAATGTAATGAATTTTAAATGTCATTACATTTAATGAATTTTAAAATCATCTGGTGATTCCTAAACTGGATGGGCTTCTCATAACAACTTCTAGTTAAGAAAAATTTCTGAATTATTTGAGTAAGTGTTACAGCTCAGAAATATAGTTGTTCAATGAGGCTATAAAGTGAGTAGGTAGTGTCTCTGAAGGCATCTTTCTCTCAACTGTAGAACAAGCAGACAGAACATAGCCAACTACCTTTGGAAAAAAACAATTTATTTTTTGAATTTAGGACATTTAAAGTTTGCCAGTGCTATTTCACATAAGTAATTAGGGCTCTCTGTAGTCCTCAAGAATTTACATCAGTAAAATGGAATTAACATTTTTGTTTTGGATTTTGTTTGATGACTCATATGATGGATATAAATCTGCGGGAATGAGGCTATAAGCGGGGGAGTAAAGAATCCATATGCCTTTCTGGAAGTGGTACTGGTGAATCTGTCCTCATATCTAGTATCTTATTTTTCTAAATGAGATGGTTTTTACTAAAATATTATGATAATCGTCTCTCTATTAAGTTTATTGTCCGTTTACGGATTCTTTCTTCTGAAAATTTTCTTCCCTCCCCCATTTTAAAAATACATAACAGCAGAATAATACATTAACTTTGCATTTACTTACTCAGCCACTTAATCTTTCTTAGTAGTTACCTGTTTCTCCTTGCCTCATGACTCAAATTGGAAATAGTGTGGATTATTTATGTTAAAGTATACATTGAAACCCTAGATATATGAAGTTCTTACTCCACCTTTCCAACGATGAGAGGCAAAATTCATGTCCTTCAATCTCTTTTCTAGATATTGAAATTACAGAATTGGAAACATCAAACAACGTATTTGCTGGTTTTTGCATACTGTTTAACATGACTTAATCTTCTTTGTTTGAACTCTTATCAGCAAAATGTCACCAAAATCACACATTATTTTCCAGACCTACGTTAATTCAATGGTTACATAATGAATTCAACAAGCTTTTCTAATGAAGATACTGGCACAATATTTACTGAGTACTACAGTACAATACAACCCTTTTTTAACAATAGTTTAAACTGGGTTTATTTTGGTTCAAACACTGTTCCATACACTCTAAAATGAAAGTTGGATGCGTTAGTGGCTTTTCTGTACATAAAATGTGTTCAATTGCAGGAAATGGTACACGAAAACTTAGCAGAAAATTTTCTACTGATTTTTTTTTTTTTTTGGTGTTTTAACTTTCTGATGAATTCTGCTTTGTATGTGGCTGATGTACAATGGACATTCAGGTTCTCTTAGAGTCCTTTAGGAAGGTTTGAAATTGCGTATTGTTTTTAATTTGAAAATGAAACAGTCCTAATTAGAGGGAAGAGAATACTACTTTCAGGAGGTATACAAGTTTTGGTGCTTTTATTTGTTTCAGTTTTACTTGTCATGATAGAATAAGCAAGTAATGTATTTCAGACATTGAATTAAAACCAATTGTGTTAGAATTTAATGCATTTTTATTCTACATTAAACAAGAAAAGAGGTTTCAAAGCTTTAGCCTACTAAAGGGGAAAACTTAATCAATGCAGACCAGAAATCTTTTCAGAGGTATTAAAAGCAAAAATAGTAATTTAAATGAAGAGCTGTGAAATAAAAAATTAATTAGAGAATGTATTGTAGTAAACCACACATTTGAGTTCTGCATTTCATAAAAGCGCTGAATCACAACTGACTTTTGGCTGGCAAGCTTGGGCAGGAGAGGAGTTCTTTTGCATTCAGTACAGATTTTAAATATTTAGGTTGGAAGTGTATTTTTTTTCCTTTAGATTACAACAGAGTGAATTGAGTATATGTGCAAATGTAAATAGTTATTTGAGCATAGTGAGTCCTCCTTGGAGAGTTTCAGTGGTATGAAATTCTTGAGAAGCAGATGCCGTTATTTAAAAATAGCCCAATTCGGGCATCTTAATTCACTAACTGAAAGCATTCCATAATTTAAACTTCAGTCAGCTGCTAGAAGGAGAGGCTGGTTATCATTTGATGTCTTTAGAAGAGCATTATTGTTTCTAAAGTAAAGCCTACACTAAAATTAAAATTTGCTGATTTAAATAACCTTCATTCTTTATAGTTTATTATATTGTGTATTGGAGATACAAAAAGGCAAGCAAAGTTTTGAGTGGAGTAGACTCATTCCCCTCAAATGAATCTTGCATAAAGTGACCTGAGAGTTCTGGTTTGGGTGCTAGTGTTAGTCATGGTTTATACAGTACGTTATATATGTGTGTGTGTGTGTATATATATGTATATATACAGTATGTATATATGAATATATCCTACTTGTGGGTTGCTGGCTAAAAATTACTGCACATATCACTTTTTAAATTTAAGAAATGAATTTTCTTATTGACTGCTGATAGCCTTTTCCTGATAAAATGCAAAATATTTTTTCTCTGCTATGGGAAAATTTTAAATATGGATCACTTATTTTCGTTTTTCATTTTCTCTCCTACCTTCTTCCATTTCTGTCCTGTGCCTTTACTATTACTATGGACCAAAGTCTGTTGCAATAGGTTGTGGCAGAGATGCTGATTCAGAAATTCTTTCTCTCTAGTTTTACATCTCCATATTTTTAATACTTCTTGTTAGTCCATAGTTAACTGAAATTACCTTTTTATCTGACCCATCTTTTTCTTCACAGCTATTGATAACATCATTATCCTTTCAAATTCACCACTTCATCACCTTTGGCACTTCTCTATGCTTAGCAACTTGGTAGATTCTGTCTCTGATTCCCATGTATTACTGCGAGATTCCCAATACTCTTTGCTATCTGTCGGTGGAATTTTGTCTGGTGGAGATGTTAAAGGCTTTCCTCTGTAATCTTGAAGACTATTGCTCTAGCTTGTTTTGCCTCCATTCTTTCCATCTTTCTTCACCAAAATGCTTTTGCTTACTCTACATTTCTTGCTGTCATTGCCCCATCCATATCGTTGCTGTCCCCTGAAAATTTTGCTTGCTTGTCTTGGCTGCTTCTCCATTACAATGTCAAAGTCAAGATTCTCGCTTTACTATCAGTGCCCCACGCAACCTTGCTCTGTCTGCATCTGATCTCATTTCCCCGCGTCCCCCAACTCACATTCCACATTCCTCACAGTCCTCTGACTTTATTGCTCCTTTTGTCTGCCTTTCATGCACTCATTTTTGCACTGTCTTTCATGCTGCCAATGTGCCTGGAACAGTCTTTAGCATCTCAGCCAATTTACAGCTTTGCATAAATTATATTTAATAATAAGACTAACAAAAGTTCATTATCTACATTATTTCAATTAACTTTGTACCTGCATAAGCGGAAAACAGCCTGAGGGAAACTACTGTTAAACTTTGTTGTGATTTGTTGTGATTCAAAGATACAGATTCAGGCATGGCGGTTCTTTGATGATTCAGCATAAATTTAATTTTTTTAGCAATTTGGTAGGTGTTAGATTTTTTTTGAACAGTAGATTTCAGATTTTTCTAATTCAAAGGTACGAAAATAGCTACTTAGTCCTGCTAAGTGAAACCACCAGAAGGTCGTCATCTTCACATTACCTGGAACAAACTTCTTGCCCTGTGATACATTTTATTTCCTTTTATTCCATACTAATATGGATGTGGAAGGGCTTTGAATGTTGGATTGACTTCATATCTACAAACAAAGTGTATCTTTTGTGTTTAACCTTCCTTTTCAAGCAACATATTCATCTGCTTAAAAGAAAACAGTGAAAGATAAGAAAATAAGACTGCCTATATCTGAGAATTTTTCTCAGTGTGTTGGCTACTTTGACGTACGGGTTTTCTTAAAATATTAGAAGTTGTTTAATATTTTAACTCCCTTCTAAGACCAGTGAAAATGAGCTGAAGCTAAAACTTTATGTGCCTCTCCAGCGTAAGTGTATAGCTGCAAGGCAGGGCACTCCGCAGGAGTTACACATAATTTTCCAAGTAAAATTGCATCTGAAATATACGGGGTATTTTTTTGGTTTAAATGGTTGTATTGATACAGTTCACAGCTGAGTTGTGGAACCAAATAGATGTGCCTTTAATTTGTTTTTAAATGGTCTCGTATATTCTGGAGATTATAATCTGAAGGGTGGCTGCCATAGTAATGTGCCAGTCACCATGGCATCTGAACTTTATGAAAAGAAATCGGGGCTGCACAAAGACAATGCCACCAATTAGTATTTCGAACTGATCAAAGGTGGGGGACCAAAAAGTTTGCCAATAAACGTAGCTCAGTGGATGGCACTAGAAGTTAGAGTTTGCTTTACACAATTTTATAAAGGTTTCACTCCTCCTAGGAATATCATGTGAATTTCTAAAGAAAAGCCTTAAAACAGACTTCATCCATTTACTTTGCTAACTTTTTTGAGTTGCATGAAGAGTATAGCCGTAGGTTTTTATTTCGCTGGCCTAGTGAAGTAGTTTATAGTTCTGCTTTATACGAATCTTTAGAACTTTTCCCTCCTTAGAATTTTTAACTTTAAACTGAAATTAAGTCAGTTAATGAAGAAAAGGGGTTTTCTGTACTTGATTAGTAAATATCCCTAGTCTCTCAAACTTTTGCAGTCTGCTTTCTTAGTACTATTCTAATTGCCAAACAAACCTAAACTTAAGTAGTTACTTGAAAGCAACCTTATTTTATCTTAAATAATTGATTGTGGCTTGTTTGAAAGAGGTCTACTTTGGCATGAATTCCAAATCCAGTTATGATCTTAACTCGAGCCGTTTGTTTAATCAAACACTACTCTAATAAGTCTTACATGGTCCCTTACCCGACCAGGCCTGTCTATAACAACTAGTTTATTCTGCGACGAGTTGCTCAACAGATGTCATTCTGGTAGAATAATGCAGCAGAATACTTGTGCGTTGACTAAAATTACTTCAACTTTGATCACTTTTGTCCAGCACATCAGTCTGGCATTGTGCTTTATACCAACATAACACTTTACCCCGAGCATGCCTTTCAAGCTTAGAATAGCAGAGGAATGTTATTGAATTCAGTGCAGTTACAGATGAGTTAATGAAAGAAGGGAAATACTGTTTTTTTCATAATGCCTTTCTGTTGTACTTTGGAATTAAAAGGGAATTTGAGGAATGTGACTTCTGAGTTATTTATTTTTACTTCTGAAGGCTTTTTGAAAACAATATTATGTAGTTGTATTGATCCCACGTTTCTGTAAATAAGTTTCACTTGTTATCTGAAAATAGCTCGTTTTAGAGTTTTATATTGTGAAAATAATAACAACACTTTTTTGATGTGTAATTGGGAAATAGTTATCTCCCAGGGACAGTTTTTCTCTGTATTTAATGCAAGAAAACTAAAATAGCAAGACCCGTATTCTTGTGATCACAGATCAGTATTGTTACATTTTGATGGGCCGTTGTGGGGTCAGTATGGAGTAAGGACATCTCTTTACCTTGATACTACTGCGAAACGAATACTGCACAGCAGGCTACCTTCTTGTTAAGAAGCGCTGAAGAAAGGCTGTTTGTTTTGAACAGTAGGAATGAGATTGTATACCTTGTTCTATAGAGTTTGGTCTTCCATAATTCCGTTTTTCACAGGTGCGTGTGTGTATACATATGCATATACATATATAGAAGAATATACCATATATATGTGTATTTGAAATGTATTTAAATAAGTTTTTTAATAATTAAGGTATATTTGTATTTTTTAAAGCATGACGACATGCTTAAATATGAGGAAGCACTAATGTGAAATGCACTTTAATTACTAATAAATACTTCAGTATTCTGTGTCTAAAACAAAATTATGTTCTTGTTTTAGTTTTTTTAATTAAAATATAGCTGTAAATTTTTAAAATTGAAACATAGTTACCAGATCAGTCTCCCTGCAAAAACTCCTGAACAAAACCAATATTAACATAAAGGTTATTGGGTGTACAAGTAATTTACTAGTTTTACAAAAAAACCCTAGTAAATTACTTTTACTAGAGAGATATCTTAATGATTCTAAAACACACAATGAATGTAAAGCTGAGCTGAAAATCGAACCCAAATATATGTTATGATACCGAAATGTCCAGATAAGGAACCCATGTGGTCTGACTTTCATCCTTTAGTGAGATGTAGATTCAAGAGTTGGCAGTAATGTATCTTGCTGTTAGATAATAATTTGAAGCCATTGTTTTGCATTCATCTGTGCAGAATATAAATATTTATAAAGCTTTAAACTGATAGTGTTGAAATTATTATCCGCATAGCCTATAAATTAAATCTATCCGGAAATGGGAGACAGTTCTTCACAGTTTTTACTAAGGGGCACTTTATTAGTAGGAAATACTAGTACCACTACTACTACTGCTACTACTAAAAGTAGTGACAATGAGCAACAGTAATTGAATGGAGGATCTGAGAACAGAACTGGAAGTACAGTAAGAGCACTGTACTTTGTGTTTGCTCTCTGTATGCCCTGAATTTTCTCACTCATATTTCTTTGTTGGCAAACTCATGCAGCAGTGCCATGAAGAGTCTTTTGAAGAATGTTGCCTAAATCAACATTTGTGAGCAAGCGTATGCGTGGAAATCCCTACCTCCTCCCTCACCCCCCTTAGGATATTTACGATTAGAACAGTTCTTTTACCACTTAATGTCTGCACATGTATCCTCCATCCAGGTATTAATGCGCTTGAACTATGTGCACGATTTAAAAGAAAGGATCTATGCAGCATTTCAGTCTAAAGATCATCCTGAGAAAAAGAGTTTTGGTGCTATTTCATTATGCAAACACATTTTTAGCTGAATATCTACTGCCAGATGTTGCATGTACATTCTGTACTAAAAATAAATGCCAAATTTTGAGGGAACATAGCCACATCCCATATGTTTATATTACCATATTACCTTACCATGTATTCAAAACTCCACTGTGCTTCTGTGATGAAGCTATGGCAAGTACTGATTAATAGTTAGGGTCAAATTATAGAAAATGTCTGTATATTAGATCACTTTGTTTTATTGTATTATGTCCCTAAGAATGGTAGTTTAGAATCACCTTTCATTCATTTCTTGAATAGGAAAATTTTACATATGTGGATTATGTTAGTATTTCTCATTTTGACAAATTTCAGCTTTCTTCTCTATTTTTTAAAATCATTTTTCTGTTCAGAGAAAGTTGTTAACTTAGGGTAAGTGTGCTAGACTGCAGGCCAGGTAAACGTGCTAGCTTTTTTATCTGGGGTGATGTTTTTGAGGAAAGAGTTTTGTAACTCTTGTATTTTGCAGCATTCTTCCCATATTTGAATTCTCAACTCTTCTTTTCCCCTTCCCTTCCTCCTGACAACCATCATGTGAGATTATTAATGGTATCGACTTGTATTTTAACAGCATAAGAAAAGAGTTGATGTAAAAATTAGTTTATTTGTGTTTTCTTGATAAATGTTTGAAATGGACTGTCTTCATTGGACATGTGCTTATTAATTTCTATTTTCATGTTTAATACGATCACTTTTTTTATCCCATTTTAAGAAACTTATGCAAAAATAGTTGTTTTTCTTATTGCATTAGCACGAACCTAAAATTTTCAGATGAAAACAGAGTACGTTAACTAGCAAACACTGTAACACCATTTTTGTTATTACCTTCTGCTTCCCTTCAGTTTGATCATTACTTTGTAATACTTTTTACTGGGAAAATTCGTATTATGAGTTGTTTTACACATTTATGATATTTCAGTAATGATGTATCATTACAAATGATACTTTATAGATTTTTTTTTTTCTTTAACATAGTTTGTTCAGTTGCTTTCAGCAGCATTCAAATTCAGCAGTACTGTATGTAAACCTGTGGAACAGATCTGAATCTTCGAGTGTTGGAGGAACCCATTTTACAATAAGTAACTAGAAAAAACCAAAATAAAAAGCTTGGGATTATGATGAAAAGAGTGCAATTTGCCTGTATGCTTTTGTTAGTAGAGGTTCTGATTTGTTTTGTTTCTTTTTTTTTTTTTTTTTTTGACTAGGTAAAGCGGAATGTGTATGACCTAACTAGTATCCCTGTCCGTCACCAGTTATGGGAAGGCTGGCCTCCTTCTGCCACAGACGACTCAGTAAGTAGCTTTGGTTCTCATTTCATTTCTTCCTACACATAGCTGATTTTACTTGGATTTTTGATCAGAATCACCCAATAGCTTTTAGTGTCCCATATGCAGTAACTTATCATTACACATACTTCAGAGCTTTCTCTTGAAAGATACAAATACTAAATTTTTTACTTACAAAAGCACATTTCCATGAAAATTATTCATGTGTATCAAATTCAGTGCATGTTTTAGACTAGAAGATGTGTTCCTAGACTGAAGCAAAGCTGCGCAACGTTGTGGAAGTTGGGGAGGTCTATTGCAGTGATGGAACTTCAGGGAAAAAATCCTGTTTTTTACATGTATTCTGAGTGCACATCTAGATATTTTCCTCAGTTGTGTCCATCAGATCACTGGTATTCTTAAGCCCGTGTCTGGCTTTAAGCAGGAGGTGTTCCTGTTGAAATCGGTGGAGAGCTTCACTTGCTTTTAAAGTATCTACTTGGGTTCTTGCTGGACCAGTAAGAATTTGTGGACATTTGCAAGATTACATTTTGAAATAGTAAATAATATGTATACAGTACAATATGTATTCAATTTTCAAACTTATTTTGCATGTTTTAGAATTACCGTTATTTAGAAATAGAAGGAAATCTTAGTTGAGATCAATATGTACCCTCAGTGATGGAAGCAGCTGACTCTGAATTGCCTACAAATTCATGAAATTGTGGGACTTAACTGCAGAATTCCATTAAATATTAGACTTGCTTCCTTGTGTGGTTGACCCTACAGTGAGTTTTATAGCATGTCTTCCAGTTTTGCTCAGACAATTTTCTTCTGGTAGTATGTTCCCAATGCCAGCTAGTGAGGTCTGCCTTTATTTAAAAAAAAAAAAAAAAAAAAAAAAAAAAGCCTAAAAGATTGAAATAATTATGTAGTTATGTTGTATATAGATTTTTGTGACCTGAGATAAATGTAGAAAAAATAAATATTTCTATTTTTATAAAATCATTCATTTAAACTAGGGGTTGAACCCAAGTATTCTACAAAGTGAAAATGGAATTGGGATTTGCTTTCTCTATGTATTAGCATTATCTTCAATGCATTACTTTCCTGTCCATTTCTACTCCCTTCTTGTAAAGGGAGAATTGCTGTTTGTATTATAAGACTGCTGCTTTTTTGCTCTGGGTAAAGGATTTATGCCAATCAAAAAAAAAAAAAAAAAAAAACCAACAAAAAACCAAAAACCAAAGACTGTCTGAATTTCTAATATTTCTAATATACTTGTAAAATATGTCTGTGGTAATGTTTGCAGAAACAGTAGTTAAGTTTGAGAGAGGTGAGTAAATCTATGTCCATGTATTCAAGAGCATATCTGAGACGATAGACATAAGATCTGAAATAACAGCATGGTGTCATGTGGTAATTAGAGTCTTTGAAATGTGGATCCATTTTAACATTTTATTAGTTTACATTAGCCCAAAAAAGAATTGGAAACTCAACACTTCTAATCCGTTTTCCCACAGCTGTTACGTTTTCCTGTATTTCTCCCTCCCCCCTTTCTTTTGAATAGGATACCTCACATATGTAAAACTCATAAATCTGTTTTAAGTCTGTTTTTACAAGTGACATTGTTGCAGGTGAATTTTTCCCCTTTTCATCTTTAATGAAATTGGTGAATGTTGAGTCATCTGCTCCAAAGCAGGAGAGTCCTCAAAGCTCACTGCTCGAGTCTGGTGCAGCTGAGGCTTGTCAGCTGTGTAAACAGATTTGAATGTGTTACCAACAAAAATATAATTAATTTCTGTCTAAAATTAGAGGCCATAGCTTACTATTTATAAAGATTTAATGTTAGCAACGACTATCTATGGTTTGGTGATCTGAACGTTTTTTCCTTTGCAGATTAGAAATACTCAGTAGTAATTACTTTAGTAATTAGTCATGATATCTTTAGTTCAGAGGCAAATTTTTAAAATCACTTTTTCCATCGTGAATTTTTAACTTGCTGTATTGTATAGTATTCTGTTGCAATTAAGGAGTTAAAGAAAGACTTGATTAAAATACTTTTTCATTTACATGTTATGCAGCATAAGAAATACTTTGTAATACCACAGGAGGATTTTTCAGTGCAGTTCTCGTTAACCTTTGGCTTAGCAAACAGGACAACTAAATAGACTTCGCATAATTGGATTCCTGTATCATCTTGAGTCTCTTATGAACCTGACAGACTACAGTCTTCTGACGTTATCAGGAAATTTAGTGGAGTCAATAGTCATTTAAAACATTGTTGCTTCATCTCCCTTCAGAGTTAAGATATGTTCTCTGCTTGTACTATCTAATGAAATATGGGATACTGTATGAATTGTCAATAACTCTTTCAGATCCTTTTGCACACTTTCACCAGGGAAATGGGTATCAAAACCTCCACACGCAGGAGAATGTTCTCATGCTGTGACAGTTTGATTGTGGGAAACAAGGCATACGTAGTCTGTGGAAATCTCATGTTCACCATTCAGCAGGGACATATTTTTAGCTTTTATCATGCCTGAATAATTTTAACACCACGAATTCTATCTGTTCTGCTCATTAAGGTTCAAACAAAGCAAATGTATGAGTTTTAAGGCATTCTTCTTTTTAACAAGTTTACTTAAGTAAAACTTTAATTATATTAAAGATTTAATTTATCTGGTTCAGGATATATATCATCAACTGATATAATGCAGTCTTGAAGATTATCCTAGAAAATTGAAAAATAAGTATAATTTGATTTAAATAGATTCACAGTTTGTTCTTAATCTTTATTTTTATTTTGGATCTTGTACCAACCTTAACATTACCGAGCTTGTAAAATGAAAATGAAGCCAGAATAATTTACTAAAATTTCTGAAATGTATTCCATTTCTCTTTGCTATATTGGCTGAACTTCTAAATTTCCACTGGTAATTACTGCTGTTGCCAAGTTGAATGAGAAGCCTTCAAATACGTATGTGTTAAAACAAACAAACCAACCAAACAAAAAAAACCCCTGAGATCAGTCATAGGTGGTGTTTTAGTTGCAGTTTTTACATGGAAGCATTGTCATTTTCATTGTATAAGACCAGATGACTTTTTGGATGCTAGCTTTACACGTGTATATTTGAGGTAAAACTTTTTCCCCCCTTGAGATCACTGGTTTTTTATTTCTTTCAGCAGGATGAGTTTTTGTCCCTGATGTTTCTGTTCATTTTGGTAGCATAGAACAGCAACAGCCGATATGGGAAGGAGGAGAGGTTGCTTTTGTGCTGCTTTTGTTCTCAGTATTTAAGCTAAAACTTTTTTCTTAATTAGTTCATTGTTTTAAGTCATTTCAGTGTAGCAATGAGAAATGCCTGCTTCTTCATAAGTAACAACAGTGAGCTTGTCAAAACGGAATATATTTCTGCATGAAAAAGATGTTAAAACTTTTAGAATGAGGTTTGGAGGGGTAAAAGGGAGAGAGACAAAGACAGAGGATGAAGCGCCCAGCGTTGTAACTGTTCCCTCGCACGCAGATCCCGTACAGAGGAACCTGGCGTCCGTCCTTCCACCTACTGCCGGTAACGCTTTGTTTCCCTAAACAGTATGGTTGGTCAAGACCTCATATCCTCCTTTCAAGATGAGTAACTGTGCTTCTTTACTGTATAGATAAGCCAGTAGATATTAGTTTAGGCAGAAGTCGGTCTACAACTACAAGTTATTTGTCTGCACTACTGAAGAGTCACGTTTCAGATGTGACACGTGCGTAGCCACTAATGTATTGAGGCTCTGCATCATCCCCTGTGAACGCAACCACCTTCAGTTCTGTGACGGCTGTAGCAGATGTGGTTGACATTCCTTAGCTGAATTTAATACAGGCTGCTAGGTTATAATCAAAATTCTCAAATGATTATGTATGATCTAATTAGCACTGCTGTTATATTTAGCTATTTCATTGCTAAGTACTAAGCACAGTCTGTTGGCACAGAGAGAAGTTAAGAATGCTGATAAATAGTGTTCTAGTACAAAGTCAAACCATTTATGACACTTTTTGGCTGATCTCCAGATTTTTGAAGAGGTTGAGTATTAAGCATCTGAGTAGTTAGTATTTGGAAGTATATATTTCTTTCCCTTTCTGGGTCTTACAAAGGCTTTCTGAACACAAAGTTCATTACCACATGCTGTCATTGTGATATTGTGAGGTTTTGTGAGGTTTACATACACTGGCTGTTTAATTGTAATGGATGCCATGTCTGCATTTACTGGATCGTTTGGAATTTTCCCCCTGGAATTGATATGACTAAAGAATGAATAGTCCTGACAGAGAAAGTGTCTATTAATCGGAAGTGTAAAATTGACTGTATTTAAATTAAAATACATGCATCATTAGAAAATACTCAACTATTTTTTTCTATGCAAGAATATAATAATTGTAATTTGATTGTCTGTAATGTTAATTACTTTGTATGTTACTTTCCTTCTGTCAATTGCTTGCAGGAGAGTAGTAGAGTGGATCTGGCAGGATCCTTTTAATTTAGATACTTAGAACAATACTTGCAGTCTGTTTTGTTATGTGGGTTCAGGAATATGGTAAAGTTTCAATTTAACATTTATACTATAATCCCAATTTAGCAGTGAAAATTGTTAGACAGTACCCAGTCTGGGAAG